>NC_046379.1:25519051-26119051 GCF_011125445.2 Fundulus heteroclitus | reverse complement strand
CTTACAGGTATTTTTTTCCTAATAGTATCATGTTGATTTTGTTTTTCTCTAGACTAATCTCTATATTTCCTCCCATTATCAGGTCTAAGTGTGGGTCTGGAGGTCCATCAGTCCCACTCTGATCTCATCAAAAAAACTGGAGACAAAGTTTTGATTTTCTGCAGTCATGAAAGGACAGACTACAGAGTGATGCTCTGGTACCAACAGTCTCCTGGAGACACAGCCATGAAGCTCATCGGATATTTGTATTACGAAAAGCCATCTTTAGAAGATGCATACAAAAAGGACTTTGGTCTAGATGGAGATCTAGGAGGGAATACAGCGAAGAATGGCTCTCTGACAATCCAAGCCGTGGAACAAAGTCACACTGCTGTTTACTACTGTGCTGCACGAGAAGCACAATGACAAAAAACCTCCCTGCACTTCAACAAAAACTACCCAGTGTTTTATCAGCAGGAGATTTCAATAGAAATTTGACACCTGTTTTGTGGTGGTAAATAAGCAAACTCAAAAATGTGTGAAAGCAGAGGTTCTGAATTTCCTGCTTTATTGAAAGAAGGACAATTTAAAAAAACAGAGGTCCTGTCATGGCTTCAGAACTGGATGGGACCCTGAACAGAATCTGGGGGCCTTCCAACAACAAACACCCACCAACTGTCCCCCCATAAAGCCCCCCCCCCCAATAGAGACTCTCGATTCTTGATGACATCACACTGAAATAGATCCAAGTTTGTGGTTGTAACCTGAGAAAATGTAAAAAAAAAAAAAAAAAAAAGCAAGGGTCTTGCGTTAATATGCAAAGTACTGTATTTTATAGCTGTTAATTTTTTTCACTTTGAAACCAAAAGTTTTCTTATGATTCAGCCTGTTTTTTAAACATCCTGAGCATTATTGTCTGAAATTAGACTTTAAAGATAACCGTGCTTGCAGGCTCAACTTGGAATCCTCCAACTTTTTCCTTACTACTTCACAAATAGTGTTGCTGTGTGTTGGTCTGTCATATGACATCACACTGAAATAGATCCAAGTTTGTGGTTGTAACCTGAGAAAATGGGGAAAATACAAGGGGTTTAAGTTACTATGCAAATAATTATATAACTATTAACTTTTTCAGTTTGAAGCCAAAGGTTTTCGTCTGATTTAGCAACACCATATGATAGCAGAGATTAGATTTATTTTAGAGGTAGCATCATCTAAACATTTCTTTATTTCTTACAGGGTTTGAGTAATGAAGAGTTCTTCCAGTCCAGATAAACTGACTGAAGCCGATTTTGCAAACATCCTGAGCATTAATGTCTAAAATTAGACTTAAAGATAACCGTGCTTGCACACTGAACTTTGAATCCTTTGATTTTGTGAGGCAGCATTAGGGGGTGGTGTTTCTTCATCAGTTCTGTTTCCTCTTAAAGCTGCAGGGAGACAGCAACAAGAATGACTTCAACTCTGAGGAACGTCAGAGAGGTTGTTAGGCTGTGCAGCTGTAAGGGGTTCAGCATGTTGTAGGAAACCCTGAAGTAAGTTCCTTACATTGAGGAAGAAAAATGAACTACATCTTTGTCTTCTCATGTCTCGCGGGTAATTTCTTTCTTCTGAATAGAATTCATTTAGATGTTTGTTGCCTCAAGTTGTAAAATCTATCCTTATATTTCCTCCTATTATCAGGTATCAGTCTGGGTCTTGAAGTCCATCAGTCCCACTCTGATCTCATCAAACAAACTGGAGACAAAGTTCAGATTTTCTGCAGTCATGAAAAGACAGACTATAGAATGATGCTCTGGTACCAACAGTCTCCTGGGGACACAGCAATGAAGCTCATTGGAAATTTGCTTTACAAAAATCCATCTATAGAAGATGCATACAAAAAGGACTTCGGTCTAGATGGAGATCTGAATGGGGATACAGCGAAGAATGGCTCTCTGATAATCCAAGCCGTCGAGCAAAGTCACACCGCTGTTTACTACTGTGCTGCAAGCGATGCACAATGACAAAAAGCATCTCTGCACTTCAACAAAAACTACCCAGTGTTTTATCATTGGTGGTTTTCAATAAAAATTTGACACCTGTTTTGTGGTTGTAAATAAGAAAACTCGTATAAATGTGGGAAAGCAGAGGTTCTGGATTTCCTGCTTTAATGAAAGAAGGAAAATAAAAAAAAGAGATCCTGTCATGGCTTCAGAATTGAATTGTGCCTTGATCTCTGTGTTGGAAGGACCCCAAATACTCATCAACTGTCTCTTCTAAATAAAGTCTACCTCAACCTCCCACTTCAACCGAGGTCCTCCAGACCCTTCCTGTGCCTCTATGCTGCTTCTTTAATCAATGTTCTTCTTGCCCCAACCTGTCAGTTCCGGTGGAGGGTCGTTTATTTTGGCTGAAAGCAAATGCTTGCTCTTTATTGTGCTTTCTCCTCTCTTCTCCTCTCTCTTTCCCCTCTCCCTCCACCATATCAGTCCTGCTTCTGTTTCTATCAATCTTTTTGGAGTTTCTCTGTACATATCCTCCGAATTGTAAATAATGTATCTGGTCAGCTGGTCTCTCAACGCAATTGATAAAAGTTTCTCAACAAGAACACTGGGCAAAGGAGAGCCCTCGTACCCTGGCAGGACATTTGCAGCTGGACACACGTTGGACTCCTGGAAGGACGATTGTGTGTCTGTCCATTTTGTTTATGGAGGATGTTGAAAATGTGTACATAATTGGATTTGTGATAACAGGATTTCTGCATGGGAGAAGTTGGAAGCTCGGCTTTGGCAGAATGGCCACAAATTTGGCTGTTTGGATTCACCATTGATCAGATCCAGAGAAACTTTAAGGCAGACAGGGAAAAAAAAAAGTCTGCCTGCTCGAAAACAAATGCTGTTATCAGAATCTAGATTCCCAGATTGGCCTTGAATGACTGAATGTTTAAATTTCTCCCGGATATTGTGTAAACAAGACACTCTGTGACATTTGTGACCTGGAACAGACCGCTACTGAACTGCCTCATAATGTTCCATCAATATCAATGACTATGGCTGCTGGGGCTTTCTGCCACAGTATTCACAGACCTACACTAACACACACACATGATTACACTAACACACTAGCATACACAATGCCTTTGCTGTGCTTTTTTCCTTTCCACTGCTTGCCTCCTATTTTAGCTATAGCTTCAGAAATGTCAGATCAGATACCTTAAGTTGTAGCTTTAAGGATCTTGTTAATATAAGCATTATAACAATTAAGCTTTGAATAGCCTCATTTACACTACCCTTGTTAAACTGATCCATACCGAGCTCGAACTGAGCTTGGATCAGTTAACCATGCCGAGCTTGGTTCTGTTTACACATCACCTAGCACAGTTCCTCGCCTCCTAGTGACGATCTACGGTACTACTGTTCTCTAGGATTGAAGGAGGAACTCAAGCAAATCAAAATGGCGGCGCCCGTAACATTCAGGAAGTTATGCTTGGTTATAATTGCTTTTTGCAGAGAGTCAGGCGAAGAAGGCAACCTTTGGTAAATTTACTTGACGGAGTCGGCTTTTGGGACGTGGATAAGACAAATGAACGTCTAATCAGAGCTTGCAGACGCAGGAAACCACGACAGACGATGAGGTTCATCACACTGCTAAGCAGAATCATCACTGGAAATCGTGTGGCACGGTAGCGAAGCTAGGATTATTATGGATGTCTGAAACCGCAAACTTATTCAGCTGACTGTAAGGAGATGACGCGGTCTGCTAATGCGCTCTTTGTTATCAAAGAACCGAGCCAGGAAAAAACCTGGCTGAGCCCACTCATCGAACTGGTCCAGTTCAGTTTGCAATCCATTTACACTCAAAAGTTATCTCAGTTACCGAGCTCGGACTGGTCTCGGCACGGTTAAGAAGGTGTGGTGTAAATGGGGTAAATGTTAGTGATGAAGCTTGTTCCAGTGAAACTAAAGAGGTCTAGTAAAGCATTTACTTAGCTTAATCTAATGTTTTTCTTTTGGTAATATAATATAAATAATTAAGCTTTGAAATGTTAGTGATGAAGCTTGTTCCAGTGAAACAATGAAACGAAAGAAGTTACATATTCTAGTTGTAGCTTTAGAGAAGTTGGACAAATTACTTTAGATCAGAAACCCCCAAGGATTTACCTAGCTTATTTCTTATTATGAATAGAAACAATTAAGTACTGTGATCTTATGCTTTCTGTATGTTTGTTAATATATGAAAGAAGTCTAGTCAAAGATTTACTTAACTTATTCCTGTGGTACTTTAATGTTTTTTCTTTTCCTATGTAATATTTCCCTTTGTAATGTTTTTCTGGTCACGTAAAAGCACTTTGAATTGTCTTGTTACAGAAAAATGCTATATAAATAAACTTGTTTTGTCTTGCCTTATTTTGTTCAGGCGCCTCAGAGTAGAGACTGAAACAAAAATGCACACCACACTTCTCAGTTTTGTATTGTCAATATAAATAAAAACCACCAACTTTTTCCTTACTACTTCACAAATAGTGTTGCTGTGTGTTGGTCTGTCATATGACATCACACTGAAATAGATCCAAGTTTGTGGTTGTAACCTGAGAAAATGGGGAAAATACAAGGGGTTTAAGTTACTATGCAAAGAATTATATAACTATTAACTTTTTCAGTTTGAAGCCAAAGGATTTCTTCTGATTTAGCATCACCATATGATAACAGAGATTAGATTTATTTTAGCGCTAGCATCATCTAAACATTTCTTTATTTCTTACGGGGTTTGAGTAATGAAGAGTTCTTCCAGTCCAGATAAACTGACTGAAGCCGATTTTGCAAAGATCCTGAGCATTATTGTTTGAAATTAGACTTAAAGATAACCGTGCTTGCACACTGAACTTTAAATCCTTTGATTTTGTGAGGCAGCACTAGGGGGTGGTGTTTCTTCATCAGTTCTGTTTCCTCTTAAAGCTGCAGGGAGACAGCAACAAGAATGACTTTGTGGAACAGCACCTGTAAGTGGTCCGGCAAGTTCCTTACATTGAGGAAGAAAAATGAACTACATCTTTGTCTTCTCATGTCTCACGGGTAATTTCTTTCTTCTGAATAGAATTACTTTAAATGTTTGTTGTCTCAAGTCATAATATCTATCCTTATATTCCCTCCTATTATCAGGTATCAGTCTGGGTCTTGAAGTCCATCAGTCCCACTCTGATCTCATCAAACAAACTGGAGACAAAGTTCAGATTTTCTGCTGTCATGAAAGAACCAACTATAGAGTGATGCTCTGGTACCAACAGTCTCCTGGGGACACAGCAATGAAGCTCATTGGATATTTGTACTTTAAAGATACATCTATAGAAGAAGAATATAAAAAGGACTTTGAAATCTATGGAGATCTAGGAGGGAATACAGCAAAGAATGGCTCTCTGATGATCCGGACCGTGGAACAAAGTCACACCGCTGTTTACTACTGTGCTGCAAGTGAAGCACAATGACAAAAAGCCTCTCTGCACTTCAACAAAAACTACACAATGTTTTATCATAAGTGGTTTCTGTAGAAAAATGAATACGCGTATTTTAAACACCTGCTGTTGTGGTTGTATTGATGGAACAATAACAATGCATGAAACCAGTTCTGTGTTAGAAAATCAGATAGATTCACTAAATAAGCTAAATATGAGTTACTAAGATGTAATGAAACTTAAACAGCTTTGGTATGGACTCAATATCTCCTCGTGAAAGCTACTACTGTTACACACACACACACACACACACGTGTGTGTGTATTTTAAACAAATATCCTTGTTTAAAATACAAAGCAAGGACTGCACCTTGACTTTCATTGATTGCAATCCATTTACCTAACCCTAATTGACTCCTTAGTGCTAAACCTAACCCCTAGCCCAGAAAAAGGCGAGGAGCAAAAAAATTTTCCTCACTTTACTAGTAAGATGAGCAAAAAAAAATTCTCACTCAACTGCAAGTACAAGAGCACACAAACACACAGCCATACGACCCTAGGTTTGAGTTAATAAAAAAAAAGGTTAAAAAATAAAACAACTGGACTTCTATTCTGAAGCTGAAGACGATTTGCTCACCATCCAGGAAGCTTTTTCGGTTAAAAATGTCCTCTGTTTAAAGTTGTTTTTTGTTTTTAAGAAACCGTCTGCTGAATATTAACCAGCTCTGTAAAAATATCACACAGTGGATCTGCACAGACTTTGGGGAGTCTGCCTGTGATCCTGTCAGGCACTGGGGCCTCATTTATAAAACATTGTGTAGAATCCATATGTATATATGGCCCATGGCGGAGCGGTTAGCGCGAACCATATTAGGAGGCCTGTAATCCTCGACGCGGTCAGCCCGGGATCGACTCCGACCCGTGGCGCTTTGCTGCATGTCTTCCCCCCTCTTCCTGTCAGCTCACTGTCAATAAAACACGTGCCTCTAGAGCCGCAAAAAAAAAAAATAAAAAAATAAAATTTATATATGCAAAGAAAACGAAAATGGCATATGGGGAAAAATAATAACAATTAGATTTATGCACACATTTTCCTTTTATATATCACAACTGTACTAGATTCCACCCCATGTTCCTGCACTCGACACACCCAGCTTCAACCATAAATGGTCAACGCAAAGCACCTCATGTATGTTAATGTGAATTTAAATGAGTCAGCTGATTAACTATGTCAGCCATAGAGAAAAAGCTAATAAATTGTGAAAAAAAACACAGAAAGGTGTAAATCAGAGGTAAAAGCACCGATGTTGTCCTCAGTAAAAGTGAACTCGATTGCTGTTTTAGAATGACAGCACATCCTTTCAACTGAGGGCCTCGTAAATCCTTAGGAGAGTTCTGATGTAGGCTGTCATTGTAGGCCTATATAGTGCTGCAGAGTCAAAAAAGAAACTTTCTCATTTCCTGTCACTCCTTCAAAGAAGAGAGACAGTTGCTTCCCAGCATTCACCATGAGGACATCGCTTGTCTTCATCACCATCACCTTCTGGATTGAAGGTATCATATATTTAATCAAAGCAGCAGTTTTTGCCTTCCATATTTAATGAGAAATCAATTAGGTGGGAATGTAGATGAGGAGAAGTATTTACATCTTCATCTACGTATGTTCCTTGGAGAAATCTTAAGCTTCCATCTTTCCACAGGAGCCTACCTCAGCGAAGAAAAACAGGTCTTCCAATCTCCAGCCGAAATTCTGGGCCAACCAAACAGTGAAGTCAACCTAACCTTCACTCATAAAATCCAGAATTATGACACAATTCTCTGGTATCAGCGCTCAAAGGGAGACACTTCCCTGAAGCTGATCGGCTACATTTACTATAGAAGTACCACTGTTGAGTCGGCGTTTCAAGGCAACTTTAGAGTGAGCGGAGATGGAGAGACGACAGCTTATCTTCACATCCTGAACCTGAGCCTCCCTGAAGACGGTGGAGAGTATTTTGGAGCCGCGCGTATGTATGCACAGCATTAAAGAGAGTGACTCTGCCGTACAAAAACCTTCAGAGTAATGTACATGATATCTGCACCCCAACAGGAAACCAGAGACATGTGACACCATATGAAAGCTGAGGAAAAAACTGTCGTTATGCAGTAACTATTCATAATACCCTAAAACCAGTTTCATCTGTTAATTATTTCTAACTATGTGGAATGTTAAGCGCATTGTGCAATGTTTCATTTTTACGCAGATAACACTGTTATTTCCTGCACTCCTCCCACAACAAGCAGGTCACTCAGCCTCCTACAATTAACCTTTAACATTATCAACAGCAAATTACATAGATTAGCTCAAACTAGTTCTAAAGACTTGATAAAATAAAGATGATGTTCTTCTTGAACTAAAAGGCTATGTCATCCAAACGTTATGCTCAATCATGCATTTGATTGAACATGCATTACAATGCAAATGTTTAGGTTACTTTATTTATGATGTTTTCTTCATGCTAACAGATAATCAGCAGCTTGAAATCAAATGAACAGAAATAAATAAATTAGTTCATGAATTAAGTTTTGCCTTTCTTTTATGGCAGAAGATAATTTGTTGCTGATATTTTCTTGACAATTCTCCATTACGGTGCTGTTTTGTACGTGCATGAACTCTCTAAGCCTGGGGTGTCAAACTCTTTTCTATATTGGGCCTCTGTGGTATCATGAAGTCACTAAAAGGACTGGTTCCATGTGTACAGATGATACTTTTGATTTCATAATTTCATTTCAGTTCACATAGAAATATATAAAAATGCACAGTAATATATAATTAGCACCCTTAGGCTTAGTTTATACCGTCTATCTGCAAAAGAAAGTTGATATTAGGTGAGTTACAACTTAAACTCATCATTCTGCATCACTTTTTCTCTTTTTGGACATTTCCGCGAATGATTTAATGTGTTGTGGGAAAACTGACAACTAGTGGCAGGATAGTGTTACTACACAGTTTAAAAAAAATCAACATTTGCTACAGGAGGCACAGTTGTAGATACTTTATACAATTTAAAAGAATATATATTCCGCTACTTTATGACATGATATGCCTTTTTTGGCTCTTGATGGCTGGATAAATTGCCTTGATGGGCCAGTTTCAGCCCGCGGGCCTTGAGTTTGACACGTAGTCTAAGCTGTTACAGTCACCGGACTCTGTTTAGCAGGAGCGCTGCGATTTAATCACCAGTAAAAAAAAAACTGTTTGACTGGTGCTTCCTCCTCTTCTCCTGATCAATGCAAGTCAGAATCAGGATTTTCCCTTTGCTCCCATGATTTTTATTTACCGTGGCTAAAGTCCAGACAGAAATCCTTGCAGTTTCTCCTCTGTCGTTGTGAAATCAACTATAAACGATCCTAAATAAAAGCTAGTGTAACGGAATGTATTGAAAAGAATGTTAAAAGTTTTTTAATGAAACTGTTTGGTGCAGTTGTATGTGATTGATACCCTGCTGATTAGTCATAGATATGTTTTATGTTTACAACTCTTGTTTTAATTGACCACATGAAAATACTGAGACTGTATATATTATTTGTGTGCACCTGAGCCGTTGTCTCCCAAAAAAAAAATGTCACCTCAGTAACACGTGGTGACAATAAAAGATTTTTGACGTAATATTTACAAAGAGTTTGTCCTTTCACTGTTTTTTCAAGCGCTGCTATAAGATAAGATAAGATAAGATAAGATAAGATAAGATAGTCTTTATTGATCTCACAATGGAGAAATTCACTCGTCACATCGGCTCATACAAGAAGGTGCAGAGTAGGGAAGGTGCATTCAGTTATATACAGTGAATCTTCATATATACAATGGATCAAAAAGAATACCAAAAAAGTACTGGTTGAGAGAGGACAACCCTGCTCCCACTTGGGTGACTTTAGAGAGGAATTCAGTTATGGCTAGTTCTCTTTCTGCTTTACTCTGCTCCCGGTTACCGTTTGATCAACCAATCTCAACTTATACTTCTAATCCGGTTATAACTCACACAATAAAAATCTGGAATCAGTGCAGGAGGATGTTTAAAAGTACGGAATTATTAATATCTGCTCCAGTATCAAATAATCACTTGTTTGCTCCTTCACTAATGGATTCTGTTTTTTTATGCCTGGAGTTTAAAGGGAATAATTTCTCTAAACGATCTTTATATAGACAATAAGTTTGCCTCATTCGAACAGCTCACACAGAAATTTGATATTCACAAGTCACAGTTTTTCAGGTATTTACAATTGAGACATTTTGTAATGTCAAATTTTGGATGTTTTCCTCTACATCCACCAACTTCCCTTGTTGATGAGGTTTTGATGTGCAAGTCTGTAACAAGACGCTCTATGAGTAAAGTCTATTCCCTGCTCAGTTCATTTAATGATACCAATTTAGATTCCTTGAGGGTCAAGTGGGAGATGGACTTGGAGGAGTCCATATCAGATACAGTTTGGCAAAAAATTATTCAAAATATCTATTCGTCCTCAATATGTCTGAAACATGTTATAGTTCAATTCAAGGTAGTACATCGTTTACATTGGTCTAAGGACAGATTGTGTAAATTCAAAAGGGACTTGGATCCGACGTGTGATCGTTGTAAACAATCTCCAGCCACACTTTTACACACATTCTGGTCTTGTCCAAAGTTACACAGATATTGGCAAGGCATCTTTGACACTTTTTCAGGAATATTTGGACAAACTGTCTGTCCATCACCACTCATCTCTCTCTTTGGGGTGGCTCCAGCAGAGACCTCCTTCAGCAAACATCAGAGGACTGTGTTAGCTTTCTGCTCTCTACTGGCTAGAAGACTTATTCTTCTTCGATGGAAGGATCCACATCCTCCAAGATATGGACATTGGTTAAGAGAAGTTATGTCTTACATTCATTTAGAGAAGATCAGATATACTGTTAGGGGATCTGTAAACAAATTCTTTGACGTCTGGCAGCCATTTATATCCTATGTCGGGAATATTTCGGCAGATAACTTTGTGTAAAGGTCAAATATTGGTTTTGTGTTGCAAACCTGTGCTTTGTATCGGCTGATGTATGAATAAAAGGTGTATTCTTGTTGGGGTAGTAGACCCGGTATAGGAGGGGAGGGTGAGGAGGGATTTTTGTTGTATATTTCGTCAGTTTTTATTTTTTTATTTTATGTGTATGTGTGTGTGTGTGGTGTATGTAAAGAAAAAGAAGAAAAAATAATAAAAAGACCTTGATCAAAAAAAAAAAAGAATACCAAAAAATACAAAAAAGGAAATAGGAATGGGCATATGGTGTCTTATTTACATTCATAGTGGTCTATATATATATATATATATATATAAACATATATATACTTATATATATACATATATCTATGCGCCTACATACATACGTACCTACGCATATATACATTGTATACATTTGTACATACATACATACATGTGTACTGAAACTCTTTCTGGTTAACTTTACCTCCTGGTTATAAACTCATTTTCGAAAAAATCACTTCAAAATTTTTCACTAATTTCAAAGATACCACAGAATGGCCTACTGGCATCAGAAGGATGTCATTCACAAAGACAAATCGTTATACAAATACATTTATCAATGGTTTTACCCAACTTGTCTTGAAACCAGGTAGATTTTATTTATAGCAAATGTTTTTATTTATATTATTCTCCATAAAAGTGATAGCCTTTCTCCCTAAAATGCATAGCCTATGTCCAGTAACAAAGAACAGTGAAGCAGGATATGGATTGAATCATTTCATCCGACAGGTGGAGTCACAGTATTTCTTCACTGTGCATCTGTTTCTGTGAGAAACAGTTTGTTTCCCTTCAGTATCTGACAATGTTGTCTTCTCTTCTCTCTTGCCACAGCAAATGTGGCAAGAGAGAAGAGTAACAACAGATGAAGGATGATGATTCTGAATTGAGGAATTTAATATAAATGCAGTTGTCCAGTTGTCAATCTATCTAAAAAAAATGTGGTAAAATTTAGTCATTGTGTCTATCTCATACTTTTACAAAATTGCTTGAAATTGTATTGATTTATTTCCCTTTTAGCTGCATATTTTTACTCAGAAATGTTAAGTTATACTAAAATAAAATGAATAAAAATTTTAACATTAGTATTGTTTGCTAAAATCAAACACTTTATTTTGATTTAAAAGGACTTGATCAGTTCTGTTATATTGCTTACTAAAGCTTTATTTCCATTTTGTTTGTACAACAAATACCAAATGCCACATACAAATATCAAATATGGAGTGGCTACTAAAAAATGCAATTAACAAATAAGTTGTAGTTTGTGTAGGTAAATAATTAAGAATTCATACGTCATTAGTTTAATGAGTTATTATGACAGCACCAGATTTCACTTCCTGCCACGGCGTGTGATCACATGACCTCCTGCTTTCTTTGTATTCAGCCGATTATTGAGGTAGTTGTTTCATTTAGCCCAGGACGGCTCATCAGTAACATGCTTATCACAGTTGCTTTTCTGTCACTGTTAGTATCATCAGGTGGGTACAGACCTGGATTTGGTTAAATAATTCATCCCTAAACTATTATACTAAATATTTCTTCATCTGCGCATGAAACACCTTGAAACCGAATGCTTTGTGTGCTGCAGGATTATCTGTTACAGTGCACCAGGCTGCAGATCAGATTTCTCCCTTAGGGGCTGATGTGACGTTGGATTGCAGCGTGGGTGCAGGGGATTCCATGAGCAGCTACATCATGCTCTGGTACCGACAGAACCGCCATGGAGCTCAAATAGAGCTTCTCCTCACGGAATATGACAAAACCGCTGGGCACTACCAGTCATCAATCGAAGCTGCAAAAAACAAGTTTTCTCTAAGTATTCCAGAGCTGCGTGTGAACGACAGCAGCACCTACTACTGTGCTGCCAGGCACAGTGATGCATGCAGACCAAACACTCGTACAAATAACAAGGCTGTCTGTGACACAGAGGCAGGAAGAAGCTGTGGCTTGTTTGATAGCAAAACTCACATCTATCATCATGCAAAGAGGTTTTATGTCCCTGATTACTGTCTGCCTAAAATCAGAGCTTAGGTGTTGTGTGGGTGTAGCAAATGACTGTTTAGGGATATGGAGTCAAAAGCTCATTCGGTTCTGCAGTTTTACGTATCTGGACATAATACAACTATATGATCTTAACCCCAATTACAGTTTCTTAAAAATGACTTGAATTTTGCAGCAACACTTTGCTGAAGATTTGAAGCTGTTTTTTTTTTTTGGATCAGGGTTCTACTCCATGACGAACTGTCACACGTACACTTGTCACACAGATAAACCTGGATTTCACATTGGGAATGTTTGGTACTTTTCCCCTTTAAGAGATTGTTTTCATTTTTTTTTTTTTTTGTCACACTTATATGTCTCAAAAAAATCAAAAAATAACATGTTATAAAGCTTGGATTTTTGTAAGTGAGGTTTTGTGATGTTATTATCAGTAATAGTTCACCTACTTCTATTAAACAGATGTCACATTACTGCCAGATTGATAAAAATGAAATATGGCTTTGAAGTAGAGGACGGCTGAATGCAAGTGAACATTTTTACTTTTAACTAATTCTCCATTGAATAGCTTAAAGAAAGCTGTTGATGTGAAAGGGTTCAGTGCAAGAGACCCATCCTGTAAATAAAGCTTCTTTAAAACTGGGCTGGATGCATAATCACACCCCCACTAATCTAGTAACAGAGTTGATTTTAATGTAACGGAAGTTCATAAAGCTCTGTCTTACTTAGTCTTCTCAGAATCAGTGTCACAGAGGAGCTGATAGATAAATAAATAAATAAAAACTTTGCTGCAGTTGCAGCTTGTTGGCCTCTAGGAGTCTGAGCTGAGCAAAGGAGACCATTAAGGGTTTCTGTTGGAATAAACCATAAGCGTCAGAGTCTATGTCAGTATCATCAGCTGTAGCAGCACAGGTTCAAGCTGAAGCAGTTGGCTCTAATTGTGTTCCTGTATAATGAATTTAGCAAAGAATTTGGTCGTATTCACAGTAATAGTCTGCAACGGTAAGAACATTTACATTAAGTTATAGAACCATTGCAATACTTGCTTCTCCCTGGTCTTCTTTGAATTAATCCTATCTTTTTTTTGTGGGGGATTTGCAGGCTTTTCCAACGGTGTTATAATTGATCAGCCTCCGTCTTTATTCCCTGAAGACGGGGAGGGGGCAGTGAACCTAAAATGTGAACAGGACGATAACCAACATCTAAACATGTACTGGTACAGACAAACAGGCAGGGGAATGGAATTAGTGGCATATTCTGTTGGTAAAGATATTTCCACCATCGAAGCTCCTTTCAACAAGTCCAAATACTCAATGTTGCGCCCAACGACGCTGAGCACCACCCTGAGGATTCACCCAGCTGAGGCTGGAGACTCTGCTGTGTATTATTGTGCTTCAAGCAAAGCACAGAGCTTCAGGGTGCATCAAGGTCTGTACAAAAACCTCTCGAGAAAGCCTCTACCAATGGGGAATCCACATGTGAAAGAAAAAAGGTTGCAAAAAAACATTAATTTATTCATGTCCTTCTGTCAAGTTTCTGCAGCACCACAAAACAGATCAGATAAGACAGCAGGTGTAAACTCCGGGAGTATGTTAACATTCAGTATTATTCTCCTCACGCGTTTGCCATCTGTGTGTCTTTGCGTTTTCCACACACTATTTAGCTTTGATTCTTTGTTCAGCTTGATAAAGTGAGAAAGATCAACATATTATCTAACAGGGACCTCTGCTGGCTTCCTCTGTAATTACAACCAGGGTTAATGATCGTTTTTGTGTTTCTCAAGGTTACATAGCATGCCACATGATCCAAACAATTAGTCACAAAGAATGATTGAAAATTAAGTAGTAAGAATAGTTCATAAATATATTTACCTTAATATTTACCTTAAACATAAAGTTCAAATGTGAAAACATGTGCATAATTTTATTTATTTATTTCATGCATCATAAAAATATTTCTGTAAAATGCAGTTATTAACGCAAAGGAGTTTGTACTGCAAGCTGGGGTTGTGATTGTAAAACCAAATTGGTTCAGTCCAATGAGGGGTTATAGACAAAATCATTTAAAAAGTATTTAAATGCAACCGTAAACATCAAGTATTTTAACTCATACTAGACTGATGAAATTAATGATTTCATTCTCAAACAAACCTGTCCAAAAGTCCAGTGGAATGTGATGTGCACAGTAAAGACGGATTCATAAAAATACTGTCCTGTATTATCATTCCAGCTATTAGTAGAAAGGTAGGAGAGGCCCTCCTCTCTCACAACGAATCAAACTTCAGGAAGAAACCAGCTGAATCCGTGTAGGATTACAGCTGATTCTAAGAAAAAATATACGTATTATTGCAGACTTATGATTTAATTTATTTTAGAGCTCATTGCAGAAAATAGACTCAAAAACAGTCAATCATCCCGTTGCAATCAGACACTCAGATCCTGCATCACCTTCACACACACACCCATCAAGATCGACTTGATCCATGAAAAGAGGTGGAAGACCAACAAGAAAACCACCACACAGCGCGTCTAATCAACAGGGATTCAGAACCCCAGGAATGATTTGGGAACATGGAGAGGAGGCAAAAAGACAACGATGACCATAGCAGAGCCTGGCTGGTAAATTCTCAGGGACAAATGGATCAAACGCTAGATGTGTTTGGGAAACCTGTTGACCACTTTACCAAGTAAAAAGTGTTCCCTGAACAGTAGCAGTAGTTTTATTCCACCTGCTTTATTGAATTAGTTTGATGTAACTGTCCATTAAAATGTCTGAAAGCAACAAGTAAACCATGTCTATTTTTTGAGTTTGTTTTATCTGAAAGTGGCTGTTTTCAAAAAAGTAAGCAACGAGTAGCAGCAGTTAATGAAGTTATACAAAATATATTAAATAAATAGCTATGAAAAAATATAAAATGTCTTTATTGTTACTCACAAATTTAGAATTCGTTTATAATTTCTGTATACCAAGAAAAAATGTCACTTCAACTTGATATCAGTAATTAAAGGCACACAACATGATGTTGTTGTTATTTTGGATTTATTTTGGATATATGTTTAAGCAATATTAGTTTCCGTTCATTTTTAACTTGTTGCAAAACCCACTCTGCTATGCCTAATCCTCTCAAATTTCAGCTCCTGTACTTTATTCCCCTTGCAAACAATCGCTTGTTACAATTTCAATATGTTTTAGCAGTAAAGACTGGTCCCATCATTTTTGGGGTCGCAGTTATGACACAGAGGGACAAGTTGATGACGTAACCCATTGTGTCCCAATTCTTCAATTTTGCACACTTGTAACCTGCACACTCAAACCCTGAAGTGCACTTCCACCAAGAGCACAATTAATGGAAGGGCGTAAAGTGTAGTGTAAGTATTGGGACGGGCCTATTTGGTTCCGTACCACAAATGAGTCCTGAGGAAACACAAGCCAGAGCGACTTTTAGTTCTGGTTTGGTCAGAAGAATCTAAGTAAAATTAAGTGTGTGCTTCTGTGCTTTTTTGTGTCTGCTCTGTCATCTCTAAACCCCAGTCGGTTGAGGCAGATGACCGGATTCGACTAATAAGTTTTGTTATTAGAAAATATAATGTAATGACATGAACATGGAGCTAGTTAGCTTATTTTTCAAACTGAACCCAAGCAAACGAGACCAGCTCCATGTTCGTGTCATTACATCATATTTCCTAATAATAAAACATGGATTTTCTCTCGGTCAAAAATCTTATTAATCGAAGAAACAATTGAAGATAGAACTAAAAAATGGCCAGGATGAGGTATAAGGATAGACTGAGAACATATTCAGGCCCAATAACTCTCACCTTTTAAACTTCTTTTAACTTCAGGGATTTTGCTGTAGAGCTTTTTGGTTTTAAAAACTGTGTTCATCTCTGGGGAAAATGTTCAGATTGTGAACCGGTCTAAATACCGGGAACTATCCTTGATGACAGGCTGATCTTTGAAGCTGATGCGGGCTCACTCTGTAAGAAGACTCAACAGTGAATACTATTTTAGTCAGCTTTGTGGTTTTAATGTGAATTATATTTTATGTGAATGTATTATTGAGCCAGTGATAACATCAACCCTCATCTATTTGTTCAGATTTTTAAACTCTTGGAGACTGCAAAGTGTGCAGCAAAATTCCCCGCACAGTCTTAAATAACTTGACTGAACTGAAGAAGATTAAGTCTGTCAGAAAAGTCAGAATCATCCTGGCGGATTCAAACCACCTGCTGGTAAGATTTCCAATGAAATGACTTGTGCATGAAATAGCCGCAGGGATGTTGTTTGTCTTCTTAGTTTTATGAAGTTATATCGTTATAAAGTTATTTTGTTAACATTGTGATAGAGCAACTTCTCAAATATATAATGGAAGCTGTTAAAGGGATGAATGAGAATGATCAAAGAATGGATGAATGGATTGATAAACCCTTTAAGGGACATAAGTGGCGCAACATATTCTGTGTAAAGGGACATTACAACTTTCTATCTTGATGTTTCCTCATTGTTAGATTGTCTGAGTGTATTCATTTAAATAAATGTTTTCTATCAAAAACAAAAAAAAATCTAAATTTCGTCTAATGTTTTAACATCAGTTCACAGCATGGTTTTCAGGAACCTATTTCAATCTCTCAACTGTCTTTTTTTTTTTTTTTTTAAGGAAAATGGGTTACATCTGTCAGTGGGCCTCTTTTCTCTCTGCTGTCTGGTTGGCTGAAGAGCCGTGACCAGCGGAGATGTCACTTCCTGCGAGCAGCTCCAGACAAACAAAAACAAACAGCAGCTTCCTCCCCTTCTTTTCTTAGCTGTCACAGAAATAGCAGCAGCCAGCCCGAGCCGCACAGCTGCTCCCGCAGAGACGCACAGAGATGGAGGCCGAGATACGGGGAGGCGGGCTGGGGGAGGCGGAGAGGGGGGAGAGACAGAGGCGCCGGGTTTTTGTGTGATGCTTTTTCACCGTGGGGACAGGGGGCCACGGTGATACAACCCCATAGAGGCGCCGTACAAAAACCTCCTCCCATTAACATCCATTATGTAGACGGCTGAGTGGATCTCAGAGCGCCTCAGAGAGCAGGAAAATGAATCATGTGAAGGTGGGCAGGATGGAGGCTCAACTAGGCATTAAAAGCTGATTTAATGTGCAGAATCTGCATCAGAAACATGTTTTATAAAGAGATCTTTGGGTTCGTATGTGCAGCATTTGGATCATGCGTTCCTCGTCTTCTTAAATCGCCAATTCTTTAAACATCAAGAAGCTCATCCTGCATGTCTAACCCTTCCTGATGATCTGTGTTAATGCAGCGTGTCTGAAGAAGATGATTCTGGAAGCTTTTTGGACTTTTTGGTGGATGAGAAATTCACTGTGACTCTGGAGATGAAGCTTACTTTGGAAAAGGAACAAGACTCACAGTTTTGGGTAAGTTGGACTTCTCCTCTGTTCAGTTCATATAATTAGATTTAGACTTAATGCAAAGCTCAGATGGAAATAAAGAAAAAGTGTCTAGAGTTTAAAGTTCTGATGTATTGACCTGAAGTCAGAGCACTGTGACCACCACTCAACCTGCTTACTTCGGCCGAGGAACCAAACTGACAGTTTTAGGTAAATATTTCCCTCTAATGCAGAATTTTAATGGGTGACACTTTCATTAGAGCCTCGGTACAGACCGATGTGTCTGTAAAGGTCTTTGTGAAGATAGTTCTGGTAGAAAAAGAGGTTCTTGTTTAGTATTGCTGCACTGTGACAATAATGAAGCTTACTTTGGGAAAGGAACCAAACTCACTGTTTTAGGTAAGTTGGACTTCTTACATGTCCAGTTCTCCATGTTACGATGAAACTGAACTATTTGGTGAAATGAAGGGAAAAGCTGATAGATTTAAGGTTCTGATGTATTGAGCTGAACTAACAGCACTGTGACCATGGGAAACCCTGCTTACTTCGGCCGAGGAACCAAACTGACAGTTTTAGGTAAATATTTAACTTTTTTGGTGTATAGTTCTGTGGATAAAGCTTTAATACTAACAGAAGGATGTGGGAAGACTTTATAAAGATTAATGTGAGAGGCCAACAGGTTCATGTTCAGTATTGCTGCACTGTGACAATGTTAACGAAGCTTACTTTGGAAAAGGAACAAAACTAACAGTTTTAGGTAAGTAACAAATGAAACAGATCTAGCCAGCTTTGTGACCAAAGTAGCACTTAGACAGTAACAGGTTTTTCTGGTAAACATATCTGAAGTCCAGCTCAGCACTTTTTGACATTAAGCTGAAGCACTGTGCCAATTATGAAGCTTATTTCGGCCAGGGAACAAAACTGACAGTTCTCGGTAAGTAAGGCTTCAAAAACTCTCCTCACTGACTGACATGTTATAATGCAAGTCATTTTCATACCAAGGTTGTTGTTTTTTTCCCAGTAGATGGTTGTAATGCAACAAATATTGTCTCAGATTGTAAGAAGGTTAACATTTGGGTCAGGTGAGATGAAACGTTGAATCTGCTTCCAAAGTAAGAAACAGTTGTTCTGAACACTGAGGTGCTGCACTGTGCCTCTGGTATCAATGAAGCGTACTTTGGAGCAGGAACCAAGTTAACCGTTTTAGGTAAGAAACCTCAAGTAATGAAAACAGATGCTGTTGTTGGATTCTCATAAAGAAAATGTTATTCTAAAATGTAAGTTTTATTATTGAATTAAAGTTATTCGACTGAGAGAAGTCAGGAGAGTGAGAATAAAGAAAAACAGGCTGCTCATGGCGTGGTTGTTGAAACCTTGTGAAAAATTAGGTCGCTATAACTTTAAATAATAGCTCAATTTAAAGAAAGCTACAAAAGCTAAGTTAAAAACATTAACTCGTGCGGTTCTGAGTACGGACCGTCAACGCTGTGACTCTGGTTATGAAGCCTTCTTCGGCGCAGGAACAAAGTTAACCGTTTTGGGTAAGACTCGTTATGTATAAAATCTGTCAAAATCTTAGTAATTAGGAATCACAACAAATGTAGAAATCTGTTCGACATGAAGTAAAATGTTAGAAAAGCAACTGACGTGAAAGCTGTAGAAAGGTTTGGCTCTGTACTTTTTGACATGAAGCGTGAACGCTGTGTCAGTACGAAGCTTACTTCGGTCAGGGAACCAAACTGACTGTTCTCGGTGAGTAAAACCTCCAAAATCCTTTTTGTGAATCCACCGACCCGAGAAGAAAAGCATGCTACCTCCAGCATTTCTCTTAAACTGAGTAGATATGTGCATTGAAAACCATCATTAGTGAGACAACCACTGTTGTTGTTTAATGTCAAGGAAAGCTAAAATGATTCTATGGTTCCTAGACCAAAGGCTGACTTTTATAGAGGAATGAAATTAAGAGTTTTAGGTCAGAAAATGAGCTGTAGACTAAATCTGAGAATGCTGTGTGCATTTAGGAAATCAAGGTTGTTCTCGACAAAATGAGAGGTAGTTGAACTTTTGTCAGCGTGTCAGAGAGAGGCAGCATAAAGAGTTTATGTTGGGGTTCGGAGCCGCTGTGCTCCAACACCGAAGCTTACTTTGGAGCTGGAACTAAACTCACTGTTTTAGGTAAGACAACTTCTAAAAAAAACGCTTTGTATTTGGATCATAAGCTACATTTGCAATATATCTATCGTTTAAAATTACATGTGGTAAAAGTAAGTCCAATCTAAAACGCACTGACGCCAGAAAAAGAGTTGTCAATGTTCGTGCAGCTCCAAAACATTTGGCTCAAAGCCCAGATTGTTAGTCTCTCAGTCAGTTCTCATCATTGCTGTGAAACACTGTGACTTTCCAGTCTGAAGCTTACTTTGGAGCTGGAACTAGACTCACCGTTTTAGGTAAGAAAGTCAAATGTATTCTACACTAACCTAATGAAAGATCAGACGTAATAGAAAATCGGTTTGAAAATTACGAGTAAAGCCATTCAGTCTTTAGCTCTATGTAGATTGAAAATGTGATTGAGAGTCAACCGGATTAGGTGAAAGAATTAATCTTGGGTCTAAATTTGTGTTCAGAAGGTGTTTAGTTCATGTGTGAAGGAACTCAGAGAAAGTCACAGCTGTCAGAGCTTTTTCTGTAGCGGTTGATCAGTGTGAACAGCTTCGATCCTGCTTATTTTGGCAGAGGCACCAAACTCACAGTTTTGGGTAAGAAAAATTATCTAACAGCACTGAATCCATATCAAATTGTATTATTTCTTATGCTTGCACAGGCAGAAAAAAAATTATTTCAGTAGACAAAGTTGACAAAAGATGCCGTAAACGTGGCTTTTTAAAATCTATACCAGCATTTATTAATCTGGTTAGAATATTGAATTTGTTGCTTTATGACATCCTAACAGTTTGCCTCAACGTTGTTGACATAATCTTCGGTTGATTTAAAGCCCCAAAGGTGTGAAGCAATGTGTTAAAACTAAATTTGAGAATAAAGCACGAGTGAGGTAAATTCTGCCAGCGTCAGGGTTCTGGCTCGTGTATGAAACATGAAGAGGTTCTCAGTGTGCGGTGAGTTTTTTCCATGTGACTGAGTGCTGTGCTCTGGCACTTATCCTGCTTATTTTGGAGACGGAACCAAACTCACAGTTCTTGGTAAGGTCGCTGAAAAAAATGCTATTGAAGATCTAATTTATATGTAAAATGACAGTAATGATTTCTGATCAACTGCAGTCTGGTGAGCATCTTTCAGATTGTTGGCCATGCAGCTGTGACTAAGTTAATTGTTTTTTCTTATCGTTCATTAACAGAAGCTGGAAAAAACATCAATTTTCCAACAGTGAAAATTATTCAACCTTCAGCAAATGAGTGCAGAGACCAAAACAAACCAAAGGGGAAAAGGAGGAAGACGCTGGTCTGTGTGGCCTCTGATTTCTACCCAGATCATGTCAGCGTGTTCTGGCAGCTCAATAACCAGAGCATCACTGATGGCGTGGCCACTGACCCCGCCGCCAAGAGGGATGCAGACACAGGAAATTACACCATCACCAGCCGGCTGAGAGTCCTTGCAAAGCACTGGTTCGAACCCCAGAATGAATTCAGGTGCATCGTCAAATTCTTTGATGGAAAGGAACACATCGAAGAATCAGCCAGAGTTTCATGTAAGTTAATTTAGGAAAACAAACCCTCTAAAGTGAAAGTTTGTGCCATAGGATAACATTTGTAATGGTTTCATCTATTTTGTCTTTCAGCAAATGAAAAAGATAAAGGCATGACACGAGGTGAATAAATTCCTTTATTTTTCTGGATGATCAAAGAACACATAATATGGTGAAATCTGGTGTTGACAAGTCAAGCATTCGTGTCCACAACCCTGATGTTTCCCCAACTGCCCTCAGAAAACTACCTGAAGATCACCCAGAACGCCAAACTCTCCTACGGCGTCCTGATCGTCAAGAGCTGCCTCTACGGAGCCTTCGTCTGCTTTCTGGTGTGGAAGCTGCAGGTCTGTTCAACAACGTCTAACGCTTGTGCAGTTTAACAGAAGTGTACATATTTTCTGATGCAGTCTAACTGCATGGTGCCACAAGATTAGGTTCATAGCAGGATACATGCAGAGCAGGTTTACAAAAACAGGAAGAGGGAAAACTGTATAAACTATACATAGATGAACACTATGTTAAGCTGGACATGATCACTGTTGCTAATATAACTGACTGCAGATGAAAAAATTGAGGTAATGAGATAAAAAAAAATAGTGTATTGTTGTATCTACCAGTATATGGTGGTAAATTAATCTAGTATGAATGGATCCTGTTATACACGGGCAAATAAATTAGGGTGTTAAAGTACATGGACACTAAATTCTGCAGGAGCTTCATATCAAATCAGCTGGATGTAAAAAACTGTATAAATTAACTACAATAAAACTTCTGAAATTCTCTGGTGTTTTTTTGGTTTTGGTGTTTCATCCCAATATTATTGTTAGCCACCATCTGGGCTTAGTTTGAAAAATGTTCACCTCTGAATGTCTTCTTTCTTATTGGCAGAGCTCACCAAGAAAACGCAACAAGTGAGAGCTGAACTGAAGCCCGAACCAGCCAATAGGCTCCAGGAAAAGCTTTTTTAGCTTCTGTAAATAAGATATAGCTGGAAAAAAAGTGTGTATGTCTGTTGGTTTCCATTTAAACCTTCAGAATCTTAAAAACTTGTATTTTTTCTTTTAAAGTCTGAAAGCTCAAATTTTTACGGTCTTTGTTTCTGTTCAAACCTTTTCTCTCTTGATCCTTTCACTTTCTTCTCAATAAAGACATGTAACCAAATCTTTTCCTTATAGTGTTGTTTTTTATTCTTTCTCTTCTCATCACTTGTTCCAGGAAATAGTGTCAGATATTTTCAGCAGCTTACCGTCTATTTTCAAAGAACTCAGTTTTTTTTTTCCTAGTACAAAGTTGAAATGTCTCAACTCAAGAAATGATTACACATTGGTTTAACTGAGTCATTGTGAGATTTTTTGGTCATTCTTTCCAATTTTCTAGTTACTTATGAATAATTATTTTTCTTGAGTCATACATTTAGATATTCAAATGTAATCACATTACCACTCAAGTTTAACTTCTGCTTTATAAATTGTTCCCCTTTGCACAAAGAGGGATGGTTGTTAGGGTTTCTGTTCTCTGCGCTGCTGGAACATTGTCAGTGGGAGTCTGCCACGTGAGAACAGGAAGTCGGCGTTCTGATCTGCGCCGAGAAGAAGGTCAGAGCTGCTGCTGAGGAGGTGAAAGCTGCAGAGGAGCAGAGAGCGACAGCAGAGGATGTGGTCACAGAGCAGCGCCGTATCGGTGCTGAGAAACGGGCCTCGCAGCCTTCCACCTTTGCCGCAACATCCGGCTCTACGGCTGCACCTGCATCCGTGCGCCAGCGCACGCAAGATCACACGCTGCTGCTGTCGGAGCAAACAGCTGCCACACGCTCCATTTCTGCATCAACTGAAGCTAAAAACTGAGCATGGGTCTTAATGTGTCACACGACAAACAACCAACAACAGCTGTTTACCGTCATCTGGGGCAAAAGTTTGAAACGAGTTCATTTCTTTTAAGGGAGTTCTGACTTTTTATATGTTTTCATTTCTTTGTGCTTCTAGAATTACATACTTTTAAGACACGATCAAAAAAACAACAACACAATGTGCAGCACGTTGATACTTTTTTAATGTCCATTGCGCAACTATCCCTCAACATTCAACTTTTTATTTAACATGGTTTTAGTGGGATTCAAACTGAGAAGGAAGCATCTGGTTCTATCACAGTTTCCATAACAAAACAAAGCATGTTTGCTCTCATCCATGTCAGGAAAAACAGGAAACAACATCTGCGAGGCTGAAATACACTCATGGTTTCTCTGACATCTGTTGTTCAAGTTCTCCAACTAAAAACTGTCCTCAAAAATTGTTCATTGTGAAAGTAATAACATTTAATACCTGGTAACGCCGCCACCCTTTGGGGTCATCCTGTTGCAAACCTAATTTTTGTCACGGTGCCTTACAAAAGAATTTCTCACCTTTGAACTTTTTCACTTTTGTTACATCTGCAAAACTTAGGGTACTTATTCAGATTTGAATAGAATAGAATATAAATATTTGTTTTTTGTTTTTCGTTGGTAGGTTGGCAAAAAACAATTCCTGACTGTGAAGTGAAATCATAAGGACATGTGCTTTTAAAAATATTTTACAAATAATAATCTGAAAGCTGCATTTATATTATGCTCCATTTAAAGTGTGGCCCCTAAATAAAATGCAGAGCAATTACATTTCATTTATAAATGGAGTGCAGCTGTGTTTAAACTGATCTTAGTATGAATCCAGCTTTTCTGAGAAGGCTTCAAAGGTCTGTTAGAGAACATTGGTGAACTACGAGCATCATGAAGACCGAGGAACACAGCAGATAGGACAGGAAGAAAGTTGTCCAACGTTAGATCATTCGCCAACAAACTGGACGAGATCGAGCTGAAGATAGCCTCATGTAAGATGGACAGAAATCTTCACTGGTTTCTCACCATAGCCAACGGTATATTAAACAAAGGTCTATTGTATCATCCCAGAAGTGTCAAAGCTTCTCACTTTGGAAACATTAGATCACATCTTTGTGGAGCATCGTGTGACCTCTGATCAAACTCCTGATCTGCAGAACCAGGCCCATCATCAGAACCCTTCAGGTTTGGACTGAAGAGACCTGCTCAGCCTTAATGGACTGTTTCGAACTCACAAACTGAGAAGGCTTTAAAGAGAACGTTGGAATACACATCAAGTGTCATGTCCTTTATTCACTTTTGCACTGATGCTTTCCTACACAAAACGGCAATCAGAATGTTTCCTAACTAGAAACCATGAGTAGACAGCACAGTGGGGTTCCTGCTGAATGCCCAGGAAGCAGCTTCTTTTCACATGTTATAAGACTGCTAAACTGTCAATAATCTCTCCATCACTGGGAACTCTATTGCACTAACTGTGTGCATCACCATATTATTCATTGTTGCAATACATCGTGCTACTATACGACTTATACTTGCACTATTCATATGGTCTTACACATAACTTCTCAATACATACAAAATATCTTTTGTTGGTTTGCCACTTCATTCCTGAAAAATGAAAAACACTTATTTTTAGATATGTTTCTCCTTCGTGGTTTATTTTTTACACAGAGCCATGCAATGACATCCTATGGGGTAAGATAACTGTCAATATAAATGTATGCGCACGTGTCTGAATTTGTAAACGTAAGTCAATAAAGGTGAATAAATGTATTTGTTCCTTGTCAACTCATACATGTAACATCAGATGTTTCATCTGTGAAAATACAAATTTAGAAGGTATGAATACAAATTAAAAGGTTACAACTTTGCAACAACACATACACGCACAAATCACAAATTTACAAGTATGAATCTACAACCCCTGATGAAGCTGTTACACACCTTCCAGATGGTGGTGGTAAACATGTCATTACCACCACCATCTGGTAAGGAGTCAGTTTTAGCAGGGGCTGTAGATTTGTACTTGTAAATTTGTGATTTGTACTTGTATGTGTTGTGCAAAGTTCTAATTTTGTAACTTGTCTTCTTAACTTTTTAATTTGTATTCTCACAGATGAAACATTTGATGTCACATGTATGAGTTGACAACGAAAAAATACATTTATTCACGCTTATTGACATACATTTACAAATCCCCATGAATTTCACTCAAATGTACATTAGGAATGTGCAGTTGACTGAAAATAAATCTATATCTATGGCTATATAAACAATTGAGGAACATTAAATCAAAAAACTAATAGTTTTAAAAACAGCCTTTTTCCCAAAGCTGTGAGGGCTGTCGCCTCCTGCTGAGAATCAAATGAACCACCGGCCCACTTCATAGTGCTACATGTTTACAAACATGCTACTGGTTCCACAGGTTCCTGATCCAATTAAGAATTATTCACAATGTTTCTCATATGCTAATGTGTATTTGCACACTTTTAGTTCTCGGGAATGTTTCTTTGGACATCCATGCAAATTGGACTGTTCTTTAACTGAAGATGAACATTTTTGCAGATGACAGTTTTCACACTTTTAGGTCCTATGGGAATGTCGATCTAATACATTCATGCTACACAATATTTTACATCACCATGTATACTGACTGTCATCTGTCTTTTTGTCTGGGGCATCAATTATCTTGAACATTAAAATCTTTCCTAATGACTATTTGCACACCTTTTAACTTCTCAGGAAGTGCTGATCTGATACATTCATGCAGCCGCATAGTAATCTACACCATCTGTAAAGTGAGTGCTGTCTTTTTTTGGCTCAAACATTTAGATCTTATCAGATGCTAAGGATTAGTTTTGCACACTTTCACCTCCCAGGAGGTGTTGTTGGTGCCTTTAACTCTTTGAAAACATTTTGTCTTGTTATGTGTGAATCTGTTTGAATTCTGAGCCGATGTCTCACCAAAATGTAATTATGGTTACATATTGACAATAAAGATTCTTGATTCTTGAGAAAATCCTTTCGGTTTTGACTGAAACCATGTCAGCAGCAAAGCAAACACACAGAAGAGGGTGCACTGGTCAGATGAGAATTTTTTTTTAACTTTACACTACATTCAATAGCCCATGTGTAACAGAAAACTAGTACTGATGTTGGCAGCACCATGCAGTCAGGATGCTTTTCTTTAGCAGGGACAGAAAAGCTGGTCAAAACAGCTGTTACAGGCTGCAAAGGACTTGAGACAGGGGCTTACAATGACACTAGGCATCAAGAATATGCAGGTGTTAGAATGACCCAGTCAAATCCCAAACCTAAATCCAAGTAAAACCTGAGATGACACTGAAAATTGATCTTTTCAATGGTGTTCATCTAAACTGCAAGAGGTTTAGCTGTTTACTAAAGAAAAACAGGTAAAGTTCAGTCTGTAGATAGGCAATGCTGGTAGAGAAATACCCAAAAAGACTTGTAGCTGTACTTGCAGCAAGTAGTGGTTCTACAGAGTATTGACTCAGGGAGGCTGAATGCAAGTGAAATATTTCAGATTTTTATTTCTTGTTTTTTAAACTATACATTTTAATACTAAACATCATTTTCCTTCCCCTTTACTATTATGTCTTACTTTGTGTTGGTCTGTTGCATAAAATCCCGTAAAACACTTCTGGATGTTACAAGACCAAATATAAAAAGGTTCAAAGGATGTGAATAGTTCTGAAGTCTCTCTGGGTATAGATAATTATAAATGAATATGTAGTTAGATTTGTATCGCTAACATAAAATTAAAAACAGTTTTCAGCATGTAGCTACTGGCAAACATTTCCAGTAATACAATTTAAATCCTTTTATATTTGAATCACAACAGAAATTCTGAGCTCAAGACTGATCCATTCGGACCTCTACACGTGTGCAGTAAAGGTAACCAGACACGAGCAGCACTTGCAGATCCATCTATACATCAATAACGATGTAAACAGATATTGTAAAGCAGACAGTAGCTTATCACAAACCCCCAGAAACACGACACCAACCATCCCCCTCCCACATGTTGAGGCTCATGCAACTGAATGAGACATAATAGATCAACACACATCGCTGCTAAACACAGACAAAAATATCCTTAACAAGTCAGTGAAATCCAGAGTTTTATCAAATAAAACTAGATGTGTTTTAAAAGAGTTCATTCATTCCGTTCATGGAAGTTCAGCAAAGATGAAATATCAGTTTTATTAAAAAATATATATATTTTTAAGTGACATGAAAATGTTTTAGCAGCCATTTAAAACTGTATAGCTTCATTTGATTCATTGCCTTATATAATGTAATCATTATAAAATGTTCCACAACAGGAGCACAGTTTGAAGGTTATTAAAGAGTTTAAGCATCATGATAAGCTCACAGGAACAACCTTTACAGATCATACTGTATCAAATGTCCTAGTTGCAGTTTGTAAGGAAAGAACAGGGCTTTATAAGGACATTTGCTTGTGTAAAAGAGTCTGATCAGCTAGGCTTTCAGAAAAGAACCGGAAAAGAAGGTGGACTGTGTTCTCATTCACACCTGACCCTGGGGGGTGTGGCCTTTGTCTTCAAGCCTCTACCTCCAGCAGTTTCTTCACACTAGCAGCTTCCACTAAAAGCAATAGGAGCCTCTGCTGCCCTCTGCTGGATGAACTGTAACACTGCTGTCAATCAGAGCAACAAATCTGAACTTGAACAGATTTTAAGTGAAGCTCATTTGTTGGGTAATAACAGACACATAACAGGAAACTCAAAGAGAAGCAAGAAAGACTATCTCAGTATTTTTTTACACAACCAAAAAGTCAACAAATAAGATTGTATACTGTTATTCTTAAGTAAAGCTCCCTGTGGGTGTGTTGTTTTGCGATGGAAAAATGTCTTTCTTGCTAAAATCTCATGATTGGTTTGAACTTTGCTTTCCATAACTATGAACGTGAACCTAGGGATTATGTCTTTGTTTTATAATTCTTCTAAGACTGTGAGTTAGACAGGTTCTTTTAAATCAAGATTAAAAACACATTTGTTCTGGATTGCCTTTGACTGTTCAAGTTAAAATGCTTTACTGAAACATCATTAGTTTAAGTTTGTAATCCAACTGTTTTTAAAATGATTAATATTTGCTTTGAGTTTCCTGTTTTATTTTGTTTCAACTTTTCTACATTTTATTCCAACTTGCTTTTATTCTGTTTTTGTTTTCCTATGTTTCAATCATGTAAAACACTTTGTGTTGTCATTGTACTGAAATGTGCTATACGAATAAATTTGCCTTGCCTGCCATGCGGTCAGTAGTAGGATGAATACTATTAATAAACTTCTTAAAAAAAGTACAAAACTTAATGTAAGTTTATCGTTAATATTAATGGCTAGCTAGTTAAAACAGTCGGGCCCAAAGCCATTGATAGTGTTGTTAATATTAAATAGTGGCAATGATGAAACATTCTAGTTGTTAGACACCAATTTTATATGTCATAAATATGTTTATATATATGTTATACATTTTAAAAGGGATTCTGGGTCATCTTGAGAATGGAAGCTTTAATGCATTAAAACAGAAAACAATAATAATAAAAATAGCATTTTGTTGGGATGAGGGTGGGGATGAAAAATTCTCCCTTCTTCGAAGGGGGTGGGAGGGTTGCAACAGAAAACACTGGAGAACCACTGATATAAACCAAGATGTACTGTACACAGAGGGTGCTTTAGAATACTAGAAAAATATGGAAGAAAAAAAAATAAAGCTTGAACAGAACTGGACCCTGCAACATGCCAGTGACTCCACCAACGGCTAGCTAAAATCTAAGAATGGAGAGTCCTGACTCCACCCAGGGCCTCCCCTGGCCCAGACCTTGATATCATTGAGGTGTCATGGAGTGTCTTGAAACAGGCTTTATATGCAAGGAACTTCTCAAACATCTCCCAGGTGAAAGAGAGGAAGGGGAAAAGCTTTCCTCAGACCGATGTCAGAGACCAGTAGATCCAGAAGCATCTTGCTAAACTAATTTTAGTCAAAGGGGTTGAGATGAGTTGTAATGGGGCAAAGTGTCCTAACTTCTTGATGTATGTATATTCTCCAACTCTGTTTGCCCACAAGTTATATTTATTGTTGTGTAATGCCTATGATCGGTTGCTGTGATAATTGTGTTTCTTATCTTTTAAAGACCCGGTTCTACTCTTTGTTTAATTTTATAGAAAGAAAGATTTATTTTGAAAACCCTCAAAATAGCTTTTTAGATCACAACTAAACTCCAACTTCCTGCCTTTTTCTATGCATCATCAAAGTGGTGTATCAGTATTACAGACGTCACAGTGATACACCCATGCTCCTTTGTTGCCAGGTCTATCATCAACATGCTGAAGAGTCATTAGACGCCACAAAACCACATTACGCAAAGTTACACAGTCAGTGTCTCATGACTCTCTCCCCTGCAGCTCATACCGACACTTCTACGCTATGATCAGGCAACAAAACAGCCTATTTAATCGAAACCTCGTCTCATTTTCGATCTTTCTGTTGTGGACATCAGGTAATTGAAACAAACATCTAAAGATTGAGGTTTTAATCAACATTTTGCGAGATCATTCCGCTCTGTTCACGCAGGTTGTGCTGGTGGGAGTGATGTTTCCCAGACCCCCATGTTGTGGCTGTACAAGGGCGAAGATGCAACGATGGAGTGCAGCCACACCAAGGATGCTAACCATTTCCAGATGTACTGGTACAGGCAGCTGCCCGGAGAAAATATGAAACTCATTGTGTTCACATCCACAACTAAAAAAGATCACGACTTTGGAGATTTCAGTAAAGAGAAGTTTTCCGCCACCAAGAACACAACTGAGAGAGGATCGTTCACAGTGAAGAATCTGCAGCCAGAAGACAAAGGCTTGTATTTCTGTGCTGTGAGTCAACACAGTGACACAAACACACGTGTGAGCTGAACAAAAACCTCTGAGCACTGTTCATCTCAGCTCCCCCATCACGGCGTCTCACATTAACGGAATAAAGACAACCCCACCCCCCAATCCAACTGTTCATATCTCTGCAGCGAACAGAGAGCTCCCATCACACACACTGACAGTGGCTGTGGTCTCTGGGTTCAGTCTGCTACACAATAATGATCCCAGCTGCTCTGATAAAACTCTCTGCAGCTCTGCTCTGCGTTGGAGGTACAATGAACTACAGTCACGGTTAGGGTGGGGCATACTGGGTGGGGAACTTGTACCAACAGCCGCCAGAACCTGAATTCAATAACAATATATATCGATCGATAGACGTATATCGATGATAGAAAAAAGTCATTAAAAAGTTCGATAGAATAACACTTTTCCTTCATTTTGCATTCTAACATGTAGGTTAATTTTACAGTCATTACATCCTCCCAGCCAATCACAACGCAGACCCAAGAACCTCTGTTACCAAGCTCCGCCCCCTTCAAAGAGTTCAGAGAGCACGCGTTCTTTATTTTATTTTATTTTTACTAGTTTTGGTAAAAAGTTGGTTGAATGAAGGGTTGAGTTTGAATTCAGTGTTGGCGTGTTCTGTATCTAAGAATAGGTTGCTAAGCAACAGCATAAAATGTCCAGGGCTGCACTTAAAATTCATGTTATGAATTTGTTGATAATTATCGATATTGATCACTATAATTTCTATTTTATCTATATGCTTTTTTTCGTCCAGCCCTAGTGCAGACTATACTTTGTTTTAGATACTGTATCAGCAGGGGTGGCTTTTCTCTAAGGGCCTGATTTTCAAAAGGTTAGTACGTATTGACACAGCTGATCCTAAAACCAAGAGCAAAGCAAGGTTTAGGGTTATGGCATAGAAGGCAATAGGGCATTCCTCAAATAATGTCAGATTACCAAATTTAGAACATGCGTCGTGGCCATCCCGTGGCAGTAATGCTTGAATAGTTTACTTGTATGAGACAAATAGGGAACAGATAGGTCCTGAACATTGCCTCAGCATATTCATATTCATAACATATTATGGCAACAAGCAAACACCGCTGCAGCGTTGGTATCTGCTGAAGTCACTAATGATATGATGATTGTGACCACATGGAGTTTTTTCCAGTGGTTTTCCAAAACCCTGGAGGACTGGCGAGAAATGTTAGTGTTGGATGCAAGCCTGTAACCGGGAGGACCTTACCGGGGAATCTGACCTCTATTTGGTCTCTACATTTCCTTGGTGGTAAGTTGCCAACATTAGAACATCCAGACCTGAAACCAGCTGAAGCTGAACTTCACGTGCGATGGGCGTGGATGTCCTAATTATTTGGGGTCTTTAAGGATGAATTTCAACCGTTCTTTTTCAGACCGTAACTTCCAAGTCTGGCAAAACAGTGGAACAAGTTTGTTACTAATGTTAATATCCTTTATGAATGCACCTTTGATTCAGTCCTGACATTTTTTTTAATCTTATTATAATTAATTACTGTATCTTTAGAGCAACAGTAAACAGGCTTAAATCGGAGGCAACCGGACTTTAGTTCAGTTCTTTCTGAAAACATTTCAATAGGAGTCTTTGTCAGTTCTGGTGGCTCACACTTGAGCAACCTGCAGTTGGTACACTGCTGATTTAAAGGACATGGAGGCCCATCCTCCTAGGTGCATTCTTAGTTAGATGTAAATCAATGACCCACCCGTCACTGTCCTGGGTCGTTAGAAGCTATTGCTTATGGTGAGTGGAGTACTTGGTCACCTGAATCATGATTAGGAGTTGGAAGCTCAGTCCCCCCCCCCCCCCCTCTGTTTAGTGATGGCTTTTCTCTTTTAACCAAGATGGCTTCTGAATCTTGACCTAAGCTGCTGGCCCTCCTGTGCTGTGCCATGAGTTTATGTAGCTGTTGTACATTTATCCGATGTAGGAATCTGATGTAGGAGTCCCCGCTGCACTGGAACGCATACGAAAGACTGCTCAGCTGTGTTTTGGGTGTTCTGTTTTCGGCCTCAAATGCCTCAACGTCTTTGGTTTGGATGGGGCATTTACCAACTCCGACCGTTTTGTCGTTGTGTCCTTGGGCAAGACACATCCTTCCTTCTGTCAATCTGCCCCAGGGCAGCTGTGGCTACTAACATAGCTCACCACCGTCTGGGTGTAAATGTGTGTGTGATTGACTGATTGTAGTGTAAAAGTCGTTGGACTAGTTAAAGCGCTGTACAAGCCATTTACCATTTCTATAAAGGTGTTAGTAATAAACAAAGAATGCGTTTGGTGAGCAGTCAAGAAAATGAAGTGTTGAATTATGTCTTTTGATTCATTAGGGTGACTTATTAAGTGCTTAAATTCCCAAAACCATTTTTAAAGATGGATGAATAATAAAGACTGGAACAATGTTATATGGAAAAACATACAAACAAAGAGCCATTTCTGACTCCGAGCGCATACAGTATGCAAATGCAAAATTGCACGTTTCAGCAGACAAAACAATTTTCTCAGAATCTTCTTCTAATTTCTTTACCTGGATTGAGATGGCAACGGAAAAATTTGTAGCATTGTAATTTGTTCACGGCACGTGGTCATACCAAGGCCGAGAAAAAATGTACTTGTCTTACAAACCACACTGGAACGTTTTACCTCATTTGACCACAGAGAACCAGAACCAAATGAGATATATCATTGGCCGGATGCCGAAGAATGGCTTTGTGTCGAAAGCTTACTGTTCTGCCTTTTCTAAGTTACACTAGATTAGTTTTTGTAAATCGACATAGAGCTCTCTCTGGTGGTTGTTTTGTGACATTATTTTGGTTACACTGGAAAAAAAGAAAATAGAGGAAACAAACAGGTCCAAGATGATGGAACGTAATGCCAAGTGATCATAGATAAAGCTGATGTCAACCTTGATACAATGTTGTGGATGAGATTTGTCTGTAAGTACTGGTTAATGACGGAAATAATAGTTGTCTCTTTGTTTTGTGTAACAGTGGTGTGATAATTTGTACATTTAAGTCATTTATAAAAATGTTTTTGTTTTAGCTTGCAGTATGTAGCATGTAGCAAGCTAGTTTGCGATGTTAGTCAGCTAATACCATGGTTTGTATATTCCAGTTTTTTGATGGTCAAAGAGAAGGCAATGGTCAGAGGCCATTCTTCAATAAAACAGCAAAAACAGAGAAGTCTGTTTATTGGAGCATCGTTATTGAGCTGTCGAGCTAGTGAAAACTAGAAAAAACTCAGGGCGAAGACAGCATACTCACTGAGTTTTAAACCAGCAGAGAAAGAACATTGCTTTAAGGAGCATTATTTGACATGTATGGTCATGCCTCCAAATAGACAGCTCATCAAAATGGCTGCAGGGTCGAAAATGAAGGATGTTCCGACAGCCCCAATATATGGAATATTTGTTTTAATTCATTCTAAAGTCACAGTAAAAGCCTTCTTGCCATGCCCTGTCAGTGTGATTTATTAGCATAAAGATCAGATTTCTCTGCACCTATAATGTTAATTCTCCCTGCATTGAGAAAAAGATAGGGTAATTGAACATGTTTTCAGCAATAATCTGATGCGTTACGTGTCGCTTTAATTCAGGTTGACCACAAACCTGATTTCAGATGTACATGAAAACATGCACCAGATTTTATTACAAATCATTAGGACTTTTATAGTTTTTCTTTTTTCATTGGACAGCTGAGCAATACACATGGATTTCGGCACCATTTTGTGTCTCCTCCCCTCGCATTTGATCTTCTGACATGTCTTCAGCGTGTCAGTCCCTGAAGAGACAAAGAGGAAGATAGAGACACCATGATAAGAAACCTCAGCAGGATCATTCTGCTGCTGCTTTGCTTCTGCTGTAGGTTAGACTTTTTATAATTATGTACATTCAAATGTATCTTTCTCTTCTTAATGCTTGTTTTTCTTTTTTTTTCTTTTTTTCCAGATCTTTCTTTGAGCAGCAATGTCCAGCAGGACCCTCCATCAATATTAGGAAATGCTGAGGGTCCTACAACAATCAAGTGCAGCCATTCAATAGATACATACAACGTGATATTGTGGTACCAGAAGCCAATTGGTGACTCTGCTCTTAAATTAATTGGATATGTTTACTATACAAATCCAACACTTGAAGATGAATTCAAGAATCATTTCAATGTGACTGGAGACGGCAGAACAAAAGCTGAGCTCAGTGTGCAGAAACTCCAGCCAGAAGACAGCAGCACTTATTACTGTGCAGCTAGTAAGCACAGTGACTCAGTTGATGTCTCCCTGCTACAAAAACCTCTCTGATGAACCAGCACATAAACACACACTGCAGAGGAGTGCAGCTGCATCAAAGCACATTAAACTATAGCAGCAAATTGTGCTGTGATTGAAGGACCAGGAGAAATTTGTTCAAGCAAGCTTCAAACATTTAAACACGAAAGAGCTTTAGTGTTTAAACGTTTAAACACTGAAACTGAACTGAAAACTAAACACTGAAACAAGAAAACTAACATGAGTCTTCTTGGTTACACTCGATACACTTCTAATGTTGTTGAAGATCAATTTAAAAGCTTGTGTAATGTGACTGGTAATGGCCAGAGCCAGTCGTCCCTTGTGATTCTAAAGCTGAGACATCCTGAGGACAGTGCAGTATATTTCTGTGCTGCTAGTAGAGCACAGTGCTGCATGAAGCCTCCAGCTCCAACAAAAACCTTCTCTGGTAGAGAAGGAACCATCATTAACCTGCTGATAAGAACATTATCTGCAGGGAAACCACAGAAGATCACCCAGTTTGGCCAAATTAAGAAACGTGTGATTTTATTTTGTCCGCTAGGGGGTAGTGTTTTCCCAAAGATCCTTCTGTGGGTTTTTTTTTTTTTTTTTTTGGTTATGGAGAAATGCCGATTTACCATGAAAGTATGTATTTTTCTATACATAGTTAATATTTCATCTAAGTAGTATATGTTGACAATAAATGCCTAAACAAATTATCCATCCATCCATCGTCTTCCGCTTATCCGGGGTCGGGTCGCGGGGATAGCAGCTTCAGTAGGGAGGCCCAGACGTCTCTCTCCCCAGCCACTTGGGCCAGCTCCTCAGGAGGAATCCCAAGGCGTTCCCAGGCCAGCCGGGAGACATAGTCTCTCCAGCGTGTCCTGGGTCTTCCCCTGGGTCTCCTCCCGGTGGGACGTGCCCGGAACACCTCTCCAGGGAGGCGTCCAGGAGGCATCCTGACCAGATGCCCGAGCCACCTCAACTGGCTCCTCTCAACGTGGAGGAGCAGCGGCTCTACTCTGAGTCCTCCCCGGATGACTGAGCTCCTCACCCTATCTCTAAGGGAGAGCCCAGACACACTACGGAGAAAACTCATTTCAGCCGCTTGTATCCGGGATCTCGTTCTTTTGGTCACGACCCAAAGCTCGTGACCATAGATGAGGGTAGGAACGTAGATCGACCGGTAAATCGAGAACTTCGCCTTTTGGCTCAGCTTTCTTTTCACCACAACGGATCGGTACAGCGCCCGCTTCACAGCAGACGCCGCACCAATCCGCCTGTCGATCTCCCGCTCCATCTTCCCCTCATTCGTGAACAAGACCCCAAGATACTTGAACTCCTCCACTAGGGGCAGCACTTCCTCCCCAACCCGGAGAAGGCACTCTACCCTTTTCCGGCTCAAGACCATGGTCTCAGATTTGGAGGCACTGATCTTCATCCCGGCCGCTTCGCACTCGGCTGCGAACCGGTTCGCAGCCGCTCAATGGCCCACCTAAACAAATTAGAAGAAGAAATTGTTCTTCTTCCAATAGTTGCTGTAATGTAAAAAGGAATTATAGTTTGTTTGATGTGACCTGCAGTAATTGTTAATTCTAACAACATTAGCTACTTAAACATTTAGATGTTGATTCAGTTAACAGTTAAGGTCAATACAGAGAAATTTGGTATTTTACTTGAAGTGGCAAGAATAAGAATGATCTGACTAGGACCTTTTTTACTTGACTTGTGTTTTTACAAGTCCAGATCTCCTGGGAAGTTCTCGCTCACTTCTAATTTTGGACCAAACAAGTAAAAAAAAAAAGTCTTGCCCAGAAGATGTGTCAAGCTCAAGCTGCAAGAACTCCTAACCCAAAGATGTTTAATAAAACTAAAACACATTAATGATTTAAGCAAGATGCTGCATGATGTGCTGTGGCTAAGTTGGTTAAAGTTCCTGCCTAGTAAACAGGAGATCCTGGGTTTAAATCCCAGCAGTACCTGGGCTAATGCTATTTCTGGGGAAGTGGTGGCCTATTGGCTAGAAACCAGGATGCTGGAAAGTTCCTGGTTCAACTTCGGGACACTGCTCAGTGACAGCCTACTGTTCCCTAAAAGATTAGTTAAATGCAGATAGCAAATTTATTGGAATGTAGATTGCAATTTTAACCTAATTGATTAAAGTGTGATTTAGCTTTGTAATTACACAATGGATGATTATAGATTAAATAAATACAAACTACTGCAAAAATGTCTTTGCTACATTTAAATTTTGTTTTAATCAGTGTGGATAGCAGTTTACTATGGTGATGTTTGCTTTGTTTTATGGAATTGCTTTGACCTGCGTGGCAAACATTAAAAGTTACTTTCAAAACGAAGTTTCTGTAAGAGAAATTATTCTTCTGCTTCCATAAATACAATGTATCTGTGTGACAAGTTAGGTATTTTGCATGGATACTCATGAAATGCTGTGTCCTTACAAGAATAACCAAGTAAAATGAGATATATCCTTTATAGCTTGACATAATGAGTTTTTGCTCTTATATCTGTTGAATGGAATTCTGAATCTGTTCAGCTTAACATTTTACAAATGTAAAATGCATAACTACTGCTGGAGCTGAACAGTTTGAGTATTCAGAAGAGGAGGAGTCACAGAGGTAGGCCCCCGTCATTGTTTATTTCGATGACTGCAACAGGGCTAGACACAAACCAGCCTAAAAAAGAACTAGCAATGTTCCTTCTCTGCTTCATGGGCTTGCAGACCATGCTGGTTTCAGGTAAAGTCATAAAAAGCCTTCATACACTGCTTATTATGGGGTAGATCTGGATTCTTAAAAAATAAACAGTTATCTTTGGACCTATGTTTCCAACTTATCTATTGTTTTCTTTAATTTTTTTCCCTCTCCCACAGGTTCCTCTCTGAGTGAACAAATTGTCCAGACTCCTGTCGAGATGTTCGTACGTCCTGGACAAGAGATTACCATCAGCTGTTCACACAGCATTCAAAGCTACGATCAAATCTTCTGGTACAAACAGTCAGCTGGCCACGAGATGCAGCTCCTGGGATACATGTATGGAACCGGTGCATTTCCAGAGAAGGACCAGAATGTCACAATAGAAGGGGATGCAAACAGAAACAAGAATTGCACCTTAACAATTCAAAGAGTGGGCCTAGAAAGCAGAGCAGTTTACTTCTGTGCTGCTCGGTTACACAGTGCAGCACATCGCTGCCTCTCAGTACACAAACCTCCCCGCATCGCTGTGCAGCTGTATTATCTCCTTTGATGAGGTCAGGCCATGTCTTACACGACAAATATGATAATAGACGTTGGGTCTGCCGTGACTCCACCCACCTATAGAGAACAGGTGCTGCAGCCTTAAAGGAGAGGCTTAAAACAAGCGCTCTGCTGCTGAGGATATAGGAAGAGCAGCATGATTAATGAGAGAATGAGTGTCAGACTCTTAATAATCACTCTAAACACGCTGCTGTTTTCAGGTAATCACAGTTTTCAATACCAAACTACCAAAATTTACACTCTTAAAGTTTTGGTTGTGTTTTGTTCGTCGTTTTCTTTTTTTTCACTTGTGAATTACCAAAACGTCCCTCTAGATAGTTTTTATGTTTTTTTTTTCTACAGGATCTTCTGTCAGCGATCAGGTCCGCCAGACTCCAGCTGACATTCAGGCGCATCCAGGAGGCTCGGCCAAAATCAGCTGTTCTCACAGTATTCAGAGCTACAACGTGATCCTCTGGTACAAGAGATCAGAGGACGCACAGCTCCAGCTCCTGGGGTACAGGTTTTTGGGCACCAGCTATCCCGAGCCTGGAGTGGATGTGGAGATGGGAGGGGGTGCAGATAAAAACCAAATCTGCACTATGAAAATAAAAGAGCTGTATGTGAACAGCAGTGCAGTTTATTTCTGTGCTGCTAGCTACCACAGTGCTGCATATTAATGCTCCTCAGTGCAAAAACCTCCTCACAGGCTTGTGCAGCTGTGTTACCTCCTTCGATAAGGTAAAGCAGTATCTAACAGGACTAACTATGATAAGCTTTATGTTCTGCTGTGACTCCGCCCACCTACAGAGCACATGTATCATGCTGACTGGAGGTTTTGAAGTAATCTGAACCACTGACACACTGAACAGCTTCAGGAGCAACAGAAACACGATTAAAAACCTTGCATATAGCAGTATGAGGATCTTACTGTCCATGATGGCTCTCAACCTAATACTGGTTTCAGGTAATCAAAGTTTTATTCCAGCAGTAATTTATTTATTTTATAACTGTAAATGATATTATAACAGTTTTAATGCAATGAGAGTTTGTGTTCTTTGCAGGATCTTCTCTCAGCGATCAGGTGCGCCAGACTCCAGCTCACATTCAGGCAAATCCAGGAGGCTCAGCCACGATCAGCTGTTCTCACAGTATTCAGAGCTACAACGTGATCCTCTGGTACAAGAGATCAGAGGATGCACAGCTCCAGCTCCTGGGGTACATGTATAAAAGCAATAAAAATCCAGAACCTGGAGTGGATGTGGAGATGGGAGGGAGAGCAGATAAAGACCAGATCTGCACTTTGACAATAAAACAGCTCCTTATGAACAGCAGTGCAGTTTACTTCTGTGCTGCTCGCTACCACAGTGCTGCTTATCACTGCTGCTCAGTACAAAAACCTCCACATCACTGAAATAAACAGAATGCTATTCAATTTGGTGTAAATTGTATTGGAACAGATTCATGTTTTTTGCAGAAATTTTAAAAAATGTACCTGAAATGTAGAGTGAGCCTGTTCGTGAGTTAAAAGCAGAAATTAACCAGATGAAAGCTTAGATGGCTTTTTATGAAAGTGCAAATTGCAAGGCTCTTGTTTCAGCAGCAATAACTGATCCCAGATAAAAGATAAGATTTGTTTATTGAAAAAGATGTATCTGGCTACAACTGATGTTTTAGCTATGAACCAACTTAGTTGTATTTTTAAAATGACTTCACCAGAACATCTAAAACAAAATCTGTTGCTACATACACAGTATAATTAGAAGTAATATTTTACACATTAAGGGGGTAACGATGAATCTCTAGTATAATTTGTAGTCCTTGTTAGGAAATGGAGCAGACAGAAGATGGACAACTAATGGTGTTGGCAGGTCTATGTTTTTGTTTTTGCTCTTCTCATTTGAGGTAATTAGTTACATGGATGGCATCTACATTGTGGAAGTTTGTGCAAAAGCAAGGAATGTGATCACGCCAGCGAGTAGATGGATCCAGCATCTCCTCTACGGTGGTCAGTGTCCTGATAAGTCTTACCGTTGTTTTGCATACCAGGGAGGTGCCAAAGATCTCAAAAGGTGTACCAAAGTTAACTCAAGGGGAGTACATAAACATTTATAAAGCCCACAGGGAAACTGGCTATAAATGCTGAGAAATATTTTCACAGAGTAGAGTTACTAGGCAGTTTGATTGCCACAAAAAAAAATAAAAAAAAAATTGGATGATTAGGCACTAGAGGAGCGCTTGTAGATAAACACCCTGCAGGTAATGAGCAGATGCACTTCAGGTGTACCACCTCAGCACAGGAGACCACAATACAGCTAAGCAGGGCAGAGAAAACACAGAATCAACAAGAAGTAGCCTCAAAACATGACATTAACTTTATTATTAATTTTAATAATAATAATAATAGAACTTTATTGATCTCACAGTGGAGAAATTCACTTATGCATCTTAGCCCATCCCCTTGGGGAGCAGTGGGCTGCCACTGTGTGGCACCCGGGGAGCAATTGGGGGTTAAGGATCTTGCTGAGGGACCCAGAGTGCAGGTGGTGGGGATTGAACCAGGTACTTGCAACCTTCTCAGAGCACAAGCGCACTGCTCTAACCACTTGGACAACACATCCCCCTTTAAACTGATCTACCCAACTAAATTAGTCAAATAAAAACGATAACGATGATTCACTTTCTACCATGTTAAAAAGAAGCAAAACATGGTTTGTGTCTAAGGCATAAAGTGTTAAGAAAACTGTAAGAGTTATTTAAATATATTCTAAGTAAGTGTTTGGACCATAATATGTGATAGTCACTGCCAACAACTGGCTCTAAGTAACAAAAAAAACAATATTGCTAAAAAATCTGATTTTAGCAAAAGTGCTGCCTACAAAGTAGATAAAGCCTGTCAGTGAAAAGTTGACATGTCCCCTCTTGGCTTAAAGAGGAGATGCTTTGATTGGCTGATTAAGGTGGTTCAAATAGGAAATACTTTTTGTTCTACAAAGTGTGCCAATGTACCAAAATAAAGTAGCTAATTACTGAATATTACATTAACAAACTAACATGCTTGATACAAATTTACGTCATTTCAATGTTTGATCATTAATACCCTCTATAGCTCCTTTTTATAGCGTACATTAAAGATATTCATCACTTTGCACCTGTAGCAGTTCCTTTGATCAGCTAAAGTGTTTTTAAGTATGCTAGCTAGCTTAAGGCGTGCTGTGGCTCCACCCACATATTAAGATTCTTGGATTCTGGTTGGTTTCACTAGGAGGAGAGGCTCAAAACAACTGCTAAGACACTGACAGCTTCCTCAACACTGGCATCAAAAGCAAATAAGCATGGACATCTTCTTGCTAGTGTTTGCTCTCAACTCTGCGCTGGTTACAGGTACTCGTTAATCTAATCCATTATTTACTCTACTGTAGTTTAAGCTTCAACTGAAATTATTTCAGCGTGTTATCTAGTCATGGTCACAACTTGCTCCATGTCAATTCAAACACACTTTGCGCTGTCTTTTTTTCGCAGGATCTTCTCTCAGTGACCAAGTCCACCAGACTCCATTTTACATCCAAGCAAACCCAGGAGAAACAGTCGAAATCAGCTGTTCTCACAGTATTCAGAACTACAACGTGATCCTCTGGTACAAGAGATCAGAGGATGCACAGCTCCAGCTTCTGGGGTACATGTATAAAAGCAATAAAAATCCTGAACCTGGAGTGGATGTGGAGATGGGAGGGAGAGCAGATAAAGACCAGACCTGCACTATGAAAATAAAAGAGCTCCTTATGAACAGCAGTGCAGTTTACTTCTGTGCTGCTCGCTACCACAGTGCTGCTTATCACTGCTGCTCACTACAAAAACCTCCACATCACTGAAATAAACAGACTGCTATTCAATTTGGTGTAAATTGTATTGGAACAGATTCATGTTTTTTGCAGAAATTTTAAAAAATGTACCTGAAATGTGTAGTGAGCCTGTTCGTGACTTAAAAACAGAAATTAACCAGATGAAAGCTTAGATGGCTTTTTATGAAAGTGCAAATTGCAAGGCTCTTGTTTCAGCAGCAATAACTGATCCCAGATAAAAGATAAGATTTGTTTATTGAAAAAGATGTATCTGGCTACAACTGATGTTTTAGCTATGAACCAACTTAGTTGTATTTTTAAAATGACTTCACCAGAACATCTAAAACAAAATCTGTTGCTACATACACAGTATAATTAGAAGTAATATTTTACACATTAAGGGGGTAATGATGAATCTGTAGTATAATTTGTAGTCCTTGTTAGGAAATGGAGCAGACAGAGGATGGACAACTAATGGTGTTGGCAGGTCTATGTTTTTGTTTTTGCTCTTCTCATTTGAGGTAATTAGGTCGCGGGGGTTGCTGGTGCCTATCTCCAGCGTTCACTGGGCGAGAGGCGGGGTAGACCCTGGACAGGTCACCAGTCTGTCGGATAAAGCGGTTTGGAAAATGGATGGATAGTTACATGGATGGCATCTACATTGTGGAAGTTTGTGCAAAAGCAAGGAATGTGATCACGCCAGCGAGTAGATGGATCCAGCATCTCCTTTACGGTGGTCAGTGTCCTGATAAGTCTTACCGTTGTTTTGCATACCAGGGAGGTGCCAAAGATCTCAAAAGGTGTACCAAAGTTAACTCAAGGGGAGTACATAAACATTTATAAAGCCCACAGGGAAACTGGCTATAAATGCTGAGAAATATTTTCACAGAGTAGAGTTACTAGGCAGTTTGATTGCCACAAAAAAAAAAAAAAATAAATAAATTGGATGATTAGGCACTAGAGACTAGAGGAGCGCTTGTAGATAAACACCCAGGAGGTAATTAGCAGATGCACTTCAGGTGTACCACCTCAGCACAGGAGACCACAATACATCAAAGCAGGGCAGAGAAAACACAGAATCAACAAGAAGTAGCCTCAAAACATGACATTAACTTTATTATTAATTTTAATAATAATAATAGAACTTTATTGATCTCACAGTGGAGAAATTCACTTATGCTTCTTGACCCATCCCCTTGGGGAGCAGTGGGCTGCCACTGTGTGGCACCCGGGGAGCAATTGGGGGTTAAGGGTGTTGCTCAGGGACCCAGAGTGCAGGTGGTGGGGATTGAACCGGGTACTTGCAACCTTCTCAGAGCACAAGCGCACTGCTCTAACCACTTGGACAACACATCCCCCTTTAAACTGATCTACCCAACTAAATTAGTCAAATAAAAACGATAACGATGATTCACTTTCTACCATGTTAAAAAGAAGCAAAACATGGTTTGTGTCTAAGGCATAAAGTGTTAAGAAAACTGTAAGAGTTATTTAAATATATTCTAAGTAAGTGTTTGGACCATAATATGTGATAGTCACTGCCAACAACTGGCTCTAAGTAACAAAAAAAACAATATTGCTAAAAATTCTGATTTTAGCAAAAGTGCTGCCTACAAAGTAGATAAAGCCTGTCAGTGAAAAGTTGACATGTCCCCTCTTGGCTTAAAGAGGAGATGCTTTGATTGGCTGATTAAGGTGGTTCAAATTGGAAATACTTTTCGTTCTACAAAATCTGCCAATGTACCAAAATAAAGTAGCTAATTACTGAATATTACATTAACAAACTAACATGCTTGATACAAATTTACGTCATTTCAATGTTTGATCATTAATACCCTCTATAGCTCCTTTTTATAGCGTACATTAAAGATATTCATCACTTTGCACCTGTAGCAGTTCCTTTGATCAGCTAAAGTGTTTTTAAGTATTCTAGCTAGCTTAAGGCGTGCTGTGGCTCCACCCACATATTAAGATTCTTGGATTCTGGTTGGTTTCACTAGGAGGAGAGGCTCAAAACAACTGCTAAGACACTGACAGCTTCCTCAACACTGGCATCAAAAGCAAATAAGCATGGACATCTTCTTGCTAGTGTTTGCTCTCAACTCTGCGCTGGTTACAGGTACTCGTTAATCTAATCCATTATTTACTCTACTGTAGTTTAAGCTTCAACTGAAATTATTTCAGCGTGTTATCTAGTCATGGTCACAACTTGCTCCATGTCAATTCAAACACACTTTGCGCTGTCTTTTTTTCGCAGGATCTTCTCTCAGTGACCAAGTCCACCAGACTCCATTTTACATCCAAGCAAACCCAGGAGAAACAGTCGAAATCAGCTGCTCTCACAGTATTCAGAACTACGACCGAATCCTCTGGTACAGGAGATCACAGGACACACAGTTGCATTTCCTGGGCTATATGTTACAGAGCCTCGGCAATCCTGAACCTGCAGCAAATGTCACGATGAAAGGGAGTGCAAATAAAGACAAGACCTGCACTCTAATAATTAAAGAGGTCCGTGTGAACAGCAGCGCTGTTTACTTCTGTGCAGCTAGTTACCACAGTGCTGCATATCACTGCTGCTCAGTACAAAAAACCTCCTCACATGACCTCCCTATGCACCTGTATGACTTGCTTTGATAAGGCAAAGTGGTATGAAATAGAATAATAACCTTTAATCTTTGGATTGGTGAGGAAGAGGGATCCAGCAAGGCAAATATTGGCAGAAGAGGAAGAGTTTGGGAACTGACAAGGATGATGGTGAAGAGGGAGCTGATTGTTACTGTTTGTGGGGATGATGAAGACCAAGGAAGAATGAGTGAGGAGTCTGAGTCTGAGGTTGGTAGACTGTGGTGAGCAGTGTAGGTTTGAGCCTTTGTATTCCAGAAGGAAGTGGGGATGGAACATTGGCTGGTGGACAGGTAAGGGAGTGGTGCAGGTGGAGTAAAGAGGAGTTTTAGTTATGGAAATTGTATTTCATTCTTCTCAAAACAGTACAGACACAATACAACTTAAAACATCTGAATGAAAAGGAGCAGTATGAAGAAAATATATTATATCTCCCAGTCTAACACTCACGCGCCACATGACAGGACTGAGTCTCTGTGCATGTAACAAGCCATTTCCTGAGGTGTTTTATTGATTCTGCATCAATAAACTTATTTTATTGTAACTACACTCCTATGTCATGGCTGAAATTCTGGGTCCTCAGAGGACTACTTTTTATGTCATGCCTGGCAGTGTTTCTTTAACCTGACTCTAGCCATATGTATTTCGCTCCGCCTAGCTTCACTCACATCCATCTGGGACCGACCCATAGGAATTGCTTTTTTTGAAGGCTGGGCCTTATCAAAAATCCTTGCATATGATTGGATAAGCCACTTGTCTGTCATCTTTATCAACGTGCTATTTCAACCACTCACACTTTCAGGTGCATTACTGCCACTAACTGGAAGGTGTGTAACAGCTTCTTTAGGGGTTGTAGATTCGTACTCAATGTTTGTGATTTGTAGTCGTAAATGAGTGATTCGTACTCGTGCATTTGCGATCCGTACTCACACATTCAGGATGTGTAATTGTGATTCGTTGAGTTATTTGTGCTTGCATGTATTGTTGCAAAGTTATAACTTTGTAACTTGTATTCGTAACTTCTTCACAATTGAAACATCTGATGAAACATGATGTCACATTTATGAGTGGATAAGGAACAAATAAAATTGTTACATTCATTCACATTTATTGACTTACATTTACAAATTCAGACACCTACGCTTACATTTATATTGACAGTTATCTTACTCCACAGATGCTGCATTGATGCATCAGTGCAAAGAAACAGTCGTCATGGTGATATCTATGTTCACACAAGCGCTGTGATGTCATAAATACACATGACACGTCGTGTCTTTGAAGTTATAAAAGGGGTATGTGACACCATCTATAATTTTTTAAGTGAAGGAAGGAAAAGAAAAAGTAAAATGAAATAAATTTCAAGTAGAAGGATTTATAAAAAAAATTAAATATTTTGTGTGGGGTTTTGACCTTCTTTATTTTATTTCAGTTTATCTTTATTTTTATTCTTTTAAGTTTTTTCAATTAAAGGTAAAAAAAGAAAAATGTTTTAAAGAAAACTGAACAATGTGACATGAGCTCCTTTTGCATTTAGACCTTTTATTTGTTTTAGTTCAGTTTTTTTAATCTATTTTATTGTTTTTTGGGGTTGCTGTTTTTTGCAAAAAGAAAAGGAAAAATAACTTTAAAGAAATTGAATAATGAGGCATTTGAAATACTATTTCCTTATGAAGTTTTTCTGGTTTTAGTTCAATATTTTATCTTTTTATTCTTTTTTAAAATTTTTTCAAATAAGGAAAGGAAACCAGAAAACCAAGAAAACTGAACAATTAAGCAACAGTGCTCCCTTTTTATTTTAAGCTTTTTTAGTTCAGTTTTTATCTATTTTTATTCTTTTTTCAAATACAGGAAAAGAATGGAGATGAAAGATTTAATAGAAAATTGAACAATTCGAGATTTGAGACCTTTTTTTTATTATTTTTACCTGTTTTTTATTGTTTTTGTACAATTTTGTATCTTTCTTGTATCTCAGTAAAAGCCTCCACGGTTTTGGTTTTTCCAGTTTGCGTTGTGTGCTCTGAACAGCTGGAAGCCAGAGAATCTGTTGATGCCGTTTATGTTGTAAGAATTGTAAGACAGAGCTGAAAGATTTCTGGAAACTTCTGACCTCCTAACATTTTGGCCATGCCAGTTCGCTCTTTGTCCTCTGAACATTTGGGGACCCTGGAAGTTGTTGAACCCGTTTCTGTTGGTCCAACCTCGGCCTCTTGACTGCATCACATTTCCTCTGAACCTTGTCTGGTTCCATGAGACAAAATGTCCTCTGTGACACGGCGGTGGACACGATCTTTGGTTCCACAGCGGTCCTTGGTAGTGGTTGCAGCTGTTACTGGAGCTGGTTGTAAACGCCTTACCAGGAGTGTATCGAGAACAGTTTGCAGTTTGCTGTCTGAAGTTGGATCTACCGTATTTTGTCCACGGCACAGCACCAAGCCTATAGCATCCAGGATAGGTTCTCTGGGTTTGTGCCTGAGGGAAATAATTTCCATTTCTGGATCCCCAGTTTCTTTGACGCCAACCGTCGAATCGGCTGTTGGACCTGTTCATGCTGTTGCCTCCATAGTTATAGCTCTTTAAGTCTTGTTGCTTTGAGGGAGCCATTTGTGACCTGTTTCTTGCCATGTAATTATGATTTCTGAACCAGTGCGGCTCTTCTGTTTTCCTCCAGCCAGAAGGGAACCTGTGAGGGGTCCAGCCTTGATTTTGCTGAGACTTCCTCCTCACCGGGTTTATTTTTATCACTGGTATAGCTTCAGTGCAGTCCGTGGCTTTGTCTTCCATCGCCGACTTGTCAATTTTCCTGAAGCGTGCAAGTAGCTCATACCTGCGTTTTTTACGCAAAGCCCACAGACCAGCCGAGTCTTTGCTGGGGATGGAAGCTGGGTTTCTGTATCGGATTTTGGAGAACGCTATCCTACTGAACTGGTAGGATGTCTCAGCCATATGTAGCTGACGTGCAGCGACGGCCATTTCAACTTGTTGGCCGTCCTCCTCAGCAGTCATTTCAGTGATTCCTGTATGGGAGGGAAAGCACGTCATATCTGTAATTTTTACACAGAGCCCTCAAACCTGCGTAATCCTCGCTTGGAATGGAGGCGGGATCTCCATATTGGAACGTAGACTTACTTTTCTCCACAACAATCATCTTTGTGATTCCTCTGTACCGAGCAAGGATGTCATCCCTGAGGTTTTTACGCAACGCCCACAAGTTAGAGGGGTTACCTCGTCTCATGTTGCGGTCTTTGCTCAGGCTGTAGCTTCCTTGCTTGTCCATGCTTTCAGTGTTAAAGTTCTGTGGATACGAACGGTGAGCTAGTTTCTAAAACGTGCTTCTCGCGTGACTGAATCAGACAGAATGAGGTTTACACCACAGCTGTGATGTCATAAACCCATGGAACGTGTCCAGTCCTTGAAGCCATGACATCATCTTTCTTAGATGTTTCCTAGCAACAGAGGGGAACTCACCTTTAGACTCAGAATACCAGCTGCAGAGTTAACCAGCAGTCAACCAGTTATGCTAAATGAAGTGTTGACTGAATGGATGTTTGGGTGAGGAGATGTTAGCTTAGGTCACCTCTATCTATTACCAACTGTATATATTTGATCTGTGCTGCAGGGTATTAAATCTTTATAACAAATGTAAAATTGGTTTTATTCATGTCTAAATGAAATAACATATCTCATTATGTTTTCTTCTCCTTTAATTGCTCCTAAAGCAGTTCTATACTTTAGGAGCAATTGGCAGAGATATGGTGCATACTTTTTTTGTTGAAACCTGAGCTTCGTTTAGAAGCTCAGGTTCTGTTAGACGTTCCACGCACCAGATTAAAAACAAAAGGGGGATCGAGCCTTTCAGTCCACGGCACCAAGGCTGTGGAACGGCCTACCTCTGCAGCCATGTTTAGTTGTGTTAAAGTCCTGGGGTCACATAGCAGATAGAGTCTTACGGTTGACTCTGTGCGGTCTTTTAAGAATCAGTTAAAATTGTTCTTTTTTTAATCAGGCTTTAATTTGAATATTTATTTCTGTTGTGATTTTATTGCTGATTTTATCTTCATTTTATTATTTTTGTTGTTTTTGTTTATGTACAGTCCTTTGTGATTGCTCGGTCTGTGAAAGGCTCTTAATAAATACTTTTCTTACTATACGTTTATGCTGATATTAAATGTCTGTGTTGTCTCGATCTTTTCTCAGTAGGTGGCAGCCTATCTTCTTCTGAGACAGTAGGTTGTTTAGTTAGACATCATGGCTTTAATGTCAAGAGGAAGAAAGCGCACTATGGCATGACACTGCTGAAGGAGTTTCTCTCTCTCTTCTTGGTACGTGATTTTTCTCGTAGTCAGGAGGTAAACGTGAACCAAGATTTGTGTCGTTCGATTCTTAGAAGCAGGATGATCATTTTGTTGTACATGAGTTTGGATTTTTTCCTTCTCTCAGGTAAAGTACAAAAGACGTTTTGGGATTTTTTTTCCCCCACACTTTAAGCATACATCTCCACATTCTTCGGCGCAGCATATCCATCTGACTTCACCGCTGTATTGTTTAACAGGTTCCTCTCCCAGTGAGCAAGTTCACCAGGTTCCTGAGAGCATCCTCCAAAGCCCCGGAGCCGCAGCCACGATAAAATGCTCACACAGCATCCCGAACTACGACCGCATCTTGTGGTACAAACAGATGAATGGGGGACAGCTGGAGCTTCTGGGATACATGTACATCACCCAGAGCTATCCTGAACCTGGACTGGATGTGAAGCTGAGTGGGAATGCAGACAGAGACCAGACCTGCGCTTTAACGCTGGAAGCTCTCAACCCGAACAGCAGCGCAGTTTACTTCTGTGCTGCCAGCCTCACAACGCTCCATATCGCTGCTCCTCACGACAAAAACCTATCAGTGTTTTCCTCCCTTTGTTGTGTAGCTCACACAGCTTTGCACCTGGATCAGCTTGCTTTATTCAAGCATTTCTTTTTCTCTCTGAAAGGGGAGGATCTTCTGTGAAGCAGCACATTATTTATCCTCCCTCAGGTATTCAGCACCTCTCTGTTGGATAGGAGCTTCTAATGACTGAACATTTAAAATTAAAGCAATGTGGCAAGTTCTCATCATATTTCTCTTCTCTTCGTTCACAATTCAAGGTATAGTAAGAATTTTTTTTTTTTTTGTTCAGGTTAAATTTGTCAATTTAAACACTTTCATTTTTTAGAATTTAACCCTTTTAATGGGTTAGGGAGAAATTATATTTTGGGTTCTACACACTTTGTAGATTGAAGATTATTGCCAGTGTTCAGTCAAGGTTGGATTGAGTAGCCTTCTGATCTCATGTATTAAAACTGATGCTACACAGTTAATACTTATGTTTAGTGCTAAATGACTTTTACTAGATACAAATCTGAAATGTTTTCTTCTCCTCACAGTTTACTGCCAGGATGTCATCCAGGAGCCGACAATCAGCTGGAGTTTTAAGTCTGCAGAGATGAATTGCAGCCACAAGAAAGATATAACTTATAATCAAATGTACTGGTACAGACAGCGTCCAGGGGAGACCATGACTCTGATTGTTTACACGGCGTTTGGTGGCCAGCCTGACTACGGAGAGAGCCCTCAGAGCAAATACTCAGCAGTCAAAGACAGCATAGAGACCGGAGCTCTGACTGTGAAGGACCTGCAGCCTGATGACGGTGGCCTGTATTTCTGTGCTGTCAGCAAACACAGTGATGTGAGGAAATCTAACAGCTGAACAAAAACTGCCTGCCAATAAACCCAATTAATCAAAATCTGCCTCTGCACTTTCTTAACTTTCCGCTAGGGGGAGCTGGGTGTCAAGAAATAATTCACCAATCTAATGTTTGATCTTGGTTTCCCTCAAACCACATGTTCAAGCGTCTCAGAGCAACAGCGTGAACCCCATGTTGACTGCTACTCACTCCGTTTGTGCTTGAATGCTTCAAGTAGAAATTATCAGTGAACAAGCCTGGGATATTTCAAAAACAAAACATTAATATTACAAACTGGCCACAAGAGACAGCGTTATCCAGCAGGCATGGACCGGTTTGCCATTCTTGATGTCTGATTAAAAAAATATATACGCAAGGGTTTAAAACAAAATGCATAACATGATCTAATTGCTTTTATTACAAACTGGACTCAGTTTCACAAAAGCAGTGGCACATCAGTTACTATGGTGACTTGTTGTGTGCTGCTAGCCTGCTCCAGACCAGGTGAACAGCCAGGCTTAGCTAAACCTGCTGCCTCCTCTGTTCAGTCAGAGACCTATGTGTGTTGTCAGCGATTCCGTTTTCTTATCTCTGCATTAAAATACCACTGATACATATGGGTAATCAGTCGAGTGCTGTTATTATTTTAACATTATCATGGTAGACTATACCATTATTAACTTTATAATTATCCATGTGGGCATTGTTACTGTTCAACTGTGTTTTTGAAGACTGCTATTATTCTAAGTTTGACAGAAAGGCCTTTAATAGACCATTGCATGTTGAGGGGTTTAGAGAATCTTCACGGAGTGAAGCAGCAGGTCATTCATCCCTGCAGGTCATTCATCCCTGCTGCTATCAGACTTTACAATGCTGCACTATAACTGTAACCATAACTGTAACTCTAACTGTAATAACCAATGTGCAATAACTAATGTGCAATTCTATTTAATACACTGTGCAATAATCCTGAATATATGTCAATACACATGTATATAAGTCACCGTGAATGTACATAAGGCATCCTCTGCCTTTTTTCTATTTTGTATTATTATTCGTATTTTTCTTATCTACTTCTTTTTTTTTTTTGATCCACTGTATAAACGAGGACACACCGTATATAACCGATGCACCTTGTCCTACTTTGGCACCTTCTTCTGATTATTGATTACTGAGCCGATGTGACATGTGAATTTCTCCAATGTGACATCAATAAACCCTATCTTATCTTATCTCTTATCTTAAATGGCCACTAAAGGTGTCGTCATCAAGTCACGAACCTTTGCGTCTCTAGAGGGCGCTGTTTATTTGACTCCTCCAGAACAAACATATTTCCCCTGAAGTACACAAAATATGCTATCTCACAGCCCCTAAAGGGGAAGAAAATATACAATCAAATATAGAAAAACATCTACAAAATATAGTAGGAGTTTTCAATTGTGCTTTTTCAGCATACAAAACAGCACATATTTTTGCAAATTTGCTCTTTATAGATCAAATAGGAGAGCTTTAACTCATTTTAACTTCACAGTTGCTCCCTTCAAAAGATTCTAACATGGGATGGATGGTGCTCTATGTCTGTCTGTGTTTTTCTTGACAGGGATTGATTCAAAAAAACAAATGCACTTTCCTTTCTTGTAGTTGAAGATAGTGTTTAGATATGACCAAATGAAGAAGGAAAACGGTTAGAAATAGTAATTAAATCTGTTTCAAGTAAGGTATAAATACATACAACTCAAGAAACATAAACATGCTCATAAGTCACTCTCAGAAAGTCTATTACATAATCCCGATCAACCAGATATTGCTTTCTTCTAAGAAGATTTTGTACAAAATCTCACCTCAACAACATTTATCGGATGAAATGATCATTATCATGGCAAGCAGGCCAGTGCTTAAAGCAAGGCGCTTGTGTCCTGGGAACGCTGCAAGTTCACTGGTTCAAATCCCACAGACTGACACTCTGCGTCTCTGAGCAAGACCTGGGCAGCCAAACGGTGGCAGCCCACTGCTCCCAAAGCGGGTAATTCAAAATTCCCTACTTGGCCCAGACCCGGTGCATATCAGTGGGCTAGCTGGTTGATCCTGCCAGTAGCATATGCTCAAAGATTAAGCCATTAAATATTGATTTAATGGCTCTTTTCAGTCAAAGCCTACTGAAAGACTTCGACTGAAAGCCTTTGACTTCACCTGTCGTTACTGAGGGTTTGGTTTTGTTCGTCACTTCCCTTTCCTCTTGAGGTTTCAGTTAAATCCTCGACACCATCAGCTGCTTATTATGGCATGTCTTGAATCTTAGAGCAATTCCTCTGGCAAAAACAAACTGCTAACGATCTGTTTTGAAGTTTGGTTGATTGTCAGCTGATGCTTAATTTATAGAAGTAAAATGACTCCTATCCTCATCCTATCATGCCTGGCAGGTAAAAAAAACAAAAACAAGTATAGAGCAAACTTGAATTTTTTTTTTTTTGGGGGGGGGGGGGTTTCTCGATAAATTCTTAATAAATTACAATAATTTTTAGGTGTTGCTCTGGCATTTGAGGTCCATCGCTCTCACTCTGATCTCATCATGAATCCTGATGTCAGAGTTGAGATGTTCTGCACCTACGATAAAACTGACTACAGACAGATGCTCTGGTACCGGCGCCCATCTGGAGACACCGCCATGGACCTCATCGGATTTTTGTACTTCAAGGACACCACCATGGAGGAGACGTACAAAAAGGATTTCAACATTTCTGGAGATCTGAGTGTGAATACGTTAAAAAACTCCTCTCTCATAATCAGCGCAGCAGAGGGAAAGCACAGCGCTTTCTACTTCTGCGCAGCAGGCAAAGCACAATGACAAAAAAACACCTCTGATCTTTACAAAAACTGCACAATATTTTTTATCATCTGTGGTTTTCAGTCTTCCCAGCAGCCTTATTGTGGTCACTACATGCATGTACGTGTTTCCTAATGCAACTGTCGTTCCCGTGTGTTGAAGTCCTTTTTAATAATCTTATTTAAGTATCTCTAGAGCAAGGAAGACAACCACAGAAATACACAGAGGCCTCTATTTGTTTATCAGTAATAACAGCTGATCCTACCTACAAAGCTTTAGGGGAGCTTCCCTACTAGCTGCAAAGGCCCATCTTTACAACCCCACATCATACATGCAGCAAAAAAAGATATAACTAATCATACAGAGAGGAGACCATTCACAAAATATATGAGGTTTTATTTGAGGGAAGTGCCAATCTTTAGTGGGAGAGGCAGTGTTCACCCTGGACAGGTCACCAGACTCCAGTCCATCACAGAGACACAACCAGAGACCAGTCAACACAACAGTCATGGTTCTGGACTGTGGGAGGAAGCTGGAGTACCTGGAGTGAACTACACATGGAAGGGGAGAACATGTAAACGGCATACAAAAAGATCCCTGACCAGGATTCAAACCCGGGACCTTCTTGCTGCGTATTCTTGTTGAACAATGGCCGTCACTTTTCTGGATTTTCTGGGAAAATAAACCAGAAAATTTACAGACATTCTGATTAATGACCATTGCCTTTGATGTTTCTATCTGGAGGCCCTTAGAAATATTGCATCAGTGGTGCATGAGCTAGGAGTTTACCCGGTTGCCGGTTCGAACCCCCAATGCTCCAACTGTCTCGGTCGCTGTGCTCTTGGGCAACAAACTTCACTCGCCTTGCCTGCTGGTCTTGGTCAGAGGACCTGGTGGTCCGTCTTTCAGGGCAGCTGTGGCTACAGATGTGGCTCCCCACCGTCAGCATGTGAATGTGTGGGTGAATGACTGAATGTAGTGTAAAGCACTTTGAGGTGTTCTGACTTGATAAAGCGCTGTACAAGTACATGTTTATTTATTTATTTATTTATTGCTCCATGGCAAAAATCACAAAAACAGTCACTTTCTGTCATACAATTCCCATGAGCAAAAAGGGAGCAGAAAGAAGATAGAATCTTAGTTTGTCTGCCCCATTTATTTATTTTTGTTTATTTGTATTGTCATAACAAATATGAATTAAATCCCCTTCGATGAATAGAAATATTTAGTCTCAATCAGTTTCTAGTTTTATTTATTTGATTTCTGAGGTGAAAAGGATTTTTTGTGGGACATCAGCGGATTAAAAGACTTGCCAGTAAAGATTAACTGTGGGAAATCTCGTTGTTTTCCAGGATTAATGAAACACAGCATACATCGAACAAAAAAAAGTTTAGTATGAGCGCTTGGTAATTATATTTCTGTGCTGAGGAGAGCTATCTGTTCTATATAAATGCAGAGACTAGTGAGTCAGGAAGCAACTTTCAGCCAGCTGCTCTCATTCGGTCATGTGACTCTGACGTGATTTCCTTGTTCTTCTACTTGTGTGTTTTTTTTTGTGAGCGCATTGTACATCATCCTTTGTCCTCATCACAACAACAAAATCTGCAGCAGAGAATCAAAATGATTTCTATGTTAATTTTCTGTTACCTTGCAGGTAATGTAAATCCTTTACTTCTTCAATCACTGTGTTTTTATTTAGCCGTTTCAACAGTATTTGTCTGTTTCTGTAGGTTTTTCTCTGGGGGTTCACATCCATCAGTCTCCCTCTAATGTCTTCAGCAACACGGGCGCTGACGTCCAGATTTTCTGCTCACACTCCAAGTCAGAACACAGAGTCGTACTGTGGTACCAGAAGACGCCCGGAGACGAGGCCCTGAAACTCGTCGGATATGGATACGGACAGATCAGTAACGACAGCGTGGAAGGAATGTTCAGGAAACATTTTAAGTTAGGTGGAGATTTAGCGGCGGCCAAGAAAAACCTCTCCCTTTCCATAGTCGGTGTGAAAGCCGAGCACACGGCTACATACTTCTGTGCTTCAAGGGAAGCACACTGTGTCAAACATCCACCAGCCCTGAACAAAAACTTCCACCTATGGCCTCACGTTATCTCCTCTCTGAATCTAGGTTAAAGGCAGAGCCCAACAGCCACCACTACACTGGAGGCTGCTGGGAATCACACAGCAGGTGAACCTCCAGCAACAGAAATCTGTGTTATCAATTTCAGTGCCTGGCAGAAGTTCAGAGGGTTGTCCAGGCAGTGGCGTGCGCGGGCATTTTGGGGGGCAGGTGCTCAAGTGGAGAAAAAGGGCACCTTTGTTGAGATTTATTACAGGCACAGCCTGAACATCATGTATACCTATTTTAAATGAATAGTGATATGTTGTCTAATGCAGAGTTTTAATAATCTTCAGCACTACAGGTTGTTTTCTCAAACAATCAAACTGGCAACAACAGAACAAAGTATTAAACTACCGCATTATGTAAAGCACATTGCATTGTCTTTGTACTGAAATGTGCTTTACAAATAAATTTGCTTTGTCTTGCATCACCTGGGCAAAAATCAGCTCAAAACAAGAATGTATCTTAGGTGAGTTTTACAAAATTATTCAGATTAATAAAGCAACATAATTACTATAAACTGATTAAAGAATAGATGAGTGAATCACAACCAGTCTTTAAGCAAACCTTGGTGGGTCAAATTTGAAACTTACATTACCCTTATTTTATTGTATTTTATTTTATTTACACAGCAAGCACAATATGTTTGTCTTGATTACATAATCTGTACTTTTATCGGAAAATCTCATCTGCACTGTATTACCTTGTGTTTTAACAAGACAGGTTACCCTGACAAATTCAGCAGGTATGGGTCAAATGAGTTATCTTCAGAATTCTGAGTAACTACTGACTATTCGGCTTAAATCTATAATCAGAAAAAGAGTTATAAAATATTTGTAGTCAAAATAAAACCTACAGCAGAGAGTATGGTCATAAGAAATATCAAACAAAACTGCATGAGGCCAATGTGATATATGATAATATTCTTGGAAAGTTAATGAGATTAATGAGACTACAGATCTGATGACAAGATGTCTGCTATTTACGTATTGAAATTCACTGCCCATGTCATATTTTTACACACACAGATACAACTTAGCCTACATGCCTCATATTTATTTAACTTTATTAAAGGAATTATTAAGAGTCGATACCCAGCTCGTTTGACCTTAAATGTAGTTAAATTAAATATTTAACAGACAGAGATTACTTGTCTTCTGTATTTGCAATAAAAACACATAAGCCAAAGAGAAGTCATGAAGGACCATTACAGCAAATATAAAGTTAAAACCCAGAAATTGTGATTAGCTTTGTACATAATATCAACATAAGAATGAGGTTAGTGTTTGAAAGAGCATGGGTGACTTTGGAATATTTACAAGAGGAGACAGCAATCAGATGGTTGTGAGTCTGATTCTTCTGCACCCATCACCACCTCCTTGGACAAATCACCAAACCCCAAGCTGCGCATCTCTAGATGAATAAGTCATGTTGGGTGCATGGGACTCATAATGTATAATTACCTTCAGTGAAAATATAGCTTTACCCCTATGCATGTGATCCCATGAGTTTCACATGTATTTCATATGTGTATCAATGTAACCCCATTGGTTTCACATAGGAATTACATGGTGATCGCACGTAATTAAAAGATTTCACATTGACAGGACATCCTTTTAAGATGGACATCACATACAACTGAATGGTTTCATATGGACATTGCATGTAATCTCATGTCATCCTAGGATGTTTCATGTGGGCATTGCATTGAATCACATTGGCTTCCCAAAAACATCACAAGAGATCCCAATGGATTCTCATGGACATCACATGTAATTCCATGTGTTTCATATGCATATCATGTGTAATCCCATGGTATTAAAATCAACATTACACAGAATCGCATGAGGTTTTACCTGGATATTAAAAGTCATCTTGAGGGTTGTTTTTTTACAAAAGGATTATGTGTAATTCTTATGCGGTTTCACATGGATATACCATGTAATACGACCAGATTCAGGTGGACATTACATGTAGTCCCATTGGTTTAGCATGGTTTACTGAAAGAAAAAAATGGTGCTATTGATTTTCATGGACATGACATGCAATTAATGGGCATCACATGGAAATCAGATGTAATCCCAAATTTTTTAAATGGAGATTGCACTTAATTACGTGGGTTTTTCCTGGATATTGCTTCTGATCCAGTGGGCTTCACATCAGCATAATAAGCTATCAACTGGATTCAAGTGTAATCCCATTGCCTGTGCACATTCTCAGTTATTCAGGCCATGGAAACTAAAACAGGTTAAAAATGAAGTCAACTGAATTTTTTAGATACTTTTATGTGCATTATGAGAACAATCGCATTTCCAGAAGAAAACTCCAATTTTGATTGTATCTATAATTCCATTGGTTTCAATTGGACGTAGCAAGTAATCCTAGTAGTTTCACATGGATATTGAAGTGTCATGATCTGTGGGATGACTGGACTCAAGAGCAGACAGGAAAATGGATGTCTCATGTTGAGTTGAAGGCTTATTGAAGATAAAATGTACAAACGTGGACATCACATGCAAATGAAATGGGTTTCAAACGAATGTAATGTAATGTCTAATGTAATCTTATGGGTTTCCCACATTACTATGTCAAAATCTTTCAAAACAATTCCATTTAAAAAAACACGGAATTCACATGTCTTTCATGTTACTTTAACAAATGAAACTAAACATGTTGTTGTTTTTCTAAAGCAATGCTGAGTTTAAACGACCTTGGAGATTTTGTGAAGGAGAGTAAAATATCTCACACATCCTGTAGCAACATGATCATGTGACTTCATGGTTCCTGTTAAACAGAGACACGGTTTCATCCCCTCCTTCATTTAGCTGGAGGCAGATCATCACTAACATGTTTGTGGCTGTCATTTGTCTTTCACTTTGGTTGCACTCAGGTAGATGGAGTTGCTGAACAGTTGCGGTCTACCCATGTATTTTATCTATGAGTTAATTCGCTTAGATTTGTCTGAAGATGAAACTTTCTGAAACATCCCTCTTTCTGTCCTGCAGGTTTCACTCTTGTGGTTCTTCAGTCTGGGGATCTATTTTCTCGCCCAGGAGACGCAGTGACGCTGGAGTGCAGGATGGGGACAGGGTACAGCATGGGCAGCCAAACCATGCTCTGGTACCGTCAAAAGTGCCATGGAGCCCAAATGGAGTTCATCCTCAAAGAATACGAAGAATCTGTCGGACGTTTCCGGTCTAAGCTTGAGGCCTCAAACAATATGTTTTCTCTTCGAATCTCCGAGTTGTTTCTGAATGACAGCAGCACCTACTACTGTGCTGCCAGTCACAGTGATGCACACAGATCAAACAGTCATACAAATAACAAGACCGTCTGTGGTACTCAGACAGGAAGGAGCTGTGGCTTGTTAGACATTAAAACAACAGCAACGGCAGTGAAAATGCTGGAAACTGTCATCGTCACATATTCTTCACCAATGAAAATTTTACTGTGGTTCCACATGGATCTTATATATTAGTAATGAGTGCAGTGCTAGCTGGAAGAATGAGGAGGTGATTGTTATGAGAAAGGGAAGCAAACTGTTCTGAGAAAAATCTGAAAATTACTTGATTCTCAAGAATACTATGGCATAGACTGTCTAATCCGTCCTAGTCTAAAAGATGTAATTCTGCTTATAGAGGTTTCACAAATGGTCCAGTATGTCTCTGAGAGTTATTACAGGAACAGTTCTTTTGATACATTTTCTTCTACGTAGGCAATAAAGGCTTTCCAGATACCAAATTGTTCTTTTGGAGTTGGTGGAATCAACACATGAAACCTTTCACAGGCTCCAAACAGAGTTCTCAAACATGTTTTACATCAATATGATAACATGTGGATCAAGACACAATAATTGTGATTTTTTTTAAAAGCTAATTTAGAAGCTAATGGAAGGGTCTGGCATTGGAGGATTCCTATTGGCTCCCCAAATCTTAAACAATAAAGATGGACCATTAATCTCTGACACCCTGATAATTTTTCCCCAATACTGCACCAAGATACGTCCTTAGTTTCATACATTTGCTCATCTGAACACAGCTTGAAACTCAAGAATAAGTATGAATGTTTTTTTTAAACATCTTTTTAATGTTTGGTGATTATGGTCATTAGTTAATCTTTTAAGTCTTGGGTACAACTTTTTTTCCACTGTTATGGAAGGACACATATAGACCACCATATATTTCCCTGACACACAATCTAATACAACCACCTCAGGACTACTACAGTAGAGATGTACTAGTCCATGCCTGAGCGGATGAAAAGCTCTGCCATGCAGGTTTCTCACCAACATCCAATTGTGGCTCTAGATCCCTTTTAAACTGGACTGGTTTGTAAAATAATAAATAAAAGGTGTATGTGTCGTTACATTTTTTTATGTTATTATATCTAAGTTCATCTTGATAAAAGAATCTGCAAAGCCACAAAAGTCTTGTTTCATATTTTTTCGCAATCTAAAAACTGAATTCCGAATATATCTTAACATTTTGGTAATAAGCTCTTCAGTGCTCCACAAGGTGAAACCCCAATCTTCACTATTACTATTAAGCTTGTGCCCTTCTCATATAACATGCAGTATGAATAAACTATTCACCATTAGATCTTCTGACACTGTTCACCATTCCCCACTTCAGGCTCACATTGCGCAACAGAGTTTATAAGTTGTTGTTCAAAAGATCTGGAATAATTTCCCTCTCATAGATGATACCACATGTTATTGTTGTTGTTGTGAAGCCAAAGGCAAGAAATTTTCATAACAATTTCCAAAACAACAATGAAGAATGATTCACTTCCCTGCAGAGGAGAGAATGTAAAGAAGGATAATGCATCAAATATGGCAATCATTAAATGTAGTAACTAACTACGACTTGACCCCTTGTAAGTAAAACTATATTATTGTTACAATCGGTCTAAAACAATAAATACATTTATCTGGATTGTAAATTGGATGGACAATCTTTTGAATCATCTTTTTAAATGGATAATTGGATATTTTTGCTGTTAGGTTATGTTTAAAGCTTATAAGCATCTTCTTTCATTAAGAATCCAGACTGACTCTAACTACACTGAGAAAGACAAACACAGTTGACTCGTACTCACTTAAAACAACTCCACCAGCCAATCTGGATTCATACTAAATAAAGACGACAAGAGTTTTCTGCTGCAGGTAAGATGCTAACTGTAATATTTTACAATAACCTCACTTCAAAATCGGGGTCTGTCCATTTAATGCAGCGTCTCAGAAGTGGTTTGAAAGTGGTCGAAGAAATCATATCAGTGCATATTGTTGCATCTTTCATTATGACCTTTTTAACATAACCTCACCTCAAATATCTCGGCACTGCCCCTTTAAGACAGTTGGTTTGCCTCCAGACTGCAGCTAAAGAGAGAAGCTCATTCATATCTTCTGTTTGAAGGAGGGAGGAGGGTCAGACCTTCTTTGGTTATATTTTATAGCAGCAGCACCAGTTAAAGCAGCATAATCAATGCAGGAATGAAGCAGGTGGTTTTTATTGCACTTTTATTCTTGCCTGGTAAGAAAAACTCCTCTGCGGCGGAGAAGCTGCATTTTCCTTTCCTCATTGATTAAAAACAACATGTTTCATTGAGTTTTTCTCTTGCTGTCCAGATTTCTCAGCTGCTGCTGTCAGTATTCACCAGCCTCCATCTGTGTTCACCAGAGACGGAGAGCAGAGTGTGACCCTCCGGTGTGAGCAGGACAATGATCAGCACTACTACATGTACTGGTACAGGCAAGCGAGCAGCGGGGAACTGCAGTTACTGATATATTCTCCTGGTAAAAACACATCGAGCATTGAAGCGCCTTTCAGTCTGTCCAAATATACCATGACCCGACCAGAGCTGCTGAGAAGCTCTCTCCAGATTCACCCTGTGGAGGCCGGAGACTCTGCTATGTATTTCTGCGCTTCTAAGCACCACAGTGCTCCAGACTGCCTCAGCTGCTTGACAACAACCTCAGGAGAATACAACAAAGGCATTAGGAAGCTGGAGTGATGAGAAAGTTCAACGCGGGAAGACATTTCAGAGGGATATGAGGTATAATTCAGAGAATACTGGTTTTAAACAAAGCAAACTTTTAGAGACTTGTAGGATTAAGGAATGAAACCTTCCTCTTCAGAGCTCAGTCATGTTTCCTGGAAGCCACAAAGCTGATCAATTCAGATTGCAGAGCAGCTGTCAGCAGCGTAGTTTTCCTGTTTTGCAACATTATCCTGATCTGCTCATCACGTCTGTCTCTCTCTCTTTCTGTCATCTCCACATTTTGGGTTTGCCATAATCCTGCATTGCCCTTGATAGGGTGAAAATAAAGTTAAAATGAGCATCTTTTACTGACCTCTACTGGTTTCATATGAGATTACAAGTGAATCATTTCATTGGCACAGAGAACTTGGCCATACACTGCAAAAACAGAACTAAAAATAAGTTAAAATTTTCTTAAAATAAGTGTATTTGTCCTTGATTTGAGCAGGTAAATAAGACTATTTGCCAATGGAAGAAGATTTTTCCTCTTAAAATAGGAACAATTCATCTCCACCATCTTATTTCAAGTGCAGGATGTCTAATTATCTTATTTTAGGGGTAAAGATACTCATTCCATTGGCAGATAATCTTATTTACTGGGTCAAATGAAGGACAAATAGGCTAACTTTAAGAACATTTTACTTGTTTTTAGATCCGTTTTTGCAGTGTAGTTTGTGACGGAAAATGAATGGAGCTAAAACCTGGTAAAAAAAAATGTTATGCTTGTACCTGAATGGCCCAGTCAAAGTCCAGAGCTTAATCCAATTGTGAGTCTGACTGAGAAATTTGATCTATTTGACAAAGAAGGATGAGGAAAACTTTCTCTAGATGTGCAACGCTGTTAGAGGCACACCTCAGAAGAAGGTTGGAGCTTTGACAGGGTTTTATTTTAATCCTGAAAGGATTCTGTTCTTTTTATCATACCAACTATTCTGATAGTCCGTTCAGGAATCACAAGATCAACACCTTTGTTCTCGTCGTAGATGTTTCTCTCTGCTGACTGATTGGCTGAAGAGCCGTGACCAGCGGAGATGTCACTTCCTGCGAGCAGCTCCAGACAAACAAAAACAAACAGCAGCTTCCTCCCCTTCTTTTCTTAGCTGTCACAGAAATAGCAGCAGCCAGCCCGAGCCGCACAGCTGCTCCCGCAGAGACGCACAGAGATGGAGGCCGAGATACGGGGAGGCGGGCTGGGGGAGGCGGAGAGGGGGGAGAGACAGAGGCGCCGGGTTTTTGTGTGATGCTTTTTCACCGTGGGGACAGGGGGCCACGGTGATACAACCCCATAGAGGCGCCGTACAAAAACCTCCTCCCATTAACATCCATTATGTAGACGGCTGAGTGGATCTCAGAGCGCCTCAGAGAGCAGGAAAATGAATCATGTGAAGGTGGGCAGGATGGAGGCTCAACTAGGCATTAAAAGCTGATTTAATGTGCAGAATCTGCATCAGAAACATGTTTTATAAAGAGATCTTTGGGTTCATATGTGCAGCATTTGGATCATGCGTTCCTTGTCTTCTTAAATCACCAATTCTTTAAACATCAAGAAGCTCATCCTGCATGTCTAACCTTTCCTGATGATCTGTGTTAATGCAGCGTGTCTGAAGAAGATGATTCTGGAAGCTTTTTGGACTTTTTGGTGGATGAGAAATTCACTGTGACACTGGATCTGAAGCTTACTTTGGAAAAGGAACAAGACTCACAGTTTTGGGTAAGTTGGACTTCTCCCTTCTTCAGTTCACCGAATTAGATTTAAACTGAAGTTATTTATAGATTAGACTCAAACAAGCAGTTGTTTAGTTTTCAGCGTTTCGACATATTGAGCTGTAGCCAAAACACTGTGACCTACGGAGAACCTGCTTACTTCGGCCGAGGAACCAAAGTGACAGTTTTAGGTGATTATTTATCTTTAATACTGTGTTCTGATGGGTTACACTTAATCAAGCCTTTATGTTGACGGTTTGTACTCATAATGGACGGTTTCACACAAATATGACAGCTAGAAAGGTTCATGTTCAGTATTGCTGCACTGTGACAATGCTGAAGCTTACTTTGGCAAAGGAACAAAACTCACAGTTTTGGGTAAGTTGGACTTCTCCCGTGTTCAGTTCTGCAGCTAAAATAATAGTTAGATTGAGCATAATAACAATGTGTTCAGTTGAAGCGTTTTGACATATTGAGCTGTACTCAAAACACTGTGAACCTCGGAGATCCTGCTTACTTCGGCCGAGGAACCAGACTGACGGTGTTAGGTAATTATTTAGCTTTCATGCTGTGTTCTGATAGGTTACACTTAATTAAGCCTTAATGCCGTTGTTGTCCACATAAATCTGACAGCTAGAAAGGTTAACGTTCAGTATCGCTGCACTGTGGCAATCTAAACGAAGCTTACTTTGGAAAAGGAACCAAGCTAACAGTTTTGGGTGAGTACGGTTTCCAGGAATGAAACATATCACCACATTTCTAAACTGTACATGTGCTTAGATGAGCAGCACATGTGCAAGTCTTTCTAGTTAATATTCTACCCAGTAGTTCCTGATATAGTTTCTGATATGAAGCTGCAGCTCTGTGCTAATAGAGAAGCCTATTTCGGCCAGGGAACCAAACTGACTGTTCTGGGTGAGTAAAGTCCAAACAAAGTCAATCAGAATGGTGAACCGATGCCAGGGGGAAGGATTGTGGGATTTCTGCAGCCGTTTAGCTGTTTTTGAGGGAAAATTACCTTTAAACGTACAACAGTTCTAAATACCTCGATGCAAAAAGCTGCATGTTGCGAGCGTTTTGCACACTGATCCTGTGCACTGTGCCACTGGTGGTGGTGAAGCTTACTTCGGAGGAGGAACAAAGTTAACAGTTTTGGGTAAGAGTCATAAGAAATACGCATGTTATTTGAACATGTTTTTTAAAAAAAAAACCTGAACAATCAGAACAAACATTAAAAGATTTCCAGTCAAAGCTGAGCCGCTCTTAAGCTCCTCGCTATCTGAGCTCAACACTTTTTACTCTGAACTATAACTGCTGTGCCAACTACGAGGCTTACTTCGGCCAGGGAACAAAACTGACCGTCCTGGGTGAGTAAAGCCTGCAGGTTTGATTCCTGCACAAGCAAGCAAAACTCTCCTCTTACCCTGGAAAATCTTTGTGGTTTTTTTAATTCTAAATATAAGTTTTAAAAAGTGAAAAGTTTGTGTTGAGGGGGATGTGAAAAGCGATTTAAGACAGGCAAGGAAAATACATAGAAACTAAAACGTAATGCAGCAAAGAATGAAGCACCTCGCGATGTTTTGAGTACTGATGGTGTGCACTGTGACTGGTGGTGCCGCTGAAGCTTATTTCGGAGCAGGAACCAAGTTGACCGTTTTAGGTAAGAAATCCACTCAAAAACGGCAAAAAAAAACCAAACACGGCTGAAGATCAGCTCACTCTTTACCCAAACTGTGTCAGATAGGAGCTCATTTCACAAGACAAAGGTTTCTTTGTAAATGAAACGATGGAAACCTGCTTCAGGAGCTTTTTCCTTCAGCGTTTGCTAGTTTTAAATGAAATTTTAGTGTAACTTTAAACAGAAGAAGAGCAGAGGGAAAACAGCCTGTGGAGCTGTTTTGGGCACTGATCCTGCTCACTGTGACAGTACGTCTGAAGCTATCTTTGGTGGAGGAACTAAATTGACTGTTTTAGGTAAGAAGTTGTTTCAAAGTCTGAATTATTGAGTAGTATGACCTGCTTTATAGCTTGACTGATGTAATGGTGTGAATATAACATCAAAGCTGTTAATATCTTCATGCCATGTTAAGTAATATCAATGCCAAATGACGGCTCAAAAATGTTGGCAAAAAAAAAATTGTTGCATTGTTATGTAAAAAACGTCAAGACAGTTTCTCAAGGTGTTAAAGTTGGCAGAAATCTGAAGGTTTCCCAGTCTGAGCAGCTGCGGGAAGGGTTTGTGTTGCAGTCCGGAGCCTCTGTGCTCCTACGGCAATGAAGCTTACTTTGGAGCTGGAACTAAACTCACCGTTTTAGGTAAGAGAAAACTAAAACATGAGCAAACATCAAGCTGAAAGGAGCTCTCTCTTTTTTTTTTCCTCATAACCGGGCTTCATTTAAAATACATTTCTAAAGCATGGAATCAGCTTTTTCTGGAGAGTAGAGGCCATATTGTGTGAATGAAAGCAATGATTCCCACGTCAAAGATGTGCAGCTACTAGATGTTTGGCTCAAAGCCTAGATTATCCGTCTCTGAGCCAGTTTTTATCAGCTCTGTGAAACACTGTGACTACCAGTCTGAAGCTTACTTTGGAGCTGGAACTAAACTCACCGTTTTAGGTAAGACTGCACTGACTGTAAAGGTGGAAAGCTTTCGGCATTGGAGTGTGTCTGTGGAGTGTATTTTTTTCCCGTAAAAAGACCACAAACAGATCATTTAGGCAGTTTACAAATAATTCTCCTCTGTACAGTCCCCATGCTGCTCTGTGCATGTTTGCACAAAGGGGTTAGTTTTAGTTAGAGAGACAGAAGGTTGAAGGCATCTGCAGCTTTTTCTGCAGCTGCTTATCGGTGTGGACGGCTACAACCCTGCTTACTTTGGCAGAGGCACCAGACTCACCGTTTTAGGTAAGAAACTGAGAAAAACTCACGTTTTTTTTTTAAAAGGAAATTCATTTTGAGTAGCAGGAAAGAAGAGAAAACGCTCAAATGAAAGATTTTAACGGCAAATGGGTCTACTGAGTGCTGACAGAGAGTGGCGCGTTTGATTCTTGAAATGAGGTTTTTGATGAAATCTTCTGAAAAAGGCCAAAAATCAAAAGCTCAGACTCATTTTGAGATGTGTCTTGGCACAAGCAGTTTAGTTGTAGTGAAATAAGAGGAGAATATACGGCCGCTGGTTCTCAGCTGCTTTTTCTGCAGCCGTTTCTCAGTGTGAACAACTACGACCCCGCTTACTTTGGCAGAGGCACCCGACTCACCGTCTTAGGTAAGGAAACTAGAACCGCTCTGGCTAATTCTTTTCCCATGCAATTCAAGTTGAAGAAATTTACTGGATAAAAAAAAAAGAAAAATGGACATATGAAAGTTTGGAGTAGGGGTTTGAGTCTGTGGGGTTTGAGTCTGGAGCGATTGATATGATTTCTACTGGTAAGTTTTTAATCATGTCTTGTCAAAGAGGCCACAGACTAAAGTTTAGGATCCTGGCAAATCATTTATTTCAGTACTTCAGTATTGCGGCTCTGTTTGGGGAAAGAAAAGTAAGCCTTTAGCTCTCAGTGCTGACAGCTTCAGCAGCTTTTCCTGCAGCCGTTTCTCAGTGTGACCAACTATGAACCTGCTTACTTTGGCGGAGGCACCAGACTCACAGTTTTAGGTAAGAAAATACAAAAGTCACCTGTTCGTTATTTGGAAAATTAACTTTAAAAATAACTTCTCAGAATCCTGATCGGCTGCTGTAAAGGATTAGGTTGCGAAGTAAATATAAAAATGTGTGATTAGAACTAAAGCCGATCTACAGCCGGAGAACTGCGATGCAAAATTAGTTGAGAGCTGTGAAGATATGGGAGTTTGTTAGTGATTCTGACCGTTGGACAAATGAGTAACATTTGTGGGGGTTTTTTGTGTTTCAAATTATAAATGTAGAGGAATCATATTGTTGAAAAATGAAGTTACAAAGAACCTCAAACCTCTTAGATCTTAATCAGTTTTTTAACTGTGACTGAGCGTTGTGCTCTGGCTCATACCCTGCCGAATTTGGAAAAGGAACCAAACTAACAGTCCTGGGTAAGACCGTCTAAGGAAAAAAAAAAAAAATTTGTTTGTGGTAATCATGTGGTTTGTGTGCTGATAGTGTATAATATCTGTTTGTGTGCGTCTGGGATTTCTCTGTTTAAGAATACAAAGGTCGTTAATATGTTGTGCTGACTCTGTCCGCTTGCTGTGTTGTTTGATGTTGCATTTATTTGGATCATTGCTGAAATAATGTAAAGAACTGCAAAGATGGGTTCTGTTTTCAAGCTAAATATATATATTGTAAATGTGCCTCACTGTCATAAAAGCCAGAAGAGGTTACTTCAAAGAATGCAAAAAAGGAAGCAAAACAAACCAAAATACATGATTATTATAGTCAAGAGTATTCAGTGAAGTTGCTCTTTATGTAATAATAATGTCTTTTATTACTAACTATACCAATCAGGTATTATCTTTTTATTGGTTAATTCCTTTTTTTGCCTGTAATGGATTGAAATTTACAATTGTCATAAACATACAAGGGCTGAGAAGATAGTTTAGATTTTAGCTGATCCATACTTTTAAGAACATGGACCTCCTTATGGGTCTTCCTCATTGGGTCTGACAGTCTATTATTAGTTGATGTTCTCAACCACGTTGCTGCATGTCTGTAAACATTTAAAACTGATGACAACAAAGACAGAAGAAAAACATCCCTACACTCACATCCAAGTTCACATATCCAAATAGTCAGATTAGAGCTTTGACTGAGTTAATTGTCTTTCACTCTTCTTTCAGATCCAGACAATTACTATCAAACACCCGAATGTGACAGTGCTTCAACCTTCAGAAAAAGAATGCAAGGGACGAGACGGCAAGAAGAAGAAGACGCTGGTCTGTGTGGCCTCTGATTTCTACCCCGATCATGTCAGCGTGTTCTGGCAGCTTAATGGCCAGAACATCACTAATGGTGTGGCGACTGACACCAACGCCAAGAGGGATGGAAACTATTACAAAATCACCAGCCGGCTGAAGGTCCCTCTCAGAGACTGGAATAAACCCAATAATGTATTTATGTGCTTTGTCAGCTTCTTTGATGGAACGGATACCAACCTTTACAATGCTACCATCTCATGTACGTTCCTTTAACACACGTTTATCCTCAACGAACTCTTTTTGATTACATTTCTCAACGTCTCATCATGTCTAACCTCTTTATTCTTCCAGCACAACCATCAACAGACTCAGGCATTACCCGAGGTAAACTGCAACATCTTGCTGTTCTTCACTCTTAAAGCGCAGAGAATATAATGTCTGCGGGATGTCGATGGCGTTGGGAAAGTCTGAACTGCTCTGTTTCCTGCAGAGAAATATCTGAAGGTCCACCAGAACGCCAAACTCTCCTACGGCGTCCTGATCGTCAAGAGCTGCCTCTACGGAGCCTTCGTCTGCTTTCTGGTGTGGAAGCTGCAGGTCTGTCCAGAGCAACCCTGGTGGTTCTGATCAATTGTTCTGCATTTGATACGAAGAGCTTCTGACGCTGAGAGAGAATATTTTGATGTATTTTTCAGGGAAAACGTGGAAAACACAGCAAGTGAGAGCCGACCTGAAGCTTTGATTCCTCCTCCCTGTACATACTAAACCCGATCTGCTGTTATTCTGTATAACCAGAAGCAAATCTTTGGATGTTTCATGTTACTTCATAGAATTGATAGGTGACATGCAAATAAGTCAACATTTGTATTTTTTTTCTTGATACTTCCTTAGTAATTGCTTTTTTTTTATCTCCATATGCTCTTCAATAAAAAAAAAAGTTTTAAATAATTCTAGATGTCATGGGTGTCCAATTTTCTGTCTCCAGCTTGTATGAAAAACTGGTAAAGGGGCTTTACTCAGGTGTCAAGCTTGGTATTTTAATTTCAAAACCACAAACTTATTGAATGAGTATTTCTATCGGACATAACTCAAAAACAACAGAGAACCTGACTGAAAATGTAATTCAGCAACAGTCAGTTCCTCCAGCCACGCTCCCCCGCTGAGCATCACTTCTTCCACAGGTTGCGTCAGATATTTTTAGCTGACTTCTGAGAAGCCAGATCATTTTCCTTTCCCCATTTACCTGAAACATCTCAGCTTCAGAACATTTAAATTAAGATTCTCCGTTTTGCCAAGCAACAAGCCTCTTTCCGTTAGTTCGAGCATTTTTAGTAGGAGATAAGGGTGTGAGCCTGCTGCTTGAGAACAGGAAGCCGGCGGTGTCATCCGTGCAGAGAAGGAGGTCAGAGCTGCTGCTGGGGAGGAAGATGAAACGCTGCAGAGGAGCAGAGAGCGACAGCAGAGGACAGGATGTGGTCGCAGAGCAGCCTGCAGCGCCGTCTCTCTGCTGAGAAACGACGGCGGTGCAGGCTGCAACCTTTACCGCAACCTCCGGCTCAACTAGTGCACCTGCATCCAGGCACCCCCACCCCCCACCCCCTCCACACATTCACACTGTTCATCTCTAAGCAAACAGCTGGTAAAAGCTCCATTTCTGTGTCAACTGAAGCCAAAACGAAACGTGTTATACGGCAAACGACAAAAAAACAACTGTATATTCTGATCTGGGTCAGAAATGAATTCTTTTCTACTCTGTAGCAGCTGCGATGTAAACTTGTCGCACTGATCAAATTAAAAGGGTCTGCTTGTGCCAAACGTATTTGCCCTCTTGCAAATTTCTTCTGTTTTTGGTTCTCCAACACGTTTAAATGCTTATGGTCATCAAATCATTTTTACCGTAATATCAGAAAAGGATGACCTGAGTGAGTTTGGAAAGCGGTCCTCAGATGATGATTTCATGTATTAAGGGGAAAAAGTGATCCAGTCTAACTTGGCCCCATGTGTAAATAGAAATGCTCCCTATTTGTTAAATCATGAGTGGACTGTTATAAAGCCTATTTTAGATTCCCTTCATTCACCACATCATGGCCTGGTTACTACCTGACCTGCAAACTGGAGAAATCATTTAAACAAACCCAGTCTGACAACTTGAAGGCTGAACTGTCAACAGCAGATCACAGGATCATCCATCAACCTGCCGCTGTTGATGCGAACACGAATTCTGCTCTCCTCCAGGGTTTTCTACCCTGGAGGAGAATATCCAGCCATCAGTAAGTGAACTTTGAGCTGAAGCGCACTTGGGATGCGCACGAGGATATAGATTCACGGCGCACCAGCAAAGAATTGTTGTGAGGTTTACCAGCGGCCTAGTCAAAGTCTGAATTTAAATTTGATCCAGATGCGTCTGGGGCATGCTGCTCAAAAGCCCTCTCTGATACGGCTGAATATAAACCATACAGCCATATAGGAGTTGGCCAAAACTCCTCCATAGTTGTGTAAATAACTCATATAGCCCGTTTTACCAACAACTCGGTGACAGTTGTTGCCACAACCAGTTGTTAGTTTTAGTTTTCAAACTCGGCCAGGCTGGTTTGATTATCTTTTTTTCCCTTAATAAATGGAGTAATTTAAACTCTGCTGTTTGTATTCATTTATGTTATTCTTGTCTGGTTTTAAAATGGGTTTGACGATCTAAAGAAATAAGGTGAAAAGCAAAAGAAATCTATCAGAGATTAAGTATTAATTCATGAATAAGTGAGTTTAACTTAGGACTGAACCATTTTGGAAATTAATCTAATTGCAATTTTTTTATCTAAATATTGGAATTTAATGTGATTATTATAATTTTTTTCTGTTTAATTTATCATGTCTTTTTAAACATATAACAACAAGTCAATCCGTTTTGTCGCTGTGCAGATTAGGCGCTAAAAGACCCGCTGCGTCTCAACTCGGAGCAGAAATGATTGCGTTCTGCCTACGATATATTTCAATCAAAATTGCGATTTGATTTTGACTTTTCTCTGCATTAACCACAAGCAACAAAAATGGCCTCTATTTAAAACTGGACTATTTAAAACAAGAACTTTTAGTGTTTTTATTAATCAGAATATTATTCAAGAGAACAGCTTTTAATTGATTTGGACATCAATCCTTGTTGAACATAAAGTGCAAAGTGCAACCAACAATCAAGTCTATGTATTAAACTGATTGACCAGAACTTAATGCTATGGTTAGATTCCTGAGAGTTTCTGGTAAAAAGGTATGATTATATAAACACTAAAACAAGTAATAAAATTAGATTATCTCAGTGCTGCTGTTGTCTTCCCCTCCATGTTGAGCAAACCCACTTTAAACATTTTACTGACACCTAATGGACGCGTTTCATTCACTAATTGTTACATAGCCAAAAATTGCAGACCTCTGCGATTTGGAAATTGCGTTTTTTTAAATTGCGATTATATTGCAAATGCGATTAATTGTGCAGCCCTAGTTTAATTAAACAAATGTGCACCACCAAACAACAAGTTCCTTGTGTAATTGACCCAAAGTCAAAATCTTTTTGGCTTTTCATGCCATTTAACGTGAACGTACATTTCTGAAGAATAATCCTCGCTCTCTTCAGCTGTTTTCTTTAAAACATGTCAGGTCAACAGTAAACAACATCTGTGCTGCACCAGAAACATGGTGCACCTGGGAATAAAAAAAACATGTCTTCAAACCACAATCCCTATATCAATGTAAAAAAAAAAAAAAAAACAGCTTCGTTATTAAGACTCATAAGTAATGCTGAATTATATAATCTAAAATAACTTTTTAGAGGAGGATGAGTTTAATTTACTGATATTACAACTTTACAATTACTGTCTTGCAAAAGTTTTCACACCACTTTAACTTTTTCACATTTCAATTAACGTCTTTGTATTTTATTGAGATTTCAAGTTATATACGAACACATTTTAGGAAATAACAGAGAAGTGGAATTAAAGTGATATGTGGCTTTTATGCCTTTACAGAAAAAAAAATGGAAAGTTTTGTCTGCATACTGTAGGTAATACATCCTCTTTATTTAGCTACCCTTAAATAAAATCCAGTGCAGCAAACTTTCCTTCAGACATTACCTTAGTAGCATACAGAGTCCATCTTTGTATAATTTAATCTCATTATAATTAAAGCTATTTTGTGGAAACCTCAGAGGTTTGTAAAACGTTAGCATTCTTGCATGTATAGTACAGTGTGGGAGAAAAGTGGTGTTAGCAATATGCAGTTGGGCTGCTATTTTCTGAAAGCACGAACAGGGAAGTCAGAGCATTGCAGTAAAGATGGATGGAGCTGTAACAGGACAAACATGTCAGAAAAACTGTGAGAGGCAGCAAAAAAAGTTGAGACTGGAGTGGAGGTTCACCTTTCAGCAGGACAGCAGTCCTAAACATACAGCTAGAGGGACGGTGGAATGCTTTAGATCAAAACATACTCATGTCTTGTAGGTCAAAGTCTAGACTTAGTCTATTTGACACTAAACATCCACTGACAGGTTTCTTTTGATGCTATTTGGGCTGGCCAGTCAATTTACACAGACCCCCATATATTAGATTGTAACAGAACTGAAAAACGTTGCCTGGGTCGCTGTGTCTCGATTTCAGCTGCAACATTTTAGATGAACAGGTCAGAACTCTGGGTTATTTTCTTGTCTGTCTTCCAGACATCTTAATAACAACTAAACAAATCAGAGGTGAGCGAGTATAGATAATATGAAAATTTACACTGACCATTTGTAATAATTTTGCATGTGTAAATCTTTAAAATAATGTTTTACATGTGATCATGTTAAAGAAATCTTTGGCCCAAACTTATCCTTCTCAGAGAGGGAATTTCCATTGATCTCATGGACCTGCACTGGTCAGATGCACTACATCTAAATTTAGATTAACCTTCTGTAGATGACAGAAAATCTTCAGAAAGTTTCATCACAAGGTAAGAAGCAAAGCAACTAATATAAATGTTTGTTCTGTCCCTCAAGAGTAAAAATTGGGTTTTCAGAGAGGGAAAAAAACTTTACAGTGGGGAAAAAACTTTACAGTGGGGAAAAAACTTTACAGATTTGACATATGCCAAAACACTTCCCATCATTTAAAAGAATATTTTAACATTTTATGTTTGCAATGCCTTCATCTCTCCACTATTTAAGTCTGTAACACATAAATATGTGGTAACAGGTTTAAAAACTGTAAAAAAAAAAAATTAAAAAGAAACACGTTGAGAACAACTGTTGCACATTAGCAAACAAAAAACAAACAGAAGCACCCAGCTGTTAAGACAGGAAGCTGATTTGTCACGCAGAATGCCCTCCTGTGGTGAAAACAGGAACATCAGCTCAAAAATACCCAGAGGTTAACAAAATAAGTTTATTTCACATAGTAACATACTATTAAATGCAAAAAAAACAGTCAAATACATAAGAGACAGCATCCACAAGAGGTGAATTTGCAGATATGTTGTTTAAAAATAGAAGTAGTAGTCAAAATAATGAATCAAACAATAAAGTTACATAATTTTAAGATTATTAGATTCTCTAAAAAACAGAGAACACATAGGTCCAGTGTGTAAATAGCTTATTTTTAGTGCCTCCTCGCATCCGGTAGATCATATATGGGATGCTTCATGTTAAAGTTTCATGTTGTTTAATACAAAAGGCAATCTGAGCAAAGTGCCGACAATTGAACTCCTCGTTCATCAGTTCCTTTAAAAAAAAAAAAATTCTCCACAGTCTAGTCCCTGTTTTTGATTCCATTTGGCAAATGCAGAAGTTCAAAGCTGAAAGGTCAGAGTATCAAAAGGCGTGTCGACCATTCCTCCCGTTCTTCGCCGCATGCTTGGCACAGCTGGCGCAGCAGAAGCTGGAATAGTACTGATGGTCGCATAGTCGGGCGTAAACTATGAGTTTGCAGTTGGCAAGTTCATTCTGGTCCACACAGTCTGACTGCACATCAATACCTGAAAGAGCAAATTCAAGATGTTTTATTAATTATTATTATTAATATTATTATTATTATTATTATTATTATTATTATTATTATTATTCAGAGCACAATTGAGTTGACAGAATATGTCAACCATATGGTTGTCAACAAAAATGCTGACACCAAACTTTGCTGCAATTTATTTGTTGTTGTCATCTCATCTACATATTTCACTTTATTGTATGAAACAGTCCCACCTGTTTTGCCCTAATCATTAAAATTCTTATTTTAATTTATTTATTTAATTAATTATATAGATTATATATAAATATGAAATGTAATTTGGGAAGATTTAAAATGCTTTCACTGATGCCAACCTTTTCTAGCAGCATTTAGAACTGATGAAAAGCGAGTTGCATTAGCAAAACACATTTTAGTTTCTGATGTAATTACCATAGTCTATTAAAATAGGGAACTGATTCTCTCTGAACCATCACTTAACGGTGGAGTCCTCTGCTCTACTCTGTATTCATCTCTGTATGTACCCCTTCTTATTGGTTCAACATTACAATCAAGACAATAACATTATAGTGGTAGGAGTGCTTAAAGTAGATACTCAGACGGCCTCCAGTGATGAAGCTCAACGTGAAAGATATTAACTTGCATCTAGAAAACCAAAAGACTAGAGAGAATTTGATGATAATGGAGAAACCAGTGCAAAGCACAGCCCACTATTGTCACCCATGAATCTAAAGTGGGATTTGTGTCAAGCGTTAAATCAAATTGAGATTATTTATACAGACAATCTCCATGGGTATGTCAACCCATCTATTGTAGTAAAAAAGGACCATTTATTATACTTCCACATACAGCTATACAGACTAAGCCTACCATTGTCCACAGCTCTCACTGACTTCAGTAGCTGAATTAATAGGAGCATTTTTATGGCTCTATTACTGTTTTCTGTGGTAACTTTACCACTCCTAATCTACAATGCTTCTCAAAGTAATGAAATGCTCTTCTTAATGACTTTGTTTCGTTCTTATATGTTCTTGTTTGTTCATTTCCGTGTTTACTTATCCCTGTCTGTAAATCCTTGTTACGTCTCTACTCCACACATATCTACTCTTACCATCATTTAGTTTGTTTAAAATGTGTATTTAATGCTGTTCTTCCACTTCTGGTTGGGTGTACCCTGCACAATGATAATAAAGACAGAATCTATTGCAATCTAATCTAAAGTAATTATTTGTAAAAAATCATTGTTCTCACCTTGTGTGTCTTTAAGGACCTTTACGTCAGCCGTGGCGCTAACAGAATAAATGCCTGTGTAAGCATTACAGGTGTAGGTTCCCTCATCTGAGGCCTTCACGTAATTTAGGATCAGGCTGCCATCAGATGAAACCAGGATGTTTCGCCCATCTGGACGCACTGGCACTCCATTCCTGCCAACAGAAATAAAGGCCATTGAGGCCATCAGCTCAGTGGGAATTCATAAACTCCGGTGATTTGATGCAAAGTTGTTTTGTACGTTTTCTGATCTTTTCATTGCTTGAACGGCTAGTTGACTGTGATAAGAACTGAGAAGAGAAGAAACCATTTTATTCAACACTGATCTGAGTAAACTCCTGGTTTTTATCAACCTTAACAAGGCAAAAAGATATTGCCACATCTGTGCACAACAGTAAACTTGTAAAAGATCTTAAAAACCCAAACCTACTCATTAATTTTGATATTCTTAAAATAAATCTATTTTTTTCCCAAACTATGAATGTTGTTTTGATCTTCACTCATATTTTGTTTGTTCGTTTACATTATTGAAATTTATGAAGAGGCCCAGCAAGAGTCTAGACTTGGAACTGATAGAAAATCCATGGAGAGAGTTAAAGATTAGGGTGATGGAAAGGAGACCATACAACCTCAAAGACCTGGAGGTAGTGGCAGTTCTGAAACCCGGGGCGAGGCCCGCCTACATCATGTTTAAAAGAAACTAGTAAACTATTGAATGCAATAAAGGTTCCAATAACTCAAACTGTATATTAAGGAATTTATGTTTAGTGTTGCATTATCAGGTTCAGCTTGGATAAGGATATTGGATTTTAATAAAATGTGTCTAGAGCCTGAAAATGTATGTAAATTGTTCTTTTAATTTAATGGAATTTGAAGTTGCTTCAGGGATTGCCAGCCATGTCTTCTAACAGGGCTTACACTGTGCAAAACACCTGGGCGAACCCACATACATCTGACTGGATAACAGATGTTGTTGTGATGATCTAATGACATGCTGCCCTGGGTAGTGAGCCATATGACCCACGTCCAAATGTAGGCTTGAAAGTTATCACCAATATAAATTGTCAATGTACCATCAGAAACATGCAAAAACCTGGTCAATCGTAAGAAGCGTTTGCTGTAATGCCAATAATAATTAGTCTACTTAATTTTATTCTTTAACATTTTCCACTCTCAGAGTTCTTGGATGTATAGTAATGAGGCGCATGAAGTTTTCAACACTGAACAATAAGGTCCCCTGAGAATCTTAATAATTCTCCAAAGCAAAGCGATTTTTACCTGGACCAGCCGATGTTGACGTTATCTCCGGACACCACGCACGGAAGCTGAGCTGTGCTGCCTTCAGACACCTGGATGTTATTGGGAGCTGTGGTGATCTTCAAGTCAGCTAAGAAAAATAGATAAATATATTAATAAACAGCCTATTAGATCAACTTTGTAAATAAATAAGTATAAATGCTCTAATAGGGAGACAATCTTGTAACTATTTATGAGATTGAAGGTTTGAGTATCAACAGATTTTTTAACATTTACTACCCCCTGGTGGTGGCTACTTGAGACATCAGCTATACGCACAGTGCTTGTATACTACTAGGAGGATCTTAAGAACTGTATGTGTGTGAGATGATAAAGATGTGAAAAGAAAATCACCTTGGACTCTGAGCTGCAACTGCCTCTGCTCCAGCTGTTGTGGGCTGGCAGCTGTACATGTGTAGACCCCAGAGTCGTCAGATCTCAGAGGGCTGATGATCAAGGTGCCTTCGGTATGCTGTGTAATTCTGACGCAACATAAATGAATAGGAAATTCCTTTTACTACCAACTTGGTGAGATTGAATTGTCCATTTTGACTAAAGTGGACAGCCAACATGCTATCTCCAGGAGTCATTGAGCAACAGGCTGGTACACGCGGGACACAGTAGAAATCTCCCCACAAGGCAGCAAAGAAAACAGACAACCAAAAGCACTGTCATGTATAGGGGGAATTTACAATGACCAATTAACCTTAAATACAAACTTTTAGACTGTAGAAAAGAGACTGAGTATTTGGAGAAAACTTGCAAACTCCATGCAACTTTTAAGATACTATAAAAACACAATTCCTTTTTTTGTAACAATACAGTTAGAAATGACTAAACATGCGATCCACACAGCTTACCTGGAGTCACTGAGGGTTTTTCCATCTTTAGTCCACTGAATGCTGACAGATTGCAGAGCTGCAGCTGGAAGGATGGTGCAGGGCAGTCTTGCAGTTTGCCCTGTTTGCATTTCTACTGTTGATGGGCTTGACTGATCAATGCTGAACCTGAAAAACAGTACAGGAATTTATAAACGGGGCAAATCTCGTTACAGTCCCACACTGACTGTAAAATTAAATGGGTATCAGATTTATGAGGGATTACTAATGAACAATGATGTTGTGTTTGGATGTTCTCACCTGGGGATAGGGCCATCTTTGGGCAGCAATGTTGGAAAGAGCTGAGGTGAAGCCTCTGTTCAAAACACACATTTAGACAACGAATGAGCACTTGAAAGTTTATTTAATGTCAGCATTTACTAGCAAAGGTAGTGGAATAAAAGCTGTATCCTAATCTTTTTGACATGACTGAATATTTGCTACTATAAGATGTAGCATGATCTAATTAAACACCTTTACAGGAGATTTTATGCTCATTAAATCATTTCACATTTTGTCATGTTACAACTTTTAACCTTAATGCGTTTTATTGAGATTTGATTTGAAAAACCAAAATGTAGTAATGCAACACTATGAGCTGAATGGACAACGATGGGCTTTTTACAAAGTAGTTGGCGATCACATAAAACTAAGCATTTCAGAGCAGCAACAAGCTGGTTTTTATTAACATCTTTTTTAATTTTTTTATGTGCATGTGCGACAATACCTGAGACAGACAAATAAATGTAGCGATGGTCTCTCTCCCGTTCTCGAGTAGCAAAGCACAAGAACCAGCCGGAGTCTGACTTCATAAGAGGACCAACTAGCAGGGACCCATTTGGTTGCTGGTGATGTCTGAGGAAATCAGAAACAACACATGGCAAAGATTACAGCTTATCAAGAAGAATTGGATGTTAACTGATCCACTTTGTTTGTGCTAGAGCCAACCTTTGAGCCGACAGAGGGATACCATCCCTTCTCCACTCCACGATGATGGTGGACGAAGGTGGTGGGCTGACTCTGCAGGGCAGCACCACCGTCTGGCCAACTAAAGCTTCCACTTTGTCCGGGTCGCTCTTATCGATGCTTATGCCTGCCAGGGTCAAACTGAGGAAACATGGAGAGATACAAGGAAAGACGACAGAAAGGATGACAAAAAATGAAGGAAAGAGGAAGAAGAGAGGGAGAGGTTTCAAGAGAAGATGAGAATAATATTCACTTTATGCTCCGCTGTTGGTTGACAAAGCAAGCATAAAGAGAGCCGCGCCCAACCTGGCTTTCAGGTTTGTCAGAAAAAAAACACAGAGAAATAGACAGAAAATAGCACTCACAAAAGGAGCCATGCGACATCACAAAAAAAAAAAAAAAACACATCAACAAAAACTGGGCTCCTACCATCCAACAAACTAAGACGACATAGGTTAACAAATATTTGAACCAACAATGATGATGCCCCACAGGAAGACAAAACCAAAAGACTCTTCACCACGACAAACTCCCAAATGCCCCCAAACATGACACCACGACACAGATGTGACAGTATCACAATAAAAGCTTTATTAGTGTTAGATGTGGTCCTTTCGAACAGACAAAGCCCAGAGGTCGTGACAAGTGACACAGTGAGTTAGCAGACGCAGATAAGCACCAACATTAATCAAATCAGACAAACAGCACCAACATTAAATCAGACAAACAGCAAGGAGTCCACAAAGCATTTAACAGCGTAATGGTCCCTTTCTAGAAATATTTGGCCCCCAGGTTTCTTTTAGGGGAAACAAGGTGCCGCTATGCAAGCAAGATTTAATGGGAGTGTGTGGAGCTAGAAGCAGCGGGAAAGCATGTGTTGATTATATTAGCATCACAAAGAACATATAAAAGGTAAATGGTATGAAATAATGTACAAAACAGGATTTACAAGAGTATATTGTACATAAAATTGAAGTATAGTTGCTTCATATATAAAACATACATGCAGCTCTACAACACTGTATCACCCTGACTATAGATCTCAATGTCATCAGCAAACAACATAATCTGCAGGAACTCCTGCCTTTGCTCTCATAGTTATGGGCTTTGCTAATAAGTACAAACTGGCCAGTTCATGTTTATATTGTAGTTACATATTTTGAGTGGTATTTCTGAGATGTTTAAATACCTCTTTTTAAAGGGACAGGTCTCATTTTCATAGGTTCTGTGAAGTTATCAGTAATCACACTTTGACATGTGATAGAAAGATGTCACATCGTAGTGAGTTTGCAGAGAAGGGACAAAACTCTTGGACTGGTTGGTGGAAGACTAACAGCTAGCCAATCAGAGTTTCTCCATTAAAATCAGCAGATTTTAGAATGTTTAAAACAAGACAAACTGAAAATGTTATTTTTTTCGATGCAGAGCTCTGTTACTAAAGATTAAATGTTTTCTCAAATGTCTTGTTTTGCTACCCTGTTTTTCATGAACCTGACTACCTGCAACTTTGAAACTTTGAGATTTTGTGACAGGCATCATATATTGATTGTTACCCAGCTTCTCCTGGTCTCATAGTTTAGAAGTTATACTCATCAGCGGATTGGGTGGCAACTTAGATTGGCAGTGTTGATCAAAATAGATTGAGAATATGGAATATGTTCTGCTGCAAAAACGTACCAAAACAAAATTTGCTAGACTCTCGTGAAAGTATACACATTTAGAATTTGCCAGGCATCGTATTGTACGGCTACAATTTTAAATTTGAGTTTGAATGACCAACACCTCTTAATATATGGGTCTGTCTGGCGATGTGTTACTCTTCCATTGTTCTGATGCTTCCTTTACTTTTCTTCAACATCTTTGATATAACATCTGTCTCCTACTGGTAAGCGAGCTATTACCAATAAGATCTCTAAATCATAATAAAAAAAAATCTACATTAACATTGTCTGTTTAGTATGGTATAGACTTACTATTTAAATTTCAGTATTTACCTCAAACCTGGATAAAAGAATACTTTTTTTTAATTCATACTTGTGTGTTTTGTTTACTTCAATAGTAACTTCTAAGTTTCACTTAAAATAGCTAAAGCTCTAAATTATTACTACTTTTATGTAATTTATTTATTTCTTTGTTTTATTTTGGATGAGGAATATATTTTATAAATGGTAAAGTTATTTAGTTGTTTGACTGCATAGAACACAAACTTCCTCATCATAATCCAGAATGACACCGGATTTATCTTTGAACTTTGTTCCTGTGGCCTTCAGTTTACTCTTTGGCTTTATAGCACCAAGGGGGGTTTGGGGCTCCTTCGGCAGTGATTAGAAGGCTGTCAACAGCTTTGTGAAGCCGGTGGCGATGGTGGGATTGGAGCTCAGACTTTTCAGCGGGCTCCTGTGTCTCCGGGATTCTTACCTCGCAGCTGGCCCGGTGAGCTGAGCCCGTGCGCCAGACGAAGGCCGGCGTGGTCTCAGGTACACCCGAGCTCTGTGGGCGTGTCTGGCTGCGCTAGTGCCGTGTCTGCCGGAGTCGCTGGGCGAGCTGCCCTGAACTGTGAACGTGCGGCCCATGTCGCGCGACTGCGCATCTGTTGACCCTGCGGAGGGAGACGACGCTCCGCCTTCTCTGGTGGACGTCGACTCGCCGACGGGCGCGACGGGCTGAGGACGCTGCTGGCTGGGCGCCTGACACGCCCTCTGGCACTCTGCTCTGGTCGGGAAGTTGTTGCTGTTGCCGTGGCAACCGCCGTACCAGAAGTGGACGCACTTGGAGGTGATGACGTCAAAATGGTACCGCGAGGTCCAGCTGCTGCAGGAGCCGGCGGCGCGAGGCAGGGAGCAGATGGATCGCTCAACTGCAAAAACAAAAGATGTTCCATTACAGTGGAGTTACAGTGCCTTGCAAAAATAAACATATTCCCATAACCTATTCATCTTTCAATTTGATCGTACTTCACTGCCATATTATGTGATAGACCGACACAAATCTGACAACTGTGGCTGATAAATGTTGAATTCAGCCCCCTTGAAACAATACGTTGTAGAAACAAACTCCACAGCAGTTATAGCGGTACGTCTTTTGGGTCTCCGCCATCTTTTAGGACAGACATTTTTTCCCATTGTTCTTTGCAAAATAGATCAGGCTCAATCAAAGTGTGTGATTTAGTTAGTTAGATTTAGGTCCCTGGGCTTTGATTGGGTCGTTCTAGCACATAGGCATCTCTACTGCACTATGCTGCTATTATTACGTAGCTTCACAGATGGGAGAGTGCATTCAGTGTGCAATAAGAGGTGTTAGTTTTCCACCACACGTTTGTATTTTGCATGTACGGCAGAATGTTCAATTTTGGTCTTATCTAACTAGATTACTATTTTTTGTAAATTGGACTTTTAATGACTTTCTTTCAACAATGAATTTCTTGTCACTCTACCAATAAGACCAGATTTCTTGGAGTGCACAGCTGATCGTAATCCCATTGATGGATTGTTACCTGAGCTCTAAGTCTCTGCAGTTCCCCCAGAGTTACCATGAGCTGCACATCTGACTTAATGCTGTCCTTTTTGGAGGAGCTAAACATTGTAGGACCTCTGATAGCAATTATTTGCATTGCGTTTTGTTTAGGGGTACCTGAGTAAGGGGGGACGAATATGACTGAAAGCCACAATTACAGATTTGTATTTGAAGGAAAGTAAGGCCATGTGTCCTCTGCTTTAACGTGGTTTTAGCTTTCTGGTCCCTTACTGTGGTTGGGTGGGTTGGGGCAGCCCTCTCCATTCGGACCCCCTGCCGGTGTCTTCCGATCATAGCAGCAACCATAAGTGGTGGTGCGGCACTCCACAGCATTCTCCGTTGGAAGAGAAGCAACCTGAGGAGGCAGGCATTACAGAAGGAAAAACTCTTTTTTAGGTGTTATACTGGATTCATTTATTTATTTGATGATAAAAAAAACAAGGGCTTCCCAGCTAACAGGTAAAACAATGTGAGAATTTGCTTACTGTGGGTGCAGGGGCCACATATTCCAGGCAGCCCTCTTTGTTGGGGCCCTGAGCAGCTGTCACACCATCTCGGCAGCAGCCGTAACTGGAACAATTGGGCAACGAGTACTCAATGTCAGAGTCAAAAATAACAAAACAAAAAATGTGCCAAAAAACGAAAACAAACTATGTTTATTGTGGATAGTGGGGATTTCTTTTTAGGCGATGCACAATGTGCGGCTAGTGCGGTAACTCCATCATAAAAGTAACACCCAGTAAACAAGTCTAAAACGGGCTCCATGTATTTTGTGATCCAAACCACAGGGATGGAGCGTACCTTGTCTGGATGCAGGAAGACGGGGCAGGAGTGGGCGCTGGAGACAGCGGGCAGCCCAGACCCTCGGGGCCCCTGGCTGTGGTGCGTCCATCTGGGCAGCAGCCATAATAAGACTGACTGCAGTGGAGGGCGGGGGAGAGGCTGTGAGGATCGTGTACCGTGTTTATCTGGGTGGGATCTCTTGTCTCAGGCCTGCGGGCTGAGACAAAACCAAGAAACCCTTCATTGTAAAACCAAAACTCTCAGTGTTTACACTTCCTGAGAGCTCACACATTACTTGATGGAAACTAATAATGTTTTGAAAAATCAGTGATCAGTTCCAGTGATCAGAAACAATGTCAAAGGGGGGGAAAAAAAGCAAACGACATGTCAAATTCCTGCGCGCTGAGGCAGTGCACGGCGTTTAAAATTCCAGAAACACTACAGTCAGGAACGGCACAGCTCAGTGCTTCTGAAACATTTTAATCAGGCCAACAATGCTCACGGAGTCGTGAAAACATGCCAATCAGGCCTGGATAATTAGTGCTGGGAATGGATGGATGGAGGAGGTCAGAGGTGGGGGGACAGTTGGGGACAAAGCGGCAGTCGTTATATCAACACAGCGGATTAGACGGTGAGGCCGAGAGGCTGAAAACTAAAGGGAGAGATGACGTTCACAATAATCCTTCCTTCTGATTCGTGATGGAAATTATTTACTTTAAAGGAAAACAACTTTTAATTTACAGTTCTTTGTATAGCTGAAAGGGTTTATTCATCAGAGCCAACAAATATAGAGGTGGATCTTATATGGCGGTGTCACCTGTTGCGTGATCTGGCACATACGGCTGGAAGCTCGTCTGAGTGCTGTCGTGTCCTCGTGGGTCCTGAATGCTGGGGACAACTGCAAACAATCCATAACGAGAGAAAAATAATAAATAATAATTGTTGGACTTTTTTTTTTAAAGAAAATCAAACTTCTTGGTCTGCCCGAGTGAACAAAGTTTACACAAACGGAAAAGATAAGCAGGGGAATTTACAGATAATGGCGAAATTTTAGTAGTGAAGTTAAGGTAGAGTAGCGAGGAAAGCAGCAAGTAGAAATCTATCTGGCAGCTACTGAGAGCAGCCTTTTCAGACTCCCTGTATTTCAGCCATGTTGGAGAGGTGCTGGAGTCTTAATCTGTTATAAAGAGGGTCTAAGGAAAATAAATGCAGTATTCACTGAAAGGAGATGTATTTTAAAGGTGTAAAAAGCAAATAGAAATTTAACACGTGCATTCTTAATGAAGGAAAAGTCAAATGATACAACAAGACACAATAGGCTTCAACTGGGATAAAAGCGTAATTCCGATGATTCGGAGCAGTTTACCCTGTGGACTAAAGCATGGCTGGGTGTTGCAGCGCTCCATTGTGGAGGGTTTGGGGTGAGCGTTGCATTGGTCGACATGGTAGAGGTTCCTCTCCTGGTCCGAGCAGATCACCTGGCGCTCTCGAGTGCCAGAACCACAGCTTTTGGAGCACTGCAGGAACACAAACGGTCATTTTAATTAGCGAAACAGCTTGCAAACGTATTTGCACCACTTTCCCTTTTTCACGTTTTGTCACATTTCAACCACAAATTTGATTTTGTTATTGTTTTTCACAGATGGGATGGGTGTTTGTCCTACGTCCACCTTTGAGCTGACATCCCTAAATAAAATCCAGTACAAACAATCTGACAATAAATGAGGATTTTAGATGATAGAACATTATATTTTAAATGATCATAGAGAAGCGGAATTAAAATATATTGTATTTCAAAAGTAAGAATAAATTGGTGTGAATGTAGTACTTTAATGCTCAGTAATTAAATCCAGTGCAACAAAATGGTCTTCAGCTGTCACCTCAGTTGTAAATTGCACTGCTCTGTTGTAAATTGGGCTGAAAGTTCAGGGTTCTTGACCAGCTACATGGTAAACTTTGTCTTGCAGCCTTTCCTTATATTCTTCAGTTCTCACTTTTAGCTCCATCTATCTTTTAGTAAAGTCTGACTGGCCTCACCGAGTACCTTTGCAAGATGTAGTTAACTTCTAGACTACCCATATCTTTGAGAATGAGTGCATCCAACTCACCAGCCCCCATGCTCCTACATGCCAACGGATCTGTTTAGGACAGGCGGGCATCTGACACGCCTGGATGGAGGGTGGAGGCAGCAAAGTCCTGCAGGACGCTTCCTCGAGCATTGCGCCGCCTGATCCCACACAGGTGACCTCTCTGGTCTGTTCACCTGAACCGCAGCTCACTGAGCACTGAAGATGTTAAAATATTGATCATTTAGTGTGATTCTACACAGAACAGAAATCTAACTTATCTTCATATGATATTTTAATAACAAAATGTCTGATTATTTAAATTTCTAGTGGTCCATCTGCAGCTTGATCGCCTGCACTCTGTTTACTCACCGAGCTCCATCCAGTCACACGGTACTCGGCACATTTGTGCATGTTGCAGGTCTGCAGAGAGGGAGGAGCATCAGCGAAGGTGGCACAAATGGCGTCCTCCACCACCCGGGGACCAGCAGCGTCATGCATTATGCACTGCACAGTGCGCAGCTGAGAGCCCCCACCACAGGTAACTGAGCAGGCATTCCACTCACCGGTTCTCCAGCTAAGGAATCCACAATAAATATGGACAGAGGCAGAAAGCATGTTTCAGTTCCACATACTAAAAGACAGGGAAACTACTGAAAAAATGGATTTCATTAAAGCAGAGGGGAATGCATCTGTTAAAATGAGGGCCAGTTCCTGAGGACCTTTAATTTGAACTTGTATTGATGCACATGACTTGGAATCTGTGTGTATGATTTAATTGAATTGACTTTACTTTGTAAAGTGCCTTGAGATAACATGTGTTGTGTATCGGTGCTACATTTTACTGAAAAAAACTGTAAAACACAGAATACAGGTTGTATGAGCCAACATTTACATTCGTGAATTGGATATCCTCTTCAATAAACAATAGTAAAAGTGGCACAGAAACTGTTGCAATAACAAAGGGTTAAAAAAATCTCTTGGGGAATGATTTTCTAAATTTGTATAAAAAATCCTTTCATAGCAATGCACAGTCAAACATTGAACATTCTAACGTTTATAACAGCTTATAACACGCCTCCGATATATACTAACACAGTCTGAGCTACGGAAACACAGAGACATCAAAACAAAACACATCTTAGTAGTCAGGAGCAGCTGCACAGTATAGAAAACTAATACCGATATATTCAGATTTGACCTATTAGTTTACACATAAATAGAATTTTAAACAAAAACTATTTAGTCCTAAAAGTGTTAAAATGTAGGAATAAGAATCAGTTGGTTAACAACACTCCAGCTTCATAAACATGCAGGGATTAGGCGAAAAAAAGATGCAGAAAGAGCAGTCACTGTAGTAAAAACTTGATTCTCATAGTGAGCCAGGTCCTCTTTGTGCAGTCCCTGAACTAGACCTATGTCCAGACTGAACTGCAAATTAACTGTGATGTTCAATGGTCCCTTCTAGTCTTAGCAGGATGTGAATGTAAAATTGTCTCTCTCTACAATACATAAATAACTGCATTTCTACAGAATTTTCTATTTTTGTCTATTTGTGTATTTAATCTGTATTCTATTGTATTGTACAAAAACCTTCTTGTTGATTGTTAAAGGAAAAATCAGTAATAATGCTGAATTGGAACAACACACAAAATAGCGTGTGTGTGTGTGTGTGTGTGTGTGTGTGTGTGTGTGTGTGTGTGTGTGTGTGTGTGTGTGTGTCCCGCCCCCCTCCTTTGGAGAGTGTCACGCAGGTTACCAAGTCAAGAGAGACGAGGACGTAGGGCAGCTGAATTGGAGATGACAAGTGAAGAAAAAACAAGTCACACATTTTAATCCTTGTTTTACCCTGCCTTTGGTCGTTTGCCCTTTTTAAAGGATGCGGAGGCTTCTTAGACTATTTGAGACTATTTCTGGTCCGCTTCTCTTACTGGCTTCCATGTTTGCTACTCTTTTGCCAACATAAAACCCCAAAAACTGCGCTCTGTTTAGGCAACCGTGGGAGCTTTCATATGACTGGCTCAGGAACCAGGAAGTAAACACGCTATACATTGCAACAAAGTAGATCCGCATCGTACCGCCAGGTTTGAAAGGAGAAAAGCTTGACTAAGACATTATTGATGGGGAGGACCGATTTATAGGGAATGTTACTTCCATCCAAATTTGACAAATTTGAATGATTTAGGTTAATTTTACAGTAAATGTCTTACTTATTTCTCCTTTAAGTGGAATAAGGGCTAAAAAAAATCAAAACCAAACAAGGTCTTAGAAACTTAAAGTAAGGCTCAGAATGCATAAATTAAGAAAAAATATCTCAAAAGCATTTTAATTTTTTATTGTGTATTTAGGGGAGTTTTGTGCTCACTTATTGTGACTTCTACAACACTGTTCACTTCATCTTTCATTGCAATAAAATTTTTATACAGCTGGTCAATTATGGAAATTGGGCTATTACCCCATTTAGTGACTTCTAGCTGCTACTTTCCTGCCTGAGGAGGAGGCCACAGCGGAACCTCGAAAAAGACTTTGGCTCAATCCAAATACCCTTATAGAGCAAGGACTCAAACCCGCAACGTCCCTTACAGGCGCTAGGAAACCTTTAGGTATCCCACAATTCTTTGCGTTACATGAAGTATCAGCACAGCCCCCTCACAGAAATTAACAAAAATGTCCTGAGAGAAGAGATCGCTCACAAAATGCCTACAGCCTTCATTTTCAGAAGGCTGTAGGCCCGGATTTGACTCGCATCATCCATGTCACTGACCCTATTTGGTAAGATGGTAAAATAATTCCATATAGCAATGGTAATGTCATTGGCTTGTGTTATTGACTTTAGTTCACAGTAATGTACACATTTTTCTTTCAAGATAATATTAGCTTTACCTGCTAGGTAGCTCAGCACAAGACAATGCTAGCTCTGTTCCACTTTGACCAAGGTCATAATGTGAGTCAATAACATTTTTTAAGTGTAGTCTTTTCAAAGTAAATGGTTCATTTAGAATATGATTGAAATACCTTGTAATTTGGAAAATATTAACAGAGTATTTTGCCGATTTTAAAACATGGAAGCATAACTTTTTTGATCTACATGTTACTTGTTTAGTAATCTAGATTATGGGTTATTAGCATCAAACTACAGTTGGGCAGCCTTAAAGTAAAACATGAATCACTTTAATTGATTTTTTTTTTGGGAAAATAAATTGATCATGCATTAACTTCATCAGTTAATGCATGATTCAGGGATGGATCCATCCATATTTGACCCGTGGCTGAGTCAGCAAATTTACAACAAATTAGTTTGTTAGAGTGTGGAGCTCCAGCTGTCTACTGCTGCTCTGTTCTAATCAGATGTACAAAAACGGTTACACTTTATGACAAGCTATGACCTATGAACAGTTCACAGTGCTCTGCTATGTTAGTGGACATGGACAAAAAGTTCCACAATTTATTAAATCAGTCAATCCAGCTCAGACATCATGTACAGAGGCTGCAGGCTGGGGGGTTAAGAAGGGAAAAGGCGTATGTTATTCCTCCAGAGACATGGTAAACAAATCTAATCTGAAAGGTGATCTCTGAGCAGGACAGTTGCCACATACTTTAGTTCTTATTCTACGTGCAGGACTAAGCTTTGTACTACATACAAACACATTTTAAGGGGGAGATGCTATGATTCTGGACGGAGATTTCATAGATTTACAATAGATTTACAAATCTGCTTTGGCTAAATCAGTGTCTTTTGTAGATCTTTAGCCAAATACTAGCCTGTTTTCCTTATCTCCAATTTATTGCAAAAATGTTAATGAACTAATAGGACTGCTAAAAAGGAGTTGTTTTATCTCCCCCTTGTGTTTGCAGTCAGTTTGAATTTCACTACGACTACAGACCCTGAGTTACCTGAGTACTCTGAGTCTCATGAAGGATCTCCACAACTGTGGTGGATACAGGTATGCCATCCTTTCAGACAGTCATAAAAAGCCAGTCAAAAAGCTGTGTTGGACATTATTAGTTGAAACAAAAAAGGAAATCTGGGTGACAACTCAGCTGGGGCCTGCTCCCAAAATGTTCCCACATCTGACATAATTTTCCTTCAACCTAAAAGAATAACTAACCTTTGGGTTTGTGGGCATGGATGAGGGTTGCATGTACGGTTTGACTGTGGCCTTGGCAGAGAAGCGCAGAGGTAGTCCGGATAGGCTTCATTGTCAATCGTGCAGAAGACCAAGCGAGACTGATAGCCTGGTGGAGAGGCAGAGGAGTGAATGGTTTATTTTCAGAGTCAGAGCTTGGGAATCAGAAAAGCAAACGACCAAGTTGTGCTTCCTGTCTGACCTGATCCACATTCTTTGCTGCAAGAAGACCATGATCCAAAGCTCCAATAGTAGCCCTCCCTGGAACGTCCATTCGGGAGGTAATATTCATACTCGATGCCCTGGTTAGGCTCTTGGCTGATCAGCTGAGAAGTTGGAATAGCACATAAAGAGGGATCAAACCACTGATCAGTCAGCCTTACAAAATGTTTGGCAGATGAAAGGCATTAAAATCACCTCAACAACGAGTGGTTCAGTCGTAGGACCGCGGCCGATGATGGTTTCAGGTACGCTTTCACCCTCAGCACCTCGTTGGTAGTAGAGCATGGTCCCGGCAATGGGTGTTGCCCTAGAAAACTCGATTACCCAATGGCCATTGAGGTAGTATTCGCCACGCAGGTTCTTGATGGCTGATCGTGCGTAGCGGGAAAGGTTAAAAATGAACCTCAGAGTGTTGTAAAACTGTTTAAATGTAAACTTACGGCTACCGTCTCCCCTTGTTTCCCAAACCGTCAGCACAAACCTACCGAGGTAGTTCCGTGTCGCCGACGTCTCTCTGATGCTGATGGTTGTGGCTCCGACTGGGATGATGAACATCTGGTTGTAGCCTGGGAGGAAAACACAGACACAGCCGCGTTGAAAATAATTTATGATGAAGATCAGAATAGGAAAGGTGACCTTTATCCCCAAATCTCATCTGCTGCAAAGCTTTGTGAAAGTTCTCATTCCCCTTGAACTTTTTACAACCTCTAAATATTATGTATATTTATCAAGAACTATACATACAAAATTTTGTAAAGTGTGTGTTGCACCTGTATTCAGCCCCATTTACAGGGATTCTGCCACATATAATGCATATATAACCTGCAGTGGTAACCTTATTAGGTAACAGAGTCAACATGCATTGATTTAATCTCACTGTAAATCCAGCTGACAGCATCAGAGGTTTGTAAGGGAACGTTAGAGAACATTGGAAGGAAGCGCAGTTAAGGTATAAAACAATGAACCAAACTTTGAACTTCTCTCTGAGCATTGTTCAGTGAACGGGTAAGGACTGCCTTACAATGTATTTTGGATCTGGTTGATTGGGCTTACTGAACTACTGTTAGTTAAAGCTTTATCTGAGTTTTCTGACCCTCAGCTAATTCATCTCTGACCTCTTCCTCTCTCTGTCCTTCCACCCCGCCATCCAGTTCTGCCTCTTCCTCCCTGTCTTTCACTCTTTGGCCAAATCTTTACATAAGCCCTCATTAAAGCCTAAAAGGGAAATTTGTAATTTTGTATAGGGCTACCATGCACCCCAGACACATGTCCACCTTGGATAGAAACACAGTTTCACCCGTGACACACACACACACACCTGATATGCTACCAAGGAGGCTGCACAGATAAGGGACTAAGTTTGAACTAAAGTAATACCAGGGCATGAATACAAAACTGTATCTAAGTGAAATAGTTCATGATTTTACTTCAATATATTTCCATTATCTGCTTTCAACATCATTTAAGCTTCATTTTAAAAAAGGATCCTATTTTACTCTGCATTTTCTTTTATGCATCTTACAGAAACTATCTGGCAAATAGGATAAATCTAATGGCCACCTGGGCCTGGGTGACAGGACTGGGAGACTGATAAACTGTACTTACTTACGCTAGCCAGTCCACAAAAACAATATTTAGGCTTTGCATAAGCCCTTTAAGGTGAATATGCACTGGTTTAAAGAGTGGACTCTCCCGACGCAGAGGAACCAGATTCCATTGGGGATAAGCACCTTGGCAAGACACCTGTACGAACCACCAACCAAGCTAGTTCTCCTCAGCGCTGAACAAACAGCAAAAGAAAGGCAGAGGCCAATCATCAGCTGGTGTGACTCAAAGCTGACGTCGCCATTCAACGAACGACAGCGGGTCCAGAGACACTGAGTGGAGCACTGACTGTTTAAAACTGTGGAAAAATGTGTGGGTGTTGAATCCTGCCACCGGGTGCAACCCCCGTGGTAACTCTGGAGGACATGCAGTGACTCAGAACTCAGGTGGAAGGATTTGTTGACAGGGCAACTATTCGCCTCGCAATCAACAAACCTGAGCTTTTTAGACTAGGAGCAAACACAAAGCTATTTTTGAAAGAAAGTCTTTGCAAGTCCTATTTCAGATAGTTACATTACAGTAGGTGCCACAGCAAATATGTGGAAGGAGGTGCTATAAGGTGAAAATAAACCTAATATTCCACTTTTTTGCCTACATGCAAAGCACAACGTGTAGAAGAAAAATATGCATATGGGCCTAAACACGCAATTCCCACTGTAACACATGGTGGTGGCAGTGAGGGGTTACTTTTATCTGAAGATGCTGATTTCTTTTTAACAATTATGCACCACCTTGTATAGCATAATCCCACTAAAATACATTTTAACATGATAGAATGTAAAAAAAAGTTCAAGGGGTGTGCCTTTTGCAAGGCATTGTATGTAAGCAGAGGTAAAACTGAAGGACCCTCACTGTATGGTGGAAGAGGACAACATAGGGTATTAGGATCTAATCAGATTAAGAGTTCGGTTCAGTAATCCTTGACTTTGAACAACAAAGTGCAGTGAATCCAGATTTTGCCACAATTGTTGATGCAAGAAGCAAATTTGCTCTGCGTTAACGTAAGTAGTCCAGACATCATACCAGCTGGCAGGTCGCGCACAGTGAAGGTGTTCTTGACGAGGTAGCAGGACTGGCCGTTGCCCCCACATTGCAGGCAGGGGTCTTCCTGCTGAGGAGACTCTAGCATGTTGTCACAGCCCAGGCGCTTAAAAAAAAGGGGGAAAGTAAAAACTTATATTAGAGCCTGAAATGTAGGTAAATTCTAGCCACATTTTGCCCATTGCTTGCCAGAGTTGATGTTAACAGGTGATCCAAACTCGGTTTGATCCAATAAACCCCAACAACATGACCCACATCTTGAAATAAGTATGGATGCATTTTTAACATTTATTCTTCACAGAGGAGTAAAAGTTCATTTTAGAGCTAAAAACACAGAGGAGGATGCCGAAGTTGGAATTGAATAATAAGTACTAATAATTTTTGTTGCAAGCCACACAACTTGCTGCATCATGTTGTATTTAGCTACAAACACTGTTTAGGTTGGTCAGTTGTAGTCGTTTTCTTGGGTTTAATGAGGCGTAAAATGACATTCAAACATTTTTTTGATGTATTTTAATATAGCTATGGGTTGTAGATTTCCTGTGAAGGCCCCTCTCGGGCGCACTGCTTTGGGGGCCCCTTTGGGAGTCCGGGGTTATGGGTCCCCTGACCCCTGCCTCTGTGCTCGGGGAAGGTGGGTCTTCGGTTCTCCACAATCACTATCAAGCCATTTCCTTCTGGATAATTTTCACCTAAACTAGTGCACTCTCACAATCTCCCACAGGTGCTGGGTCCCAGGTATTAAATGTTCACTTATATACAGAAAGGCTATAATTTATTTATTTTCTTTTACTTTTTTTTTTTTAGGTATCACATTACACATGTCAGCATAAATAATAATACATATGATTTAGCAATGGTATCAAGGTGTTACACGATTGTATCTGTTGCTTTATGTCTGTTGGTTGTGCTGTTCTTTTTGTGTCTCTTTCCAGGTGATGGAGCAGACAGAGGACGTTTTATCATTCTCTTCCTTTTATCTCTTCTTTCTTTCACCTCTTCTTTCTCTTTTTTTTCTCTTCTTGTTTTTCTTTTACTCTCCTACTTTCCCATTGTAGTGTCCATATAATTTGAAATTCTCCCTGCAGGAATCAAAATAAAGCTATTTACATGCATAAATCAAGCGGAGCATTATGGCGAAAGCTGTTTGCTCCACTTGTGAAAGCAAAATCTGTCGAGCTCTATTTAGCATTAAGATATCAATTTTTATTGCCACATTGCTAGACAGGACACTGGAAGAAAAAAAAAAAAAAAAGAGAAAGAAGAAAGGAAGAAAAAAATAAATAAATAAATAATTTAGCTATAACATAAGGAGACACCATCAATTGTTTTTTGAAAAAGGTGAAATTTTTCTTCTTTTTTTTCCCTTCCATAAACTAAGATATAAACACTAGACGAGGGCCGACATAATCTACGGGTATAAATTGAGCAGCCCTGTTATATTTTATGGCATAGAAATAAAATATCATCATCTGGATGAACCATAAAACTGCCTCAAACAATCAACTCTGCATCTCATAAATTATATTGTGTGCTTTCTTTGATTAACATAAGGAGCAGAATCATTGGTGCCTGATTATGTTATGAATTGGGAGGGGGGCAAATTTTTGGGAAAACTAGCCCCCATAAGCCAAATCCCTCAAAAATGTAACCAAATCACACCTCAGTCAGCTCAGAGAGGGAGGGTGAGACTGAAACTTAGCATTATCTTCTACAAATACATTTTAAAAATGAATAAAAACATCATAGTTCTCATTACGACTGAAATCTGTAATGAGGGGGAAAAAATGCTACTTGAAAGAGTTTTTTTTTTTTTGCAATTTTTTAAGATTGAGCAAAGAGCTGATCTACGTTTAGGAGGTATTAGCGACATAAAGTCAGGGGCTAAGAAGACCGGTCCCAGGAGGAACGGCATGACAAGCAGGAGTTATAATTATATATGAAATAAGCGAGAACAGGAAGTGTTTGATGTTACCTCATAGTGAACCTAATCTTCATCCCTGCTGCTGTGTTCCTCTGAGTGTGTCACATCTGATTAATAAAGTGATGCTCTCAGGGAGGATTTCAGGGCCATTATGAACCAATGAGATATTATCCTGCTGTGTCTGTAAATGACTGAAAACATCATGAAGGAGCAATTATGATGCTGTCAGACATTTTACTGTTTATTTACCTTTTCTGGTCAGATCTCTACTTCCCTGGGCTTTATGGGGTTTTAGTGTTACAGAATTACTTAAGAATTATACAACGCTGAACAAATTCAGATATATGGGCTTAGATATGTGCTGTACTTTCTTAAGCCTTTTTTGTGTAAGCAAGTTAAAACTATAGGGAACTCTATTTGAAAGTGGGAAATCTGAGCTTACTGCATAGTTTGGAGCACGCAGTACATCACTGTTAAAGGCCAGAATGCGCCTCTGGCTTGAGCCATTAATCACAAAAATTAAAACGAACCCTAAACAACACACAACCGACGCAGAGAGACCTCTTTTAACCTTCTGGAAAATGATGAGCTCGTCAGACGGGGCTTTCTTCTTCGAACCAGAAAAGCCGAAGGAGGTTGGCGTAAATAGAGCAGGGTTTGTGAAGTGGAAGAAAAATAATAAACGATACCTGGTTTTGATTTCGCACAAAACAAAAATCTGAAATGTGTGGCATGCATTTGTATTTTATAAAGAATCCAAGGGGTGTGAATACTTCTGCACAGCCCTGATTTGATAGAAGTGTTGGCAGAAGTTTGATAACAGCTCTCCTTAGATAGCAATTAACACTGGGAAGCAAAGATTGCTATTCAGACGTAACAAGGTTCCCTTCTGCCTCTCTGCTTTTTTTTTTTAAGTACCTTACAGACTCCGCCCACACAAATATCCCTCCGTCCTGGGTGGCAGGGTGTACCATCAACGACAGAGCTGCGGTGACGGTAGTAAAAGTTTTCCCCTCTCGGCATGCAGTTCAGCTCGCAGGGATTCTCCGCTGTTTGAAAAAAAAAAAAAAGAAATTACTTTCACTTTGGAACCTAAACAGGGAGGTTTTTTAGGATGCCTGCACCTTGACTAAATCTGTACAGGGTTCAGTCTAATGTCCGTGGTTTGCATTTCAACTCTAAGTCAATAGAAGTTGTGCCTAAACCCCTCGCTCTGACCTCCGTAATATGGGAGCCACTTGTAGCGTTTTCCCTGGAAGTCAGTCCCGTCAAACTGGGAACACTGCTCTTCCCGAAAATCCCTGGATCCCTCTGGACAGTCCTGATGGAACAACGGAGGGAGAAAAGAGACGCTGGAAGTTAGTCATCCAGAAAAAATTAGTGGTTTAAATAATATGATATTTATCGGCAAGATAAACAAATAATGTCTCTAGCTTATTCCATTGAAACAATACTCTAAGGTCAGTGTGCAAAAGTCGTGAATTACTGAACCAAAGGCTTTCAGATATGAAAAACGGAACTCCTTTGAGTTGTCTTTGTTCACCTGGATGTTGCAGATGCGATAAGACTTGTCTGGTCCCACGCAGTTATGTCCACCGTCTGTCCTGTGTGCAAAAATAAATAAAGGATGATCATTGGATAGTTAGGAAATGTTTAGCTCAATTTATACCAACTCCACTGTTGGATTCAAACAGTCTCTGCAGCATCTGATCTGAACTATAAGACAGCACATCCTATCATCTGAACATAATGATGGGAATGAATATAGGCAATGTTAGCATTTTAATAAATCTTTAAAATAAAAAAAAAAGTATGCACAAAATAGCTTTTTCATGTTGATGAAATGTAGCAGAGCACCGCCACACTTTAGATCCATATGCATTGTGGAACACTGAGAAATTCTGAAGGTCATCTTAATTTAAAATACATTTTTGTTTGGCCTATACCTGAGTTCAAAACAGCAGATATACACAAACGCATAGAACAATATACCTTTACTCCTGAATGCCAACTGCCTTAAAGATCAACAGCTTGTAAAATGAACCTGCTGCTACACGGTTTCTCTCCTTAGACCTCGGTGGTCACAGGTTTTTCTGCATTCGCCCAAACAGGCCTTCTGGTTCTCCTTCAACCAGCAAACCCTGCAGCGCGCATTCAAATGCGCAACTCAAGATAAGATCCAATTTCTTGTCCGTGTCCTGTTTTTTTTAAACATGGTAGGTTCGTGTCAGGCCATTTACACCGACAAAAATACTGTATATACAGTGCCTTGCAAAAACACACACACACATCTTTTGAACATTTCCACCTGGAGGGGAGGTGAGGAGAAAGTCTTTGTTGAAGAAAACCTGCAGTTTGCCATAAGATGGTTCTCTGGTCGCATTGGACCAAAATGTGTTTGTTTTTTTTTGTGTTTGTTTTTTTGCATACAAGGAATGTGCTATGTCTGGATGAAAACTAACAATGCATGTCTCCCTATACACACCAGTGAGGAGACATAATAGTAGGCATCTTTAAAGCAGTCACAGAACATACAGCCCCAAGGTTCTCACAGGCTAATTAATGCAAGTTACATTTTCAATCTTTGCTGCCTAGATTTTGGTAGAGTCTTCTTATTTATCGCTCTGAGCCAAACCAGTTAAAGACTAGCTGCAGAGGCTGCATAAAAGTACAGCTCAATTACTCTGCAAGAGGAGAAATATCTAGTTTCAGCTCTAAATATCATCTCCAAGCCCTCCATTCCCACTTCGCAGTGATTGCAGGATTAGGCCCCCTTTAAAAAAAAAGAGGGAAAAAAGTAAAAAGGTACCAGCCCTCAGGCTGGCAGAAGCAACGCACGCTCCTGTCAGCCTGCCAGATCCGAGACTACAACACGTCGGAACAACCTTTCCGAACAACCTTTCACTAAAGAATGCAAAGTCCGACATGTGCGGCTCAAACGAGGCTTTCACTTTAACATGATAGATGGACCAAATGTGGAGAAAAAGTTCAGGGTCTGTCTTCAAGAGACTCCTCATACGCATCTCCTTTCACAGACAGAGTAACTCAGTTTAAAAAGTCCTCCAGTTGGAGGCAATTTCCTTCTAAAATGAACATATGGCAAAATAGGAGTCTCTGTAAAGTACATAATGATTCAACAAGTCCAATCACTGTGTTTAAAGGAGTGATTCAGCCGAACCTGGGAGACAAGATATGGCAGGGTTGAGTCACGACGGGAGCAATGGGCTGGGCATCTCCCTGTTTGTTATGATCACCGAGGTATAGCGGGGAATCACTCACTTCTAGACGGTCTGACTCACTGACTGACTGACTGCACGGACATGTTGGGAAGCAGCAAAATTGTTGGTTTTATCAAATTCCCGTAAAGCCATTGCTCAACCGAGACGCATCGACACTCTGATAGCCCATCGGCGAGGCTCACAGCGGTGACAGGCCGACACAAACTAGCATGTAACTCTGAACGGGAAAGTAAAGGACATACATTGAGATTTTTTATTTTTAATATTTCTCACAAACAAACGTCTGAATAGCGTGACGTACATCTGTGTCCCTGCTGAGTCAGAGCTTTGAAGAACCATCTTTCACCGCCATTACAGCCGCAAGACTGAAATACACCGAGAGACGGACATCTTTGCCCGTTTTTGTTTGCACCCCAGCTCAGGCTCTGATAGGCCGGAGAGCATCAGTGAACATTATTCTCAAGCCTTTCCAAAGCTTCTCAGTGAGATTAAGTTCTGAGCTTGGACTGGGCCATTCTAGCACAGATATCCTTTGACCCAAGGTATTCAGTTGTAGCTCTGGTTGTATGTTGAGGGCTGTTGTCCAAGTTTTCTGTCGCTGCTGATGAAAAGCATACCTTCATCCATTCTTCCCCATGCTGATGGTGACTACAACGACGGCTTTTTCCTGCCCTCTTTTCTATAAAGGTTAGATTTGTGCTGGGCATGGATACACAATACCCTGATACACAATAGTGTGACAGGAGGGCAAGGATCTAAATATCCACTGAAATGCTGAGGAGGGGAACGCATGGTGAATAAAACACGATCTGAATCACATCATGAATCCAGGTGCCTTTGATGATGACGTGAGACAATGTGCCAGTTGAATTCCAGAAGCGACAGCTGAGAAAATAACGCTCACAAAGGTATCTGACAACAGCATGAACCGATGTGCCAAACTGCATCTTGTTGCACGTAGATGGAGAGGCAGCAGGGTGGGAAACAATTAAAAAGCAGACCTAAAATTATCAAGGATACCGTAAAACCCTGAAACAACCCATTCATGAGGAAGATTGTGCAAGTCAAAAGTGCAGATGGCGACGCCCAACTGATCCTTTTCAGGAGCCAACACCCAACCCAGAAAATCACCTTTGCTGCGTTCATATCACCCTTTCACCGTTATCATACAGACTATTCTTCTTAACGTCCCTTTAGCGCACAGGAGGGGGAAAAAAACAATGTTTAAATGATCAGGGCACCTGAATACACTGTATGTGTTCCAGTCTGAAGAGAGCCTGACTGTTAGAGTGAGCAGTGTGGGACTTTATCAACAGTGAGATGATAAACAGTGCATGTGAGTGCATGCGAAATGGAGAAATGCAAGACGCACCTCTGAGTGATGCAGCGTCTTGTTCTGGTGGTGACACCGCCGGCACAGCTGCGACTGCACTCGCCGTAAGGACCCCATGAGTCCCAGTAATCCACACTGGGCACCTGGACGCACAGAAAGGCAGTAAGGTTTCACCTATTAGTAGTTATATATGGGAATCAGCATATAAACTGTTGTCTTTTAATTGCAGGACTAATTATATCCATCACAGAGAAATTAATGTTCATTTACAACCTCAAAATTTTAGATTAGAGACCAATACAAAGTATTGCATACCTGTGAAGCGGAAGGAAAGCAATGTGCCCACGATTTCAACAGTTCTTTACCAATACAAATCTGAAAAGTGCGGTGTGCATCCGTATTCAGCCTGCCCTGTGTCAAGGCTTTGTTGAACCCTATTTTGCTGCACATCATCATGTCTGTTTAGGGTCTTTGAACTGACAAGACTAACCCAAGACTTTTGCTGCCTACATATAACAGGTTTGCTTCCAAGGTTTCCCTGTATTCGCCTCCATCCATCTTCCCATCAGTTCTGACCAGTTTTCCTGTCCCTGATGAAGAAAAGCTTCTCTGCTTTGGGATTCTCCCTCCTGAGCTGTGGCTCTCTGCAGCTCCTCCAGAGTTACAATGGGGTTCCTCTTCTCAGCTTTCTCCCTGACCTGTCTGCTGCGTTCCCCGGTCTTCTGGTGCTGCTTCTCTAACAAACCTCTGAGCCCTACTGGCTAGGTAACCTCATAAGGAAATGAATCGCGCTGGATTGTATTTAGGGGTGTCAGAGTGAAGGGAACCGCATAAATAAAGCAAACATAGGAATATATTATATTTTATTATATTATATTCCTTATAATATATTATAAGGAATATATTATATTCCTTACCTTCCACTTGGCAAGATATGCTCTACTTTGCAATGATTTGTTGCACAAAATCCTTAAATATCCACTGAAGTTTAAAGGTCATGTGACAAAATGTGAACAATTAAAAGGGCTAAGTACACTTTTGAACAAGATATTTTAATACAATACCAAGGCTTGGGCCTTTTTTGGGTTAAAAAATATTTAGAAATGTAACAAAGGAAAGAGGGCTTTAAAGAGAGACAGGCGTCTTGACTTTGGACAAATATATACTTTGGTTGCGAGCTTTTTTGGTCTATCTGTACCTTTATTTATAGCAAAAATACGTTTACCATGAATGCAGGAGCCAGAAGCAGCTGCAGGATCACCAGAAGAAAGAGCATCTTCACTAAATCCTGTAAAAAAAAAAAAAAAAAACAAGGCAAAACACAAAAGATTTCAAGTTACTTATTGTGGACTGTCAGCCCCAGACATTGATGTAATAAATCAGTGTCTGGTTTATACACACAAATAGAAACCAAGGGCAGAGAGAGGCGAGGTCCTTGTCTGGAACTGTTTTGGCTGACAGTGCACACCAGTCATGTTGCCCGCAAGCGCTTCCCCAAACCTTTCCAAATGAATAAATATGTTTGTGCGGCATTGATGTGAGAGCTTTGATCATGGAGTTGAAAGCTTCACCTGCAACCAAACCTCTGAAATCGAATCAATTACTATGCCATGCTTGTCCACTCAGTTTGGATATGGAAAAAAAATCTTAAATTTTACTTCCTCTTTTGCAGTTCAGAGGTGTAAAAACAATCTGCCGATGACTCAATAAAATAATTTAAAAAAATAAACAGACATTTGATGGTAAAATTTATACTTTTGGGGGGCTAACAGTCAAAAAAATGGACCCTTTAACTTTAGAAATAGGTGCTGAAACTGTTTCATTACAGAATTCATTTTAACAGCAAATTCTATTTCACAATTTTATTATCTGTAATCATTTTAGGCTTGAGTCTAGTTTTAGTTGACTAAATTTGGTTGCCTAAAATATAAATCCATGGAGGAATTTCTTAGTGTCTCCATTAAATTTAAGGAAACTCCTCTCCTCACGCCTTGGTGGAATATTCATCCTAGAATGGAACTAGATTCTCCTTTTCGACGAAACTTAAGCAAACCTAAATAAGACATATATTGTACGCAAAGATTAAGTCTCACTAGCTATTTTTCAAACTCACATCAAAATGAGATCTGATAGGATTTCATGTCCTCCCAATATTTTCATCTCATTTTTATAGACACTGGGAAAGAAAGCTGCCAGTTTTCCGTCCCTTCTGCTTGGGATGCTCTCCAAACTGAGCTGAAACGATCAGAACTGCTTTCACTGAAACCTTTCAGCTCTATTTTAAGAAACCAACAACGGAAATCCTTCAAACAGCAATTGTGTTTCAAATCTTAAATTGGTAAGCTTGAAATTTTTATCAGGTTAAATAAAGGTTTAACATTAATATTGTTTTGATCAATCTGTACAAGTATTTGCTGTCATTACAGAGATCCGCACTTTGAATTTGAATGACGTAGACATCTTAAACAGCACTTAAGCTCACCCCATGTGGAGCAGGATAATGAAGCCATATATTATCTGTTCTTTCTTACTCTACTGAAGTGACTAGCTGAATAAAACACTTCACCTTTGTTGCAATAGGAAGATCTGTTTGTTTATCCTTGGCTAAACAGAGAGCTTCCTGCCTCTCCTCAGATAAAGAATGAGGGTCAACTGAGGCCACCGAACCCCATCGGACCCACAAGCCGTGACCACCAAATGCCCCCGCTGAGGACAGATACCCCTCTGTGAACATGCAAGAAGTCCAGAGGATGGGTGATCCAAGTCCAGATTATTTCAAGGAGTCCCTCTGTCTCAAGCACATTATAAGGGGCCAGTATTGGGTAACTTGATGCTACAATTAGTCCTGACAGGCCGTTTGAGACTCTTTGTGGACCGACATCAAGGAGCATAAAGTTTAAATAATTGACACGTAATGTAAATACCTACTTATTAATCTATTGGCCATGTACCTATCATTAAAACCAACGTTTGGGGGCACCACTACCAAAAGTCCCCTGCAAAACAATTTTATCAGCGCATGATCATTTAATTTACAGTCAACTTTTAATAATAAACTTGGCATCAACATAACAAAAAGATCCTCAGCATCACAAAGTCTGCACCTCACATCTGTTATCACACTACATCATGATCCACAATGTGCCACAACAATAAAGGTCATTTAAAACAATTAGTTGCATTTTGACGCCTGAAAACTGGATTTAGGACTGTCCCTTTAAACTCACTTGGAAGCACTGATTGGCTGCAACGATGAATCAGTCAAATTTCCTGTAAGGTTCATGTGTCATCGGTGCACCAGCTCATAAAGCCCTCAGGTCATTACCTGCCTTCATCAGACTAAATTAGCTATTATCCTGCTCCTCAGTCAGCAGGGCAAGCAGGGTCTTGTTGTACCCTGTGTACCAGGTGGGAAGCCTGAATCTGGACAAATAATAGAAATCTTTATTGATAGATCTTTTATTGAATTAGGCTAAATATCTGTCGCCCTTAAATGTCACCAAGGCTCCGTTTCACTAGAATTCATGTTTTTGAGAGAAAACAACATTGACTGAGATGTCTCACACTCAAGAATATATGTAAAAGGTTTTGGATTAAAAGGAGAAAAATTACTCACCCTGCTCAGTGGCTTTTGAATGTGATGTCTTCACCCCTGGATGGACGCAGCTCAGCTGACAGCAGAGGACTGGCTCAACGTGTCCGTAAAGAGTCGCAGTGTCCTGGATATGTGAGCAGGAGCTGTCTGTCTGGAAACCCCTGTCTGTCTCTCTCTCTCTTTCTTTCTCTCTCTCTCTCTGTATGTGCGTTCCAACAGGAAACCAACAGGCAGAGGAGAAAGTGTTGCTGGTCGAAGATCCTGTGTGGCGTCTGCTCCGCGCCTTTTAACCAGCAACCCTTTCAGCCCAATTACAGCCCCTCCTGACAGACACGGGGACGTTTCACGCCCATCATGTAATTTCAGACTGCACAAATAACAGTGCGAGCTTTCGTTTTGTGTTAGCCTCTCCATAGCCAGAGACACAGAGGAAGGTTTTGGGAAACGTTTGTGCATTGAATAGGAGTTATGTAATAGCAGGGCAATCATGCGATGCCATATGGGTCTAATGTTAAGGCTGAGTTACAGTTTTAGCCACAAATGGGTCCCACATGTTACCTTTGCCTTGCAGCTTGGAGCAGTTTCCACCTTGGTGTCATTTTTATTTTTACTCCTAACATCATTAATAAAAGTTTTAATAAACATTCTGAGAAGTACAGCTTTTAGTTTATTTTTAAACCCAAGTGAAGTTTTTGGGACAGATGTTGGGCGTTTTTAACCAAACACTGGGTCAAAAATGGGTTTTATGGGAGACAGAAGGGAGCCATTGGAACTAGAGAAACTCTTCTGCTGGATGAAAAAAGAAATGACAGGTCAGAAAAATTATGTTGCATAATGTTATTGTCAATGGCTTGTGTTAAATACTTTAGTTAAAATGTTTGCTCACTTAAGCTAACATTAGCATTTTACCTAATAAATAAATAGCGCAAGCTGGTGCTAACAACTGTTATCGTTCATACTTTGACCAAAGAATTAACAGTAAAGTCATTACTGTCAAGGTAAATTAATCCATTCCTGGATCAATTCCTTTGTACAAAATTATTTCTCAATAATAGCCTTATTAGACATGATAGCGTATTACCCACACGGTGGCATATAAAACTATTTGGCCCTTACAATTTCTTCTGTCCCCTTTCAGTGCAACACATATAGAATGGTACATCACACCCTTGCGTGTCCTGAATGAAGACGCCTCTAATCACGCCTTTAAGATTGTTACATACTCTGCAGGAAGTGAGAAACTTGTTCAGCTGCAAGAACGAAATGATATCCACCTGCAGTTAAACACACCTGTCATCACAACATCGTCCAGTTCCTACGCTCTTCACCTCACTAACAGCACCTCTCTATTCATTCAGGCTAACTAGGTGTTTCTAGATAGCTCTGTATTTGAAAAATCTTAAAGCTAGTTTATTTATCTCTTTTTGGGTTTAGCAACTGCTGCCTCTGAGGGTCCGCCCATGGAGTGCCAATGTCTGTTTTGTTTTTTTTATTTTGAACACAGATTTTTTTTGTCTCATCATGATATTAGCAAATACGGCATGGCAAAAGTCTTCAGTTCAACCCTGTCCCCAGGGTGTGGCTTCTTACGCGACAAGGGCCAACACAAGGTTTATCCAATGTGTCTTTGTGTTGTCCATACCAGAAGAGTATTGACTGAGTATGAGGCGTGTGCATATTGTCGCCTGCTTCAGCGTTCCACCTAGGAAATGTGGGTCAAGTTCATTGAGAAAGTGCTGGGATAGACTATTATCTCAAAAAGTGACCCCCTGCTCAGAGTCAAGGCACCCAGTACCATCAGAGTTTCGTCACATATTGCTGGGCCAACTATATGGATTCCATGAAGGGGTTAACTAAGTAGCAACACTTGAAGGATGCCATCCATGGCAACCACAAGTTCAAGAATCAAGAATCTTTATTGTGATTATGTGTTTCCTTAATGACATTTTTGATGAGTCAAACACCGTCTAAGAACACACACAGATCACACATAACACACACACAGAACAAGACGCTATCATTCCAAACCTTTTTTTTCCCCTTAAATCGGTTGACTGCACTGACCAACAACACTTCACGATAAACCTAATGTCCGGGAGAGGTCAGAGGAAATGTGAAGACCAAGAAATTTTATGCTGTCCACATACTTCACCACCTCCTCTGTATGCAGAGATGAGCATGTTCAGTCTTCCTGGAGCTCCTGTAGTCCAGGATCTCCTTGGTCTTATTGGTGTTCAAGATTGGGTTGTTCACCACTGTGTCAGATTGTGCACCTCCTCTCTCTAGAGGGTCTCATCGTTGTTGGATATGAGACCCACCACGGAGATGTCCACAAACTTCACAACCACGTTTGTAGGGCGGACAGCAGAGCTGACGTGGGTGAAAAGGGTAAAGACAGCAGGGCTGAGGACACAACGCTGCAGCGGATGTCCAACAATAATATTCTAACATACGCCAACAAGACAGCATCCTCTGTGGAGCGATTCTCCCTGTAACCGTACAGCAGGTTGTCCAGGCCAGAAGGGATGGTGTCATTGATGTATTTCAAGAGGATCCTTCATGATGACAGCGGTCAGATTATTAGGATGGTAATCGTTGAAGCAGGTGATGGTTGTTTACTGGGCAAAAGCACAATGATGGAGGACTTCAGACAGGCAGAGACTATGGAGAGCTGCAGGGAGAGGTTAAAGATGTCCAGAAAAAACCCTGCAAGTCGGTCAGCACAGGATTTTAGCATCAAACCTGACACCATGTCTGGGCCTGCAGCCTTGTTGATATTGGTGAAGCTGACGCTGCACCTCTAGCTGAGGAAAATCTTCAGGCCTTCTGCTGCTTGGAGACTCGAAACGTTGAAGGTGTCAGGGAGAGATGGGTCATTGCTGAGCTGCTGATCACTGTGTTTATAATCTGTGATGGTCCTGATGCCTCTCCACATGTTACGTGGGTTGCTGCTGCTGAAGTTGTCCTCGATGCGCTGCTTGTGTCTGTGCTTTGCCTTATGGATGCTATTTTCAAGCCCTGCTGTAGGCCAGTCTATCTTCTTCTCTGTATGCTTCAGCAGTGACCGCACTGTGCTGCCTATCCATGGTTTCTGGTTAGGAAACATTCTGATTGTCTTTGTGGGTGGGACAGCATCAGTGCAAAAAGTGAATATAGGACAGCACAGTTGATGTGTATTCCTCCAGATCAGCGCCCTCTTTAAACAGCCCCAGTTTAGAAATAGGTCAAAATCAGTTAGAACCTATTACTAAACCAGGATTTATTCTGGGCTGAATATTAACAAAACCAGCAATAAATTAGCAGTTAGAAGGACACCATCGTCCGTCACCCTTTGAGACAATTCCACCCAATTGATTCACTGTTGCTAATCAAAATGCAGTGTTATTGAAGCTAACGTGATTTTTGAAGTGTACTCAATCTTGTCAGCAACCAAACAGAATTTTTAGTCAAGCTTTGAGAAACTGATGTCTGGTTATAAATATACATAGCCAGACCTAAACCTTTGCTCTATGGTACAATGTTTGGCCAAAACCGTGGCGTTGGGTTTTGGCCGCGGTGTCGGGGATGTTGTTGTCCAGCCGGTCCGTGAAGCTATCTATCTTACGTGAGGCGATCCTTGAATGTTTGTTGTCATCCAGTTTGTTGGCAATTGATCTAATGGTGATCTAATGTTAGCCAGGAAGAGGCGGGACTGGGCTGAGTTAAGCTAGCCTCGTGAGACCATCCTGATCTCGCGAGCTTTCAAGGTTTCACTCGCAGATCAGTCTGGATACTCTCCGTTAAAGAAAATTTGGAGCCGTTCACCAAACGAACGTCCAATCAGCGTTGGCTTTGAGGCGGGTTGAGGTGTGACGCAACCGGAAGCACGACAGTTCAGTCTAAAGAACATTGCGGCTTCAGCCGATGAAACTAGCGTTAGCGTGGCTATCGAGCAAGTTTTATCGGAATTACAGAGTATTTATTTGCTGAGTTAACGAGCCTTTACCTGCAGCAGCAAGAGTAGCTTGGCTTGTGGTTGTGTTTTCGTCGTCGCTCTGTTACGAGCGACGACGAATCTGATTGGTTTATTTGGCCCGTCTATCACCAACATAGGCCAATCAGCTAACCAGTATTTTCGCCCCTTCCCAAAATTACTTCAACGGAAGGTTTCCAGATGGATATGCGGAGCAAATCCATCTGGCGGAGTCAGGTAAGAGTTAAGCTGGACTCTCAGCAGAGAGATGATGATTATTTGCTGAACGTTAACTTAAACATTGATGGTTTCAATGATCGAGACGAAGCACGTTTAGATCAACACATTTCTATACTAGACATGAATAGGCTACAGAAGCGCATCGCATTCACCAAAGAAAAAAAAGACATCATACTTACAACATCTCGTAATTATGAGAAAAGATCTTGATATTATGAAAAAAGATGTTGTGAGATCAGGATCTCATAGATATTATACTTATGAGAAAAGTTAAGGACAGTTATTGCTGACCTAGGCTGGCAGTAAAGGAATCGGATTTGATATGCTTTTATTTCCTCTTCTTAGGTATGAAGCACTGGGAAATATTGAGTTTACTTAATGTGGATGGCATTAAAATTGGAATGTCAACATTGTACAGATAGCTTAATTTACTCTGACTTGGTGGAAGTCTCTCTCTTCCTGCAGGAGCACAATTAAACCAATACGGGACGCTTCAGGGCTATAAATTAATGCAAATGCTCCCTTTCCTGGTGTCTCTTGATTACCAGATGTGGATTCTGTAATGACAACTTTTCTCATAATTACCAGATCAGAATCTGGTAATTATCAGATAAGGTTTCTGTTTTTTTCTTTGGTGAATGCAATGCACTTCCATAATAACCAGAGTAAATGCAAAACATGCTTTTCACACAATGATTTAATTTGTTATGGAAAAAAGCTTAGGATTTTTGGTCCTTACACTCAGCTATGCAGAATGGTTTTAATTCCACTACATTTTAGGGCTTTCTATGATATGAACGGTCACATCACGGTATCATTTAGACTCAGGCCTTGACTAAGCCACTCCAAAAACTTAATTTACAGTGGCGATCTTGAAGTCACTTTGGCAGGTCATCCAGTTCTAGAAAGGTTCTCCACTGTTGCATGTTTTCTCCATTAATGTATATTGCCTGTCGTCGTTTGTTCCCTAGAGTCCTAAAGCCTTAGAAATCCCCATGTAACCACTTTCCACACTGATCGTATCAATGAACTTGTTTGACATCTGATTCTGAATTTCTTTAGATTGGGGTGTGATTAGTTGCCTTGTAAGATCTTTTATCCTACTTGATGTTGTCAGACAGGTTGTGTTAAAGTGTGACAAAATAAAGTATAACAGAGGAACTCTGTTAGGAGGCAAGTATTTTCTGGGGTGGCTGTATGTTGGCCAGACTTAAAATACCAAACAAAATACAGCACAAGTCTGACTGATTTAAACAGAGCCGGACAGTAACGGAGTACATTTACTTGAGTACAGTACTTAAGTAAAATTTTGAGGGATCTGTACGTTACTCGAGTATAATTTTTGGGGAGTACTCATGACTTTACTCAAGTACATCTGAGAGGTAAATATTGTACTCTTTACTCCGCTACATTTCTATCCATAACTGTGAGTAAAAAAAAAAAATCTAAAAAAATAAAATAAAATAAAAAAATCTCGGATGTTGTTTCCCTCTCAAACGTGATTGGATTGTGCAGGCGGCAAGGCGCCACTGATTGGGACAGCCTATCAGCAATCACATTCAGCTTTCCGCCGAAATCAACTCCATGGTCAGATTTATTAGACAAGAGACGAACAATGGATGAAGACGCAGCAGTTCCATCCCGGGAATGTGTCAACCCGTGGCCCCACCTCGCCCGACTATTTCAATTTTCGGAACAATTGAAATGATAGTTTTCGCTTCAAGTGTTTGCTGTGTTTACCCAAACAGAACTTCATCACTGCCTACAAAAATGAAGCCGAGCATTTGGTTTGATGTTCTTTAGTATGCGGTGTGTTTAACACAGTCAGGTTCAAATGTGGGTGCAAAAAAATCCATTCAAACTCTAGCAGAGGTTTGTCAGAGTGTTGCCATTGTGCTACTGCCTTGTGAGAAATGTTAAATAAAGCAACATGGTAAAAAGATTAAATGACTTGGTTTTACTTTCAATTCCTTTTACATTCTCCAATGTATTAACATTAACATTTTTCATAACTCGACGTGTAGGACATTTCTGTACATAAATGTAAGCACTGTGGCAGTCGTAATGCAATATTTAGAAAATGTACTCTTGATACTCAAGTACTTTTAAAAACAAGTACTTCAGTACTTTTACTTAAGTAGACATCTGACTGCAGTACTTTTACTTGTACTTGAGTAAAATTTAGCAAGGTGTATCTGTACTTTTACTCAAGTAATGAAGCTGTGTACTCTGTCCGCCTCTGGATTTAAAGGTGGTCAGGCAATTATTACATTAGGTTAGTGTTTTTGTTGGTGTTTTAAAGGAACCAATAAAAAAGGCTAATCAAAGCCAACTGGGGCATCTGAATCTGTCAGGTCTTGGGGCTATCTGAGGGTTTAAATGGAACTGTGGAATTGCCAGATTATTCAATCGATTTAAAGACATGTTATGCTTCTGGATTTTTCAGAAATAATTGAAAAGGCTGATATAAGGGAACAGAAAACCCAAGCATTCTTATTATAGATATGTTGATGGTCTTCAAAAAAAAACAAGTCAAGACTACATGTAAACAACAAGGAAAAGTGATTATTTTTGGGTTTTAAAGAGGAAACCACATAAGCAAAGCTGTATTTACATATCTGCCAGAATGTTTCCCTTAGAAGAATGTCTTCTCTCATTTTACCAGTGAGGCTTTTTTCACACCTCAATTACCTAAAATTAAGTTTCTGTTGTATGTAGAAAGAAAACAAATACATATTGAGTGTAAAAGTGTGTCTGTCTGGAGACAAATGTCTACGGTTTGTGTAATTTTTCATGCCTGGTATACATTTAAAAACATTTTATTGAAGCAGTAGCAAGCCAACGTGGCCTTTCTGAGACTCTCTGCAGACATCGGTAAACCAAATAAAAAGTGTGGAATTAAAAACTACACCCATAAGAGTCTTTCATTTAACACATTAATTTTGCTTCTGACAGTGCATATTTACATATTTGAATGCAACAAGTTTTAAATGTTCTGCTGTTTGAAGATTTTTTACAGCTGATAGAGATTTTTTACAGATTTTTTTTACTGCTTCTAAACATTAAAAATGCAAATCAAGCATTCTGTTTTATTTCAGTTCTCCAACCTTTTTTATTTAACTGAGGATACATAAATAAAAAGGCCTTATAAGGTCAATAAATGCATCATGTCCTTTAAAGTAATGGGTACTAGTCATAATTTTTTTTATATCTTTTAGGATTTGATCTGCTTTGATTGGATGGACATTTAATGATTCAGGACTTTTTTGATTGACCCATCTTATGGGCTCCAACATGAGTTTTGGGGTATTGTAGAAAGATTAAAAAACATAACCATTCGGGAGGAAAGTAAAGTTCAAAAGTCTGAGGCCATGAATAATAATGAGACACATTTGAAAAGAGTGCTGTGCCTTTGTATTTAGCCGTCCTTTCACTGCAGTTAGCTTCAAGCTGTTTAATTAACTGAGTATCTACTAGCTGTGGACAGCTAGCTTTTTAGCTAGTTCATCTGTAAAATAGATCAAGCAACATCAAACTGGGCAGACTTTTGAGCATCCATAAACAAAATTTTCAAATCTGAAGTCCTTTCTACCAGAGTTCTTCTGTATTTAACTCCATCCATCCCCCCTGTCCCTGTTGAAGAAAAGCATCCCCCCTACACGATTATTTTTTTCTTTTTCTTTTTTGTCAAACTGGAAACCTTAATCCTCTAGTTTCCTTTCCAAAATGGCCAAATCTGTTGAGTGTCAAATAGCTGTCCTGTGGACAGATACTCTCAACTGAGACTTGGACGTCTACCAGAGTTACCATGGCCCTGCTTCTCTGATCAATCCCCTGCTTACTTGGGCTGTTAGTTCAAGTAAACTGGCATGTCTTGGTAGGTCTGCAGTTGTGCCATCCACTTTCCATTTTCAGATGGTGGCTTGAACTTTGCTCTGAAAGATGTTTAAAGCCTGGGATACTGTTTTATAATCTAATGCAGAATTAAGCTTCTCCGCAACTTTATTCCCGACCCGTCCACTCTGTTCTTTGGTCTCCATGAGGCTGTTTGTTCACAGCTGGATTTAGGTTATATATTTACTAATTAGGTAGTGTTTTAACGATATTGGTTGCAATTTATTTTGCTTTGAGCTTTTGAAGTAATGGGGTTAAATGGAACGGCAAAGAAGCTTCCAATTATTCCATAGCGCAATCACTGCCGGCTAAACGTTTTCAAACAAATATACCGTGGACTCCCCATGCGAGAGCACCTGGTGTTTCTGACTGCAATGGAGAACAAATGGATGAGCAATGTAAGTTTTTAAGCACCCAGACACTGCAGATCTACGTTGTTATCTGTGTTTCTGACTGCAAGCACACAGGCTCCCGTATGGGACTGGAACCCATTTCATGCATTGGGAGGTAAAGACCGAGACTAAAAAAGTACAAGTCCAAAAACATCGGTGGTAATTACTTTCACAACTTTATTGAACATAAGAATTCATTTCAAGATTGCATCAACAAAATGTATTATGTTGTGCAAACAACTCACATGAAATCTTGTTTCGAGTTGTACTTTTTTTTAATTGGCTTTCATTTTAGCAGAGGGTGGTTGACCTGAGGTCTCAGACCTCAATATGCTGAAGGTAAAGAGGGATAATCAGGTATTTTTAGTGCTCAGCTCTGCAGGAGACCAAAAATAGATGACCACCCACTTCCAAGTTGGCATTCACTAAAATCTTTACAAGGTTTTGCATCCTATGTTCCAGGAATAGTGTTTTTTTTTTATTACCAAAGCCTAATGAGCACAATGCTTTGGATGTTTGTCTCTGATTTAAATAGAAAACCTTTTTCAACCAAAGTTTACATTTTCCACAACCAGACCTTCTGCTTTGATTTCAGGTCATTAAATCTAGCTGTAGCTTTAAAAAGAGCTCTAAGCCACAGGATTTAGGTTCAAATTACTAAGCAATGCATACATGCTTGCTCTGAGTCAGGGAAGAACACCCTCTATACATTAAGGAAAACAGCTGCACTCAGTTTAGCTTCCTCGGCCATCCAGTCTTTTAAAAATCTTGTGCAACATGGGTTTTTTTTTTCTGTCCTCCTCCTTTAGTTGTTTTCCTCCTGGATGTTGTCTTCATCTGGCCAAGATCACATCCCCTGCCAGTCATGCTTCCAGTGGAGCACGGCGGCCCTCAAAGCTGCCGGCTGAGCTTTTGCGCCTGCCGCTCCTTCGCATTGAAGGCGTACTTCGTGTCCTGCAGCTGTTCTATGATCTCCTTGGCCTCCTTCATCTCCACGGTGAGCTGGTTGTACTTCTCAACCAGCTCCTGGTTCTCCCGCCGGAGCTCCACCACCAGCTGGCTCAGCTCTTCGCTCTGCTTCCCGCAGTGCTGCTTCAGCTGCTCCATCTCCGCGAGAGTCTCCTCCATGCGCTTCACCAGGCTTTCCAGCTTTTCCTTCGACATCTCGGGATCTCTTATTCACCTATGGAGGCGTTGTTGTTGGGTTTTTTTATCGTTTTCACGCAGACTTTCCCCCAGTGTGCTCTGAGGTGTCTGAGCTTGATCCTTGTCTGCAGTGATCGGTAAAATCTAATCCTCGGCGCAGGTTGGCTGCACATCTCATGTGGAACAGACGTCCCTCCCTGCTCAGTAATCCCCTTAGCAGACTTATCCCTGGAAACCTGTAGCGCACATCAGAGTTACACACAGCGACAGCATCTCCCGCCTAAGTCCACCCCATACAGAGGATGAAAGTGATGGACAGATTACCTCGGTTCACTCTAGTCTCAAACAAGCTTAAAGGCCTACAAAGAAATGTGACGTCTACTGAAAAAAATCCCCCTCCTCCCATTGTTTTCATCGACCTCACTTCTTTCACATGTATAGTTTGTATAGGGTAACAAACCGCAGTGTTTGGTGGTCGGGGTTTATATGATGGACCGACACAAAGCAGCGTTAAGGGGGAAAAACATACATATAAAGTATTTTTTTTACGACCTCTTCTGGAATTCCTATTCAAGAGATTGAGTGGCTTGGTCAACATCCCTGTGCCTAAATCTGATTAAAATCTGTGGCTAGATTAGCAAACTGATGTTTAGAGGTGCTAGATGTGCATAGAGGGTGGAGACAAACCCCCAGGAGTTTTGCAGCGGTCACTGAAGTGAAAGGGGTTTCCACAGAGGACTGGCCAAGGGACTGAACACAGATGCACGTCTGACTTTTCGGATTTTTATTTACCAAAAATGTTTACAACCATGCATCATTTCCCTTGTACTTGACAATTATCCACTTCTTTTTGTCGGCCTCTTGGATAACGTCCCAACACAATACAGCAGCGCTTGTTGTAATGCAGGGGCGTCCAGACGTTTTTGTTGTTTCAAATTCTTTTGTCTAGTCTCAGAAATAAGAACCGGACTTGGGTTTGTCTTTGAAAACACTTTTTGTATTTATCCAGTTTTGATAAATGATTTAAAAGGAGATTTTGGTGCGCCAAATTCTGCATTTGAGTAAAAGTCATCGGATAGATGTGGTCTTTTTAACTAGGAAATTAAAGAGTTTGTAAAAAAAAAAAAAAAAAAAAAAAGAGAAGCAGTGTGGCTATGAAAAGATGAATACTTTGTATTGTACTTTTCAATTGTAAGAAGATTTGGCCAGGTCTGTAATATTTTTGCCCTTATTAAAAACAAAAGGTCTCCATCTGCATCAACCACCAAATCCTTCTTAAATTGCAGTTCGGAGGGGCTGCACATGGCCACTAGGCCACACACTGGACATCTTTGTTGTGATGTAAAAACATTCAAGGGATATGACTATGTTTACAAGATACTATGAGATGAAGTGTAAGTATGGGTTTTTTTTAATAATAAGGTTCTGCACATTCATCAACCCGGGAACACTTTCAAAAATATTGTGTGACCCTATCTGAACGAAGGCCCACGACTCCCATCAGCCAATTGGCACCAGGAGATGGAGAGGGAGGAATGTTGGGGTGCCAAATTATCAAGGAATTCCCACAATGTCCCCCATCTTCTGCTTAGCATCAGTAACTGGAGGATGAGCTCTTTGATCATCAGTCACTGCATTTCATAACTATGTGACAACTGTATTATAACCGCCTCCAAGGTGTTAACCTCTGTGCAAAGGAGAAAAAGAAATCCACAAACGAAACAAAATTAAAGCCAAAAAAAATTCACTCACCAGCCACTGGATGAGGCACATCCTGCCAGAGCGAGGTTAGACCCTGTTTTGCCTTGAGATCTCGCTACCTGTGAGGAAAAGTGAGAACGAAGCAGTTCAAAAAGCAAATAAGGCGCAAGGTCATTTAATCGTTTAAAAACAGCATCAGTATTTTAAAACCTACTCTTTGATGTTGTGGGGATATCTTCGTGTTCCAGTTAGAGGACAGGTAGCTGCATTTTTGCACTAGTTGTAGAGGCGGTAGTGAGCAGTCAGAACTAGTGATAATTGCCTCATGGTGGTCTGCAACCCTGGCTTCAGTGTAGAAATCTGCCCTGAGTGGAAAAAGCTTTTTTTAGCAAAATAGTTAATTTGTTTCTGGAAATTAGAAGCTGAGTCCATCAAGAAACCTACGTTGGTCACAGACTGTTGCACTATGGATGTGTCAGAGATTTTGTTAGAGTTGAACATGACAACCTGTTTTCTTTTCACTGAAATGAAGATTTTGAGCCACCCGCACCTGTGTGTCACAGTTTGCTGGAGCTTATCGGCTTCAGGGTTTCGACGGATTATGTGTCAAGAGTTCGTAACCTGTATACCTATGTGGGAACATCAGCCTTTCACCGAAGTTTTCTTTTTCCAAAGTGTTTTTTTTTTATCTGTTTCCATAGAGATGGTTTTGTATGGAAATCCCAGCAGATCAGCAGTTTTTGAAATGCTCAGACTAGTCCATCTCACACAATCAACCAATCGCCTTTGTTTCCCTTCCTGAAGCTTTGAACTTCAGCAAGGCTTGCTGAAGTTCAAAGCTTCAGGAAGGGAAGCTTAGGAATCATACTCTAGATTCCTAAGTGTATGAAGTTTCTGCCATGTAATTGGCTAATGTAGGGATGGGCACTTAGCATTGCGTATTTTGCTGTAGTGTAAAATTTCTTAAAAGCGTTTTGCCTTCTAATGGCTACAAATTCCAATGAGCGGTTGGAATTGTTACTTTTGTACCACTGCTGGTTCCACGAGAACCTCCATAAATAATAAAAAGAGAAACTACGATTAAATAATTGAGTGCAGGAACATGCAGTTACAGCAATAGTTATCCAGAAAAGTACAAAGAACAAAGAAGTTATTATTGAAAGAAGTCATCACAATAAATACTGTTACAAAATGTATCCACTGTTTGCTGATTGCAAGGTCAATGCTTGGTGTTACTATGCAGAATACTAATTGTCTAGGATAGACTGCCTCTGTCTTGTCTAACTGCGGGCCTGCTGTGGGGCATTTAGAAGGGAGGCTAGAATGAAGATATTCAGAGACAGGGCAGACACTGACTGCAGCGGGACTGTGGGGTGCGATTACTTTCCATTCATGTGATCTCTGCTCTGTTCCTCAATAAAAGTGCTGGAACTTCATCACCGCCGTCTCCTTATTCAGTAACTCTGGGAAGTCAGTGATTGATTAGAATTACATCCACAATGAGCTATTAGTCTCAGGGTATGCCAAGGTTTAAAAAATATATATATATATTTTTTTAAATTAAATAAAAAAAATTATCTTTTGAGATTACAGGCACAGTGCCATAAAGCAACAGTCCCGCCCCACCATCACTGCACATTTTCCCTTACTGCCAATCAGCTGCCTGCAAGATCAGCTAATTAAAGTTTCCTTTTCGATTAGAAGTAACATTTCCAATAATAAAGAATATAAGATTGCTGCTGCCCATCACTTAGTTTTAGGCTTTTTTTAATGTAGTTGGGTAACTGCAGGCTGGTGACCTAGTAAGCCTAATGAATTAACCAGCAAATATTAGCTGATTTTATTAGTTATTCTAAGAAGAGTTTAACAAGAAAATGGTGTAACACCCAGTGCAAAGAGCATTTAGCAATAATCTATTGCTAAACTGAACAGGGGTATAGTCTAGATTTTGTATTTAGCCTGTAAATCAAAATTAAACTGTTTGATGCGTAAAACAGTTGAAATAATTGGTTTTAAATTTAAATCAAAATACTAAGATCAGGTAATATTTTTGTTTAAAATGTTAGAATAAGTGGATGAGAAAGTGGAATTTTCTCCACCCAAGGTTATTGTACCGGGAGGCTCTCGAACCGGCCGTTAACAGCTCCCATTTAAAACCCTTCACAGCGTTATAAACTGCACACAGGCTGTCAAGATCAACGGCAACAGCAAAAGTGGCTTTAAAACATTTTATTGATTTAACTTTTTTTTTGCTTTGTTTTTTAAATCAACACCTTTTGTTTTTGTCATTAGAAATATTGCCCCTGCACAACGCGTAAAAAAAGAGCAACTGTAAAAAAATGTTCAATGTTTCACTGTTTATTTAAAAAAAAAAAGAACAAAAAAAAAAGAACAAAATCAGAATAACCTTGCATAACACACATATGTATGTGAAGGAACCAAAAGTAAGCCAGTCACCCAACAGTTTCCCTATAACAAGAGGGGAATAAAAGCTGTCTCAGAACAAAAGTTACTCTATTGTTCCCTCTGTGGTTCTTCACGAGCACAAAACCCGAGTGCAAAAGAAACAAAAAAATAAAAAAACAGTCAGTGCAGCAAGTCCTCCTTTGTATCCAAAATTAATTACTTTATTCACACTGCTTGTTCTTCTTTAAACCAGACTCCATCTTTTAGGTTGGGTTTGTTTGCCTCTTACCTTTTCTTTGTGGCCAAAACAGCTTACAGCAGGATGAGGAAATTGTGACATTTTCCCAAACATCTTTCCAAATTAATGGATCACATTCTCTCATTTAAGCAGTGCCCGACGCTGGATGCTTGCGTCAAACACGTTCTTTTCAGACAGCACAATAAAAAGAGAAAAACCGAGTCCCAGCGGCATCTGTGCGATGCGGTAAGTTCAGTGTCGGATGTAGCATAGTTCCAGACAGCACCAGGCGAGCGTCATGAGGGCAGCTGTAGCCTAAAGGTTTAGAGTTTGTGACCAAGTAATCACGGGTTACAATCCCTGGACAGACCGGGGGAAAGAAATGAGTTAAACAAACAAAGCACATGTTTGTCACACAGTCATAACAAGAACGACGACTGAAATGCCCTTGAGCAAGGCACTGAACCCTCACATTGCTTCAGCGGGACTGCTCGGCGGCTGACACTTCTCGCCACGCCGTGGCCTCGCCTCCGGCTGTGAATTCTCCAATGTGAAGGTGAGGGCGGAAAACGCGGTGAAGTCTCCCAAATTCGACTCGGAACGCAACTCGGCGAGGAAAAAAAAAAAAAAAAACATCCCACCTTCATCCTCGGAGAGGGAGAGTCTTGTTCAGACGAGTATTTATCTTTGTGTGTGAAAAAAAAAAAAAAAAATCAGTCAGGTCTGAATTTTGTTTCTGCAGAAAACAAAAAACTGATAAAAACGTAATAACTATTTACCACTCGTTAGCAGCAGTGAGCAAAGCACGTGCCGACATCTGGTACACATTCAAACAAGACGTTTCTATCTATTAGCGGTGTCACCGTCGGACTGTCCGTTACCGTCATCAAGGCGCGATAAGGGTTAGAGCTGCGGTTGTAATGAAAATGGACCAGAGAGGAATTTTTGCGATAACCTTTAAAAAAGGAAGTTATAGAAGAGAATACCCCCCCACTTCTGAATGTAGGTGACCCTGAAGAAGGCATCTGCTGTAAAGCCCCTTTCAGATGGGACTGCGGCTGATAGAGGCGTGTAGATGGAAACACAAGAGCCTCCCGGGCCTAAACAGGGATCAAACATTCCCGCTTAGTCTGTGCCTGAGACCGCTGGTCTCCTCTTGGGTGAAAAACGTCACTGCTTGGTTTAAAAGGGAGATAAAACATTTAAGATCTGCCGTTTTGGAGAACACTGTATCTCGGTGCCAGAAATGAAGGCAGAGTGAAAAACGGCTGGCGTTCCAGCATCGTGTTTTTAAAGAGGGGGTGTTTTTGCATCGTTCGTTGTTCTCCTGGCCACAAAGGGAGTGCTCTCGTGTTGTTGGCCGGGGGGGGGCTGTGGTGGGCGATGGTTGCCTGGACTGTGGGGGAGAGGGGGGGAGTGAGGGAGGGTGTCCTGCTAAATGTAGAACTGGTGTAGCGCCAGCTGGTCCATGAAGGGCCGCACCAGGTTATCTGTCGCGAAGTAGAAGACGAGGCCGAAAAAGATGGAGATAGGCAGAGCGGGGAGAGCCTTCCTGAAGATGGCGAGCAGGAGGAGGGTCAGACACAGGCCCTGCAGGGGAGGAAGAGACAAACATAGCTCACTGAGCGATTACCATTCAAAACAAACCCATCTCTGCAGGGGAAGATGGTTAAACTATGAGGTGGTTTGCATAAAATGAGGATAGATATCGTGCTGAGAGACAGAGAGGAGGCTGCGGTGGCTTGTGCTTGACGGGTAAATAAGTAGCCGGTCACTCACGATGAGGATGGCTACGAAGCAGGCGAGCGTGGTGTTCCAGTCGCCGCTGGCTGTGGCCGAGGCCTTCCCCACCAGCATGCTGTAGAAGATGAAGTCTCCGAGCCCCAGCTTGACGCCCCCTGAGAACACAGGAGGTCGCCACATTTAGGGTGGAGTCAATTCAAACCGCTCCGGTTAGCCCGACACCCTCCGGCTTCTCACAGCTGTAATTACTATAAAAATAAGAGCGCCGACCCCATATTTAGGGAGGATTTAAGTTAGAAAGAGCACAGGCTGTCCAACTGGTGAGGACACGTAAACCTAGCAATTGCCAAAAATGATCACTTCCTAATCGGTTTCGACTGAAAAAAGAAAACTGCGGCATTCGCGCACGCCGCAATTTCACGGAAAGAGGGACACAGAGAAGCATTCCAGAAATGGTTTATATGTCTGCAGAGAACTGAGCTGAGGCAACTGAGCAGAGAAAAATCTTTGAATTAACAGGTTTAAATTACAAAGTTTGTGTTCATATTAAAGCTCGGGAAGTAAGCCAAAGAACTCATAATTTACCATTACAGCTGCTTACGAACATAAGTGTTCCCATGTTTGAACATTTTCCCCTTTTGAAAGGGGCGAGCACCTAATGTTCACCTCTGTTAAACACTTTGAACAGCCATGTGTGTGAGTCATGCTGTAGAAATACACCTGCCTTGGTTTCCACTGCCATAATACACGGGTTGGGGAAATATTAAAGTAAAGAGACTGAAAAAAGTTATTCTAAGTCATATGAGGACACGATGAGATGAAGGTTTTTTTTTAATACTGATTTCTTGGTTTGTATTTCAAATCTCCCAATGATTTACCGTCTGTGTTGTCATCATTTAACAAGTTTTACTGTTTTTAGCTATAAACCATTTGTACAAAAGTGGATTTATCTTAAAGGAAGATGCGCTGAAGTAAGCCAGTGTCTCTTTTGAGCTGTTTTTCTTTTTTTCTTTTCATATGCTACACTCGGATAACTAAAAACATGTAACCACTGATTTAATGTTTCAATAAACAAGATAAAAACAAAATAAATCAAATGCATAAAAAACCACAGTGGCCTCAACATTAAAAAGTAATTGCTAGTCTGCTGTCGATCTAGGAATCAAAGCCTTGGCATTATTCCTCTAATGCTGCGGGCACATTTAGGGCATCTAAATAGCTCACACCAAATATAAAGTTTCCCGCTATGCTGATGATATACAACCGTTTTAACTAATCCTTGGTTTATAGTGAAATGACTGTGATTAGTCCCTGGAAATGGACTGGAATATCCAACTAGTGGGAATTCCATCAGGTCAGAGCGTGCAGAACTCAAAGATATGCTAAATGCTTTAGCGTTTAGATCTTAAAGGTCATGGCACTACAACCAAAAGAATAAAAGAAGCATGGCTTGGTTCTTTATCTAAAAAAAGAATAAAACAGTTAAGGCTTCGGTTTGAAAAGTTACATCAAAACACAGAAGACTGTAGGAACAGTCTGCATCATGCCCGGTACATGCTGTGTGGTTTTGGACTGTTGCAGACGAAAGACGGGGACTAAAAGGAAATCGATGAGAAATCTTTGGTCGTGGCTTAAAATCTGCGGCTTTACGTCGCACAGTGAGACAGGCTCTGGGACGGCTGTTGTTTGCGTCTTGCCACCAAAAATAACCTGCGATCAATATCTGACAGTGTCACATATTTAGAAAGAATATCTCACAGTGTGACAGCTGCTACGACCTGCGTCTAATCAGAGCTGTTACGACATGAGAGGCTCCACAGGTTCAGAACAGTGCTGCTTCGCAAATCAAGAAAAAAACTTTTTTATTTGATTTGAGAATTAATTCTTGTCACGGACACCCTGTCCTGTTCACTCTAATCAGATAGGTTTGTTTAAACACACCACCACATAGAGGATCGATGGCTGTGAATAGGTGCATCTTCATCAGCTGCTTGCATGTCGCATGGCACACCAGGCACAGCCCGGTGACAGCTTTCATTATTTTTCTCTATTTGTAGTAGCCTGGACCGTGATAGATAAATTATTTGGACCCCAATTCACTGCTTTACATTGTTTTAACCTATTTTTTAATTCACTCTGAAGGTGTGGCGGCTTTTGTTTTGGTGTGGCGGTGCGCCACAATCAAACACATGTAGCGGAAACCAGATGTAAATATTCATCTTGCTGATCCATTACGAATCTTATATCCATGATTAAAATATTAAAATGTTAGATAATTCTGTCTTCGGCACTCACTCTCCTCATCGTCGTCTTCCACGGGGGGGCGGGCCGACGGCATCTGCTGGATCTCCCGTCTGGTCTCCTCAGTGGACTGGAGGGGCCCCAGTCGGTGCTGCTGTTGACTGACCCAGGAAGAGGTGAAGCCCCCGTCATCCTGCGAAGGACTTGAGGGGGCTGGAGACTCTACAGCTGCTGTTGAACAATCTTAGGTCAAGTTCACATTTTTGGGGGGTAGGGGGCAACACAGCTGGGACCGAGAATTTTCTCTTGACAAGTAAGACATTTGAATCAATACTCACATTCTTGAGTTGGTTGCTGAACTGATCCTGCTTCTGCTGAGTTCCTCTTCGGCCTGTCAGTGTCTGCCATGTTGACGAGCCATACCATTGTAGCTGGAGAACAAGAAAATGGTGTATATAAAAAAATAATAAGATAAAAATTCATGGAAAGTTGAAAAAACAAAAAGGTAGAAAATGACATGCAGACACTTTTTTTTTTACTGAAAACTGAACTTATGGCACTAAACTTTTAAAAAGTAATAAAAGTGAAATTTTAAGTCAAAGCAGGGAAGGCTGGGCGATGCTAAAAGCAGGATTTAGTAATGGGTGGATTAGGAAACGTCTGCTAAACCTGTGTGCCTCTTCTCAACGGTCTGATTTTGTCTGTTTCCAGACAATGTAAGGTAGCGTGTTTCAACTAGAAAGAAAACACAATGTGTTTCTGTTGCACAATTTTACAGGTTGTGTTTTATTAAACACATTTGTTACTTCAAGGCTGGACTATTGTAATTCTTTACTATCAGGAATTCCACAAAATGCAGTTGAAAGTCAAGAGTTCTGATGAAAATCAACAAGAGGGATCATATTTCTCCAATTTTAGCTTCCCTTCATTGGCTTCCTGTTAAATCAAGAATAGAATTTAAAATTCTTCTTCTAACGTATAAAGCCCTTAATAATCAAGCTCCATCATATATCAGAGCTCTGATTACCCCGTATGTTCCTAACAGAGCACTTCGCTCTCAGACTGCAGGTCTGCTGGTGGTTCCTAGAGTCTCTAAAAGTAGAATGGGAGGCATAACTTTTAGTTATCAGGCTCCTCTCCTGTGGAACCAACTCCCAGTTTTGGTCCGTGAGGCAGACACCCTGTCTACTTTTAAGACTAGGCTTAAAACTTTCCTTTTTGACAAAGCTTATAGTTAGAGTGGCTCATACCCTGAGCTATCTCTATAGTTATGCTGCTATAGGCTTAGGCTACTGGAGGACATCAGGGTCTAATTTTCTCACTCTACTGAGTTCTACTGTTCTTCAATTTGCATTGCTTGTTATTTCAATTTGTAACTTTTTGTTCTCTGTCTTCATAGTTGGTACACCTGATCTGGTATTCTGTTAGTTGTGACACCATCCAGGGAAGACAGAGCATCCGCTATTAACATTATTTCCTGGATCAATGTGTGCTTCTGTGCTTTGTGTGTCTCTGCTCTGTCTTCTCTAACCCCCAGTGGGTCGAGGCAGATAAGCGTTCATACTGAGCCTGGTTCTGGTTCTGCTGGAGGTTTTCCTCCCTGTTAAAGGGGGAGTTTTCCTCTCCACTGTCGCTTCATGCATGCTCAGTATGAGGGATTGCTGCAAAGCCATCAACAATGCAGACGACTCTCCCTGTGGCTCTACGCTCTTTCAGGAGGAGTGAATGCTGCTTGTCGGGACTTTGATGCAATCTACTGAGTTCCCTTAGATAGGAAACTTTGACCAATCTGTCTGGATGATTTGATTCAATTTGACTTTGTAAAGTGCCTTCAGATGACGTGTTGTGAATTGCCGCCATATAAATAAAATCAAACTGAATTCATATTTTAGAATGTAAATGATGTGAAATCATTAAAATATAAACGCTTTTGCCTCTGAAGTTTTTCTTTACCTTTTTCTGCTCTGAATCAATATATTCCCATTGTGAACATTACTTACTGTTCCCTTATTTGGATGACTGGCCACTGATTTTAACAGCTACTATATTGAACAAACAAGGACCGAATCTTAAAAACTCAGAATTAGAGGCAGGGATTTTAATTTGCAGTTTAGGATTTATCAGCCGATGTACAGGATATTCTGACTGCAATATATTTCAGGATTCAAGAAAATATGTAAAACTATTAAATGTGAAAAGATAAAAATATAATTTCACAATTAATAGTTTTCCAGATTTTCTCCATCAGGTTTTAATGATAATAAACATTTAACTGTTTTTCTTTTTGCCAATCATAATAATACAGTGCCGAGGAAGCCCAGCCTGGTAAAGGACAATTTATCTCCTTTATGTGGCATCTGGAAAAAAAATTTAACTCAGTTAAAATATAAAATACTTGGTTTACACTTAATGCAACCGGACTAGATTATGTTGAATACAGACCTTTTAAATCAATGTTTGTGATCAGTAACATGTTAATTTTATAAAATAAAAACGGCAATGCCAAACCAAACCTCTAGTTTTAAATCCAGACATAAAAGAATATAAAGATAAAAACATAGTGAAAGGATCTGTTTCAGATTTTTCAGCGAGTGAGTGTTTTATCTGTGAGTAAATGTAAAACCCTTCTGGACAAACCAAAGATAAAGGTTAGTACCTAAATGTAAATCAACATAGAAAGCATTTTATTATTTCAATAATTCCTGATTTTTAAGGTAATGGATTCAGATCTTAAGTGTGGAATGTTGGATCGTATTCCATACTATTATACATATTTATCCAGAATCATAAAGTGATCAAAATACGTTTCACACTTTTCAAGACAATGTAGGAACCCTAATATTCTATTTTGAACGAGCTTACAAATCTTACCCATTATATTGCTTGTCCTGTGTTTATTATTTTCAAAACGTTTGATGACAAAGTGAAAAAAAAAAACTTGAAATCTTTCTCCAACTTACAAGAATAGATGAGAGCTGGAAATATGGGTTCATTTCTCTCCTGGGCCGTCTCCACAAGGATTCTCAGTGGTCCTTTAGGACAGAGCACTGCCAACAGATCTGTGAGAGAAAAGAAAAGAAAAATCAGGCAGGTGATGCTGTGCACCAAAGACAGCGTCATAGACAAAAGTTTCAATAAATAACAATAAGGAAATGCAGATTTTCTGCCTGCTACAGTCCCAAATGTTCTTCTTTAAAGCCTTCTTCCTATAATTAATACAAGTTGACTAGAATTCCTGTGTTAAGCACTATTTAGTTAATTTTTTTTTTTTCTAAATGCAGTAATTCAAAGCAGGAATAATGTACATATAACACATCTGGGAGCCACTATATTAAAACTTGAAATCTCTCTAAGTTGGTAAAAAGACGAAGCTTCTTTCTGTTTGATAAAAGTCGGGAAACGGACGAGAAGATTTACCATAAACAGATATGACAGCCAAAATGAGCCAGGCGGTCCACTCTGGCAGGTATTTGATGAAAACCAGGGCCATCAGGGCGCTAATCATGATGAGGTAGGCCTGCTGGAGCCGCAGCGGTCCCTTCCAGTGAATACATATCATGCCAACCACGCCGAAATTCCACACTACTATTGCCAGGGTGATGCAGTCCATGGCCACATTGTAGGTTTTGAAAACCTCTCTAATGGAGAGCGCAGCAGCAATGTGGAAATACCGTTACAATAAGGAGGAGGCAGGTTTTTCAACATGCATGCAAACCATTAGCAATAGTGCAAAAATGAATTTAAAGATAGGTTAGCGAGGCTTACTTGAGGTAGATGAAGGAAAAGAAGAAGAGCAAGAGGAGGGAGGAGAGAAACAGCCAGCCCTGGATCACCTGAGAAAGTAAACAGACAGGTTAATGTGCAGCACTGTCCCAGTAGTCTGGTTAATCTGCATGTTTGCTCTGGTGTTTAACATTAACGCTTGTGTGCGTTTTACCACCTAAACCAAGATATAGGGAGCGACAAAGTCTGGACAAAGTTCTGATTGTGCTCATCTTAGCCAGCTATGGCCTCCGGTCGTCTGGTTTTAGTTTAGGATTCTTGTAAAAGTTTAACCAAACATCTGTGTACGTTTTTACAGGACATGCTATGTTGTAGGTTTACTCACAATTTTATCCCATCCAGTTTTAAGTAAATGTTACATTTCTTTCTAAAATAAAGAAATGATTAAAAATCATCATCGAATCAGAGTGGAAGAGGTGGGAAAAAAAAAGAAAAGAATGGAAAATACCACATCATCATCCAAGAAATCTAAAGTTAAAGGTCTCAGTCAGAAGTCATTTACCATAGGGCTGATTAAATGTACATTTATCTGATGGGAACTATTTTAATTCCATTCATTTAAAACCTATTCAGTGTCCAAGCAAGCTATTAACCAACTCATTAGAAATGTACTAAATGTTATTCTGCGTTTCTCAGATTGAAGCGGACCAAAGGAAAAGCAAAACAAGGGTGAACATCGGTCAAGCCTGTGAGCATTTATACCAACGCAAGGAAGCAAAAGGGGCTCAGAAACCACACGGAGGTTGCCGCTTTCATCTTGGACAGGTAAGTTAAATGTTGGCTAATGCTAACCCAAGAACCTGGCAGCCAGCTGGCAAACAGTACAACTAAAGGTTGGAATGAGAGCGGGCGAGTGCGCCACCTACTGGCCGGGAGGAGTTAAAGTTGTAGCTATCGTCTTTAATATTCCTTCCCATGTATTAATTACACGTATCAGAAAATACGTGATTCTTGTGTACAAATAGCATCATCTGTAGTTTATACTTTAAGGTGTTACTCACCCCAAAAATCAACTTTAACGTTACTGTGCATTTTCTTCCATTTTCTGTAAACTTGTTGAACGGTATTGAATGGTGGCTACTACAGCTGAATTTTCTTATTCCTATCCAGATGCTGCCTGGTCACTAAGTTTTAACAGGTCACTTTCCCTCATCCTGACCACCCCACCAAAGACCCCTGCCTAAAACCCCCACCGCTCATCCTTGTCTCTTGGAGCCTCTTGTAGCTGCCCACCAATTGGTGGCATTTTTCTAAATGTGTCTGGGGCTGGGTTATGCCTTTACCTCCGGGTGAGTTGCACTTTAAATTTGGAAGTTTGTTGCCATTTTTACAGCTTGTCTATATATTTGATCCATTTACGGTGCCACAGCTTGGCTCGCTAGCAACTTTTTAAAACTATAACCAAAGAAGCAGAAGTTAAATTGTCCTGCCCACAGGGGAACCCTACAAATACTTTGTCTTGCTGTGTGTTGCATCTTATTAAGTTTGTAAGTTTGAATGACCTCTGTTGTCAACAAGGCAGTGAATAAGTGCAAGAGTGTCTGTTTTGGAGCCCAGCTCTGTTCATGTACAGTTTTATGTGTCATTTTGTCAGACTGAACCGTAATCAGTTCTAAACTGACAGAGCTGCTTTTTGCATAAATAAAAAACAATTTAAAAACAAAATTAATTTCTAAAGGAAGTCAGTGAATTAGCAAAAGGAATTCCCACCCTTATTGTATTCATGTTTTATAATGCAACAACCACAGCTTTTCATTTATTTTATAGGGCTTTTATGTGATAGACTGACAAACGTAGTGGGTAACCATGTAATAGAATGAAAATTCAATAACGTCAATAAAATGTTTTACGAAGAAGATTTTGAAGAATGTGGGATATATTAGTTTTCAGTCAGCTCTATTCCGATACACCTAAACAAAATCTAGTGAAACCAGTTACCTTCACAAGTGATCAGTAAGCCAACACATGCAAAACTGTGTGGTGGAACTATAACACTGCACATCACACTGGACACACCATCCCTATGGTGAAACCAGGAGGCAGCATCATGCTGTTGGGATTATATTCTTCATCACAGATGGAACCTGATCAAAGTTGGTGGGAAGATAGATGAGACTAAATGCCTGGAAACTCAGGAGGGAAATCTGCTAAATATCTGAGACTGGGTGGAGGTTCACCCTAAACAAAGCCTGAGCTGTAACAGAACGCTTTGAATAAAAACCCAGACCTACACTGGACAGGCATAACATTATGACCACCTTTATAGTGTGTTAGTCCCCGTTTTGGCACCTAAACAGCCCTTGCAATCATGAGCTACTTTGTGTTTATGACATAAACCCACAGAAAATACTTTAAACTTTGCTGTTGTAACCTGACAAAGTGTAAAAATATGTTTAATTAGAGTTTGGTTACTATCCCGACTCTAATCCCCCCAAACTACATTCCTTTTTGCAATAACAAATATAAATGGTGACGATAGCAAATAACACTTAGGGGAGTTTAGGGGAACTGTTCTACAGATCTTGGCCATGCGTAAGCTTTTGTCCGTACCTTGTAGCAGCGATACTTGTATAACAGCACCAGCACCAAAGTCATGACGATGATCACGGTGATCATGATGGTGGCGTTCAGGATGGAGTTGACGGCTCGCTGTGCTACCGTGTCTGTCTCTTCGGGGAATGGTGTGTAGATCCTGGAGGTGATGTTAGAGAGAACCGCTTAAGACTTTATTCCAACAGAAGAGACTAGAAGATAAAACCTCTGCAAATGTGTAGAAATTGTTATTTTTCTACAATCTGGGGGGAAAAAAAGAAACAGTGGAAGCTGGTCATTTGCTCCAACAGCCACCTTAGTAATCTTTAAATACTTTACTGTCAAACATATAATATAAAGACGATACATTGCCTCCACCTAGTGGTAATTGTGTTCTACTACATGCCAATCCAACACCAGGGGTGAGGAGTTTTAGACCTGGTCAAAGTCCTACACTAGGTCTCTGTTTATCACCACCAGCCCGATAAGGGTGAGAAAACACTCACAGTCTCTGTCCGTCATTCCTGGTGTAGAAGCTGACCGACTTTATCGTCGCCACGACCACCACCATGCACAGCGTCACAGGAACAAAGAGCATGATGACGTGCTTGGCCCCGTATTTCAGCGTCATCTCCTCATCCTCTTCCTCTTCGGCGTCCACCACTCGAGCGGGACGAGCGGTGGGCGGCTGGCCGTTCTGCTCGGGCCCGGTGCCGTTGCCGCCTCCGCCGTCTCCTCCTCCCCCATCAGCCGCTCCAGCCCCGGAGCCTCCCCTGGACCTCGCTCTCGTCGCCGGTGGCTCCTGGGGCTGCTGGCCGGGTTCGGGGGCTGTATTCGCCTGTTGTTGCTCCTTTTGGCAGAGAAGAAGAAACTTATTATTTTGAGTGGATAATGCATATGCAACACTACAGAGAAAGTACAAAAAAAACATGAAAAATAAATTGAAGCAATGAGAGTAGTAGTTTAAAGCACAAGAAGCAAACCAGAGACAAAATTAAGGGAACAACAAATCGCAAATTGTACCATCAGTGCATAATACCGCAATCACAAAGAAATATTTGGACCAAATACTTGAAAAAATATAAAATAAGAGTCAGGATATCCAGCACGACACATTTATTAGATTTCTTCCTATGGACTCTCACAGCCTTAATGCCTTAACCTGGAGTAGATTATTAGCAGCTGAGCTAACTAAAGCTCACAGAGTCTGGGAGACATTGCGTAATGTTAAAAGAAAAGGGGGAAAAAAAAGATAACCGTAATTTAAATCAGTGTCGCAATTTCCTGCGATGACATTTCAATTACATGTGTTTTCTGATACCGCGCTGCCTTACAATTCAGGACATGCCGTTGGTTCTGAGTCAGGCCGGCTTGAGATTCTCACAGCACGACACCATAAAAATAGTAGTAATAAAATCCCATCGCTGTAGCTACAGTAAAGTTTAAGACCTAAACACATTACCTGATCTAATCCCTTTTATTTAAAAAGGTTAAAGCAGCAAGAACAACACAACATACAGGTTTTACCAGCTTTTTGCAGGTTTCTGCTGGTATTTGACCCAGACAGTGTGTTGATGAAGTCTTTGACGCAACTGCACACTGCCTGCCAGCTGGCTGGTTTACAAAAAATGTTACCTTTGGGTGTTCGTGGTATATTTTTGATGAAAGCAACAGTTGAGTCCGAATTACTCAAACTACTGGCAGATGTGGGTTAGAGCGTGTAAAGAACACGCTTGTTAACGTTTTGCAGCGGCACAGCCACAGTCCAGACCTGAATCTGACAGACAACCTTTGGAGAGAGCTAAAGATTAGGGTGATGGCCGGGGGGGCTTTCCAGCAATCAGGACATGCGTATTCTTTTCTGATGAAGTTTGATGAAGCCGACAAGCAACAGTAATAATTTAATGTTTTAAAGAAGCCAATCCGTACAACCATTGTTTCCATCCTATAGCGCTTCTTTTGAACAGGTTTGGCTGGAAAAAAAAAAACTTTAAAATTTGGACTGCTTTTCACAACAGGCAGGTATTTAGGAAGTACTCAGAGGAACACTGTATCAAAATAGTTGTCACTGTGTGTCGAAAAAGTAAAAAACCTTTTAATAAAATGCTGTTTTTTGCGATCATTTTATTAGTCAATTTATTTCAAAATGTCTAGAATCTGTCAAAGCTGACACCATCAACGACTAACAATCATTGGTTAATCAAGTGTCACTGTGGTTTGGGTAAACGTCAATTAAAAACGGCTCAATCAGGGGTCAGAGGTCAACTGATCAACATGAAAACGTTTCGTGGCTGTGTGTGAACGAGAAATGTTACATTGATGTATACTCTGCCAAAGAGAAAAAGACAGACATGTCAAATTAAGTTAGGCTTGCAACTCATATGGGGGGGAGGGGTGAAAGCATTGTGAAAGGGATCTTTGTGTGTAGATTATTTGGTTGCCTGATTGCACATTTTGTGGGGACTGGAGCCTGTAGGTGCGATGTTTTTTCTATGCTTTAGTGTAGTTGTGTGCTGATGGTGTCTTCTTTATTACCATATGTAATAGTTCTACGCTTTTAACAGGTTTTTTTCCCCTCTCTTTTTTTTTTTTTTTTTTTTTTTTCGGTTTGGTCAGTCAGGTCTGGCAAGCCCAGAAATGACGAAAGTTCTGACTCGGGTCACTTTTCCTGCCACTTGCTGCAGATGTATCGGGTCGAAATATTTCGTAGTGAACGAGACGGAATCATAAAAGTTCAACGAATGGAAAGGTAAAGAAAAGTCAAGATGTTTCACTTCCTAAACAACAGAACTCTAAATGACTTGATTTCAGACTGGGTAGGAGGGATGCTGCACTTGTTGGTGCTGGAGTGAAACCCAGAGCAGAAAAGGGTGGAGCAAACATCAAGAGTGACTTCAGTGATCTGCAGGAAGCTGTATATTTTTTAACAACCTGTTCAGGGTGTTCCCCCGCCTCTCGGCCAATGCCCGCTGGATAGAGGCAAACCAAAGATATTATTGGCTTGCTGGGTCTAAATGCATCACACTTGGAATGTAGTTCTATAAATGCTGTGATTTTGCTCGACTGTGCAGGTCCAGACAGACAGAGGGTTTGTTTTTTAACGCCGTGCTGTTCCTGGGTTAAACATGTTTTAACATCGGGGCAGCAAGCAGTGACAGAGCTTACAGCTTTGGGCTCAGCTAAACACGGATCAGAACAGCTGTTGTGCAACAGTTGGAAAACTTCATCAGGGTATGGAGCAGCATGCCACCTGCACTGTGAATGAAACCAGCATTAGACCCTCATTACTAAATCAGAAACAGAAAACAGCCAACTTCCCACTTCCATGACCTGCATCTCAGAGCCACAAGGGGTGCAGCGGCCGCGTTTTACACTTTCCTCACTGTAAATCACCCCGAGGGTCGGCTCTGACAGAGCAAAACTCAAGATTCAGAAAAAAACAAATGTTTAAACTTGAAGGGCCAGACAGTGAGGCAGGTTGACGCTTGTCACATCGAGAACAAGAAGCCCTTCATCCAGATACAGCCCAAGCTCGACGGGAGGCATTGCCAGAAATTCGATGTGAACTGTCAGCGCTAACCGAACATTCAAACAGGCTGCAGTGAAAAAGGATCTCGCTGTATTCTGTGCTGCATTGTTTCAATGGCCTGGGAATAAGGCCAAGGACACACCATGCAGAGTCAACGGGTGTTACATTAACCGGCATTTAGCAACACTGGAACAGTGCGTATAGGAAAAGGATTATTTACACGATAAAACAGCAATCAGACCACAAATGGTTACTAATATTATGCAGTATGAAACAAATAGGTTGTGTTTTATTGTCAGCAGAGATGCACCAATCCAGTTTTTCCCCATCCATCCGATGCGACACCAGCCGATCACCGATACCGATCTGGTACTACTGTTGAATGAATAAATCATGTACCTTGCCATGTGAGTGAAGTTATCAGGCTTGAAATAAACATTAATAGCCTGGTGCTTTTGGAGGTGCTTATTTAAGTTTGTGGTGTTGAATTTACCAACTTTATCACCACCCCTCGCAACTTATTCATTGCTGATGCTGCATGTTTGCAGTCGGACTTGTTGGCGTCAAGTTTGAAATTTTCCAAACAGCAGACTTGGCTCGGCCCGGCACTTGGTCCATGTTGCTCTGTGTTTGCTCACCGCTAGCTGCTGTGCGTGTTCTGTGTAACCACGGATGCAAACATATGGAAGTAATTAAATCTCTGTAACTGTGTTGCTGTGTATAATATTAATAAAAAGAAAAAAATGACAGCATCACAATGCGGTATTGGCATCAATCATCCGATATCCAATCCGGCTAATTCGTCAATATCGGAGACGATATCCTATTCGGGTATCGTATCAGTGCATCTCTAATTGTCAGGTGATATTTGACGATACAAATGTTAAATGAACTGGATTCATAAAGCGCTTTTCTTGTCATACAGACTGATTATAGTGTATGACAACGTGTTTTACACTATAGCACACAAGTGCACTCGCGAATATGTCAAGTGCCTTGCCCAGGGGCGCGTTGACATGTGACAGGAGGAAGCTGGAATTTAACACACAACGTTCCAATTGCATGACGACTGCTGTACCCTCTGAGCCCTATACAAGTACAGCTGCTGTAGAGTAAAACAAGTTTTTCAAGGCAGTAAAGAGGGACTTTGACTCTGCTCCCCAGCGGTGAAGGAAACGCCCAGATTTACTGGAACAGCCAATTAGTAAACCTTTACATAACGGAAGTGCTGATTTTTCACGTCTTTTTTTTTTTTTTTTTTTTTACATTCCAACAGCAAACTTTAAGGTATTTTACCAGAACCGAATGTGACAGATTTAACACGGAGCATAATGGAAGATAAAAAGTGAAATTGTATATTGTTTTTAATTATTTTTTAATAAATCTGAAAAATGTGGATAGAGCCTTTAATTTTAATATTTAACATCCCTAAGTAAAACCTAGTGCAACCTACTGACTTCAGATGTCACCTAATTAGTAAATATCGCTGTATATTTTAATTGCACTTTACATTTTTTTCTGTGGAGACCATAGAAAAATGAGAGAACATTACTAAACACAAAGCATCATGGAAGCCAAGGAACACAGCAGACAGGTCACAGAGAAAGTTGTGGAGAAGGTTTAAGCAGAGTTCAGTGATAAAAGTCAAAACCCATAGGTCTGTGGTTACGCTACAGGAGGTACAGAGATCAGTGCATCCCTTACTATTCTACAAGGGGGGCATCCCGCCCCACCAAAAACACAGTGGAGAAATTCAGAAAAATGAAAAATGGGGAAAATGCAATTAACAGCAGAGATGGAAACATGTATTGAATTTGTTGGGAGCAGTGACGGTCCTTTGTACATCTGCTGCAGCAGTCTGTCCCTGAAGGAGCTCTCCAGCTCTGTAACAACTCCATTCATAGGGTAGGAGACACTGTCCAACAGGGTGGAGGGGGGATCCTGTTCATCTCATAAGATACTGCTCCAACAAACCACAACAAATAGAAGATGGGCGATGCCACCATGGAGTCAAAAACCGTTGACACAACATTAAGGGAGATTCACATCAGGATAGTCCTTTAGTCTTCTTGGTTGGTCCGCACTAAAAGCAGATTTTTTTTGTCTCGTTTGCTTTCACACTGTATTTTTGCAACTATAACTTGTAAACAAAGCCACGCATTCTTAAACATACATAAATCACACTCAGATTTGACATCACTGCATCATTTTATTTATTACTGGTTTCAGTTTTATTAGCTTATTTTCCATATTTTGTTAGTTATTCTTATACTCATTTCTTTTTTACTTTGTAGTTTAGTTGAAGGTTACTAGCTTAGTTCAGGAGCGTGTTGACTAATTAAAATGATTTAAGTGGAAGTAAAATTATTTAAGTGCACATTTTCCCTCCTTTGTTTGTTGTTCTAATAGTTCAGCTCACCAGGCAGCTGTTCATAAAACAATAATTGACAGAGACTGAGAACTTTTGCCTGCTATTTCCTGATAATCAGGTGGTGCCACGACTTTGGATTAATTGACAAATTTTGTTAATAATTGCCTTTCTTACTTCTCTTTATTCATAGCAAAACCAAACCTATTGTTGCACTACAGCGTGAAAAAGGAAAAAGCTTAAGCTGAATGGATCCTTTCAAACAACACCATATGTAAAACGCAATCGTATTATACTCTAGAAATTAGACAGGCGAACAAAATCTAAAGACACGATCCAATATTGGTCAAATAACCTCAAAGTTTACTGATGATACAGAGAGTTCTCCACTATGCAAGACGTCAAAGTAACTCGCACGTAAACAAAAACGCTGGATAATTATTACCCGACACTTTACAGACACTGCTGTGATGCAGGCGTCGTACTCACCATACTGTTCTCAACGTCCTCAGCGTTGTTCTCCATGATGGCTCAGCTGACACTTGCCCTCACATGCAAACAAACCTCCGTCCCCCTGATGCGAGAGAAGAACAGACCCAATTATCCTTTGACCGCCAGAAACAAAGGCACTATAATCATAAAATGAAAGACAGCGAATCACGGTGGGACTGTGAAGACAAAAGGAGGCCGTGTGGTGCCCGGGCTAATTGATATGAACTCAAACTGGTCGATTTGGCAGTAAATATTACAACAGCAATATTTTTTTAAACAGAACTGATGTTGATTACTGTAGAAAATGAGAACGCTAATTCATGTTTTCACACACTGCAGGTAAATATGGATAACAAGCCTTAAAGAGCATCTTATTGTAATAGTATAACCTTAAAAAAATAATAATTTCTATCAGCCACTGTCAAACTGAATGAGGACCCACATGGGTTGGCAGCATGCGGGATGGTAAGGGAGATCTCCACACTGCTCTGCAGACTAAGAGTGAAGAAGTCAACAGGTCCAAAGACCCTGGGAACCCCACAAGGCCAAATGAGAACAGAAATTGATCATGAAACACGTCATCAACCTTTTTCAATGCCAATCTTGGTCTCCTCAGATAAAGCCTATAGAAAAGCCACGGGATGGGTGTAAAACTATTGACAGCAGGGATACAAGTAACTGTATTAAAAAGCATTTATAAATTAATGAGATTTTCTGTAGTAAATATACTTTCTGAAATTTAAAGCTGGGATTTTTCAACAATTGTCTCTTAACATGAGCAATCACTGAAATACCTTTTAGATCCACTGGAATCTTTGCTTGGTAAAAAAAAAAAGATGTCACCGCTCCCTTACTTGGAGCGTGCTTGTGTAAATATCTATAGTAAGACAATAACGCAGACTCTTTGTTATCTGTCTGTGACAGCTTGAGGTTGATTTATTTCTTGAGAAGTTGCTTAAAGCAGGAAGGTTTGCATGTTGTAACACCTTCACAGGAAGCAGTAGACATGACAACACTTTTGTGTGAGCTGATGTCATGCAAAAACAGATATACACTCTGCATACACAGCTCCAAATTAGAAGAAAACTCAATATTATGTATAATACGTGACAACGTAGCCTAAAATTACCACAGTAAGGCAATCCAAATCTTTTACAGATCACGGATGTGATATTTTCCTTAAAATAAGTAAACTATTGCCGTATGTTAGGAAAGTCGGCTGAGTGCCTTTCACATTTCATTCTAGTTATGAACTTGCTTAATCACCTCACCACATTAAGGCCTAAATTTAAAAAAATCTAATCAACAAAGACCTAACTTGGTCTAAAACATTTTCTATATCAATAATTGCTATGGTTACAATGGGCTGTACGGATACAGAGCAAGTTAAAAAACAATAATAATTTTCCATGCAAAGACTATGCTGATGTAATTTAAATTGTGCTGTATTATTTATTTTCAAGCTTTTCACAATAAATTTACTACTGCATTTGCTCACAACGGTATTACCCGATGTGTCTTCAATCCAACATAACATGCTGCCAAACAGGACCCAAACTACTCAATTAACTTTTCTGAATATTAGTACATTAGTACCATTAAGGTTCCCGTTAGCGGGAACAGTGCGGATTAATATTCCCCTAAAAAAAACGCCATTAATATCTGCTGAGCTGCTGGGGAACAAAAACGTCTTCCTTTCGACGCTACATGACAAGCAGAGAGAAAGCGATTGACGAGACTCGACATATAACCAGCATTAATGCTCACATGGGCATCTCCCATATGTGGAAAGGTACAGCGGCTAGTTAATGTTAGCTACTGTTGTCATTACGGCACAGCGGAGCGGAGCGGCTAACACCGGGTAGCCTCCACTGCTCACATCAAATGTGGTGCTTTAACAATACTACGCGAGGAACCGCACTCACCTACAACGAACGTGATGCACTTTCTTTCAAATTCTCTTTATACAGGTTTAAAACCCGGGCAACCACTCCTCCTCCTCTTTGTTGTTCCTGCCTTTCCTCCCAGAACATCCGTGTCCGCTTCCTGCTCGCGTCGATTAGATGCAGAGCTCCGCTGTCAGGCGGAAACAGCTCCACCTGCAGGTCTTCTTCTTCTTCTTCTTCTTCTTCTTCTTCTTCTTCTTCTTCTCCCCCCTGTTTAATGGTGAATCGCAACCAACGTTCTCAGGTGCATATTGCCACCTACTGGCGCGGAGCGTGTAACTTCAGGATTTATACTTCGGGTTACATTCTCAAAAGGTAGAAAACAAAAACAAAACAACAATAATAATAAACGATAAAATATGGACGAAACCTGTATCTTTTAAAAATGTAAATAACGCTTTATATCCTTCCCTTTTCTTTTTTCCTGACTACCTAATATTCCTTGCTAGTTCCATCCTCGTTGCAACTCATACATCCTTTCACGCGTAATACGCCTCTCAAAATCATATTTACTACAATTCAAAATAACATGTTTTACATCCTCTGAAACACCGCAAATATCAGATTTATTAGATACCCACTTAGCCATTAAATATACAGTTGATTTTATTCCAGTATGCCACAATTGATTTCTGTAATCTGTAATAATGTCTTCCTTTAGTATTGGTGTCCCACTTCTTCTGGCATATCCCTCACTGCTGTTCTTATTAGTGATTTGGCCACACCTTTTCTAAATGGTTCATTATTTCATCATACATTTTTAATGCTCTCATTGTAAACTCATCTGCTTTTTCATTTCCCTCTACGCCAACATGTTCAGGAACCCAGCAGAATTTCACATCAATTCCAGCTCCTTGTATTCTTAAAAGTAATGTAAATATTTTCATCAACAAATCTCTTCTTTGTGTTTCTTTTAAAATCAAGCTATTTAATCTTATTTTAACTTGGAATGTCTGACAAGAGAGAAAATCCAAACCCCCATTGTAAAGTCTACCACCAATGCCCATTTTATACACCAGCAACCCTTCTCTCCACTTTGAATCACAAGCTTTTTCAATAACAAAATATAGTACAGCCATGATTATGATATTAATAGCTTTTTCTGCCTCATTGCTAACCTTACTAAATCATCCACTGTACTGTAGATCTTCCTTCACTGAACCCACTTTGTTGTTTACTTAAAAGTCCTCTTTTTTCCAAATATGATGATATGATAATAATGTGGGGCGCAGTCATTATGTCCTTGGGCAAGACACTTCACCTGCTGCCGGTGGTCAGAGGGCCAGTGGCGCCGATGTATGGCAGCCTTGCTTCTGTCAGTCTGCCCCCGGGCAGCTGTGGCTACTAACATAGCTCACCACCGTCAGGGTGTGAATGGGTGAATGACTGACTGTAGTGTGAAGTGCTTTGGGGTCGTCAGACTAGTTAAAAGCGCTTTATACTGCTCACAGTCCACAGCAAATATACCCACAGCAATGCGACAATCCCTGATGCTGGGGATTATTGTTGCTAAAAGGCTCATCCTGATGGACTGGAACTCAACCTCTCCTCCCTCCTTTCAGAGATGGCTAACTGATATGACCTCTGTCATACAAATGGAGAAACTCCGGTTTACGAGAGCTAATTCACTTGAAAAGTTCTCAGCTATCTGGGATCCATTTCTGACCCATCTGGATATGACCAGAACAAGATGAGAGCCTCACCAGACTATTTACCTGGGACTTGGTTGAGACAATGTGTATATTCGGCTTATCTGTGACTGGCAGGTTTGTTATTCTTCCATTCATTTGTCTGTTGTAAATGTTTATTATTATTATTATTATTATTAATTTTTTTTATTTTTTTTATGTCTGAGCCTGATTGTTGTTGATTGTTGTTGTTTTTGTCCATTTCTACTGAAAATTTAAAAATAAAATATTATATAAAAAAAAAAAAAACGCTTTATACAAGTACAAGCCATTTACCATAACAATGATAACCCATCGCCCATGGGTTAGGGTTATTACTAATTCTGGAAATGTTCCCTCTTAATTCTCATAATTCTCATAACATTACCACTTTTTTTTTTTTGCTTTTTTTTTTTACTTTATTGTCCTAGGTCTTTTTTTCTCATATTAGTAATTTTAGATGTGCATATATAGATTTTCAAGCATTCTAAATAAGCCAAATAAATAGCTGTGTGACTTATATATATATATATATATATATATATATATATATATATATATATATATATATATATATATATATATATAGATATAGATAGATAGATAGATAGATAGATAGATAGATAGATAGATAGATAGATATACAGACAGCACGTCAACGTCACCGCCATATTGTATGTGGCAGAAAAAAAGTTGAGTTCTGTTATTGTGAACGTGAATCAGAAAAGATGCCTCATTCCTGAGCTGCATGGAAATGTATTCTGGCTGATTTCACTACTTGGATCTGCTTTATATATATATATATATATATATATATATATATATATATATATATTTGTGTGTGTATGTGTTATGAATATAAGGATCAATTTGTTAAATCTAAACATTGTGGTCTTCATTATTTTATAAAACCATGTCACATGTGAACCTTTAGGAACAGACTTTTTGGGGGAGTATTAAAGAGGTAAAATTAATAATATGAGGAAAAAAAGTCCTAGGTCAATAAAGTAAAAATAAACAAACACAAAAGTGATAATGTTATGAGAAAAACGTCATATTATTAGAATTAAGAGGGAACATTTCCAGAATAATCACAGTTTGCAGAATTATTTCATTCCTGGAGTAATAGGGCCTGGTTAGATTATTTTAAAAAAAAAATGTATTCTTTAGGAGAATAAATTCAGGAGAATGAAGCTAAAGGGATACGAAAATAAACTTGTAATATTACAAAAACAAAAATACTACGCATACAAAGTATATTCAGAGATTAAAGTCCCTCTGATACTGTTTAAGTGACTGAGTAACTGCAGATTTGCCACGTTTAAGATGGCGGACGCTCTGACGCATCGCAGCATAGGCAGAACCCGCCCAATGACGCGTCCACATATATGATCATAGACATATATAAAGAGACATATGGTGGCGGAAGCACTTCCTGGGGAGTAGCCTAGTCTTTTATTCTTTTTAATGAATCATTAGTTTATATCTTATACGCAGCCCATCATTTTAATCCCATATCTAACACAGTCTTTTAAAAAAGAAATACGTAAATAATTTCACGTTTTTAAGTACAATATCATGTTACTCCACAGCCCCCCACCATGGGGGGCTGATGCTATGACGAGGGAGGCTGCAGCCCCCGCAGCACTCCCCCCCCTTCCCGCGTCTATGGTCAGTGGAGATATAAAAACAAATTATCTTTTTATTCCACAAAGCTGTATAGGGCTGTTGTAATTGGTCTGGTGAAGTGGTTGAGTGGAAAGCAAAGTGAAGAATGACTGGCTCTGCAACTAGAAGATTTCTAATGCAATTCTCTATTGTCTCTGGGGAATTCAGGCTGACAAACATTATGTGAACCGATGCATAGTCTATTATTGCATTCTGCAATGAGTCCATCAAGACACCAAAGTATGCAGTCTTACCCATGTGGGAAGTTTTCACCCAAGTGAAATCGCTTTTTTTTTTCCCCAACACTGCTGCATGGTCTAAAAATAGCTGTGAGAACGAGCCAGGGAACAGAGAGGAGAAATGCTGCTATTAGACACTTCAACCACAACCCATGCATAAAAGCTGAAACTTGACAGTTAAACCGAAAATTATTGACAGGCCTCTCAGATTATGGTTTAAAATGAGCTTTTCTTTTTTACCAACAGGTTTCTCCTGACTGGAAGTAATAATGTTTTGGAGTCACCCAGCCAACCTCCTGACCTGAAACTTATAGACAATCTGTGGAGGGAGCAAAAGATTAAAGAGATCGTAAGGAATAATTCACATCTCAATGATTTGGAGCTCAGCACCAAAAATAATCAAAATATTTTTTTCTTTTTGCGTGGAAACAAGCAAAAAGTTGGTCAGCAAGTTTAAGAAGGGCTTAAATGTTTTAATGCCAATACAACTGTTTTGTTAATTACGCAGGAGTATAATATTTTCAACATGCATTTTTTTTAAATGAAAATCTATATAGAAACAGTGTAATAATCTTATCCATTAAAAGATGTCCTCTCAGTATCTCAGTATCAGTAACAATTTCTTGGTTGAGTGAACATTTTAAAACTAAATTTGGTAGGAGCAGGAATAATGTTAGATTGCAACACACATTACCAGGGTTAAGGTTAACATTGAACCTCTAAATAAGCTTTGTACTCCCGCTAATGTTATTCTGGATAATGTTTCTCACACTAAGGACATTGTAGCTGTGCTGGAAAGCCCCCTGAGCAATCATCTCCTGTTGCCATTTCACAGGTCTTTCTTCCCAGCAGCAGAGACTACATGATTAACCCTGCAATATTTCAACTACAATTTCATTCACAAATACAAATATGTCCCTGCAGAGCCACCATCTGTCTGCTCACAGCTATACTTCCAACACTGGTAGATTATACTCACTGGACACGATTTACTTTTTATGGTATCAATGTATACAATCTAAATAAAACACAGCTTTTGTAAAATTTGGAATATTAATGTCTTAATATTTCTCCACTGTGGTTAATATTTTTTTCTTTTAATATTTTTTTCAGTTTCCCCCAAATGAAAGCCAGTTGGACTTTTCTAGTCTCTTCCTAAATATATGCCATAAATTGTTTAATAATCAATCGCTGTATGTTGAAATGCTACTGTGATGTTTTGCTTCCAGATTATCAGCCCTATCATCACATTAATTCATGAGGACATGTTAATAAGATTTACATCCAAAAAGACAGAATTGAAACCTAGATGCAATCCAAATGAGATTGAATAATCCCTACAATACAGATCTATTTCATTACGCATGTAATACTTATTAGGCATTTTGCTACTAGATAATATTTACTCTGTTATACCAGTTATATTAAATGTTATTCTGATTATTGCTTTTTAAAATCTTAGATTACAGGAAATACACCAGTATTGTTGATCATCTGATTTTTTTTATTTATTATTGATGTAGCTTCAATATTTCACAAGCAGTTTGTCTCAGTTTTCCTTCCTTTCACATTAGGTAAACTATTGTGCCAATTGAGCAAAATAAAAAATAAAAAAAAAAGCATATGCTTGCACAGCATTACACAAACGTTGCCATTGATACAAAACAATTAAGACGTGAACGTGAATTGTGAAGATTATCACAGATGCCCAGCACACACCAACCTAAACTGTGAAAATTGTTTTTCAGAAAGCTAATACATCCCAGCCTTACTTTCACTCTTTTGTTCACAAACACATGGCATGTACTACACTGGTAATTACACATTTAATCTCTCAATCAGTTCACATAAATGTGACTGGACAAATTTCCAATCAGTCCCATTCTCTGCATTTAAAGGATAGATTTTTGTACTCAGTCATATGTGACCGAAAAGCCCCCCGATGAACGCAGATAATGGCAACAACAGTAATTGCTGCTGTTGCCATTATCTGCTCTTCTTGGAGTTCACCGAGCTAGTTTCCCTGGCAACAGCATCCTTGTTCCTTAACAGTTCCTCCTCAGCCATGGGATCGATGATGGCCCCCATCTGGGTGACCACCCTGGGCTTGGTGACTTTCTTCACGGTACGCTCCGTGTTCCACGTGCGGCCCAGCGGTGAGCGGAAACAGCTCTCAAACTGTGCGTGGTTCTCGAAGGGGAAGGGCAGGGAATGGACCTGGTGGAGGCTGATGGATGCATTCTTCTTCTCGGTGATGATAACAGTAGGAAGACGCTGGTCTTTTCTGGGTGGGGGGGGAGCACTCCTAACCTTTCTGCGCTTTCTTTTGGGTGGCTTTAAACCCAAGCCTCCCCACTCGCCCCAGCCGGGCAGCGTCAGGTCGATCACCTTAGGCTTCCCCTCATCCTCCTGCCTCCTTTTATCCTTAAGAAAGTCTGAGATGACGTCATCTCCTGCGAAAGCTTCCTTGATCAGTCCTTTTTGGTCCACCTTTGCTTCTGGATCTTCAGAGTCCGTGCCGGTCGGAGCGAGGGGAACTTTGATAATATTTGTGTTTTTAGTGAGAACCTCTTTCAGCTCAATCCCTTTCTTCTTTTTGCTTTTGCCCACGCGTTTCTCCTCAGATGGTTGGGCTTTAGTGGTGGGAGGATCCCTGGGCTCGGCCGACGGTTCGTGAGGGAGACGTTCCAGGTCCTCCACGGTCCGGATCCTGATCAGCCTCTCCTCCAGCTGAGCCGACTCATCGGTGCGGTCAGCACAGTTGACTGCTTCAGTCGCTTTAAAGCCCTCTTCTCCTCCTCTGGAGATGCTTCTGAACTCTGAACGAGCTTCTTCATCGCAGTCAGAAGCCCCCGAATCTTCTGCTGCAGCTTCTGTCATCTCCTCCTGAAAAATGCTCCCTGCCGTGTCGGACTCTTGAGCTTGATGCCGTTTCCTCCTGCAGTCGAACTCTCTGAGGAGGGCCTCCTCTTCTGTTTTGTCGGCCGCCCACTCCTCTTCCTCTTCCTCGGCGGCCGCCGCCGACACGCTTGCCGCCTCAGGCGCCGCATCGTTCACTTGCTCCTTCGTTGGCTCTTCGGTGAGCTTCCCTTTCATCCAAGGATTTGGTGGCCCGTCCACTGCATCGTTCACAAAGTCAGGGAGCACATCAGCCTCACCTGCTGCCCCTTCCTCCTCCTCCTCCTCTTCCTCGTTCAGTGGCGTCACCAGCTTTTGAGTGAGCTCCCTGTTCATCTCCAGCTGCTGCTGCATGGCTTTGCGAGCCTCTTCGTCATATTTGGCCATGATGGCCTTCGATTTGGCCCACTTGCTGCTGTTCTGGTGCTTTAGAGACATCCTCTCCTGCATCCTGGCCAGCTCCATCTTATTTAGCTCCTGCATGGCAGCCGCCGGGTCCGTCTTGATCATCTGCTCGATGTGCTTCAGCAATCCTTTCCGCTTGACCTTGTTCTGCACTTTGTGATACTTCTTGCTTTTAATTTTCTTCTCTCTCCGAGCCTTGGCCTCGTAATAGGACTGCAGGGCCCGAGCTTTCTGCAACTCTGCACGGCGGATCTTCGCTTCCTCCAGACTCATGGCCTTTACTGACGCCTCTTCGGCAGGAGTTAGGATCGGGTCAGTAAAAGGCTGCTTGTTAGCGGACAACAGGGCGAACACTTCCTGTTCCAGGGGAGTCTGAGCCTTCCAGCCCGCCACCAGTCTCTCTATCGGTCTGGGGCCGGCCGGCTCCTGGTTGAGAGGGAAGAGCAGCTGTTCGGCCCTCTGGTTCTGAGTGATCACGCTGTCCCAGCGGCTCACCTCCGTCGCTGCCTTTTGGAAAGCCATGCCCCTCTGGATCCTCTCGGTTTCCTGTTTGCTGAGCGGAGAATCGACGGTTTTCTTGTTGCGTTGCAGATTCTCCAGCAGCTTTCTGGTTTTAGCTGGGACGGCGGGGGTTTTCTCCAAGGTCCCCATCAGATCCGAGAGTTGCACCTTACCGGGACCATCCTCGGGGTTAACCGAGAACTCGGACATGTCCACGGCCGCCTCCGACCTCTCCCCCAGCGCCTTCTTCCTTTTCCCACCCAGAGCGCTGATCGCCTGCAGCAGCTTTTGCCGTTTTCGTTCATCCTCGCCTTCGTCCTCCCCGCTGCTACCGATGTCTCCTTCAGCTCCAGCCATGCCGGCCTCTTCCTCTTCCTCTTCATTCACAGGCGGTTGCTCCTCGACGCTCATGACAACTTTCTTGATCTTTTTACTGCCCTTTTTCTTTGAGACCTTCGCCATGATGCAGATCACACTACACCTCACTCTCACGTGTGCCATAAACACAGTCGCTGTCGCAAAGCGTAATCCTCATAGACATAATATAAGAGCAGACCCCGCATTGACTGTCGCGGCGCAGGAATTACGGCCGCCATCTTGGGGCGGTCGACCTGCTAACCTAACCTGCTGATTCAAGCTGAACAAACTAATGATACCTCAGCACTGTGCGGCGTATTTTTGTTTAAATCGACGGACTATTGACGTCAGGGATCGAGGGATAATTTTTCACAAGTACGATTAAAAGATATTGTTTATATTAGAATGTGATTTTTCTAAGATTAGATAGAGAGATACAGGTCTACACGTCCAAGTTTTTGTGACTTAGTCTCTCCAAAATCTACTCCGTGAAGGCATCAGAGCTTTAGACATTGGTGAATTATATATATATATATATATATATTGTGGAGGAGTGATAATGACGACACAAAGGATGTAGGTTTGAACAGTTCTTTACTCAACTCCAACAACTGAGCAACTGTACAGAAACCCTATATATATATATATATATATATATATATATATATATATATATATATATATATATACACCACCGAACAAACAACCTAATCCAGATCCTTGGGTTTCAACAAACGTCCAAAACGGCTGAACTTGGACCCTGTAGGACGATCCTGGGACATCCGCGCCTGAGGACGAGGGCGACACGGAGGGGCTGCAGGGGGGTCGAGCCTCCAACAGCTAAGGGCGTCTGGAGGGAGGACAGCGGTCCATTAAAACAGTGGAGGAGGGTCTTCCCCTGCGAGGAGCTTGGGCCGTTACCACCTGATCGTCCACCAGCACATGAGCGTGTTTTACCCTGTCAATACAGATAGTTTCTTTACGCCCCCCCAAATCTAAAAGAAAATGTTTAGGCCCTGGTTCAAGGACCCTGAAAGGACCATCATACAAAGGTCGTAGTGGTGTTCTATGTGCATTCGGACTTTTAAAAAAGGATTAAAAACATTTATTTTTAGCAGGACGTATGACTTTTAACATTTTACAATTATGCTATTGATTTTATTCATAAGTGTTTTAAAGCGATGCTTAGTTTTAAATTTTGATTTTACCCTTCTATGGTGATTTTACCTGTAGCACTTTGAGATTTTTCTTAAATGTAAAGTGCATTACAAATAAAATTTATTATTATTATTATTATTATCGTGTCGAACACAAACAAATTTAGAGGCTTTTAAGTTTTCAGGAACAAAGGACTGGGGCAAACATTGGTGACCCCTGTGAGCCAACATGTCCACATCTGATGGCCTGCCCAGCTCCTCACAGCCGATCGCCGTTTCTGGTGGACCTCCACCGGCTCCTCCGGCTTCTTTTGCTGTGGCCGTTAAGATCCCGGATTTCTGGCTACATGATCCGCAATCATGCTCTTCCACGTTGAAGCACAGTTCGCTCTTCGTGGAATCTCATCGGACGACACAAAGTACCACTATGTGGTTTCGGCGCTGGATCCGCCTTCTATCAGGCGCGCAATGACCCTGCTTCGCAACCCTCCCGCGGACGGAAAGTACAGCACGCTCAAACACCTGCTTCTCCGGCGTTACTCCCTGTCCGACGCAGAACGCGCCGAGAAGTTGCTTTATCTCTCGAGGTTAGGGGATGGCTCGGCTTTATATGTGTATTGTAGCTGCTCTGTGAAGGCATCAGAACTTTGACATTAGTGAATAATATATATATATATATATATATATATATATATATATATATATATATATATATATATATATATATATATATATATATATATATATATATGTTCGATAGAGCTGACCTCTATCACCTCATATATATATATATATATATATATATATATATATATATATATATATATATATATATATATATATATATATATATATATATATTATTCACCAAAGTCTAAATCTCTGATGCCTTCATGGAGTAGATGCAATTTTGGAGAGACTAAGTTACAAAAACTTGGACGTGTAGACCTGTATCTCTCTACCTAATATTAGAAAAATCACATTATAATCTAAACAAAATCTTTTAATCTTACTTGTGAAATGTTATCCCTCGAGCACAGACGTCAATAGTTCGTCGATTTAAACAAAAATACGCCGCAAAGTGCTGAGGTATCATTAGTGTGTTCAGCTTGAATCAGCAGGTTAGGGTAGCAGGTCGACCGCCCCAAGATGGCGGCCGTAATTCCTGCGCCGCGACAGTCAATGCGGGGTTTATTCTTATATTGATGTCTATGGTGACAGCTCTCTCGTTTCCGTCTCGTTCAATTGTTCTTCCGGTGATAGAGGTCAGCTCTATCGAACAGAACGGGTATCCCTGAAAATCGTCGAAAGCCGCAACAAACATGGTATGTTTTAATAAGACGTCCATAATGGACAATCCTTTGTATAGTTCCCAATAAAATCTAAAGCTTACGTATTGTGTTAAATCAATTGTAGTGTTTCTTTTAAAGAGCGTGTGGAAAATTACAGTGGCAAACGTTAGCATCAAATGTTTGAAGCACATTGAAGTGCTGCAACAACAAATTGCTCCAAAAATTAAACCACTTTTTCAGTGGGAATTAAGTTGTAACAACAGCTCTTAGTTGGCCTGTTGTTTGTTGTTTAGTCTGGGTAAACTGTTGATTGTAGCATTGTCCCCATAGCGTAGGCTGTGGAAATGTTCTTTTGAAATCTGTAAACGAAGAAGTCTTCAGAGCTCTTGAGATGAAATTGCCATAACTACCTAATGTTAAATACTTCTGGCCTTTTAAAATTCTAAATGTATTTTAATTTCCTTTAAAAACCAATGCCGTGTTTATGTATTAACGAAATTGGTATTTTATTTTTTTTTTTATTTATTATTCTTTATCTGTACAATTGTTAAAATACGTTGGTACAGGGCACCCTAGAGGACATCAGAATTATTATGATGATGATTATTATTATTATATATTATTGCGATCCCTCGCAATACCCTAGTTGACGGTTTGTGCGGCTTATTGAGTCTTTTTGCTACAATAAAAGGTTCAATTTAAAAATGCAAACATCTTTTTTTTTAAGAGCCTCAGCGAAAACGCGTTTATACATTCTTAACTCTTGCAGAAAACTGATTGAAAATCGATCTTTTAACCGCGTGTTCATGATTGTGTAAGGTTGAGATGGTAGTGCGCATGAAAACTGCCCTTTTTTTTTAGCCAGAATACCAACACAAAAAAAACACAATTAAAACTGTCAGATGACTTTATTACTCTGAGAAAATAACACAAAAACAGTCCAAATGGCTTGAATGCATTTTTTTCTTTCTTCTTATGGAAATTTTGTTTGTCTTAGAAGGAATGGAAAGAGATGGAAAGCCCATATTTAACCCCTTTGCTTTTGCACTTAAGTTTGTGGTGCATTTATATCCTAAAGAAAATATATAAAAATTCTGTTATTTCACTAACTAGATATTAAGATACGTGGACAAACCTTATAAAAACCATTTGGTAGCAGAAAGACTTTCAGTGTTCAATATGCCGCATGAACAATCTATTAGGTTATTGCGAGGGAACGCAAAAGTATTGCAAGGGAATGTAATACTTTAGCTAGGTAACTATAAAAACTCTTGAATAAAAATCCCCATGTCCCCTAGGGGGCTCTGTACGTTGGAGCTCCTGAACAGATTCAAAAGCACTTTATTAAAACTAGTCAGTTTGCAGCTTTCAGTGCCTTGAGAAAGTTCTCACAAACCTTGAACTTTTTCCACATTTAGTCTTGTTGGGACCATAATTTTCATTTTGTGTTATTGGGATGCTGAGCTAGAGATTAACGGTGTTGGTTCCATGTGGATCAAAAGATTAAATTTTGGTCTCACCTGACCAGAGCGCCATCTTCCACATAGTTGGCTTTCTTCTTGCCACTCTTCCTTAAAGGCTCGACTCTCGGAGTGTCGCGTTAACGGTCTGTGCCACCCGAGCTGTCAGTCTCTGCAGCTGCTCCAGAGAATCCCTGGGCCTCTTGACTGCTCCCCCGATTCACGCACCGCTTGCGTGGCCTGTGAGTTTAGGCGGATACCCGGATCTTGCTAGGCTTGCGGTTGCGCCGTACTCTTTCCTTTGTTCAAATGATACTTAAACTGTGTTCAACGGCATGTCCAATCCCTGGGAAATTGTTTTTATAACCTTACCCTAACTATTTAGGTTACTTACACTGAAATTTAATTCAGGGATGTCAAAGTTGGATTTTAATCTCTGGCTGAATGCATGAGAGCGATACACCTATCAGGTTTTTATTTGTTGGAAATTGCCCTGCGTTGGTCTGTCACATAAAGTCCCAGTAACAAAATATTGAACAGTTTAAGGGCTGCCATTTAAATACACTGAATACATATATTTTGTATTCATTCTGTACACAGTTCACACATTAGCCTTTGTTTACTTTGACACAAGTGTATTTTGAATGTGACGCGTTTTATTCCCATCTAACAATATCGATGGGATTTCCAGTCTCACACCATGCTGCTGGTGCAGCCCACGAAGAGGCCAGAGGGTCGCACATATGCTGATTACGAATCGGTCAACGAATGTTTGGAAGGTAAGCGTGTCACAGGCTAGAGCATGAAATGGCGTTAAAAAAAAAAAGGATTTGACTAGACTCGGCCCGAACAGGATTACCAACTATAGCTTTAACACCAGTAGCAACAGCTCAAAGACAGCAAACCCGCCTCAAAGCTTTAACACTGATATATTGTGGACCCATGCGCACACACCAGCACATTTCACTAATTCTTCAATCAGACTTTGGGGTCAAAACATTGTCAGACAAATTTTCTGTCATTCATTCCCATTTTTATTTATATTATGTGCAGGGGTGCCGTATAAGGGGGAGAAGTTAGAAAACTCCAGTGGCCCCCAAAAAGAAAGTGTGTGTGAGCTTTTAGGGCGATTATTTTTTGTGATGTGGCCCCAAACTCCTGGCGGCACTCCTGATTATGTGGCTAGTGTCACTCCAACAGTCTAATCCATAGTGTGTTGTTGTCCTGCAGGTGTTTGCAAGATGTATGAGGAGCATTTAAAGAGAATGAACCCCAACAGTCCATCAATAACGTACGACATCAGCCAGCTGTTTGACTTCATCGATGACCTGGCCGACCTCAGCTGTTTGGTGTGAGTAGACTAAAAAGTCCTGGTACTGCACACTCCACAGCAACAATGCTCTTTATGTTGCTGTTATTCCAAGGACAGTAAAAAAATGTACACAGAGATGGTAACTTAAACATTCATTCCCCTTGAACTCTTCTATATATTATTATTCATTTATTGTGACTGAAAATTATAAACAACAACAAAAAAATGGTGTTTGTAAATTACAATGAATTTCTACAGGATTTTCTATATTTTTCCAAACAAATCTTATAAGGATCTCATGCAGTTAATCTGTTAATTCTGTAAAAGGCCTCAAAGGATTCTTAGAGAGCAAGTTTAAAGAATCAGAATCATCTTAATCAGCTAAACCTTCAAGGAAATAAAGGATTGCATGTTTGTGTAGAGAGAGACAGCCTGAGGTTAGAAACTGTCTGTGTGGCGGCTGGTTTTTGTGAACCAGCGCTCTGTAGCGCCAAGCTGGAGGTAAAGGTCCAAACAGTTTGTGTCCAGGATGTGTGGGGTCTGCAGAGAAGTTTTCCTGACCCTTGACCCTTGTTGTTTGGATGAGCCAAACCACACAGTGATGGATGAACACAGGACAGACTGAATGTGGCGGTGTAGACGATGACCTGCAGCTCCTGAGGTTGAGTTGTCGCAGGAAGTCCAGACTCTGCTGGGCCTTCTTCAGTGTCGATGTGTGACGACAGGCTCAGGTCCCTAAAAAGGCTGCTTTCTAGGAACCACGAGTCATCCACGGTAGACACGGTGTTGTCGAGGATGGTGTGTGGAGGCAGTGTGGGAGAAGTTCTCCAGAACCAGGGTTAGGTTCTAAAAAATACCCTAAGATAGGAACTTTTCAAGCAGCACTATTTATACCATCGTCGTTAATTGTTGGGTATGACACACACCTGCAAACCTGCTACAACACATTGATTGTGTTTTGTGGCCTAGTCAAAGTCCAAACCTACATCTTAAGACTTACAAATGTTGCTCACAGATGCTGTCCTTCCAATCTGCCTGAGCAAATGTCGATAAAAAAAATGACCATTTGCATGTGTGTACAGCAGGCGGAGACCCTCTGAAAGACCTGAAGCTGTAACTGCCATGAAACATAGCTCAATTAGTTGTTATGCTTCAGTTGGGCAGAATACAAATATACATCACAGTTTAAATCTTTATTTAAAACAACAACAACAAAAAAAACATTGAGAGCCATCTATTCTGTTATTAAATTAATTAAAGTAAGTGGCTTTAACCTGACCAAATATTAAAACGGCTATGCGATATGAACGGTTCGGGACTCAAAGGAGTTTAGAGAATCTTCCAAGTGTTTTTGTTTTACGTCTTCATTTTACTATGGAGAGATTATTTGTGGTGGATTAAACTGTGACTGTGGATAAAATTTGGTGAGGCCCTGTGCAAACACGTGTTGCTTTTACTAGTCGTAAAATGTAATATGTTGGATCACCAATTTTAAAAAGAGAAGTAGGTGTTAGGAAGAGAGTCAGGTAGGGAAGATCCACTTCTGCTCTCCACAGCTTTTAAGCGGCCTGCTGGTAAAAAGTCAGACAAAGGGAAAGGCTTGGCTAAAGGATCTGGGTTTTTCATAGATGTGGGATTTACATAATTAAGTAATAGTAAAGAAGACCTTCTGTTGGTACTTCAGCTACCCTGACTTCAGGAACTTCATGAAGAGACACGACAGAGTTGTCTGAAGTACCGGTTCAATCCTGTGAATCTAATTCAGTTTGTCAAATTAATGGAAAGCATTGTAAAACGAACAATCTCTCCACATTTACTGTACAAAAAGTTAGTCGTCTTTTCCAGCAGACTGCCTTAATGATTTGGCCTGATTCCAAACTGCCTCATTTTTTCAGACAACATAACAGGTTGTAAAGAATAAGATACTTTGATACTTTAATGATACTCTAAATCAGGGGTGTCAAACATACGGCCCGCGGGCCGAATTCGGCCCGCCGAACAATTTAGTCCGGCCCTGTGGCTAAATGCATTATCATTAATAAAAAATAAAAACTTCTTCTTTTTTTTCCCCCCCAGTGTCCTGTCTGGCAATGTGGCAATAAGAATTGTTGTCTTAATGCCAAAAAGAGCTCAACAGATTTGACTTTCACAAGTGGAGCAGAACTGCTTTTTGCTCCGCTTGATTTATGAATGTGAATAGTTTTATTATGATTCATGCGGGGAATATCTCAAATGATATGGACACTACAATGGGAAAGTAGGAGAGGAAAGGAAGAACAAGAAGAAAAAAGGAAAAGGTGAAAGAAAGAGGAGATAAAAGGAAGAGAATGATAAAACAATTATTGAAAAAAAACATGTACTTTGTTTAATTGAAAATATGCAGTTCCTATATTGGCCACGAGGGGCGCTGTGTTTTAATTAGCAGATTAAGCTTCAGGTGTGGAAAAATTTAAATCATTTCTTAATTTTTATCTGTTTGATGTATTTTGTCATGCAGGACAGTGTTTTTAAGTTCCAAAAAATGTGAATAAATGTTTTTCAACATTGTATAATCACTGTGATCAGTTATTATGCATGATGCACTTAAGTAAATGTTTAACTGAGTAAAAGTATTGTTGAAATTGCACATACTTTTCTTAAAAACGCTGAAGTTATTCATAATATATTGTGTAAAAGTGAAATTCATTTAATATAAAAATCAACAACAAGTCCACATTTATTAGTTCTATTTAATCTTGCAATGAGTTTACTCGTGTGGCCCTCTTGAGATCAGATTAAGCTGAATGTGGCCCCTCAACCAAAATGACTTTGACACCCCTGATCTAAATGGAGGATTATCTGTTGCTTTTGTGTGATATTTCTAGAGGGTTGACAGAATTGAGGTAAATAGGGGTAAACCAAACAGTTTACCCTTATTTATTACAGTTTTCTTCAATCAGTTTGCATACGTTAGGACTTCTGACTTACAAAAAATAGGAAACACCAGATTATGATGTTATGTAAGCTTCTTGTAGTTTTTTTCAAAACATTTGAATTAGCTGGAGGGACTCCTGGGGATGTAAGTCAAAACTCAAACTCCTTCCTTCCTTCCTTCTCCTTTCCATCTATCACAGATTCTCAGTCAAGTTTAGGTCTGGACTTTTTATTGGAACCTGCTTTGATCTAAGCCGTTCTGTTGCAGCTCTGACTGTACAGTAGGTTTAGGCTCATTGAGCTGCTTAGCAGGGGCCTTTTTCTCCCTCGCCTTAATTCTTTTGCAGCCTCTAACAGGCGTTCTTCTTCTGGGATTGTTCTGTATTTAGCTCCACCCATCAACCCTGACCAGCTTCCCCGTCCCTGCTAAAGAAAAGCACCCCCACAGAACGATGCTGCCACCGACGTGTTTCACAAATAAAGAGTTGAGCAAATCGGCCAAAAACGGGTTCTGTTTCGATCTCATCCGACCAGAATGTCGCACAATTTCACTAGAAGGGCTGAAAATTGGCCCACGGGTCACACTTAGAACGCTCCAGGTTTAGAGGGTCAGGATGGACATTTCCTGATTCAATTTTTTTTTTTTTTTTAGAATATAAACTGGTCCATTCACTTGCATTTGAAATAAATAGGCAACACATTTCAACTTGAGTCATGATGTAAATGACGCTGGGGACTTTCTACATGAAGTTAGCATTTTCTCCCTGTGCATATATGGGTTCTCTCCTGGTTTGGTTAATTGGTTTCAAAATTTCCCTTAAGTTGTATTCTGTGTGCATGCTGGCAACCTGTCCGGTTTACCCCCGCCTCTCACCCAATGAGTGCTGGAGATGAGCACCATGGTCTCATTTATCAAGTTTAAAATAAATACTAGAAATATTGATTTTTAGATTTTGTAAGTGTACCCCTTTATTTCAATAAAGCCTCTCCTTTTGTGTTAATGGTGTTTGTAGTTTAGTATGAAACTGTTCAGCTAAATCTAACCTATTGAGAGCATCTGTTTGCGTGCCTTTTAGCAAAACTGTTTCTTTTATGTTCAGATCACAAAATCAGGGTAAGTCATCTTTAGAGGCATGAGAAAACTGTGATTTGATTAATGTTAAAATGCATTGTCTGCTGTAACGTAAAGGACAGCATTGTCTTGTAACGGTGTGACCAAATGAGAGATTCAAATCTATCGTTCTACCTTTTAGGTATCGTGCCAACACACAGACCTACCAGCCTTACAACAAGGACTGGATCAAAGAGAAGATCTACATGCTGCTTCGCTGCCAAGCCCAGCAAACAGCCAAGTCCTGAGAAGATGTGTGTGTGTGTGGGCGGGGGGGTTAGGGCTGACACGTTAAAAAGTTGTTTTTCTGTTCTCCTGGGGTGTATTTTATATGTCCTTGTTTGATTTATTAATAAAGATTCCTGTTAAATAACACTAGTACTTGAGATTTGTCATTGCGTATATCACTGTTACTGTGCTTTACTCCATTCATTCACATTGAGGCCATTGTACAATAAACACCATGCCCTGTTACCTTTTGGACCGCTCACATTTTCATGGCTTTCTTCTACTTTTAAGGTATTTTCCTTTTTTTATTTATTGTTCTTTTGTTTTCTTTTTCCCTGCCACAGCACCTGCCTGAGGTTTTCACGCATCGCAACTTCTCACAATACAAACCCACGTATCTGTATTTTGTTGGGATTTCAGTTCACAGACCGACACAGAGCAGCGCGGCGCTGAGAGGTCGAAGGCAAAGGATACAGGGTTTCAAAATCTGATACAGCTGCTCTGAAGGCCGCGGAGGTCGGTCAGAGAACCTTGAGAACAAAAGGTGACGCATCAGGCGGGTCAGGGAGACGGCGTAGAGCAGAGGGAGGTTCTGAAACAATATCTCCAACTTTGGACGTCTTAAATTATAACCATTTAAAAATTGCAGTATTGCACAGCTGAAAAATACATGTGGTAACTCTGGAGGAGGTGCAGAGATCCCAAGCTCAGCTCTGCAAATCTGTTATGAAAGATAAGTCTGAACCTTTTTTTATAGAAGGATAAAAAGAATAAAGCCATGAGAAGTCCCATTTCTACTCAGCCTTAAGCTCTGGACTCAGCAAGAACATGGAAGAATGTGCTCTGTTCAGGTCAGGCTAGAATTTGACTTTCGGGCCTATAAGTGATTATGCTGTGCTAGAGAAAACCAACAACACAGCATCCAATCGTCATGCTGTGTGGGTTTTTTTTTTTTTTTTCTTCTTCGACAGGGAGAGGGAAAGTGGTCAGCGTTGATGGGAACATGGAGCTAAACACAGGGCAGTCCTGGAGGAAGACCTGAAAGAGGCTGCAAAAGACTTTGCTTCCAGCAGGACAACCATAAAAATGCAGACAACAGAATTGCTTGGATTAAAACCCTTCAACCTGGTAAAAGGGGCCCAGTCAAAGTCAAGACCTAAATCCAATTTAGAATATGTTGCAGGACTAAAATGATTTAAGTTCATGTACGCTTCCTATCCTGCCTACCTGAGCTTGAGCTAGTTTGCAAAGAATAGGCAACAAAATTAGTCTTTGTCTGCAAATCCAGCAGAGACAAACAGGACTTGAGCTCTGATTGCGGTGATAGTTTTGGTCTAATGCAGGCAAATAAATAAATCAAATTAAAACAGTTAAAACAAAAACAGTTATCCAATACGTATATAAATGTGTTACTACTTAATGATCCAAATCTTACGAGGTTTGTGTTTGCAAAGTGAGAAGATGCAGAAAAGTTCAAGGGGCATTTGCAAAGTGTTACATTTTCTATATTGATACATTTACAATCTTGAATTAAAAGAAAAACATAACAGGGCAAAATAAATAAAATAAACACACAATAAAAAAAAACAAAAAAACAAAACAAGAGTGGGATGTAAGGAATGTGTCTTAAAAAATATTCCTAAAAGCGTGAATCTGTTCATCTAATTTTCCATCCTTTCAGGGGTAGAAATCCTTAACTTTTACATAGATTACACGTCATGTTCCCCTCCTGCTTTTTTTTTTTTTTTCCAAGGTTTGAACGTCGTTAAGTGGATTTGAAAGAAAAATCAATAAAAGGCGATTTAAAAAACCCCGCCTGCGAGCCGTGTGAAGGAACGCGCCGTTGAAGCGCGGGGAGCGCAGGGAGGGGGGGGGGGACACTGGAAGCGTGCGTGCCGCCTGGTGGGGCGCAGGAGGCGGCCACGCTTCTCCTGCACTCGCGCTGCTGAAGCCTGGATGCTCGCCTCTCATGTGTGCGCCCCCCCCCCCCTCCCTCCCCCCCCCCCCCCCCCCCCACCACCACCACCACCACCCATCTCTCCCTCCCTACCTTTGTGTTGTGATCGCGGTCTGTTTTCTCACACCCACTCCGGCGCCCCTACCACACCCCTCCCTCCTCCTCCTCCTCCTCCTCCTCCTTCATCCCACCCTGTCCTACCCCCTCCACCACCACCTCCACCCCCCCTCTCCTCCTTTTAGCATCTGAAAAGACCACTGAGTGAGAATCGATGGCGCAGAGGCCCGCTTGACAGGACAATAAACCACAAAGAAGGGGTGAGGGTGTGTGTTTTTTTTATATATATATAAATATATATATATCCTCTCTTGGTTAATCTCGTAATAGCGGAATTTCCTCCAGCGACCCAACGAGAAGGGAATCGCTCGGGGCTGACGGCGAGGGGAGATGTTTAACGCAAGGCATCTTTTGTTACCGCGATATGATTTACAGCAGGCGTCAGCTGCCGCGGACCCATCCTGAGGAAATGCATCAGGGAGGGGGAAAGACGAATAAGAAGAAGAAGGATGAGGATGATGGAGGGGAGAAATAGCGACAAACGGCGGCTCGGACGTAGATTTTTTTTTTAGCATGAACCCCGCATCACCTTACGTAACCCAGAAACGCACCGGCGGGTCCTGGCGCTGCCGTGGCCGGAGGAGAGCGCGGCGCACTTGCCGCCGCAGGTCCGGATGAGCGGGGCGGCGGTGCGTGGATTTCATTGGGCGATGCGGTACCTTCGGGGGTGTTAATGCGGCTGTCTCGATGTAAACAAAAAAAACAACAAAAAAACAAAAACGCGTCTGGAGGGGGGGAGGAGGGGAGAGACTTTGAAATTGAGCGCAAGGCAGTGAGTAATAATGTTTTGGAGCGGGCTGATCCACATCGCTGCTGCTTGTCTCCTCACCAGCAGCAGCCATGAGGACAAGTCACATCAATGGGCTCCGACCTGCCTCTCATGTCTACCCCCCCCCCCCCCCCTCCCCCGGCCTCGGGCGGCATCAATAATCAGAAACACGACGCTGCTGTGGGTATAGATCTGCGCCAGACAGCTGATGAATCACACATTGATCGGTCCTGATGTGAAGGTGTGTGTCTTTATGGGGAGCACCCCGGGGTGAGCTGACGGCGTGCGCTGTGTTTCATCCCCCCCCCCCCCCCCCCCCCCCCAGCCTCCCTCCATCCACCACCCCGCAGCGATGCCCCGGCAGAGGAACGTCTGGTCTCCGTCCCGCCGCCTCGGCCCGGTACTACCCGCCCGCCCCCAGACGCCGAAGAGCGGCCACAGCTTCCCATGAAGCCCCCACCACAACTCAGCTCGACCGCTCTGCATGGGGCCTCTCACATGTGAAGTAAGCTCACCTCTTCTCTCAGTTTTTCCTTTAATCATGACGGGACGGTGGACATTATTTCTTTCCCTCCAATTACTTGAAATGCACAAAAACTGGAAATTTTTTTTAAATGTAGGGTTTAAAACTGTTCATTTCTGCTAAATAAAACCTAGATGATCAAACTTCTTCTAAGTTAAATAGAGAACATGTGCCACCGTGAGCCTTTCCTCACATTTTCTCAAATCACACCAAAGCCAACGCATCTGATTGGGATTTAATGGGACTGACCAACGCAGAGTGGCGCTTAATTGTGAAATCTAAAGATAGCTATTTATGTTTCCCCACTTTTACCAAGAAATTAAAAAAAAAGGGTGACGTGTATTTGTGCTCTGCCCCAATGTGACGACCCTTTGTTGAGTCACCTGCAAATAAATCTGGAGGATTTAACAGAGAGCATCCGTTAATGGCTGTTTTTTCTTTTTTTAATTGCGTTTAATAACGGACTTTGACTGGGCCGTTCTAACACACGGAAGTGCTTTGATCTAAACCATTAAACTGGCTCCCTGTCCTGCTGGAAGTCAAGCCTCTGCTCCAAGTCTCAACTCTTTTGCTGCCTGCGATAGCTTCTCCAGTTTCATGGTGGCAACTGTGAGATCGGGGGTGATTGTCACTTTTCTTCCACAAGTAGAGCTTTTGCATGTAATGAGTTCAGCTCAGTCTAATTTGACCAGAGCACCTTCGTCTACAGAGTTAAAAACCAGGAATCTGCGGGGCTTTCTTTCAGTAAAGGTTGTCCTCTTGCCATAAATGTCAAATCTGTGGAGCGCACAACTAATAGTTGTGCTGTCGGATGTTTATTCCCCCTGAGTTGGATCTCCAATGCTCTGGTTAGCTGTCAGTTTTACGTGGAAGAACAGTTCTTGGTACGTTTCTTGAGCCACACACGATGGATTGAATGAAAATTGTCTTGTAAAATGTTCTAAGCTTGGGTCGTTTTTCTTTTAATAATCTAACCCTACCCTAAACGTCTCCATAACTTTGTCCCTGACCTGTCTGCTGTGTTCCTTGGTCTTCATGATGCTGTTTGTTCCCTGATGTTCTCCAACAAACCTTCACAGAACAGCTGGATTTAGACTGAGATTAATGGGCCTGGTTGACACATTAGGGGACTTGACTTCTGAAGGGAATTACTGGCACTGGGTTTTATAGAGAGCTATCAGAGTCAAGGCGGCTGAATACAGATGCACGCCACACTTTTCAGATTTTTAGTGATGGGAAAACTTGGCAACCTTTTTCTTGAAGCTTCACAGCACGCCCGCCGTCGCTCCGGCTCATAAAAACCCAGTAAACGACACTGTTTGTTGTTGTTCGCATTGGACAAACCTCCGTCTCATCACCACCGTTTACTTGATGTGTTCTGCAATGTTTGTTTGTCCGTTTTTAAGTTTAAGCTTCTAGCGTAGTTGATCGAAACGCCATAACAGGACAGGCTTTCATCTGAATACTTTTAATGTCCAGCAAAGCTAGCAACTTATTGCGCTGGTCTGTCTTATGAATGATGGTGGCCAACCTCTTGAAGATGGTTCACCTCTGATCCAGACAGGCTTCTTCCACCTTAGCAGTCCCAGTCAATCAGTGCACAGGAAATACCTTCCTGTTTAGCAAACTTTCAAATAGAGGTGAGACGTTTTCACCAACCATAAGCAAGGTCCAGGTCTGTTTGCTCCAGATTGACGGAGCTTAAAACCTGAAAGCCCCTCCTCCACGTTTGGCTCTGATTCTGGAGACGCAGAGAAGATCTGAACCAGAAACCCTGAGCTGATCTCTGGAAGGCTGACGCAACAACACCACCACCATGGAACCCCTCCAGCTGATGCTGTTTTTGCCCCGTCTCTGTCTCGCTGTTGAATCATTGATGTTGAGCTGAAGTAAGTGAGGCCTGCAGCGCTTCAGTCGGTGACTTTGTTCCTCAGTTGTCGAATTTCTTTAGATTTGGTCGTGATGTCTTTCTTTAAGTAATCAGGCCTGGGTGTGGCTGGTGAATTATATTAAAGTTCTCTTTTTCTTAAAGAAAATTATTGGATAATCAGAAAGATCTAACTGTGCCAAAAAAGCAAAAACCAAAGGAATCTGTAAGGGGCCAAATAATTTTTCACAGCGGCGTAAGTAAAAGCTAAAACTTGAGAGGTGAAGGGTTGGCAGCGCCGCTGTTCTGCATCTTGTTTTCTTTCTTATGAGGCTCTGACGTATGTGTTGCCATAAAAAGGAAGCAATTCCAAGCCGGGGATGTTCTGTGCTTGTAGAAAAGGTTTTTTTTGCTTGTTTTTTTAAAGTCAACCATATTCAATTTGCAATTACACAAGACACAGCAGCCAGGGCATTTTAAAGCTCATTCACATTATCTACGGGTAATGTGGATGCAACAACAGCATTTGCTGTGTTTGAATGTGTTTTATCCTGATATCAGAATGATTGTTTTTTTTTTTTTAACAGGGGAGCTTTAAGAAAAAAAAACGTGTTTTTATGCCGGGAGTAACAGTTCCCCTTCTTTCTCTCAGCTGACATGGAGGATGAAGATGGGACTTGTCTACTTGATGTTTTGTGGTAAGTGTCTGATTGGTGCTTACACTCATACTCTGTAAAGCTGGCCTGTAGATGTTCTAATGAGAGGAATAAGACAAAGCGATCTGAACGTGCTGGGAAGTGTTTCGTGTGAGGCGCCACTCTCCGAAATGTATCAAACGTCACATTTGTTTGCAACAGAAGTCCGCATGGATTCCACTGATTTCAGTCCTGTTGTTCTGCTTCTCCCGTTGCAGTGACCCCCAAGCCCTGAACGACTTCCTTCATGGGACCAGTGAGGTAACAAGGGATTTACTCACAAAAGTAGTTCTGCTCACTGTCTACTCCCATTTTGGGTTTTCTCAAGTTTTAGTCGAGTCAGCTTTGCTGCATCTTTGTCCACAAACTACACTCATGTTCAAAAAATTACAATAATATTAAAAAAATATTAAAAAACTCGTTTCACTCGACTAAACACATTATATAGATTAATTATAGGCAGAGTGCTGTTTTTATGCCTTTATTCCTGTTGTGGTGGTTTTCCACTTACAGCTGGTGAAGGCATGCCAAACCAAAAAAAAAAATTGTAATACAGAAATGTGGGCTCAATGAAAAGTATGTTTAAGACCTGCTTAAAAGTTGTTTTTCCAAAGAGCACTTTAAATTTGATAAATGAGCCTGATCCAAAAGCATATTCTAATTTACTGAATATAACAGTGTATTTAAAATTGCCCTAAAAATTAATTTCATGCCAGAACACTTTTTGGTACTGCTTTACATCTTTAAGGAGAATCATTTCCTTTGTGTGTTCATTAAATATTAGTATTATTTGGGGGCGTTAAAGTGATGTTTTTATTTGTTACATTGGAAACTGCGTTTGTTTCATTAACTAAAAACTCGATCTGAAACTTAGCAGCTGATGTTAAATAACAAACTGCTGCTGATTGTATCAATCCCACCGTTTCCCACTGCTGTAGATAAAAGCTCATTAGCTATTTTTTAAAACCTGTCCCATCTTTCCACGTGATTAAAATTCAGCCCATTTGACACACAGGTCTGAAAAGAAATTCACACCACGCTTACGGGACTTCTCCTCATAAAGATCTTCTGAAAACCATGTATCATTTGTCTTCCAGTTCTCGGTCACGCATTCGTCTGTGTTGCTCCATCCCAGTTCGATACATTGATATTTGAGGTTGTAGCGCGAAGCCAGTCGGGCTTCTAATGAATCAGATTTGGGAAACCTTCGTGGGAGGGCACGCAGTTATTACAGAGTCATAATGTAACCCTGAATGCATTTTTCTCCTCGCTCAGGCTGGCCAAAGCTAAAATTGACTCATTTCTATCCCACCAGCTGCAGACTGAGGACCTGCTCATTAACTCCTCCTCTGGGGAGCCCTCCCTCTTCGCAGATGCTCCGGTGAGTGCTGGATGCGCAGCCAGCAGCGAGGCAGCAGCCAGCGTTACCACCCCCCAGGAGATTTGCTGTTTTTCTCTCCGTTTGGTGCCTCCTGTTAACGCTGACTAATCACACAACCACCCCTCTTCCCCCTCTATTGTCTCTGTGTGTGTCTCTCTGTCTCTCTCTCTCTCCCGCCGCTTCGTCCTCCAGAGTCCCGTCTCGCTGCTGGGAGACGGCGGGGACTGCACAGACACGCCTCCCCCCGGCTGTGTGGACCTGTCCTTCTTGGAGGAGGCTCTCCTGTCGTCCCCGGAGGGCGGGGAGGACCCGGAGGCCGCGCCGCCGCCTGCGGAGGCTGGATGCGAGGCCAAGAAGGAGGAAGCGGGGGAGGCGGAGGTGGCTTGCGATATCCTCCAGCAGAGTTTGCAGGAGGCGGAGATCACTGAGCAGACCATGGCCCTGGAAGCGGGGCTGGCGCAAGCAGGAGACGGTTTGTCCCTGTATTCCCCCGCCCCTCTCCTCTCTCCGCCTGCTGTGCCGTTCCTACCCAAGCCCGTTACTTTGCCCGTCGCCCCGCCGTTGCCCAGAGACACCCAGGCGGCAGTGGAGCCCCCCCAGCCCTCCCTGCTGGCTGTCGGACCAGGTTGCCCGTCTCTAAAGCCTGCCGCCCCGCCTCAGCTGATGGGACTCCTCCCTGGAAACGTGTTTCCTGCTCCATCTCCAGACAATTCCTTCTCCCTGAGTCCCGCTCAAGGCTCAAGCATGATCATCCACAAGGCCGTGCCCGGCGTCGCCGCCCGCCCCCTCCTCAGTCCGGCTCTTCGAGCTGCAGCAGCACCAGCGCCAGGCATCGTCCTGCAGCGTGCCCCTCTCCCTATCCAGCCCAAGCTGCCCATCAGCATCCAGCCCAGACTGGTTCAGATCAGCCCCAAGCCCTCGGGGCAGAAAGCCACCCCTGGCCTCACGTTTGTCCCGGCCACTGCCTCGCCTAACATTTTACTGTCCCAGACCCCGGGCCAGAAGACTGTAGCTCCGCCGCCGGCACAGCAGCTCCCAAAACCCGTCAGCCTGCAGCTGGTCAACCAGGGCGGCTCCTTCGTGCTCCAGCCTCAGGGACTCTTCCAAGGTCAGAACCAGTTTCTTCTTCCGGGCCAGTGTCCCGTTACAATCTCCCAGCCTGCCAGGGCAGTGCAACCTCTTCTCACCCCCAGTCATCCAGGCCCGTCTGTTCACGGCGTTGCCGCCTCCACCGGGCAGCTCGTGGACGGCTCTCAGATCCTAACCGTCCCCCAAAGACAGCTGAATTTCAGCCCGGTCTTCGCCACCCCTACAGGGCAGCTAGCTCTCCGCCAGGCCACTGTGCTTTCAGGATCTTTGCAGCTACAGTCAGCCCCCGCTACTGTCTTCCAGATGCCAGCACAGCTGGCTGGAGCCTACACCGCAGGGGGGCAGGGGCAACAAGCTACCCTGGTCCACGGCCCCGCTCTTGGGAACCACATCACCTTGATCAACAGCTCAGGGGTGCTTCCCCAGGATCTCACTTCCATCTCTATTGTCAACGGGCCCTCGGTGGTTCAGGGACTGCCGTTTACCGCCCAGGCCGCGGCTCCTCAGGCGGGCGGTACCGAAGGACAGCTGAGCCTTCAGCGGGCCTCCGTGGTGCTGCTGCCTGAGAGGCCCGTTCAGGACGAGAGGGGCAGCTCAGAGGAGGCTTTCCACCAGCTGCAGCAGGTGAGATGAACGCCACGAATACACGGTGTTTACTTTTTAAAGGAAGGATTTAAGTAGCTGCATGGGTTTATACATGCACACACATTTTGTAATGTTACAGCCTCAAACTCCAGCTGCCGTTGGTGGGGATTGTATGTCACGGACCAGAACAAGGCAATGTACGATTGGGATTTGCGAAGGAAAGAAATACAGGCTAGAAATAGAAAACTGAAGAGTGGCGTACACCGTCCCGTTGGAGCTCCGGCTGTGAGTTGAGTGTCATCGCTCTTCTGGAAGGCGAACCTCCGTCTGGAGTCTGTCGATTTAGCTCCAGGACCGGCCCGGATTGCGCGTCCCTTCATCGTCCCGTCCACTCCGACCAGCTTCCCCAGATCATGATGCCGCCGCCACCATGTTTCATTGTGTTGGCGCCGCACATATTGTCTTGCTTGTCGGCTAAACAGCAGAACGACTTCTTTCTCATATGTCAACTTGATTGACTCCAGTAGGACGTCCACAGGTGCTTTCTTACTCCCTTCCTTGCCACGGGGCTCTTGGCTGCTTCTCTGATTCATGTTCTGCTTCCTGGGCCGGTCTGTGTAGATGGACGATCGTGTGTTGGTACCACCGCAGCGCTGCCAGTAGGGATCTACCATTTTCAGAAGAGGGTGAATCATGTTCAAAGCTTTAAGCATTGTTTTTTCCACCTAACCCTGCTTTAAGGTTCTCCTGTCTGCTGTGTCCGTTGGCCTTCAGGGTGCTGCTTGTTCACTGATGTCTTCTAACAGCAGCTCTGCTGGCCAGATAGGCTTCTGCAGCGCTGCCACCACCATTTTTCACTGTAGGGATGGTGTTCATGGGGTGATGGCACGTGTTGGCTTAGGAGCCAGACATAGCATTTTCCTCGGTGGGCAAAAAAGTTACATTATCGTCTCATCTTACCAGAGCACCTTCCTCAATACACGTTGCTCACATGCCTTTTGGCAAACTCAAAACATGCCTTCTAATCTAATTAATGGCTTTTTTTCTGGCCACTCTTCCATAAAGCCCAGCTCTATGGAGTCTACAGCTTATTGTGGTCCTATGGACAGATCCTCCACTCTCAGCTGTGGAGCTCTGCAGCTCCTTCAGGGTGACCTTTGGTCTCTGCCTCTCTGATTAATGCCCTCCTTTCCTGGTCTGTGGGTTCTGGTGAGCAATCCTCTCTAGCCAGGGAAGATCAAAGATATGGATATTTTTCTATAACTCCACCCTGACTTGTACTTCTCACCAACTTTGTCCCTGACTTGTCTGGAGAGCTCCTTGGTCTTCATGGTGTATCCCTCTTACTGAATACTTTTTTTACTCTAAAACATGTTGATGTAGTGCTGCTTTTACTTGAGTACAATTTTTTGGCTACTCCACCCACTTCTGTTGAAATCACAAGTTGGACTGTAACGACATGGGTAAAAAGCCAAGAGGGGTGAATACTTCTGCGAGGTGCTGTACAATAACTTGGGGGGAAATAAAACAGCCAAAAATCAGAGCCTTTGGGTGGAATCCCTGCATTGAGAATTTGTTTCTTTCTTGGGAGCTAAGGGGAAAAAACTGAAATCTCAGTCGGCACGGTCAAAGTTGTAGCGCGTGGAGTTAGATTTTCTAACTGTTGTTTGGACAGCTCAGTCAAAGGTGGACATGTACAGGATGTGGTGTGAAAAAACACAAAGAGCTTAACCCCAGCTTCCAAGCACAGTGGTGGAGGTGTGGTGATTTTGGGTTCGGTTTGCTGCCACAGTGACTGGGAACGCCTCTGCATGCCGGGTCATCTGTGATGCCGGCTGTCCGTCAGCTGAGCCTAGTCTTCCTCTTGTGGATTAAATGAGTGTTTATTCTGTCCTGAAATGCAAAAAACCTGGATGTTGCTAGGGCTGGACGATAATTCAATGACAATATGTATCGATCGACAGATGTATGTCGATGATAGAAATAAAAGGCTCAATAAAAAGTTCAATAGATGAACAGTTTTCCTTCCTTTTGCATTTTAGCCTTTCATGTAGGTTAATATTACAGTCATTACATCCTCCCAACCAATCACAACGCAGACCCAGGAACCAAGCTCCCTTCAAAGAGTTCAGAGAGCATGCGTTCTTTTTCTTTTTTAAAAACCTGCGGTTTTGGTAAATAGTTGGTTGAATAAAGGGTTGAGTTTTAATTCAGTATTTTTGAGTTCTGTATCTAAAATAGGTCGCTAAGTAACAACATAAAATGGCCAGGGCTGCGCTTAAAATATATGTTTTGAATTTGTTGATAGTTATCAATATCGATATGATTTTCTATTTTATGGATATGCCATTTTTCTATATCGCCCAGCCCTATATGTTGCCATGATGCACAGCACAAGTTTTGTCTTACCTGCCTTGCCTCTCTTCCTGCAGCCCCTTGGACACGTCGTCCAGCACGTCCCGGTGCAGCCCCACTCCGCAGGGCAGCAGTCCTCTCCTCCTCCCATAGTTGCAGTCCTGCAGCCCCACCCCGAGCCACCTCACGTTCCCGAAGCAGCGGTGGAGACGCCCAAACTCCTGATGCCCCCGGCGGACTTCAGCCAAGCTGTGGAGGAGGCCGGCCGCTCGCTGGGTCGGAGCCAGGCCTTCGTGCAGCACGTGCCACAGGTCAGTGCGTGTCATGTCTCCTGCTGAGCGCGTCGTACCGTACTTTGGTGTCACGCTGTGGGGATTCTCCGTGAGAGACCAACACAAAGCAGCGCAGGAAGTAGACTACAATCAAAATCATTTGTGGTTTGAATTTTTGGGTTTTTTTGCACACAAAAAAAAATCTAAAAGCATGGTGTGCATTTATAGTCGGCCTCGCTGTGTCATCATCGCTCTGTGGAACCCTCAGCTGCAGGTCATTTAGGAGGGGCCTCGCTGCTGATTTTCCATGCGTGGAGACATTTTCTGCCCGTCGTTCTTTGAAAACGACTTTTTTCTCAGTCAGCTGGGATGGAGAGCGTCTGTGAGCGTAGTTTCTCTGCCTTTTTTCCGTGGCTGCCTTTGTGAACAGCGACATAACAATGATCAGTAAATGCACTCTGGCATTCACCCACAGGGGCTTTGTGGTTGCATGTGCTATGCAGCGGGCAGAACATGAGGCGTTCAGGTGCAGCTGGGATCTATCAAGGGAAATTGGGTGCTGGTGTGCGTGCGCATGGTTTTTATAAATCTGCCTTTTTTTTGGGGCATACGTACACTTTTAGTATGGAGTCCAAGCAATGTTTTCTAAATGAGAGCCCGGATTTGTGGATTGTACGACCAATAGTTCTCCCACCTGAACTGTGGATCTCTGCACCCCCTCCAGAGCTCCTTCTCGGGCCTCCTGGATGGTTTCCATGATTAATGCTCTCTTTTTGCGGCCTTAAAGTTTAGATGGACGACCATGTTGTGGTCGTTTGGCAGCTGAGCCATGCGAAGAGCAGCTCTTTAAAAGGTCCCAGACTTGGAGAGTTGTTTCCTAACCCAACCCCTGACCTGTCTGCTGGGTTTTTTTTTTGGTCTTTACAAAGCGGTTTGTTCAGGTTTGACGCCAAACCTTTTAGATTTATTTCAGTTTTTTTTGTAACACGTACTGTTTTTCTTTCCAATTCATCTTTAAATACTGCTTTGTGTTGGTTTATCACATAACCCCCCCTTCAAAAAACAATAAAAAACAAAAAAAAATGAAGTTTGAGATTGTAAAATTAAGACAGAGGAGTGATGTTTAATAAATGAATTAAACACTAAATGAATTCAAAAGGCAGAGGTGAAGAATAGCGTCATTCAAAGCAGCATTTAGTGCCTCGTACCAGAAGTTGGCCTGAATTATGGTCTGATTTTCTCCGCCCACAGCAGGAGGCTCTTAGTTCTCCCATCCCATCTGAATTATTGGTTGGAGCACTGCCAGTGGTACCGATTGAGCCCCTCAACTCCCCGGCCGGCAGCGACGGAGAGGGCCGACCCCAGACGGGTGCCGTGTCTGAAGCGGACGCTCACCTGCTCCCCGGCCGGTGTGGGGAAGCGTCTCCTCAGCCCTCAGACCCCGAGGACACGCCGCAGACCCGCTCCCCGTCTCTGGCTCGGGACGCCGCGGGACCGGCTCCTACAACTTTCTCCCCTCCAGCCGGGCTCCAAGCGTGCGCCCCCCAGTCCCACGCGGAGGCCCAGGTCCAGTACCAAGTCCCCCACCAGCACCAGGTCCCGCAGGGCTTGTTTGCTGAGACCCAGGCCAATGATCACTCATCCGTTTCCCAGCTTCCAGCCCGGAGCAGCCCCTCCCCTCAGCACGTCAGCGTCCCGGTGCCTCCGCAGCAGGCAGCTCTCCTCCCTAAGGAGGGCGACGACTCTGCTGTCCAACAGCACACCCTAAACAGTGAGTCCACCTGCAGCTCCATAAAAGAGAAAAAAGCCCACTCACTGCCAGTGTCTGTGTCTCCTGCTCCGCTGGGTTCATGTTTTTCGTCTTTGTGTCGTTCATCAGAACCCACAGCTGCCTTGGAGAGTAAGACCTTTACTCTCAGCGTGCGTCCATCCTCTCCTGCAGATCAGGGGGTTCGGGTTCACGGGCCTCCCGCTCCGTGCAGCCCCTTCCAGGTGAGCGGCGAAAAGGCGCGACGAGTTTGTTTGACACACCATGCAGCGCACTCTGAATTATTCCACCCAAAACGCACCAGCGAGTCCATGTTGTCTCATTGAATATCCTGCATCCAGCAGGCGGCAAGCGATCTGGAGCTGCAGAAGGAGGAGAGGCTCACACCAGCAATGCGCAGGCACAGGTAAGAAAGTCAGATTTAGAAGTAAAATTAATTTTATGTGTTGGTTCCATTTACCGTCAAACGTTTATTTGTCGCTCGATTCTCTGCTTTTCCAAGAAATCCTGCTAACTTTTTGTTCCTTAAGTTGAACTCCTGCTCGTTCAGTCGGCCCTATTTGCTGTAGACCCAAACCAAGTGGTGCAAGTATTGAAGATTTGGTTTGGAATTTTCCAACTTGCCTGGCAAATAAAAGTCTCAATCTGTGGCGCGAATCTCAGCTGCCTTCAGACGTCGCCTAACCTGACTCATGCCAGACGGATGTCGCTCCGCCTAGCTTCACTCACATACATCTGGGACATCTCCCATAGAGAAGTGATTTCTCCAACCAATTTTATGGTCTGGCCAATCAGGACGCAGGGCTGCAGTTTCATAGATGTGACGTAGTGGAGAAGCGACCGTGAGACTGTTTTGATAGCAATGGCGGCTCGTCGAGGAAGCAAGCGTTAACATTGATGCTGCTATTTCTTCCGTGTTGTCCAATCTACCTAATATTGTTTCATTAAAAGAACATCAGAGAACGGCTCTGAAGGCTTTTGTTGGTGGAAACCATGTTTTCGCCCTTCTCCCAACCGGATTTGGCAAGTTTTGTTTTCCGGGGCGCGCCCGTGGCGGAGCGGTTAGCGTGAACCATGTTAGGAGGCCTTTAGTCCTCAATGCGGTCGGCCCGGGATCGACCCGCGGCGCTTTGCCGCCTGTCTTCCCCCCTCTTCCTGTCAGCTCACTGTCAATAAAACACGTAACACTAGAGCCGCAAACACATAAAAAAAAAAGTGTTTTTTTTCCTGCATCGCTCTCATCAGCGTCACGGGTTAGCTTCGGTGTGAGTGGTTGAAATAGCACGTCGATAAAGATGACAGACAAGTGGCTTATCCAATCATATGTAAGGAATTTTTGATAAGGCCCAGCCTTCAGTAAAGGCAATTCCTATGGAGATGTCCCAGATGTATGTGAGTGGAGCTAGGCGGAGCGAGACATACATCTGGCATGAGTCAGGTTAGGCGACGTCTGCCCTGTCTAGTGAACAGAGCCCGCATGTATGTGGTTCAGTCATAATCGTAACAACCAAAGGAACACGGCAGACAGGTCAGCGATGGGGCTGTGTCTGGGCTTTAAAACAGTGTCCTAAGCTGCCAACATGCCATGCGCCACTGTTCGGTCCGCCAGAGAACACAACGTTTTTTGGCAAACCTACAAAGACACTGCCGTCCATCTGAAGGGAGAAGAAGTCCCAGGAGGAGCCAAGAGGCTTTTAGCAACTCTGGAGGAGCTGCAGAGATCCATAGCTAGAACATGGTGGTGGCAGCATCACGGATTCCAAACTTGAGCCATTTCAAAAGAGGAGGACAAGCAGAAGTCGCCTCAAAACGTCAAATTTTAAAGCTGCCTAATCTCTATCAATGCTTTATTTTGTATTTGTTTTAGATTATTGATGCTTTGTGGTTGTATTGCCATTTGTCTGGATTTAATTTTGTACAGTGTCATTGAGTGTCATGACAGGCTCTTTTCAAATAATAATAATAATAATAATAATAATAATTATTATTATTATTATTATTATTATTATTATTATTATTATTATTATTATTATTAACTATCGAGGTGAGCATTCCCCAAATGACTTGGACCTGCTACCTTGTCCTCCAATAGATTAGTCCTCCGTGACCCGACAACCAGCTTCGTTTCACATGCTAGCACCTTGCTTCTTCTGCTGCCGAGCTAAACCCTGCATGTTAACGCTGAGACCTCGCCGTTTTTTCACCAGACTCCAGCAGCAGCTTTGTTCGGACCACGGAGCCGTGCAGAACCCGTTCACACGACCGGCGTTCACCACTCTGAAAGACGCCGTCAGACGCCTGCTGCCGTACCACGCCTGTGCCGGTCACCCGCCCGCTCAAGACGACTTCAATTTAGGTTCATTCGCATTGGTCCATGATTTATAAAGTCTAAAAATATTTCAGATCTAACCATCATGTGGATATTTTATTTGGCTTCGGGTTTCATTGACTTTCCTATTTCTCCTGTCATGTTTTTCTTTATCTCTGTTAAACTACTGAACAAGCTTACAAGGAACATCCAGATTCTCTGACAATGTCACCTTCATCTGGAAGTGACACGCCTGTCTCTTTTCAATAGTGGACCAGGAGTTTGACACCGTTTCCGGTTTCCTGCTAAAACGCACCAAGGACATGGTCAACAAATACAGGCAGCTATTGGTTAAGGAAACCCAGGTGAGACAAAGCACGTTTTATTCATGCTTAGCACAACCCACGCCTCTCCAGATTTCTGATGCAGAACTACATATTTGCAGTAAACGGTGTATCAACAGTGGCTTGAAAAGGATTCATACTCCTTAAACCTTTATGTTTTTTTTTAGATTTCAACGTATTGTTTTTTAGGGATTTAATGTGACCAACCAAAACAAAGTGGTGGTTATGTGGAAGTAAAATTATATGTGGTTTTAGAAGTGTGGTGTGCACTTGTACAGTTCCCTTGCACCATGATCCCCCTGAATGAAATGCAGTTCAGCTAACCAGATGTCACCTAAAATCACTATAAACGCAGCTGTTCTGTGAAGGCCTGCGTTGTTAGTGAGCGTTAGTGAACAAACAAAGAGTATGGCAGAACGGTCTGCAAAGCGAGCGATATATGGTCATCACCATGAACTGACAGGCTGGACAAGGGGAGCATTAGTCAGAGAAGCAGCCAAGACATCCATGGTAGCTCTGGAGGAGCTGCATAGATCAGCAGCTCCGGCAGGGGAATCTGACAAGAGAACAACTATTAATCATAGACTTCACAAATCTGATCTGTATGTAAAATGGCAAGATGTGAAACCTTGTTAAAAGAAAGCCCCAAGGTTTCTTGTCTATGGTTTGAGTTTATTTATATAGCATTTTTCAGTAACAAGACCATTCAAAGCCATCTTATCTTGTAGTCATATTCAATAGATTAAAATATGCATTTTTTTGAGGCTTGTTTGCCAGATTAAAAGTACCTTTTGAAAAAAAAAAATAAAAAACAGCCTTTAAGCTGGTCTTAAACATACTTTTCATCAAGGCCCTGTTCCTTCTTGAAAACATTTGTTTTTTATTGGTCTGATGTAATATTCTAATCTTAAATGCTGTTTTTAATAGCTGGAGGGATGAAAAAATCATAATTAACAGAAATAAAGGCTTTAAAACATCATCAGTCTGTGTTAATCTTTATATGTTTCCCTTAGTGAAATGAGTTACTGAAATATATTAACTTTTCAATATTGTTCAATAATATGGTGTGAATGCTGCTTATTAAGACTCGATGCAGTCTGCTGGGTTTTCTTAGACAGGAAACTTTCTGACCAATCTGTACGATTTGAGTGAATGTGACTTCAGAAAGTGCCTTGAGATGACGTGTGTTGTGAATTGGCGCTATATAAACAAGACTGAACAGAATTGATATTCTAATTTATTGATTATGGCTATACATCACACACATGGAAGAAGGTGCTCTTGTCAGATGAGATGAGGCCAAATTTTTGTCTACTTGCTAAATGCTACATGTGCGGCTGAAAGCTAAAACCGTATGTCACCCTGAACACGATCCATGCCTTGAAACACGGGAGTGGTTGCATCATGGTGCAGGAGGGCTGTTCTGCTGCAGAGACAGGGAACCTAAATACAGGACAACAACCTTAAACATACGGTCAGAACAACAGCTGGAGGATGTAGATCAAAGCGTAGTCATATGTTTGAATGGCCTAGTCAAAGTTCAGATTGAGAATCCGTGGCAAGAAGAAGCTCTCCTTTCAGTCTATGTTTACGCCCCCTTCATTAGGATGGACTGACTGGGCAATTTAATCTTTAAGTGAAATATGGTGCTGTAATTGCACTAAAAGGGGTTCCACAAAGTACTGACTCAGGAAGGTGAACACAAATGTACGCCACACTTTTTAGATTTTTATCTGTGAACAGTTTCCTCTTCCGTTTCTCGCAATCAGGCACTAGTTTGAGTAGGTCTGCCACATAAAATCCTAACGGAGTACAGCGTTTGTGACTTGAACCGACGTGAAGGTGTCCCTGTCTCCGCCGTTGATGACATGTGAACTGGTTTCCCGCAGCAGGAGAGTCCGTCGGCAGAGATGGTGATGCTGGAGCGTCTCTTCCTCCAGGCCGAGAGGTTCGCGTTAGCCGAGGAGCGAAGGCGGGCTCGCAAAGATCCAGGTCAGTGTCCCAGCGGGGGGAGGGGGGTGGGGGGCTGGTACCACCACAAGGAGTCTCTCAATGAGAAAATAATCGTCTCCAAGCAGAGTGCGAACATTTAAACTGACTCAGGAACGTGATTGAGTAAGTCATATGTTTTCTTTTCATAGACGATTCAAGTGGTTCCTTAGGGCGCTGCACTTAACCTCCATATTTGCTCCAGTGGAGCTCCAAGGTGTGAATGAGTGATTAAGACATGTAAATTTGGGCTGAGGAGGGCTGCCTGATGATGGAACAATTACATGGGAGAAGTTAGGGGCAAATTAAAGCTGTTTTTATGTTAATTAAGGAGCTGAAAGAAGGTAGGGGACTCTTGATAGCTGTTAAATGTCAGACCTGGCCGCTGCTAGACTCTGGAGGTTCAGAGAACATATTACCAATCTAAATCTAAAACTCATTTAGACACTGCATGATTTAAGACATTTTTATATATTAGATTATATTTATCACAGGGAGCTCTAAAAAAAAGTGTCGATATTTGATTGACGTGGTCTCTACAGTGCAACAATAAATCACAACATTAAAGAGATATTGGAGCAGATTATGTCCGATCCGCATGTTGAACCAGCACCAACGAAAACAAGGATAAAGAGAACCAAAGCAGAATACAGCACTTGTAAAGGCATTTTTATTGCTTAAACTTTTTCACCTTTTTGTCACACTGCATCCACTCAAGCTTTATTTTATTGGGAGTTTACGTAACAGATGAACAAAACTGTGAAGTCGTTTGTGTGTTTGCTTTTTAGCCGACATGAGTCAATATTTTGTAGAAGTACTTTTTACCACAGTTACAGCTGCCAACCCTTTTAACAATAACAAACTTTCCTTTTTTTTCTCTGCTATAGCATAACATCCCCACAGCATGGCACTGCCACCCCCCTGTGTCACTGTGGGGATGACGTGTTCAGATTGGCGTGTAGTTTTAGGTGCACGGTTGCTATATCCTCTACTCGTGACAAACTGCAGTGGGACATCTTTCAGCACATATTCCAAGAATGGAAACTCCACACAGGCCACAATTGTATGACAAATAGTTCTCCTGTTAACAGATACCAATAAAAGACTTTCATATTTGTGGTTGCGATGTGACTTAATGTGGAAAAGTTCAAGGGGTAAACCTGCATCACGCAGGGTGCTCATTGGAACAAAGAGACCCACGGGACAAAGAAGGATGCACACCCTCAAACCTAAAGGCAGATAAGAGTAACCTAACCTTCACGTTTACTGGACTGCTAGGAGAAGCCAGAGTACCCTGGGAATACACAAATCCACGATGGAAGCAAGAAAACCCCATGCTGGAAGAGAGTGGCCGGGATTTCAACCTAGGACCTTATTGCTGCCCCAGCATGCACCCTGATTGTTATAACATGCATTTTTTTAGACAAAATGATGCAGCGACAAAAATAAGGTGTTACACATAGTAACGGCGCTGCCAAGGTGTTTGGTAGTGTTGTGGTCTCAGCGACCTAGCAAGACCGACGTAAGACCAAGACAGGACCAAGGCTGATAAATCTGTACGTAGAAGCTCATTAGCAAGCCACAACTTATATATGAATCTACATTTGTCTCCAGCAGACCCCCCTGACTACAGACCACCCGTCCAATATAGCTAACTGGTAGCAACAGACAAAGCAGACAGCTCTGGAGAGAGCACAGATCCAGCTAGCCGTTAGCATTTGCTGCAACCACAGTGAGAGGACATCTTAAATCACTTAGCGTTTCTGCTAACTGCGTGTTTTTTTTTTCAAAATAAAACTCTTTATTGGGTGCATTTGAATACTGCTAAAATTTTGACCTCAGGTACAATAAAGAAATAACCTGACTCCACCAGATGGATTTGCTCCGCATATCCATCTGGAAACCTTCCGTTGAAGTAATTTTGGGAAGGGGCGAAAATACTGGTTAGCTGATTGGCCTATGTTGGTGATAGACGGGCCAAATAAACCAATCAGATCAACGAAGCATATGACGTACTAACAGCGACGACGAAAACAGAACCACAAGCTCTTGCCGAAACCAGTCGGGAGAAGAGCAAAAACATCTTTTCCTCTGAGAAAAGCCTCCAGAGCAGAGTTTTGCTTTTCTTTCAGCAAAGAAATACTCTGTAATTCCGATAAAACTTGCTCGATAGCCACGCTAACGCTAGTTTTATCGGCTGAAGCCGCCATGTTCTTTAAACTGAACTGTCGCGCTTCTCGTTGCGTCACACCTCAACCCGCCTCAAAGCCAACGCTGATTGGACGTTCGTTTGGTGAACTGCTCCAAATTTTCTTTAACGGAAAGTAGCCAGACTGATCTGCGAGTGAAACCTTGAAAGCTCGCGAGATCAGGATGGTCTCACGAGGCTAATAAAGAAAAGGATGTTGCAGGTCTGGTCTCAAGAAACCATCCTGAGACTCATCCAAGAGTCAGACCAGACCAAGACTTTGAGTTTGTGGTCTTACAACCGGTCTTGGGACCAAAACCAATCTTGAGTACTGCAAAACTTCTGTCTGCCAACGTACCCAATACTAACTAACCACATTTTTGCAACACTCCATTTTTCTTCCTTCTAGAAACTTTTATGACAGCTTTGGTGACGCCAGCGTCTCCCCCTCCCGGTGCCAAGTCCTCTGGCTTCTCTCACGTACCCTCCTCTAGCAGCCCCTCCTCCCCGCCAGCCTGGGCTCGACTGACAGAAAGACCCCCAGGACTGAAGACGTATCGTTCCAGCTCCCGCGGAGCTCTAAGGCTCACCATCAAACAGGAGTCAGGCTCTCGCAAAGTGATCCACAACTCTGCCTGCGACCCGGGACTCAAAAGGGACCACACGGGGCAGCTGACCAACGGGGGCGGAGGTGTAAACGAGCGTCACCCTCAGGCAGCCAACGGAGCTTCAATGCGTCCCCAGCGTGGAGAGGAACCATCCGACGAAGGTCTCGGCTTCGACGCTGCAGAACAGGTCCCACGGACGGCGCCCCGTTCCCAGACAAAACCTCCAACTCCCCTCCCGTTGACAGAACCAGAGGACGTTTGCTTTGAGATCGCCACCAGAGACATCGGCTCCCCTAAACTGAAATGCTACAGGCTGGATGTGTCGCCACAGCCGGAGCAGCGCTTCAGCCCTGCGTCCCTGCCTTTCCAAGAAGACAACATCCTCAGCGAACATCTACAGAGTGCCATAGACAGCATACTGGAGCTGCAGCGCCTGCAGGGCCCCTCCACGGCCCCGGGCAGGGCGGCGCCGGGCCCTTCACTGGACCAGCCTGTCACCAGCATCCTGGAGGGACACCTGTGAGGTAACCCTACAGGGGTCAACACAAAGATGTGGATGATGAAGACGTTGCTTGAACTGATGGCGTGAGGGAAGAAAACAATGAATAGGCACTATAAAGAGATGCATACCAGACAACAGCACTATCTATAGTCCGATAGATGTTAGGTACTTCATTTTCGATGTATGTTTGTGGAAAAAAAAATCTATTTGAATAGGAGCTATATTGTTTCAGTGGTAGTTAAGTCCTTCAGAGGTTTACGACACTGGTGTAACCTTCATCAGCATATAGTATATAAGTAATAGTGAGGATAATAAAACATGGAGTAGACTGAGATTATTCAATAGTTTTTATAAGATTTTGTTTTTGAAAATTGTGAAGCTTTTCTTTTTTTCTTTGTTTTTTTTTGCATAGTGCCAATCTTCCAGGGTATTTATTTTGATACTTTGTGCCAATTGTGTTATGCATTGAGAAATGCAGTGAATGTGCGAGGTATGAGTGTTCTCCTTCGGATTAGGGTTGCGTGGATTTGCTCGCGTGCGTGTGTATGTGTGTGTGTGTAAAAGCATCGGATCACGTGACGGAGTGAAACACAAATATCCCGCGTTCGCCGTCATCCTGGCTTAATGAATGAAACTCCAAAGATTTAGTGACTTGCTACATTCTGAATACACCAGCAAACGTCCACGTCATGTCTCTTCCCGCAAACTGGAGTCTGTCCTCGTTGAAGTAGAAGAAAAAAGAAGAAGAACCCGGTGGGGGCGTAGAAACACATTAGACAGCCGTGTTTTGTTGCTATTTTTGAAGGTTTGGACCATTATGCGAGTCAAACTGTGAAATACTGCTAGTTTTGAGTCTGCTTTCAGAGACTAGAACAGTTTCCCCCTACTGTATTTATGAACATGCAAGCAATAATAGGTTAGGGTTGTTGGGAGCTCCGTGGTGCAGGAAGAAGCCTGTTTGGTAACTGGGATTGGGTAAAAACGAAGATTGTTTCGCAGAAATGAGAGATGCTTTTTTTTGTCATAAAGGCCTTTGATGTTTAGAAAATAATTCTAACATGTCCCAAGGGCTTAAAGTTGGCTTATTGGCGTCAATGACCATGAGTAATGTTCAGTTTTGGAAAGATATACACCAAAACTAGGAGAAAATCTAGAGTTTGAGCCTCTCTGCATCGTCAGCCTTTGACCAAAAAACCACAACAAATCGTCTGCTACCCTTAAAGTTGATTTAAAAGCAGTTTTTGCAGCTTCTTATGTTATTGTGACAATCTAACCGGCCCCTCTGAAAATGTGAATTCTGTTGCAACCGACCTTCGCAAGCTCGTAATGAAATGTTTGCAAAACATTTGCCGTAGGTGATTTTTTTTTTAGCTTGAAGGTCAAAGTTTAAGCTGTAAAAACAGCAAAATATCTTTCTTACTTGTAGAATGGACTTAAAACATGCCTCAGAAATTTGCCTTTGGTGTGTTGACGTATGGAGTCACTTTTGTATTATTATATTTGCAATAAAAAATATGAAAACAATTGTTTAAAATAAATCAACTCTTTCATTGGAATATATATTCTATACTTCAGCCGCTATTTGATTTATACAGAATGTTCTAGCTATGTGTGTAGAGATGGATATATACATCGATTCCCCCATTTTTCCTGGTGGTTGCAGGTGTTGCCAACTGGGACTGAGAATAGTAGCTGTTGCATCATGGATAAATAAAAATTATCTAAATAAGCACAACTTGTAGATTAATTCACCGTAGGAGTTGCAACGCAGAGCTCAGTGACTGCATTCAATTATCCCCGGTATTTGTAACAGGAGGATATTATATTGCTTTTAGCAACAGTAAAATATTTGTTTCTCCTGTTTTTAAATAAAAGCAATGAGAATGAAGTAGGGCTGGACGATATAGCATAAAAAAGCATATTGATAAAATACAAATCATATTGATCGATATTGGTAATTATAAACAAATTTAAATCATATATTTTAAGTGCAGCCCTGCCCAGTTTATGCTGTTGTTTAGCAACCTGTTTCAAATTCAAACTCAACCCTTTATTCAACAAACTTTTTACCAAAACTGCATGTTTTTTAAAAAGAAAAAAGAACATGTGCTCTCTGAACTCTATGAAGGGGGCGGAGCTTAGTTCCTGGACCTGCGTTTTGATTGGTTGGGAAGATGTAATGACTGTAATATTAGCCTACATGGCTAGAATGTAAAAGCAAGGAAAACTGCTCTTCTATTGAACGTTTTATTTTTTATTGAGCTTTTTATTGATGCTCTCGGATTTAGGTTTGCAATTTAATGACACAAAACTAACTCCATACATTTAGGGGTTAAAACAATTTATGGATTGGAAATATTTCAAAATAAATCACAAATAAGATAGATAGGGTGTGTTTTTCTAGCTATTGCGTCATCTTGGTGTTAGGAAAAGAGACAACATCCAGACATTTGGGGCTAAACGGCTTTCTAACATTGTTTTCTTGGATTGTACGAGTCTTTGTGTGCGTGTTTAAATAGTCTTTTGTCACATTGAACAAAAGGAGTTTTAATATGCAGTAATTTAGTGTTGAAACTAAATGTACTAGTGTTGGTGGAGACATGGAGGACCCATAAAAGTTGTCTGTATGCTGAAGCTGAGGTCATGGCTATCTAGCCTGGTTTGGTAACGTTGGTAGATTTTGTGATAGGCAAAAGCTGCCCGCTTAAGCATTAGATTCCTTTTCTAAAGCGAATGGTGACTTGGAAAAGCATTTACACCCCTTGAACCTTTCCACATTTTGCCACGTTACAGCTTTAAACTTTAGCGTATTTACCCTGCAGCTCATGTGAACCATGTTTTTATTGTAATTACAGGCCTGTACCGTCTTTGCAGATCTAGCGACGGGAGATTTTCTGCCCCATTCTTAAACTGGACCATTCTAACACAGATGTTTGGTCTTAACCAATCCATTGTAGCTCAGTTGTATGGGTAGGGCTTAGTTGTGTTGGAGGGTTAACCTCCTCTAGTCTCCTACAGTTTTCCCAATAATTGACCGTCATCTGTGGTCTTACTGAAGAAAAGCATCCCCACAGCATGATGGTGCCACCACTATGTTTCAGCATGGGGATGGTGTGTTCTGAGTTATGATTCTCTGACACATGTAGCATTTTGCAAAAAAAAAACAAAAAAAAACAAATGGACCTTCCTTCTCGTCACTTTTTGTCCCCAGATTGTTCTCGGTAAATAAAAGGATCCTACTACATTTGCTATTATGCACCATCACGCATCAGTATCAGATAACGTCCAATAAAAAAAATATATAAAGGGGTCAATGAATACTTTTACAAGGCACCATAACTGGCAAAAGTTCATCGAAAGGAGCTTTCAGAATTAAAAGGCATGTTGGATGTCCTAGTGTCTCCACCTTCAACGGTTTCAGCAAAAATGCAGTAAAGATGTCAGTGTCTTTCACAACAGATTGCACTCTGTCACCGCTCAACTTCTTTTAAGGGGAATTCCTTTATTATTATTTTTAGCAAAGTATTTCCCAAAGTTCTGATTTATAATTGAAGGCCTCTCACAAACGAGAGAACGTCCACATTGACGGGAAACCCCCTTGAATGAAGCAGCCTCATGTGCCATGGTTACTGTCGCAGCGTCCAACGCTGCCCTTTAGAAACGTAGTCTGTGTGGATCATCGGATAAAAAGAGTTCTGCATGTTGAGCCATTTTATTTATTTGTAAATGTGCTTTATTCAGCGTTTCTGACTGAACTGTGAAAACCAGGGGAGCTCATAACTTTACACGTAACGTCAGATACAAAACATTCGACTAGCAGATTGTTCTGATGCCAAAATCAAGAGGCCTTAATTCAGCAGAACTAGATTGTAAAAAAATAAATAAAAAGAAATGTTGATAAAAAAAAAAAGGGTTCAACGAAAGACTCCTTTGACCTGAAACGAGTCATTCATATGAGAAATGTTAAGAAAACCACTTTTGTACTCATTTTTACAAGCTATTTATTAAACTGTGATTTTGTAAGAAATAAATGTGTCTGTCACCTTTTTTCAGACTTGATGAATGGGTGTGCAAAAACGAGAAAAAATAAAACCATGTTGATTATTACAAACAATTTTATTCTTTAATTTAGATTTCTTTTGGGGAGGGACATCTTCGACACTTTACACAGCAAAGTTCGTGATTTAAACTGTTTCTCAGATACTTCTATTAATTCACAATCCTCATAAAGACAGCCTTACAAAAAAGGAGGGGTTCAGTTTAATGGGGTTACATCGAGAAAGAGTTGGCACCCGTTTACTGAGCTGTTTGACTTATGGAAAAATAACGACGTCGTGCTGAAACTGCGGTAAACTGATGAACCGTCTCGTCCCGATGCGCCGATAAGTATCCGACCAGGGAGGAGGAGGGGGGTTTAAGAGGCCCACTAAAACATGAGCCATGACGATGTCCCCCCCCAACCACCCCGACCATCAGAGACTCGGCAGCAGGACGGAAACATCCAGAGCTTAAATGATCAACCGATAGGTGCCGGGCTTTGATCTGCTTGCACTCATCTCTCCCTGCAAAAAGTCGGAAAAACAACAAACCCAAACGCATCGAGACCAAACTTATCTAGCAGAAAAAAAAAAAAAAAAAAAAAGGAACAGCTAAATATTGTTTGATTTCAAGGCGTCTGAAGGAATCTTGCCTCTCTTCTATTGACCTAAAACAGACAATAGATTACAAAAAAAGGGAAAAACAGGGGCGGAGGAGTGCCAAATACATCATAACCAACCATCCTCCAGACTGAGGAAAGGACCGAGCTGCTCGCCTGCATGGGGGGAAAGGACTCACTTATTAACTGGACGGGAAATTAAGAGCAGGCAGCAGCAGCTTTTATTCTAAAAATCCCATCATGATTTTCTTTTCTTTTTTTTTTTTATATCTCAAAAGATTTTCATAAATAAATAGTTAAAAAAAACATCCACAACATCCACCATGACACTGGCAGGTTAGCGTAATTTCAGATTGTTGGATTTCTTCACCACAGGTTTAGGAATGTCCCTCTGTCTGTCACAGAGGGGAGGGGGGGGGTCTTTAGAGTTGGGGGTGAGCGGCCGCTCGTGCCGCTCTGGTCAGTTGAGTTTGATGGGCAGGTCCTCTCCGTATTTGCGGAGGAACTTGCTGTGGTTGTGGTCCACGGACCACAGAGGAGGGAGGTGGCGAGGCTGCATGGCGGTGAGGAAGTGCTGCCTCCAGCGCCGCTCCAGCTCCATGAGGCCCCGCAGGCCCCGCTCGGCGTGAGCGCGCACCACCTTCAGGCCGTGAGGTATGTAGGCCTCATTTAGGATCCTTCAAGAGAGAGGAGCGGGTAAGAAAGCCACAACCGAGCGCATGTGTGATGAACTCGTGACCACTGGCAGACAAAGTGTATTTAATGCAGACCAATTAGCCCCTTAACTAAACTTGAACTTTTTTTTTTGCATAGAAAGGGCAAGACTTTGAGATTTTATTTTTAAGACGATGGGAGTCTGAAGGCTGAGCTTTATTCATTTTTAATCACAGCTTTAGGCCCACAAGGAATTAAAACCCCACTAATGTGATAAAGAAGCGCTTTGCTGAGCTTTAATTCAAAAGGCTAACAATTCCCTTTTCTATTACCGATTGAGTTTCATCTGTAATATTCAATTTGAACTATAAAAGACGACATCTATATACCTTTCTTTGAATGGGAAGAAACTACATTTTTCCATATAAAGTTTAGCACCATCTGTAACGTGGAAACCACTTTTGAGACCTATGAAATACTGGCATCTTAAGAAAAATAAAACCCTGTAATCCTTATTAAGAAGGTCCATGACTTCTACCAATAATCCAACCATATAAAACCTAAATTCCTTGAAAATATCTGCTAGCTTTATTTTATAAATACATTTCTAATTTTTGCTAAATCAAGCTAACTGGGAATCTTAATCTTTTGGTTTCCTTGTTGAAGTTTGAAAAAGTGTGATGTTTAGTATGAAGAGTATCTCAAAAGTTTACTTTGAAATTCCAACTTAAGCCTTTTCCTGTAGGGGGCTAACTCCTACATGCAGTCTTTGATTGCCATGGCGATTCCCGCCTTCTTTGGGCAGAGCGCGAGAAACGGCCAACGAGGCACCAAAACCATTTTGCCGCTGCTAAGGTCCAATCAAATGAGTGCTGTTCGACCGCCATGACTGGTTTTAGATGCCGCTTTTAAAAACTCTTAGTTTCTATTTTTAAGCTTATCAAATACTGTTTTAACGCTAACTTTTCACAAAAAAAGGTATTAGCAATTAGAAGCTTCATCCTGGTGATCACTAAAACTAATATGCGTTTCATCCCTAAACCGGAGTCTGCACCACTTCCTGCTTGCGTTACACAGATTACGTCCCTGAGACGTTGATAATGAGCAGAATCACCTCGTCTCCAGGCTGGCAGCCTCCTGCAGCGCCTCGTCCGTCAGCTCCTGCTCCTCGTTCATGTTCATGTAGTTCTTGATCAGCGCCTGCAGCTCCTCCCGCCGCTGCGCCGGCAGCCCGTCCTTGGCGCTGAGCAGCGCCCGGGCCGCCGAGCGAACCCGCCGGCGGGCCGAGTCCTCCAGCAGCCGGACTCCTTCCTCGCAGCCTTGAGGGGCGGCGAATTCGTCGGCCAGCTGCTGCTTCAGGAAGCTGTCGTGCACGTTGGAGGCCGCGTGGCAGCCCGTGCAGAGCAGCAGGATGTCATGGGAGTTGTGGTCTTTCATCTCCGTGGGGAAATGTCGCCTGTACTCGTGTGGTACGATGTTTTTCCTGCCGGGCCGGGGCGGGTTGAACACAAATTTCACAAATTTAATAGGAAAAAGAGAAATTCCTGAGAAGTAACGCGCAGGATGTAAAGCGGTCAAACCTGATGTAGGAATCTGCTACCCCACAGACGACACAGAGGTTTTCCTTGGCGGTCAGGTAGTAGTCCTGCTTGGAGTCAGGACGCCCCGACGGCTCAAAGAGCAGCCTCACGATGAAGGGATCTTCGCTCTGCAGCACTGCAATTTACAGCAATATTTAGATAACCAGACAGAAAAAGCTCATTTGACAAGAAATGCAACAGAATAACTCATTTAATGAGAATAAATGTGGGAACTCTTTCCACGTATCGCCTAATTCAAACACTAAGTGGAACATGCAACCACCAGGATGGGAGGTGGGCATCGGTGGTCAATGTTGTAAACCGTGTAAAATAAACCAAGTCTACTGATTTTTATTGGCAAGAGGTTTGAAAACCCCTGGATCACTTTCCTTCTGCCTCACATTTACACGACATTTAGTGTTTAGTGGTCGATCACAGAAATTCCTAATAAATATGATGAAGCATGTGATTGAAGTGTCAAAACATGAAAAAATTCTACTGGACTATAAAATAATTATATGAGGGCCTTGAAGGTGCAGCAAAAACACAAAATATGCAACTTTTAGGGCAAGTTTGTCGCTGAATGAACAGGAAATACAAAGAAGGACGTATTCTGCTACCCTCTACAGGTTTAAAAGTGGCTTTACCTCCGATTCCTTTGTCCAGGTACCACTTGGCTTTCTTCTTGTCACACGTACAGAGAGGTTGGCCATCAGGTGCGTACAGGAAGCAGTTGTCGTAGAGAGGAGACTTCCTGCGACAGGCGGAAGCAGCAGCTTTTAAAACTCCAACAGCGAGGACGGACTGAAAACCAAAGAGTCTCCGTCTGGTCTCACCTGGCGGAATAGCCGACACCCAGCGGTTTCCTCTTGTGGTTGTTTCGAGGGTCTGGGACTTGTTGATCTCCAGACTCTGGGCTTTCGCACGCTGCCGGCTTGCGCGCCCTCCGCCTCCTCTCTCCTTCCTGCGCCCCGTCGTCTCCGTCTCCCCGGCCCCTGAAGGGGACGTCCACCAGGCCCTGGCAGCGGGACGCCAGCTCCGCGTAGGAGCTGCCGCTGGGAAAGGCGGGACCGGCGTCCGTCTGGAGGCCGAGGAGATCGACGAAGAGCGCAATAGAAATCTGAGCGTCTCTGGCAGCGTACGTCATCTGGAGGAAGCAGAGAGGTGGGTGAGGCCGCTGCAGTGAACGCCGGGTACCCCTCGTCTGGTCTGCGTTGCTGTAATCATTACTTTGAAACCTAATTTAAACCTTTTTCATTTTATTCTTAACACCACTGTCAACGGTCGATATCAGACACTTCTTCAATAAAAAGCGCGTTCATGCTAAATTAGCCTGAGCTAGCGCGTTACCCTTCTTCCTGTTTTAAATTAAATCGTTAACAGCGAATCATGAGGAGAGCCCTGGTTGGTTACTGGAAGCGAGGGAATAAACGCCGACCTGACGTGGCCACGGGGAGAAATAACTCGTTAATTTAACTGAGTGGCGACAGACTGAGTGAAAGTTTTTCTCAGATGTTTGAGCTGCTGAACTTTTTGGTTCACATAAATCCAAAGAAAACTTTTGACCAGCGCTACTTTCATTCATGCCATCTGTGACCAGTATGGGATGTTTTTTCAAACATTAAACCTATGGAGCATCAACAAACCTCAGACTGGCAGATGTCCGCTTCACAAAGACCCGCCCTTCTCTCGGATTGGCTAATATCCCAGCTCTGCCAGGTTTCATTGGTTGAGAGCAGCTTCAGTTTAAAACCTCAAATACGTCTGAATGGACCCGCAAAAAAAAATATCAAAGTGGATGTATTTTTTCTTCTCATTTTCCAATTGAGGAAAACTTTAACCCATGATACAAGTGAGATACGCACGCCTCATTCAGGATCCTTGAAGAGGAACGGGAAGCGGGTAAGAAAGCAAGAACCGAGGCCTGTGCGTGATGAACTGGTGACCGCGATCGGACAAAGTGTATTTAATGCGAGAGCCTTTAGCCCTTTACCTAAACTTTAACATTTTTGTTCCGGAGCTACAAAGATTCCTGAGAATCTGTTGCATGTGCCTGCTCCTTAGGATCTTGATTTATCATAAACAATCTTCCCCTCTTGTAATCAGAGGTGAAAGTAAAGGAGTGACTAAAGAATAGAAAATGTTGGTTGCTACTGTCAAGTCTACTTATTATAATTTAAGTCAAGCCAGAAGTTGAGGCTGATGGGATTTAAGTGCGACTTAAATCCCAATCTCAGTTACCGGGCAGGAGGGACACAAAGACTCATGATACGTCTGCAGTTCATTTGGCCTGTGCCAAAGTGAGATGGAGAGTAAAATGTCCAGCAGACAACAGGAAGGCATTACGGCAAACCTGCTCTCTGTTACAAAACATTGTACATTTTAAAGGGTTGGCATCTATTAGGAAAATGTCAAACGTTACAGGATCTGCACTCTTAAAGAAAAACAAACTACAGGGACCCCCATAGAGATCAAACTAACCACGCTGATAATCAATACAAGCTACAGCCAGTTTAAGAAAACTCCACACTCACTTCATCTTTGGTTTGGAAACGGTAACGGCATTTTACAGTGACTGCTTTCTGCTGTTTAGTGCGACGTCTCCCCTCTAACAACACACACATGTCATGACTGCTGGCAGCCGGATGGATGCTGCCGTTGCATCTTGTACCTCTTCGTCTCTCATTTCAGAAAATTTCTTGAAATGCGCTCAAAGCAGCGGCTCGTTACCTGCTCCAGTGTTAACTGATCTGCTTCCCAGTCGCTGCAGCGCAACTCCAGAGATTTATCCAGAGACACGTTCAACAGATCTGCAGCCAAGGACTTCAGACTGAGGCCGTTACTGACCGAGGACCGCCTGAAAGCAGGAGTCGTGTTATAAGCACGGGGTTTGCTGTCCAATTCACAACTATCACCACTGACAGGACTTCTCTTCAGCCACACCTCTGCCTCAAGGCGACGTAGCGCAGGTCGACTGTAGAGGCCAGGGACAGGCCGTAGTCGCGCGTCAGCCGCCTCCCGTCGTCATAGCAACCCACTCCAACTTTCAAAATGTGTGGATCCCTGAGGACGTCCACGAAGCTCGGCGGGAACGGCTGCTGGCCGCCGCGAAACGTCAGCAGCCTCACCAGAACGCACAGACCCGAGTACGTGGCCATCTGCAGCAGCGAGACCGCGGAGGCTCGGCCCTTTACCGACACCTGCAAGGAGAGAAGGGGGGGGCGGGGTCAGACGAGGATAATCCACCGGAAACAGACAGTCCTGAAAAAGGAAAAGTCCACCAGTGCCTTTCCTCTACTGCTGCGATGCGAGAGAGCTGAACTTCCAGGTGGAGTTTTCCCTTTTTTTGGACTGTGTGAAAAGCATGCAAAAGGTATTCCTTACGCCTTCGGTCTTTACCCATTCACAGTCAAGCCCCAGCACGGGGAACACCGACAGCTCCTTCTGCATCAGCGGCCACATCCGCTGCCAATCGTCTTCGGAGCCGACCATGACCGGCGTCACCGCCAGCAGCTGGTCACAGGACGGGATCCGGACGGGAGGCGGCGCCTTGGGGGTCCGACACTCGGCGGTCGTAAGCTCCTCGTCAGCCAGACGCGGCACCGGGATGTGTTGACCCTCCGCGGCAGCCGGATCCCGTTCGACGGGACACGGAGCGGCCACCGGATCCGCCGCCTTCTGGACAGAAGACGGCTTCCTCCGTTTTGTGCGATAGACGTGCCATATGAGCAGCCCTCCAAAGGCCGCCCCCAGTACTGTGGTTATGACCGCGGTTAAAGGCCCTCGGTGAGACATGTTGACTCCGATTTAAACAGGCTGGAAAGTGCAAACCTAGGAGGGGAAAGAAGAAACGGGAGTTTTAGACAGTGAGCTGATCTGGAAGGAGGCATCCACCGGTTTATAATGTCTTACCTTCCTTTTGATCAGTGAATTCCCATTAAGTCCTCGTTTCTGTTACCTTAACTGGCTCGGTGCATCTCTGCGTAAAGAAAGCAACGTCCTCCTTTCACAGGTCAGCCTCAATGGCTCTGTTCAGAGCTGGTACCAACACGCGCGCTGACCGCTGCAGGCAGAGAAGCCCAACAACCAACGATCAGAACTGCCTTTAAAATCCGGCCAGAGGGATCGGCTCACAGTTGTCCCGCTTTTACACGCTAATAAACACGTCAGCCTTTCATGCAGTGGCCATCCACAGGTCTACACCTCAGCATTCAGTCACTTTAACAGGGAGACTATACACACACACACATCAACCAGGTTGACGATCCCCAGTCATGATGGATGCAACACTTATGTGGATCTTATTTAAAAACTCACAAACATTTTCCCCCTTTGACTTCACGTTTTAGAGCCCCAGTTTTAAAGGATCTTTGCTTTAATATGGGACAATCCAGTGCAGCAATCTTAACGATTGACCTCATCTAATGTGAACTCAGTGCAAAAATAAAAACGCATCGCTATAAGCACTTTGTGGTTTGACAATATAATAAAAGCATGTCTGCATTGTACACGTCACCGTGTACAATGCAGACATGGTTTGACCGGGTCAAGTCCTGCAAGTACAGCTGGGCATTTCATTTGACAACTCCGTTAAATGTTACATTTTCAAAATAAAAGCCTTAAAATCTCTTGAGTGTTCACACATTGCAAAAAACAGTCTTATAAAAAGTCTGTAGGCGGTGCAGAAGCGCTCAGTATGGGTTGGACCCTGCCAAGCATTAAGACCCAGACATCCCAGCTTCAATGAAATCGCCTCTGTTTACTCCAGCGCTGAAGCTAATAGAAAACAAGCAGCCAACCAGCAGCAGCTCTGTGGCGTCGACGCTGCTGCCACTCCGCTTTAAGCTCGCATGCAAGTTAAATGCACGAAAGCCTACAGAGTAACTCGACAGCGTTCCCTGCGTTTCATTTTCCTATCGCGTTAACACCAGGTTAAAGTGGTTAGCGTCAACAGCTAACCCGGTAAACTAGCTTCCTCCTCAGCAGCTCGCTGCACTTCGCCTGACTGCGGCGGCGAGGAATTTGCTTTACAAGGCAACGGGGTACCGCGACTGGTGGCCAGCCTTACCTTTATGTCTCTAGCTAGCAGGACGCCCCTTTCACGTGCATGTAAAGCTGTTCGCTGCGCTGCCGAGCCATTTCTTCTGAGCTGCATTTATAACTGCACAGCGTCAGCGGGGCGCAGCGCCGCAGCTAGCGCCCCCTGCTGGAGGGATGAACGACCGGGGAAACAAAAACACCAGTAGGGCCACGTTACAAAAAAAAAGTTAATAATATAAAATAGGACATCTACTCTTTACAGCATGCTTGGTTGTCATTTATTCATACCTCCAATAAGATTAAATTGTTACAAATACATCCGCGTTTCAGCTTGAACGTCCAGGGTTAGGAATACGTCTGGGGTTAAAGTCAGAGTATACCACAAGTAAAAGAAGTTCATAAGAACAAAATAAAGCACTCAAACCACATGCCCCTTGTGGTTTAGTTATTGCAAAAACAAATACTGAAATAATGAAAACATTTCCATTAGATGTAAAGGACCATGCAGAACTCTCCGACATTAAACTTTTTTCCCCACATCTCTTAACATGAAATGTGCTGGGGGAAAACCACTGCAGAATCACCACCACCACAGCAAAGCACGGTGGTGTTCACACAGTGCATCCCATCTGACTGGGTTTGTGCGATTTTGTAAAGAAATATTTGTTGACATTTGTATGCACAAAGCTGGTACAAAAAAAACAATATCTCATCCCCACCTTCATTGCAAAAAGGGACCTAAAAGTAAGTCAAATTTTGTGGAAATTAGTTTGTCCTTGATTTAAGCAGGTAAATAAGATTATCTGCCAATGGAATAACATTTTTGCAATTAAAACACAAACAAGTCACGATCATCTCATTTCAAGCGCAGTATATCTAATCTTATTTTAGGGGTATATTGCACGGTTTTAATAATACTCACCTGTACACTGAATCGCACACTGTCTATTTCCCCTGCATTGTTTACATTTCAATTGTTTACATAAATCGCTGCTGCACTTATCTGGGAATTTACTGCAATTTACTGTGATTTTTCAAGCTGTATGCAAACGAAATTTCGTTCTGTACGCACTTTGTGCATACAAAATGACAAAGTTGTCTAAGTCTAAGTCTAGAAAATACTCATTCTATAGGCAATTAATCTTACTTACCTGCTCAAATCAACGACGGTTACATTCATTACAAGAACATTTTTACTTACTTTTAGTTCCTTTTTTTGCAGTGTTGAAGCACGGTGATTGCAGCATGCTGTAGGGATGCAATTTGCGAAGAAAAAAAAAGCAGTGTAGAAGGGCAAAGCTGGTAGAGACAATCACCAAAAGAGTGAAACATGGAAGTCCTAGAGGTATATGCACACAACTTTTGAAACTTTTATTTGAAAAAAAAAAAAAAAAAAAGAAGAAGACAAAAATCATGTTTCTTCACCATCACGTGCTACTTTGTGTTGGTCTAATAAGACACATGTGGTGGTAATGTGACAAAACGCGAACAGATTTAACGTGCAGGACTACTGTTACAAGGCACTGAATGGGAATAAATCAGAAACACAGACTGCATTTTTTTTTTCTATCACCATAAATTTATTCAACCCATTAGCTTCATCTTTTCTCCAGAGCTGGATTAAAGAAATGAAATACTTACAAAATGGAAAAAAAATATATAGATCAGAGAATTGATCATATCCGCAGGTTTGATTAAAAAACAAAATAAAAACACAATAGAGAAAAATCAGATAGTGAGGAGGAAACCATTTATGTTTTTTTCTCCCAGCAGGGTTCTTGCCGCCCATCAGAGCCACAGGAGGCTAACGGAAACCAGGGCAGAACAGCATGCAGCTTTTCAGCTGCCCAAACCCATGTTAATCAAGCTCATCTGTGAGGTCAAATGATTCGGTTTAGTGCATGTGCAAAATAATAATAATTAAAAAAAGAACATACAAATCAACTACATAATAAAATCCCCCAGGAGGACATGGTAAAACAGGACTGTGTCATCCTATGTTGTTAAATAATAATAATAATATAAAACAAGATTGGTACTAGAAAAAAAAAGGACCAAAAAAAGTTCTAATTTGTACTAAACCATAAAAAAAAAAACAAAAAAAAAAAAAACAACTCAGGACAGGTAAGAGAGAGGCAACCATACAGGCACCACCACCATGGTCAAGTCCAAACTGATTGTTGCTGCAGAGATACCCTATTTCACGGTGAGATATTTTTCATTCACGTGATGCAAGAAACAGCATCGAGATTTTTATGTCAAAAAAAAAAAAGAAAAGAAAAAAAGAAACCAAACAAAAAACGCACACACTCAAAGCAGCAATCCCTTCACAAAAATCTCTTTACATCACATTAAAAATGTGCACTGCTGTGAGCTGTGTACAGTATAGATTCTTTAGATATATATATATATATATATATATATTTGCATTTATGTATAATCTACATGATCATTACTTGTATACATAAACATTGTAACTATCCCGTGCCTTTGGCAAGATTACTTACAACTCTTCTGTTAGATTCCAAAGCTATTTAAAATATAGTTGCTGCATAAAAATAAAAGATTTTGGCATCATCTCACTCTCCTCTTCTGATTGGGTAGCTTTTAAGGAGCACTTCTCATCAGGAAGTGGCGTTTTCTCAGTGCTGCAGCCCTTCTGCCAGGCTGAGGGAGGTCCCGTCCTGCCATCGGGGGGGGGGGGGGGGGGGGCCTCAACAAGCGTAGCTAGGCAGCGGATGGGGGGGGGGGGGGTTGTTTCGACAGGGATTCGCCACAGGGTAGTGATAACCTTGCGCGCCAGAGCACAAACAAAGCAATACAGTAAATACAAACAAAATGCCTGAGGAGCTGGAAATCTATTCTTAGCAACCTGCTTCGTTCTCATTTCTGCCTCTTGTTGCTGAGCGAGGTTCCTTCGGACCCCCCCTCCCAGTTTTAGTCGCCCCCCCCGCTGAGTGTGTCCATTAAAACCCAGGAGGAAGGCAGGACGACTCTCCCATCTGCCTTCTAGCCATTAAGTCCCCGTTGCCCAGTGCTTTCTAACCTGCACAGTGTTCAGAGCTGGATCTCAAATGTCTTTTGCAGCTCGGTGGAGAAGGGGTTTGTGGGGGAGGGGGTGGTGCGCTGGTGCGGGCGGTTCTCCAGGGCGGCCCACTGGGCTTCAAAAGCATCTTCCTGCTGCGCTGGCGCAGACTGGACGTACGGAGAAGGCGAAGCGACTTGGGACGAGGCCGCCCAGCCGTCGGCGCCGTTGAAGGCGGCCCGGCCGTTGGCGGGCTGCAGGGGGGCGGGGCTTACCTCCGCGGGCAGCGGGGGCTTCATGTACGGGGAAATGTTATGGATGGCCTGAGCATCAGTCTGTGGCGTTGTGGAGGCCGGAACTGGAAAAGGCTGGGGATGGGTGGCGGAGCCAAAGACATTAGCCACCATCTGGGAAGGAGTTATGCCGAACACCTGGACGCCGGGCTGAGGAAACGGCAGCCCGTTGGACACTGGGTAGGAGGCCGGCGCCTGGGCGTGGAAAGTGGGCTGGCGGGGGGGCACCATGGGGACAGTAGGGGGTAGGGAAGGGATGAAGGGCACCGGCGGGACGACAGAGACGGAGGCCATTGGCATCTGCGCCGGAGCGGCAAACAGCTGGGGGGGAGGCGTGCCTCCTGCAGGGATTGGTTTAGACTGCGGCGCTCGGACAGATTTGGTGACTTCTTCCAGCCAGCGGTCGGCTTCCGATGATGATCGTTTGTGAGCGGACGAGGCTGGAGAGCCGGTGGGCGGGGCTACTATCACTGGTGTCGTCGATGGCCAGTCCGCTCCTGCATTAACGAAGAGACACAATCAGTGATAACGTCATTGATATTAAGCAGAGCTACAATAGTTTCCCCCAATTGATCACTTTCCATGTTCAAACTTCACTACTTCATCTTTTAGAGTTTGTCTCCACCGTCCGTGCGTATCTAGAGACTGACGTTTTGCCCTTTCTTTTGTGTGAATTAGCTCAAGCTCAGTCCAGCTGGATGGAAAAAGTCTGGTAACAACAACTTTCAAGTCTGGTGAAGTAATCCCTCCTACAGCATGGTGCATGGTGTTGCCCCCACCATGACATGCAGAGTTAGAGTTATCAGAGCACCTTCCACATCTTTTCTCTGTCCCCTACATCAGCGGCCCTAAAACTGGGATCCCCGGACCCTCAGGGGTCCATGAACCACGGGTTGGGGGTCCGTGAAACGCATGTTGTCGGCCCTGAGGAGGCGCTGCTCAGGATGCGTCGGGGTTGAGCTAAGTAACACAGTGGACAAATATTTAACTTCGTCCACTTAAGGTAAAAGCCAAATCAGCTAAAATTAGGAAGAATGACCACAGTTACATTGAGTTTGGCTTTATCGAGAATGAGGATCTAATCTCCACCAAATCTCTGATAAGGGGTTGTGAATAAATATGAACTGTACTCAATCTGCTTGTGATCAGATAACCCAGAATGAACAGACACGGGACCCTAAATCTATAAAAAAAAAAGTCAGGTTCCCTGCAGAGCTGCTTACCTGGGTGGGCTGAAACCGGGGGCCCTGCTGGGTTTGTAGCCCAGGGGTTAGTCTCTCGAGCAGGCAGAGCAGGGTGCAGCACTGGGGGGATGGCGGCGGTGGCGGTGGCAACAGAGAAGGCAGGCATGGTGCCGTTTACTAAAGCAAATAAGAGACAAAAGCTAATGCAAGCTCTGAAAGATGGGGGTGTTTTGTCAGACATGCGATGTTGCCATGCTGTTAATAGGTAGCCTTAAGTGTTAAACAACCTCTTTAACATAAGCGCGAGAAACGTTATAGAATGTTATCGAGGGAAATAAATGAGGCAGGCATTACAGCAGTAGTTAGATGTAAACCATCACAACAGTCTGATCAACCAAAAGTTGACTGTTCATATCATAACCTGAACAGACTGATCGTTTTAATCTGATTTTCACTCAAACTGTTACTATTAGCTCTCTCCTTGAAGGATTGTAGAGCCTGAAAAACCTGAATACAAGGCAGGGCGTCTGCCAACGCCCACAGCAGATGTTCTCAGGTCGTACCTGGGGCCACTGGAGACTGTGGGGAGGACGCTGGTTTGGGCATCGGAGCGGAAGAGAACGGGTCCTCCGGGGGTCCGCTGAAAGCGCTGGCGATCTGAGTGCACAGCGAACTGATGCTGTCACCTTCTCCCTCCACCTCAGGGACTGCAGGGAAAGGTTTCACAGAAGCAAGAGTTCACACACCTGCACAGGTAGACAAATGAACTGCACTCTGTGGAAAGGTAATACAGTATTGTGTTCCTTTCCAAATACAGAAAAAAATACAGAAAAGGGCTTAATGTTTAATGAATTTTGACCCACGACCTTTAATGAACTCTGTTGAATTTCTGTTTTCCAAACGTATATCAGTGATACATTTTGAAGCTAATAAATAGGTGTTTCTGTCTGTCTGTATGCAGCCGTCATGCTCCAGTAGGTCCCTCCTGATAGCAGGAATTAACACATCGCTTGTTTTTTTAAATGTTTTGGATCATTAAGACCAACAGGAGATGCATTCTCAGTGTTCTGGCCGAGTCCATTAAAGTTCTTTAAAACCTCCAAGAGTTCAGGACGCCTTGCACTCTGACACTTGGTGACCTCAACATGCCCCTCTTTGCTGCAGCTTAAACGCAGAGCTTTTGTTGCTGTTTGAGTTTTTTGCCACTCTTTTACCCACTGTGTATGGAGCCTTTATAATACTGCAATTTCTTTATAAGGTGCCTTAAACCATCACCTGTGTTTTTTATCGGGAAGTCCGACTTTCGCTGCATGGTGGAGGGCAGCTCATTCATGCGCAGCGACATCTGCCGTTTGAAGGGAGAGGTCTTCTGGCTGAGGGCCGGGAAGCCTCTGAAGGAGCCCTGCCGGGCGAGCGCCTCGGCCGGCGCGTGCCTGCGGGGTATCACCTGAGGTCCCAGCGCCACCACCGACAGAGGCGGGGAGGACGAGGGGGACGGGGAGCCTCCCGGCTGGTGCACCGCAGAGTTCGTCACGCTGTTGGCAGAGTTCCCGGCGACCTTCACGTCCGTCTCTGCTGGTAAAGGAAGGTGACAGTGAGGCAATAAGTAGCTGAAGACCCAAGAGATTTGCTGGTGAAGATTCTCAGTCATCCAGGTCATGATCATTCAAAAAAAAAAAAAAAAAGTTAAAAACAAAACTGGACTTTTTTCGAGAAGTTTGAAGATGTTTCCCTTCCTATCCATAAAGCTTTCTCAATTCAAATGTCTGGAATAGTGTGGAGTTCCAAGCTTTATATTATTGCCCAAAAAACGTTGCTCTGGCTTAGATAACATGCAAATTAAACTGAAACTGGTTCACCCCTTAGCAACGGGGAGTTGTTAGGATCATTGTTGGCCTGCAAAACGTTGTCAAACTTCGGAAAAAAAGTCCAGTTTTGTTTTTTAAAAATTTTTTGGAACCCAAAAGATTTATATTAAAGCCAACTGACAAGTTTCCTAAAAAAAAATTAATTCTTTAAATAAATAAATGAATAACTAACCCACTAATATTTACTCCATCCATCTATTATCTATACCCGCTTAATCCCCACTGAGATGTGGGACTTATTAGTGTACTGCAATACACAAACAACTGGTAAACACCCATTTTAATTAGGCAAGGTACCCACATATTATCAATGTCAGAATTACATACTTGATGAGACCCCCCCCCCACCCCAATCTACCGGTCCAAATCCCCGACCATAAAAGTCCACACCTTTTCTAGCATCCTGCAATTGCCTCATGACTTCTTCTCTCTCCGCAGCCTCTGTTGCTGTGGTAACGCGGAATGAGCCTTCCCGGGTAAAAGTGGTTCTGTTGGCGTCGAAGGTTGCCGTGACGCCACACTCCTTCTCCCGCTTCTGTTTCCTCTCCAGACACGCAGCAAAGGCACAGCCCACAGCGTGGCTGAGCCGCTCTCCCTGCCGGGGACGAGACAGACAGTTCACGGTCTCTGGTAGACACGACAACCCTCGGGAGAAGCCAAAAACACGGCTGCTTATTTCACAAGATGACAGCTCAGACCCCTGGGGGACGGCTCAGGCCTTGCTCCTCTAAAGCACCGTGAACAGGAAGATTACGGCGGCCGAAGCGCTTCTTACTGAGTCTTTGATGGCCATGAAACAGTGGCAGATCCAGCGGCGCGTGGTGCCATCCCTGCAGATGTACGAGAACGCCCTCTCAAAGTTCCTGTCTGGAGCACAGAACGAAACCTTCTCTATTGTCTGATCCAGAATCAGGTCCTGCAGGAAGCAGTTTCTATCATGAGCATGGGCATGGCACATCAAACACACATCAAAACATGAGCTGAAGGGTTAAACGGAGACTCCTCTGATGATCAGAGCTTTAAATGGACTAGCATTGGCCTGATCTAGGTCCTAGAACTACAAATGACTAATACGTACGTATAAAGAGACATGCAAAATGTTTAACACAGAATGTTTATGCTTGTCTTTTGGTTTTTCACATAGAATAGAAAATGCAGCTTAAGACAACTTTTGGTTCTGTAATTATACCTAATGAGACATTTCTTTCATTAAAAATGCACAAAAAGGTTAGCCAAATAAAGAAATTAACATTGAACCTAGGAACAAACATGTTCAATTACACTGAAATACTTCAGTCCCTGAAAAACCTAGCCTGGCCGGTAAAGTCACCAGTTGTTCGAATCCAGATTCAGCTCAATGAACACTATCCATACATTGCTTATTAATTGAGACACAAAGGAAAAAGAACATAATTTTTATTTTTCAACATATCCAACTTACAGCAGCTGACCCAAAAGTCTTTGACGTTTGGGGCGAACACCCTGTGGCATTACCAGATATTTCCAGCAGATGTCAGTGTGACTCTTTATTTGATTCTACGTAGCAACTCTTTTGTACCACCTTAGCAGGTGCACAGGGTGCATGAGGCCAATGACGGCCACCTGAGGTCATTTGGTCAATTCTACAGTAGATTTTCAACTCATAATAAATGAGAAAATCATTGTGTGTGAAAAAAAAAAAACACTTTCACGTTCAGCGTGTTGAGCAGTGTTGGCTCAGGTTAAGGTCTCATTTTCACTGCAGCATCTTCTTTCTATTGTTTTCTGTGTCCCCTTCATGGTTCTTGCCTAATTGGCTTCTCCCTGCCTTTTTTTTTTTTTAGACTGGCAGTGTTTTCAGCCAGAGGCTTTTTCAGATCTGTTGTAATACAGACCGCTTCCACCATCTACGACAACTCTTTAAAGAAACTCGTATGCAACTGAGTTACATTCCATTTTCTTTCTGCCGTCTGATCTGAGGATCTCTGCAGCTTCTCCACAGCCACCGAACCCTTCCTGGCCGCTGCTCTGATTAAGTCTGCTCTTGCCTTAAAGTGTGGAAGGATGATCGTGCCGTGGCTGGCTTGCTGTTGCACCACGTTCTGTTTCTACTCGGTAGATGAAGAGTGGGCTGCTCGACGGCTCAGCAATTAGCACTAACGAACCCCTGCGGGGGGTTCTCAGCATGGATTTCACATTCTCTGCCTTTGCATGTGTGGGATCTCTCTGGGTACTCTAGTGGAAAAACATGGCCGCCGAGTATGAGCGTGTGGGTGCACTTTCAGATTTATGTTTTGTCTTTTTACCATGCACCATTAGCACCAGAGAGCGATACCTCAGTTCGCCTTACCTTTGTTTTGTCGTCTACGACACGAAGACCATCAGCCGAGACCCACAGCACAGCTCGCACCGCCTTCTTCCCAGCCTGTGAACACACACACACACACGCAAAGCATCGCGTTAACAAAAAGAGCTTTTTCATCATCCCACAGGATTACCTTCTTTTGTACTATTCCTCTGCACCTATTCATAAAAAAAAAATATTAGGACACACACACACACACTGAAAGAGCTCACCTGTGAATAAAAGAGATAGCAGCACGTAAAAGGCACACAGAAAAAGAAATGTGTTCTCAAAGAGCTGTGCCACACAAGAGGAGACGAACTTTAATCAAGAAACCAAGAGAGGGTTGGTGGGAGATTCTGTGGACCGGTGCAGTCGGTAGTGACGACCCCATTTGTTAGAACAGCATCATTAAAAAAAAGGGAAATACTCATTCACACAAATTGCTCATTGTTCCAGTGCTGCTTCATGGAAGCAGGGCGAAAGGAAGAGGTGACGCGCCTGTTAATAAAAACCACAAACACGGGGATGACTAAAAAGTGTGCTCCCCGACCCCTCCCTCTGGCTCAAAGACACATGCACTGCTGCGTTTCTCTCCAGAATCACTTCCCCTGTGTGTGTGAGTGTGTGCGTGCGTGTCCATGTGTTTCCTCACGTCATCAGGTGTGATCAAAGAGTGAAGTGGGAGAAAATAATAAAGCCAGTGAGAAAGGAGAAACACTCAGACACACAGAGCAATAACTTACTTTAGCAAAGAATCCTTTGAAGAATTTCCTGTCCTGGAAGTGGATGTGGCAAAAAGGGAGGGCGGGTGAGAGGGTTGGAGGAGACGGGGGGAGGAACAAGGCATGAAAATGTTACCTAAGATGTCTAAAAGTTGACTAGAGCCAACAGGATGGGGTTTGATTGGAAGCTGGGGTTTTGTTTTTTTGTTGTTGTTTTTTTTTTTAGTCAAGTTGAAGCAGGGTTATGATGGAGGTGAGTGATGCTATTGCTCAGTTAGCGCCACATGAATGCATGTCAAAGTTATTGATGGGTGACACTGTGTTGGTGCCAACTGCTGTTAGTAGAACCGTAAAGGAAAGCCCGCCCCGAAAGAGTGAACGCTCGCAGCAGAACCCGTCTGACAGCAGGAAGTGACTGCGCTTAGTACGGAGAGGCCAAACAGAGAGTAGCGGCCGGTTTCCCATCTCCTGTTGGTGTCTGACTTTAACCGACCGATACGGATTTCATCTCATTCCATCGTCTCGTGTATACGAACTCAAATCTTGGCTTGAGCAGTGATTACGGGTTAGAGCGATTGTTATAAAAAAAAAACTGTTTTCCGATTCTAAAAACAAAGAAATTACATTCTAAATAGTCTTTAGCATTCTTTTATCAAGCAGCTAGCATGGTTGTTGTTGCTAGAAGTACTAGAACAGCTGTCTGTGTATATTCCCTGGAAAATGTAGAGCCTAACTTAACTCTAGGTAAAGCTGCCTTTTATAACAGGTGGAGGCTGAACGCTAGAAAGGATAAAACAGAGCTGATTGCTGGTATTAGTTCAGCCTTGCTGTTATCTGCTAGAAGTCTTCCGCTCTCCCAGCCTGGACTGTAGATACAGTATGTCATAAATATGGTTGTTAAATCATTTATCACACCTTTGGGCTTGTTTGATTTATTTTTATTTTTTTAAAATCATACTGAAACAGGAAATGGCTAACTCTAAGACTTTTTCCTTGACTTACAGCTTCCACACCAAAAAGATTTGCATAATTTCAAAACAAAGAAAATGATTACAGGGTTGACATCGTAAGCCTTTGGGGAATGGATAAACCTAAAGTCCCAGTTTTATTCTTTCTCCTCCGACTCCCAGACGTAGAGCTGATCCTTCCATGGCTGCTCAGCAGACAGAAACAGATTGCTGCAGAAGGAAGGCTGACCTCTGGGTCAAGCCTGTGACTGTTTGCTGAGCTTGGGGTTCAGGTCCGAACTACAGAACCACTTTCAGGAAGGGGAAAGAAGAAAAAAAAAAATCTTACCAGACCAGGTCTTAATCCCTTCTCTGCAACCACCCGCTTGCTGCGAGTTGCTCTCCTTCCCATAAACTATACAAAGGAGTGCCATTGGGCTCCTCTTACACTGCCACGGTGCAGACGGCTCTTGGAGCAGCGTGTTAATGCATGATTAAACATGTTACCCAGAAACGGACATTGGTTTGGTGTGAGTTAAGCCCTCGTTAGTGTTGGTGGGAGCCTCAAAGACGGGTAGTGGTGTATTAGTAGACTAAGGTTAGGAGAACAATGTCTAGGTCAGAGAGATCACTACAACTCCAGAAAAGAAGGAAGTAGGATTTGGAGGAAATTCTCTGCAATTTAAACCTGCTTAAAAAAAAAAGGACAAAAAGTATAAGACACGCAAAAATGTCATTCAACATTCATGAATGAAATCATACCACGAAAAAGAAAAAAAAGCTTTTCCAAGCGGAAGATATTTGCACGTTTAAAAAATTCAAAAACAAAGCCAACAATATTAAAACTAAACAAGCTAACGAACTGACCTAAACAGGGAATTTTTATCTTTCTTTTTTTTTTAAACACTGAAAATACTTTCCACCACCTGGTGAGTAGGCGTTGGCCGTTTACCGGGTGTCACAGTATAGCAACGTTTTAAGAAATTAAAGTTTCAAACCCGCAAGCATCAACTCCTGCTGTAGAAGGGATAGCGTAAGGCAGTGTTGCCCCTCCCCCACCTGCTGCTGCCCACTGTGGGCCAGCTGGCTGAAGGAAGGAAGGAAGGCTATTGCACTTTTTTCAGACAAATTAGGCGGTTTCTGTTAACAACAAATACAAATGCACGACTTTAATAGCCTTCACTTCTAAACAATGGAAGTTTAAGCCACACCTGGTAGGCTGGCTACAGAAGCAGACAACCTGACTAATTAACCACTTTTTTAATGCTACTCTTACTCTGTGTGGAGCAGAATGGCAAAAATTATTCCACAAAAAATATATAATTACAGTTAAATTATAAGTTTCTATTACAAATAAAAATAACAAATGCATATTATCAATGTATTTTAGTTTAGCACTTATCCACTTTTGTTTTAAATGTTAGTGTGATGTCTACTTACTTTTCCAGGTTATCATGCCAGATCAGGCCTACTGGCGAGTAATAGAAATTCTTCAGTGAAAGCAATTGGAAACACTGGCAGGACACCGAGTGAAACCTCACCTCACTTGTGTAAGATCTTTGTGAAACCATTCTAGATTTACAACATTTTCCTCAAGAATCAACAGGGGGAGGGGGGGGGGGGATAAATATTTGAACGGCAAAGCAAATGAGGACTTGGTTTTCATTCCTTCTCAAATTTAGCATCGACTTCGGAAAAACCAGCTGGAGACGGGAAAGCGGAAGACATATTTGCAGCTTTTCAATCGGTACTTTTCAATGAAAGCCCACGGACCTTAGCTTACTGTCTGAATTTCCTTTCACTGAGTCAGAATCTGCAAGGTGTGCTGCCCCACCCCACAGACACGGCAACAACCAGAAAACCCCCCGCGTCACTATGAGCAGCTGAGTAACGGCACAAACACTGATAAAACTCAGAGCACCAGTCAGCAAACGAAAGGAAGTGATGTCATAATAACAAGAGGGCAGCTTGGAGGTTGATGGTGCCGCAGTGCAGCCTCCTCCTCCTCCTCCTCCTCCTCCTTCCACCCTCTGAGTCACGGATCACAGGGCTGTGAGAAAACTCTTCTTACGCCACCAAAGGCTGCTGACGACACTTCAGAGCTGCCTCACATGACTGACAGCTGCTCGGCCGACTCCTTGCCGCCCAGCCGAACATTCAGACACATCTCCACTGGCTTTGTTTTCTACCCATTCATGAACTTCAGCTCACTGTTCTTCATCTCCTGAAGTGAATGATGCTGCCGTACCGACGGTAATCCAGCTGCTGTCTGCCTGCTTCGGGGCTGGAAGTTTAGGGACACCAAACATGACTTGCCTACAGGTTTAAAACCGGTTTGCTGTCCAACGCAGTTATCAGTTCCGAGAAAACAGAGTCTACTTCCAGAGCGATGCTAGCTGATGCGCTCTCCGCCGATAGGGACTGAATTTGTTGCCTGGCAACAGCCAGTTTAGTAAAGACTTAGTGAAGATGAAGAGGGCTTTGCTAATTGTATTTGTCTAAAGGCTTGCCTCGGTCTGACAGCCCTACTTTAACAATACTGTCTGGCATAAGGAGACTGAGTGAGGATGACCCACCTAAGTGTGATTTAAAAATATCTGAGTAAGGTTATAGGCACAGTGACCCACTTTAACTCTAAAACTGAAAACAAAACTTTAGAGATGCACCACGATATCAGCGGGTTAGTGGAGCTGATCGATTATATCCTTGAGGGCCCCCGAATGGTGATCGGCGGGAGACCAACAGTAAACCCTACAACAGGCCTTGCTAACAGCTAGCCATCAGCGCTGATGTATTCACCGCAGGAAGAAGAGTCGAAGTAAGCCATCTTCGGTTTGGTGTTTGAAAATAAAACAGGCAAGGTTTTAGACCCACCCAGAAAGGAAACTGCATTTTCTATGGAGGTATAAAATATAGGCTGCTACTTTAACAGGACAGGAGACATCAGCAGAGAACTGAAATGCTTTACCCACTACAGTTGAGTTGCTGTTTTATCCGTTTGACGCGTCTGTATCTGACATAGACCATGCTAGAATAAAGGGGTGTTCGCTATCTGTGGGAAATCTCAGGTTTAAAGTGAGGTTCTAATCATTAAACACAAAGAGACTGCCGTTAGTAATGCTAACTGTGCTGAACCTTCATTTAAAGGTCCTAAAGGCAGCTTCAAATGTCTCCCCAAGTTATTATTTTTGAAAAACTGAAATCCCCTTTGACTGCAGAGCTGCACTATGCCAACTGCTCCACCGCACACAGAGTGACGTCGCCTTGTCCAACCCCTGGCAGGATTAGTGAAAAAAGAAAATCAACCAATGAGTTGGTTCCTGGTTGGAAATTAGACTAATATTTTTCAGTAGATAATAAAATATGTTACAAGGGACATGAATGAGGTCAGCATTTTAAAACTGTTCACCCTAAGAAGGCAGCCGGGCAAGACAATACGTCTGCCTTCTTTTTAAATACCTTTTCAGAGGAACTAACACTTTGATGGCAACACTTTTTATGCTTTCAACTGACTCGGTGCCAGAGCTTTGGACAAAATCCAGGACAGATCCGGTTCCCAAAAAGTCTGGGTCCTCAAGAGAACAATGATCCTCAGCTTGTGGTGCTGACCTCAATGCTATGAAAGCTTAGGCAAAACTATTAATACAGGTGCTGCATTCAGAGGGTGAATTACCCTCAATCAGTATCAGTTTGCCTATACAAGGAAACGCAGGATGAATGGTGCCATTTTAACAACAACGCATTTGGTTTTCCACCTCTGAATATGCCAGGCTTCCTTTTACAGATTTTAATTCAACTTTAATTCAATTCAGCCACACACTCTTCCAAAAAACAGCTCCATTTGAAGGTAAATCCCTTTCATGATTAAATGGTCCTGTTCATTGCTTTGCAGTAGGCCACAACTGGTGAATTATTACTCTGTCCTCTCAGACATAGCTGTCAGTGGCACTGGGGCACCTCAGGGATGCCCAAGTCACCCATTTCTGTTTACACTGTTCACCAATCATATTTGTTGATTCTGAGTTCGGCCAATATGTGCTTAAACTTTCAGATGACAGTAGTTCAGACCATCCGCATGTGCAAGACCATCCTACCTGTTCTTCTGCTCCTCAGGGGGATCGCGTGATAGAATCACCCAAATTCACTCTGGTCTTAGTTCTGTCTTCTGGGGCCTTCCTCTTAATCTCATAAACTTGTAAGACTTGTGACTCACAGCCATGTTTAAAATATACGGTGAGAGCAGCGGAGCTATAATGAACGGCTAACACCAAAGCTAACAGCTAGGCTAACCAGATACGTAAGACAAAGTGTGCAGCCAGCAAAGCACAACTAACAAGGAATGTGGGCGCACACTGGCCTTACTTGAGCACCTTACAATGATTGGCGTGTGGGGCAACCAATAGATTAGGAGATACCCCCGGAACTCGATGCCGAAAAAACATCGTCCACTATAACTTTATACCATATCGAAGAACGTATTTAATTGTTGCTTCGTAAAAGATTAATCAGCTGGTTTGGGAATTAAACAATGCGGTACCGCGCACGTGACGTCACAGTCTCAAGAGCAACGCCCCTTTTGCCGCTTAGGTAGGGCATACAGGAGAGAACGCATACAGGAGAGAACGCACGGATAACAGATATGACCGACTTTACAGCCGTTAAACTTTCCCAAGATGATGTCCCAGGCACACGGTTTACTGGTCGCACTGTCGAAGAACACACCAACCTTCAGCTCAAACGATGGCTTGAGGTTCGATGGCTTAAAAAGACTGGAAAACTGGCCGAGTTGATGAACGGTAAGCTTTGTTTTTTTTTTCCTGCGCGGCGATCATGGCAGCGTCGGCCGTTTTTTTTTTTTTTTTTTTTGTTTGCAATCATCGTCCAGGAATGGGTATATGTTTAATGTTTGTCTCATTTGAAATGTTTTTGAGTAAGCCTGGAAGCAGGCTATCATGTTAGCGCCTGCTACCATGATAGCCTATATGCGATCATGGTAGCAGGCGCTACTTTATTAACATGTCGGCCACCAAAATACTCTTACCTTGACTTGATGTCGCTGGAATTGGGTCAGGATGTTCTTCGGTTGTGCCCTTTCCTCCGACAAAATGCTTGCTACATATGTACTTGAATTTGGTAACTTTTTCCGGGTTGAACTGTTGTGTAGGCCGACCGCCCCGGTGTACCAAGCGCACACATTTCTCCTTGGCAGTCTTGAAGAAAACATCCTTCATATGCGGCCGATCAGCGTAACTCGAGTCGCTGTTGCACGTTCCATAGCAACAATGTTTAAAAACCATGGTCTTAGACTTGGAAAAAGCAGTCGTTTACCGAGTAAAACCTAGGCTAACGCGCGTCTCTTACAGCAAAACAACGGCGGCTTTCCGGAGTTTGCCCCACTGCGTACCACGTGATGTGACGTCATCGTGACGTTGTGTTTCTAAAAATAGCTCGCGCGCGGTACCGCATTCAATCCAAATGTCAGATCAACACTCCCTGGGACGCAGGCCTTCTGGTCAGCTCAAGCAGACTTCTCTCAGGAAGCTACCAGGTAAGCAGATAACATTATGTCGGAAATCGCACGCTTTAAACCCCGAGTACGTTTTATTGAAATCAAGAAGAAGGTACAGAGGTGCACTTTAAATTATTCAAGAAAGAGGGATGAGCTGGAAATGCAGGAGGTGCAGGACTCTGAGACGCTGTTGACGAATAGTTTTGAATAACAATGGTTGTTACTGTGAATATTTTCATGGGTCCATCTCTACAAAAGTTTGTTCTTTTTATTAGAACGAAATACTGGCTCTTTTAAAGGGGATTGTTTTCTGATACTGCTATGTATTGCTGCTATATGGGATAAACCGGGACACTTGGGCACAGTCTCAAAGTTAGATAGCACATGTCAGCAGCAGCAATACTGCAAATATCAGCTGCTAGCCCAAGCTTTATTAAATCCTCCTTTCTGCAACAGCAGAGACGCGCTTTACAGGACAGGGCCTTGATACGACGCCAACGTGAGGTGTCTGGGAGGAGGTAGACGCTAATTTGGATTCCCGTTCATGAATACCGATCAGCTGGACTGTTGTAGTGCAAATTTCCAAGTAAAGCTTCTGGACAGTGGGAGGTGAAGGAGGGGATGACCCAGACGAGGAAACGTCACCCAGCCGGACTGCGGCAGATAGCTGGGAGCCAGCAGGAGAACAGGAGGCAGAAGCACATACCTCGTCCTGTGACTCGGCTCCATTTTGTGGCCTTGGTAAAATGGCTGCAACTCAGCAAAACCTTACGGCCCTCAGGCTCTGTGGACACTCAGCAAGCTGGTCAAGTGCATGAGAGTGCAGCTTACAAAAAGTGCTTTTTTTTTATGACGTTTTCTATCTGTTTGGACCTTTGTACTTTTGTACCCTATGCATGTTTGATTGCGTGTATGTACAGCATTTTCATCTGTACTTTACACCCGGCATGGTTTTGTGTTTACAAACCACGTCAGTGAGTGTACTCGGTGGCATAGGTGTACCAGTACGCAAAGGGAGAAATCACTCACGGCAAGTTTTCTGGATGTGTTGCATTTATTTAGGTCTGGACTTTGACTGGGCCCGTCCATCACACGCACACGCACTGACCCTGCTGTCGCCAATGGGGATGGTATATGTTCTGCATGTAGGCCAGAAGTGACTACAAGTGTGCTGTGCATTTACCCCCCCCAGTCAGGACTGTGCAGAAACACTTTATGCTCCGATTGCAGCTGCATGTCTCTTTGCCGATATCTCTCTCAGCTTTGCACAGCTAGAGAATGGCATACTGTATAGTATGGCTCATTCTTCTTTACAAAGCAGCTGAAACCTAGTCTGATCACACTGGGGAGCATCTGAGACCATAATTCTCCAAGGCTTCTCCGGTCTGTTGTGATACCAGCTTGCCTGCAGCCACCACCATGTTTGGTTGTGCAGAGACGGGGTCTCTTGGTGATGTGCAGTGTTGTTGTATTTTTTCCCCACACATCGTTCAGTGTATGTGTCTAAAAGTAAGCAAATATGAACACTGCACGAAAATATGCGGCTGCGTGTTGTCTTATATCTCTAAATCTGATGAACAAAGCAAACGTTTTGTTACAGAAAACACGAGCTGGGGTTTGCGTGGTTGCTGAGTTCACGGTGCCGACTAAAAAAAGGGTACGTTTCTGTCGCTGGGAACAGACTATGAATGTGAAAAAAAGCCGTTTTACGTGCATGTTTACCCTGTATGTATTTAATTGGAATATAATAAGAATGTCAAGTATTGTAGTTTGTTGAATGTACACACCAACTATATAAATACCTCCTCGTCATGTTCTTCAGCATAATTATACTGACAAAGGACTCTCGACGCTCAAGTAGTCTTCAGCAATTCTATCAGCAGAATATGCAACAGGACTAAAAGGCTCTTTACACAGTAGCAGGATAAATGAAGTAGGTACTCATAGAGAGCAACTGGATGCCAGTCGAAGTTAGCCCACGCTATAAGTGAAACCTGACAGCGCACAAGGCAAACGATTTCCATCCCCCGTCTGTGCTGAAACTCAACCACAATCCGTTAATGTGTCTGGAGAGAACCCGATCGTACAGACAGACGGCGCACTCCAGCAAACCTGCCGACTCAGGTTTGGCCCCGACTTCACAGAGATTCAACCTCATCAACCCGCAGGAGTTTATGACCTGGGTGGAGCTCGGGCAAACAACTGACGACATGCAAAAGAAATTGCTTCCCGCTTTGCCTGCTCTCGCTGCCTAAGCTGGAATTTCTTTCTTTTCTTTTTTTTTTTTTGCGCAACACTGCCGGATTCTACAGGAGCAGGAAGTACACGCCGACCTTGCTGCTCCAGCCAGGACCGGGCGTCAGAAGAGAAACCGGGGAGGATTGCTTGAGGGCTGGGATGGGTGGAAACCCACTTCAACCTCTAAGAATAGGGAAAAAAGCTAAGTGGGATAAAACAACGAACTACAAGGAAGAACGAAAACGTACAGACAACCGTGAGAGAGTGAGTGTGAGCGTGAGAGATAGTGAGAGAGACAGAGAAAGAGGTAATAAAGGGTGCACAAGTTTGAGGAGAGAGAGGAGGCGGAATATCTTGCATTTCGCACCCACATTCCTGGAGGTAGAGAGAGGTTTTGTTGTAATGCCTACCGTCTTAAGCCGCTTCACTGCATCCTCGCAGATGTGCATGCCTCTCGACTCCTCCACTTCCACATGCCCCAGGTACTGCAAACAGGAGTAGACAGACAGACAGAAAGAGGCTCAGCTAGACTGTAAAAAACCCTTCTGCTAGTTATAGCACCAGGGATTTGACAAACACCCCGCGTTTTGACCTGGTGCTATTTGAGCCGGCTTTTTTTCCATACCATCACTCTACCACTGTGCTGCTGATTAGATTAAATCTAATAACGTATCACTTTGAAGCCCGATTGCGCCTTCAGTTGATCTCCAATCTAGTCAGTTTAGAAGCTGACTAACCTCTACACTTTCTTGAGAAAAGTGAACAAATATGTAGGAGAGGTGCACCGATCGACCGAGTTTTGTGGCTTATTTGATTTCCAATCCTGAAAACGCTCATCTGTCAAAAACTATTTGGCCAGTTCAGATTTCTCTTGAAGACCACTTTAAGGCGCATTTCCACCGGCCCACCCCTTTTCTCCTGTCCTACTCGACTCCTCCCCGCTTGTCTTCGCCTGGTTTAGTGATTCCACTGGTCTAGAAAGGCCAGAAAGGGGGACACGCCTCCTGGGCGTCACTTTAGCCCCCATCCCACACCTCATCCCCCACCCCCCTGTTGACACTTTAAAGAAATCTGCGAGAAATGGTAAACCATAAAAACACATAATTAAAAATTAAACATAAATGAAACAAAAATATAAATAATGTTTCTATACATGTACATGCAAGATTGTCTTGGATATCTTTAAGTAGCAATCCACCGGGATAAATATGTGGATCACACATCTAATGATAAAATCTCTGTCTGCTTTGAAACTGTGTTTGAGAGTGTCGCTGCAGGTTCCCGTTCCCTATTCAAGCTGTTTTCAGTGACAGAGTTAATATTTAACCCTTTATATGAGATGTTTTGCTTCAGCTATGGCGGGGGCTAGGAGAACATGTTAAGAAAAGATTGTAGTGAAGTCATTTTTATTTTTGGGCTGTCAGACCTTGCCTGAGGTGGACGGATGGACAGTTCAGAGACAAAACTCAGCAGCTTTCAGCGTAAAATGAGAAACAGCCTCAAAAGATCTACAGATCATATACAGCGCGTCTGGGTATAGAAAACTGAAGTGTCTTTTTTCCCCTTCAGATGTGGTTCACGGTTTGAAAATAATAAAATTGTATTTTGGTTTGACTCTCTGTGTTCATAGTGGTCCTTAATACTAATGTCGTTGCTCTTCGGTTTTTCTGGACTTCCTCGGAGAAAACCTTCTCGTTTCTCTCCGCCCCACGGCCAATCAATGAAAAGAGGGGCGTTCAGTAAAAACTTCTCTCGAGCCAGCACGGATTGACCCTGCTCTTCAGATGCCACATGCTAGTTATGCTAACCCTACAAGCTAACGCTACGACGCTGGTGTTTGAGAGCAACATAAAAAGGTCAGCAAAGCTCCTGTATCTGCAACAGTGAAGTACTAAACCTCCAAGAAGAGAAAATCAGAGGCTGCATGTTAGCTCCACGGACACAGATGGCCCGATGTCAGTCTGAGCTCCTTCCATGATTACTTGTCTAGATGCGCTTCCCGGGTGTCCAGCTCCGAACCGCGCAATGCTCCGTTCTACTGCAGTACGAATCAATGATGGAAAAATGTTCATCAGCTGACAGCTCCATTGGCTACCAAGTAGTGAAGCAAGGAAACAAACCAGTGAACCCCCCACCCCCCATTACCCCTCTGTTTAGTTGTAAAGGCATCGGAGGCTAATAACACGGGTTGTGGTGAAACCAGGCTGAAACTGAGCAAGCAGAAAAAAGTAGGAACTCGTACAAACTTTCCATGCTGCTGTTGTTGCTCACTGAAGAAAATATATTACCAAATTACCAGAAAGACAGAAATTGCACGGGGCTGCTGCTGAATACATTTGCATTGACTAGATTCTTGTATATGCTGTAAAAATATGGTTTGTATGCACTCGATCCATGTTTGTTTAGAAACGCAATTTATTCCAGCCTAGAATGATTCTTTATTTGTCCCTCAGTAGGAAAATGTATTTGTATCAAATTGAGCAAATTGACAGGCAAATGAAGCACACAGTGGCACGCCAAAGACAAGCAATTATAATGAAATGAAATAGTTTCATGACTGAATCAAAGGTACATACTTCCATAAAGGATATTATCTTGTCCACTGTTTAGCCAAACAGGGAAGTGACACTTTTAAATGATATGTTTCTCTAAACAAGGGCTGAATTGTCCCCTACCTATTAGTTTGGCCCTAATTGAGGATGTTAAAATACCGTCATATTGGAATAAATAAAAATTTTTTGCCCCCAACTAGAAATAACTCTGTACCTTCAAAAAATATTGCCAGGCTATTGAAAATGGGATCAAATATTGAGTTTTTTTCGAAGCACCGGTACAGGGTTTGACATTTTTGCACTGTGACAACTAGCGTTCAGAGACATTTATTTTTGATTGGCTGCACATGGTTCATCAAGTTGAAAAATCAACTTTGTCTTTTTAACATCCGATTTCACAGAACATCTCTCTAAACCAGGTGCATGCAAAACGAACTGAATTGTTCATCAGGGAATAATAGACAACAACCAAATTAGCAATAAAAAGAAGAGGTATGGGGTGACAGGTGGAGCTGGGCGATATGGACCAATAATAATATTTTTAGGCTGATGCCGACACACGATTTTTATCTCGATGTGTTTTTTTTTTTTCGTAAAGTAACTCTAGAAAAGGTTCTCTAAATCAAAGCTTTATCCCAAATGTCTCACAGGCACATTCAAAAAGCAAAACAGCTGTAGATAAATGGCTGAAAAATAACCTACTGGAAAACCAAAAGGTATAATTATAATGCCATATAGACCATCTAGATATAAACAATATAGTCTCATATCTCTTTTAAAAATATATCCATACATTGTGCAGCCCTAGTGACAGGTGAGTGCCATCAATTGCAACAACCTTTATGTGGCCATTTTTTACTGGGTAACCATGAGAGCTGGTTACAAAACCAAGAAAGAATGTTAATGCTTGTAAAGGGGGGGGGGGGGGGGTCATTTTTCAAAGGATTTTGGTCACTGTATAATCCTTCTGGCATGAAATGGTAAGTCGTAAAACTATTTTACTCCCAAACCAATGATACCCAAGAGGGCAGCTTCAAATGTAATAAAACTGTCTCAAACGACACTAAAGCTTTCACACATGAACCGAGTTTCACAAAGAACTGAGTCTAACACCGTCCGCACTTGTACTTTCATGCACTCCCAAAAGTAAAAGAACTACAAAGGTAAATTAGAGAGAAGCATGCAAGAACAAGGCCAAGAGATGATGAAGAAGAAGCCGGAGTGCTTCTGTTTTTCTGTCAACAGTACATGTATATGTATGCATAAATCTAGGTTAAAGTGCAACTGAACCCAGAGCAAATATTGCCTCTAGCCAGAATATATCGCTCCCTCCTTCCTGCTGGACTCGAAACAGCATCATGATGTGTCCCTCCACTCACAACCCTGACCTCCTCAGAAGCTATTGTGCATGCCGGGCCAGAGAGGAAGTCCTTACCCTTTCCTTACACACACACGCACGCACGCACACACACACAAAGCCAGTGTCGCTGACCCACGCCTGTCACCCCACCCCGCCGGCTCTGCTATTTTAAGAATGTGACGTAACAGCTGTGACTCACACCGTCAAGCGTATTATAACACACGAGCATGCATTTCTGCATGCATCCCCGTCGCGGATGCAGACTACAAACGTAGGATGTCGGGACAATAGTGATGCGAGGAGGCAGCCGTGGGTAGCCAGGACAGCGAACGCAGCAGTGTCTCTAAACGGGGATCAGCCAGGAGATGAGTGGGAGCGGATGTGAGTGAACGCAGGGTCGGCTTAAACGGTCACAATAAATACCTCATCAGAGCTTGCCGTTATCCCAGGCCAAGAAAAATAGCAATAAAAATACTTTCAGATGACACAATGAACTTTTCAAAAAAAAAAAAAAAAAACAGAATATTTCTGTTTATGCCATATAAAAATATATTATATATTTCGTCGCATTGCAATCACAAACTTCAATGCATTGATTGGGAGTTTATACAACACATCCATTCAAAGTAGTGCATAATTATAAACAGAAAATAACACGATTTAACCTCTTCACTAGTAAAAATGTGAAAAGTGTGGCATGTCTTAATTCCTCTTTTCCTTCTAAATCCAATAAAGTGCAACTTGGTGGCCAATCGGTAAATAGGAAGAGAGCAGAGAGGTCATTATAAAAACATTTCCAAGACTTCACACAGTGAAAGGCTTCCTGCTGTTGCTGAAAACCAAACGACAAGGTAAGATACTGTATGTTTAAACTGTTCCTCTTCAGCCTTCTAATCAATACACATGAAGGGTCTGGGCTTGTAACACGACAAAAACTGGAAAGATATCCATTGACGTATTTAATCCAACATGTACGGTTGCTTACTTTATGTGCAGCGAATGTTCGGAAACTTATACGCCGTCTCAGATGGAATCTCCATCTTTGCATTCATGCTTTCCTAAAAGGGTGGACTTTTCAGCTGTAAGGAGCCGACATCGAATATAATTGGTAACCAACTACCGAGTTTTTAAAGCAAGCTGAAGACATCAAAATGTATAAACTGGACGCATAAGAAGCCGCTACATTTAAAAACGGCATCCAGAAAGTTAAGGAAGGTAAAGAGCAACACTACAGGGAGATGTTTCTTAATATCAAACACAAAACATTCAGCAGTTTAAATGCTGTTGTAATGTTATCTGGAGCAGTAGTAGTTGCAATAGTTTTCATCATTTCATCCCACTCAGGACGTTCACCGTATTAAATGACATCTGTCAGGGGTAAAATAGCCTACAGCTTGAGCAGACGTTGCACTGTTGGATTTTTTTTGGACAAAAAATTATTCTGTAAGCAGTTAGAATTAGTTTTCATCTTCGATTTTTGAAGTTAAGGCACACCATACCTCGATGAGGCTGTCATTGTGAAGGTTTGCCCTATTGGCGTTATAAGCAATGGCTGCTCGGCCCCCAGTCACAATACTGGCCGTCTCATAAATTGGACGAGCTGACAACCGGTGAAAAAGATAAACCATACTGAAGAGCAGGAAGATCCAGCTAAGGAGGAGAAAACGGATTCTGACGGCTTGTGAAGATACTGGCCTTCCAGGAAGGTAGTAAGTAATTGTGATTGCTGGTCAAAACATTTCAGATTTTTTTTTTTTTTTTTTTTTTTTTTTTATAAAGTACCCTCATCTTGTATAGTTTTGATCATAAGTTAAGTTTCAACTCACTACACTAAAACTATACAACTACCATGGTTAAATCATAAAAAAAAACATTGCATCCCAGCAACACAAAAACTTTTAATGTTAATTTTATTATTGCTACTATTAAAACCATTGAAACTGAAGATTTTAATTTGGTGCAACCCCCACCCCCCACCCCAATACATACAGACTTATCTAATCACACTTTTACATGAAAAAAGTTGGACTAAAAGGAAGAACAATTAAGACAATATAAATACAGTTTGGACATATTTTCCAAAGCTCCTAATATTTGTCTCTCATTTCTCCTAAACAGAAGAGCTCCAAATCTTCCCCAGACACTTCTTGGAAACATGCATTTTCAGTTCATACCCTCTCCCATTCTGCATGAATGCTGCAGTTGGTGATAATTTTACGGCAACAACCGGCACACGACTCGCCTCATCTGAGGCACCTAAAGAGGAAGTCCGGGAGCAGGAAGGGGAGGAGGGACAAAGAGGAGTACAGTAGCATGGTAGGTTGCACTCTCAGAAAGAAAGGAAGAGCAGAGGAAAGAAATTAAAACTATTTACTTTCCCCCCACTTATACAGGTGCCTCAACAAAGTGAGAAAATGCTTTCACCATCGCATGGCGTAATGTCTTTTCTAGTATGTTAACAACTGAAAATTTATTTAAGCTGACTTTTATTGTGAAAAATGGAGTAGTTTAATTAAACATTTTTTACAACACACAAACTGAAGGAAAATGAATTATGTGGTGAACTACTTCTTTATTTGCAGCTGTAAAACAAAAAAAATGGACAGAAAAGGCTGTTGCTAGCAAAAATCCACCAATTAAACAGACAAAGACGGGAACAGGCCTAATTAACCATGATCTGTTTGGTGATCAGCAGGTCAAATACTGTTAAAGCGACAGTGGCCGCTTTATTTCGCCTTTCCAAGTTTAATGAACACCAGATAAAGGTTAGAGATGTTAGCTATGATGCATAGCTTTTAAACCCGGTACCGATGCTTAGAAAAACACTCAATACCACTTTCAATAGCCCGGCAGGACTATTTGAAGGCACAAGTTTCTTTCTAATTAAGAGCAAAACATGTGATTTCTTCCAAAATGACAGTATTTTAAGTTCTTTAATTAGGGACAAATCAATAAGAAGGGAACAATTCAGCCCCTGTTTAGAGAATTATATCATTTAAAAGCGTCACTTTGCCGTTTGGCAAAACAGTGAACTAGATAATAGAAGTCATGCAACTATTTTATTTTATTATAGTTGCTTATCTTTATTGTGCCACTATGTGTATTCCATTTGCTTGCCAGTTTGATGTTGATAAAAATGTTCCTTCTACTCTGATTGTCAGCTCAAAGTCTGGCTCCACCATAACCTATGTTAGTATTAGCCACATTAGCCTCCAATACCCTTAAAACTAAACGGAGGAGTAGAGGAGAAGCGTGCACAGGTTTGCTTTGCTGCTTCACTGTTCAGTGGCTGACTGAGTCGTCAGCTAATGAACATTTTCCTCTGCTGATTAGATTAGTACAGCAGTAGAACAGAGGGGAAGCATACCTCGACGAGGGAGCTCACATCGACAGAATCCCGTCACCGGGCTGCCTGTGTCCATTAAACTAACATTTAAACAAACATTAGCTAAGTTTACATGAACGAAAGTAATCAGAACAAAGGGCCGATCCAAATAAAAAATCTGTAATGATAAACAAGCCAGTCGGAATATGATAATCGGATCAAGCTCAATCAGAATGAAATTATGACCCACATGAGAGGGGTGGTTTATGCCGATTGATAATCCGATCAACATGCGTATAAACTCTTGTCAAGCTCAAGTTATTCCGAATGTGGCAAACTGACCCGGAAGCACATGTGCGCCCGACGTAAACGTGGCGCATTTCCGCGTTGTTGAGTGGCGGAAATACGTCGGGCAGCAAAACTGTCGGGGCTCCCGATACAACCTTTCTGTTCGAAAGATTAAAAGAGCTCAAAGTTATTATTTATTCAGTAATGTTTCAACCATAAGTAAAACATTGTGCAAGAGCATCCTGAGCACTTGGAAGACAAACAAACACTTATAATACTGCTTTCACTATATTTTGTTGTTTAGCAAAGACGGAAGTTATTCTTCTTCCATGTTTTTTTTTTTTGTGGGGGGGGGGGGGGGGGGGTCTGATAACTGCACGTCAGAGTGATTCTATTCTGAGTAAAGTCAGGTGCATATACACGCACATTAAGATTAAATTACTTGATCGAGTACCCATATAAATGGTACAATCAGATTATTCAATCCGAATACATTTTGATCCAATTGTGAAATTTTGTGCGTGTAAACATAGCTACTGTTAGCTTATGTTTTTCAGCATGTGTGTTAATTCACCGTTGCGGATACAGGAGCTTTGCAGATGTTTTTCAGTGTCCCTCAAACAACTGTAGTTTTAGCATCTGGCGTTAGCACAAGTAGCATGTGGGGTGATTCAGCGTTTCTTTCTTTCCCTCTCTGTTCGCCTAATAGGAAAAGTACCTCAGATAATCTCCTTTGTGTTTGCTTTGTCGGCTAAATGGGGACACATGTGTTCTTCTGGCTGTGTTTGCCATGTTAGCAGAGTTTAAACTTCCAGCAGCAATAATTAAATTACTTAGTATGTGTGTGCAGGTTTTGCTGTTAAAAGATCGCTAGTGCTCGAATTCATCCCTTTCAACCATTGTCCTGATATCAGCTTAAGAGCTGATCATCACCAGACAATACTTAACAGACAGAGAGTTATTTATGAAACATTAAATAACTTTAAACGGTGTATAATTGCACAGCAAAAGTTATCTACTAGCTCATCTACTGAGTTGCAGCCCAAGGTTGAAGTAGCAGAGTAAGCTTGAATAAAGGTTTTTGTGGCATTCTCCTTAAAGGTGCGTTTTCTTACGATGTCCCTTTGGCTAAATGAGTCACAGGAAATTATGCATTCAAAGTTAACAGAAAAGTGATCAGATAGGGCAACATCAGTTACATTGACTTTAGAAATCTTTGGACTTTTAGTGATGATCAAGTCTAAAATAAATCTATCCTTAGTAAATGGATATGTACCACAGGCTTTTAAAGTAGCTGTTATTAAACCTTTACTTAAGAAACCATCTCCTGATCAAGATGAGTTAGTAAATTACAGACCTATATCTAATCTTCTTTTCTTATCTAAAATTCTTGAGAAAGTAGTAATAGGTTTGGGCGATATAGACTTTACATTTTATAACAATATATTGTGGTACTATTATGGTTATGATAAAAGTGATGATAAGTCGTTTTTTAAGTAATATTAAAATAAAATTCAAAATACGTTTCATCAGTCCATAGTTACACAAAGATGTGTGATTTTTATCACTAAACCACACAGCAAATGCATTTAATTATATTTTTTAATTAATTGCTATTTATTGAAACCAACAGTGGGGGAAAAACCTAAAATAACAATCTTGACAATACTGGCAGTTTTTGGGGTTCTCAGATGTAACTAATTGGAATTTATTGTTGCCAAGATAAATCCAAATTTGTCACAATAACAATAAAAAAATACGATAAATATGATCCATACACCCCGAGTATGGATTATATCAAAATATAAATAAAATTGACATCCCTGGTTAACATACATCCATTCCTTTATAGTCTTACTGTAACACTAAGGCCCCAGCTTTCACCATTAATACAACTTCAGCCTATTCTGAAATCCCACTTCTTGCTCTGACTACACAGAAGAAAATAAATAAATAATGATTTTAAAAAAAATCTAACTAAAACTAAGCACACTCAATTGGGGATATTTTTATCTAATAAAGAGCTACACATGTCATGTTATGTAGAAAACACTTCCCTCTCACAAACCCATGTCTTCAGTTCTCCCTTTACTTGAGTGAGGAGACCGTGTGGCCCCATGTGATGAGAGGAAGCATACCGTTGCACTTCTGTTTGCAAAAGTGGAAGACCGTGTTGCCAAAATAAAACGAACTCTCCACTACATCAACTCCAACATAACAGGTCGGAGTGGCGCTTCACGCCCCGGGCCCTCTCTTTACACACCTTTGCTCTTGTCAGTGTTCCTAAAACTTATCCTCTCATTTCTCAGTATCATTTCATGTCATGCATTTAATAAAGTTGCAGAGATCAGGACACAGCGCACTCAGCTTGAACGTCTTAAGGAGCCCACGCCCCGGGAGCTGTAACCCAGAATAACGTTGTGCTCACATCCTCTGAAAGCATTTGATTAATCACGGCGGCGTCCTTGGATGCAGAGACACCGCGGGGGAAGTTTCTCTGAGGAACAGTTGTTTCGCAGCAAGGCCGGCACAGTGCAATCCATTTTATGTGTTGGTCAAGTATTTGTTTAGAAAATTTGTGTATGCAGGTGTGTTCGTGCTCCGGCAACCGTGGGGGGAGAGTCACCTTGACTGCAAAGCTGCATTTGCCGCTGCGGACCGCCTCCTCGTCCGTCTGCCACTGGTGCGGCCGACTCGACTCCGGCACGTAGATGTCTTTCTTGCGCCGGAAGCTCTGCCGTAGCTTATTCATCGCTGAGCTCCCTGTGAGGAGGGAGGGGGGGGAAGAAGGGACCGTTAAAATGGGCTAACGGTAACGAATATGTCACCATCTTCAAACCAGAGAACACAAAAAAAAAAAACTTAAACCACTTTCTAAACAAAAAGGCATCTTTTGAAAAAGCTTGAATGCAAATGTCTACATGGGCCAGTGACTGGAATCCAAATCTAGACATTCGCTACAACGTTCCATCAGACCATTACTCTGCTTTAAAGTCTTTTTAATGAGATTCTAGTCAGTTGGCTTGAAGAACGTTTGCACGCTTTTTTGTTGTTCACAAAAAAACAAAATAGAAAAAAAACATAATGTGGACAGTCACAAAAAGCTACAAACAGATGACTGCAGGCTCACTATGCGAGAAGATGGGTTTGAATAAACATCCTGATCCCGTGGCATTTCATCTCAAACAGGACATACTCTCCAAACTTGCTAAAAGACTTTTTAAACAAGTAACAGTTTGAATCAAGTTTCAGTTAGTATCCCTGAATGTGAACAATGGGCTCAGTGAATGATGCATGACGTCTTCAGTGTTCACTGGATGTCCAAAGCCAAAGAGCCAGAAGACAAACGTCAGGAGTTAAGAGCTAATAACCTACAGAGCAACAAATGGCTGGAAGGTTAGGCAGCCCCAACGCTGCTCTCTCTCTGTGAGCACTTTGACTCGCTGCTTGTTTAAGCTCTGCAGAACAATGACAGGTCTGCTCTTCATCTTTAATTTACAGACAAAGCACAAAGCAGGAAGATTTGACCATTACCAAATGCAAGCTTGAACAGTTTTTCTGCTGGTGTTTACTACACCTACAAGTACAATAAATGTTTAGGGTCGAACGATAAATAAGTGACAATATATATCGATAAATAGACGTGTGGTGCATTAGAAGAAAAGGGTAAATAAAATGTTCAATAGAAGAACTTTTTTCCTACCCTTTCTTTTAAAAACCTGCAGTTTTGGCAAAAAGTTGGTTGAATAAAGGGTTGAGTTCGAATTCAGTGATTCTTTGTGTTCTGTATCTAAAAATAGGTCGTTAAGCAACAGCATAAAATGCCCAGGGCTGCGCTTAAAACATATGTTTTTTTTTTATTTTTTATAATTATCAATATCGATCAATGCCTTTTATATTATCAATATGCTTTTTTTTCTCTTTTATCGTCGAACCGTACCTCGGGTTGCAATGATCACTTCAACGATGATGTCTACTACAAAAAAGGTGTGGATGCTAAGTCTTAAATCAACCAAGAACTATGAAAATTTCAGGATTTCTCTAAGCATTTGCTAGTTGAATTGGAGACTTTGGGACTTGTTATGGTAATTTTAAATTTAAGGCTTCCACCCATTCCAAAAAAGTAACTTAACCGCTTACATTTAACTATCATCATAGTAAAAACAAGTTCCAAAGAACTTTGTCAACTCAAATTGGTGTTTCTTCATTTGTGGAATGTCACTCGATTACTTTTACACCAATAAGTTATCTAACTTCAGCGCATTTAGTCCAGTATATTGTAACTCTCTTAACAGTTACTGATTAAAGGTTTTAGCCAAGCACTGAAAGCCCAGACTCTTTCAGTACCTACTGTCACATGATTTGAAAAAAAAAATTATATTAGATAAAGCAACACAAATGTTTTAATTTTAATAGCCGAGACACATTTATTATGTGGTTATGGACTTAGACCATCATCGATTTTGTACTTTTGCGTCACACCCAAATTTCTCATCCAGAACTATAAATTTGAGAATTACTTCTAACTGTGCATTTCTCAAAAACAGATAAATGTAGCTCTTTTGGTGACTTATTAGAACCTTGTAAATACCAGAGTATCTCCAAGGGATTAATAAGTCATATCATGATGACCATTCACTACAGCCATTGAAAAATGTTTTAGCCATGTTTGCGAAATACGTCAGCGGCAATGATGAAATGGTGAATGGAAGTCGCACGTAGGTTGAGTTATTTCACCACGTCAAAATCTGAAACCAATTATACCTGAACTGAATTATTATACGTATAACCCAGCCTTTAAAACGATTTAGAGCGAAAAAAAAAAAAAAACAGAACAAAATTGTATTTTCATAGTCAAATATTCCAGCTACGGTCTTAAAAACTTGATTTAAAGTACAGCCCCTTTTTTCCACAAACAAAAATAGGATTTAAAGATCAAACTACATTTAAAAAGATTCTCTGACCCGTACAGAACTTCAACATTTTAGATTATGAACTGGATTTTCCAAGTCAGGTTTTATGAGTCATTTCCATTTAGTGTGGGAATTTACATCCTAATGCAGAGGCATCAGGCTGACATTCATAGGCATGACAAAACACGTACCAGCACGGCGGGAACCAAAGATGTCCCCCACAGAAAGCAGGCATGATTAAAAATAATCCATGGCTAATCGGGAAATGTTTGACCGATCAGTCAAGTCATGCATCAGTCACTCATCATTTCATCAGATCTAAGAATTAACGTTAAAAATACACTCAGTGACGCAAAAACGGAGCAGCCCTGAAATGAACGTGAACAGCTCTGCCACTCTGTAGGTTAGCACGTTCGTTTGGAAGGCAACACACCAGAGCACATTTCTCACTTATGGTCTAGTATGAACACATAACAGTTTGCAAACCCACATCCTGGTTCCACTTTAAACTACTTTTAGGCTTCCTGCTCAACAATGCAATGTAAAAAACTTCAACTGTGGCCTTAATTTAGGATTAAATAATCTCAAACTAGGAATATTCTTTCAAAAAGTTACTTCTTGGTGTTTGGTTATGAGCTTCAACCAGGTTCAAACAGTAAAATCTGACCAAAAAAAACCCAAAACGTATTTAATTAAGGTGACAGTACCACTACGCGCACTTTTTCTTGGCTTTGAAAGGGGATTAAGATGCACAAGAAAAGCGGAGACCCAATTAAAAGTTGCTGACGCAAATTAGAAGTGAGAGGTCCATCCATCATGGAGAGCCTGGCTCAAAACACCCCGATCTACTACAAAACTGGGGGGACCAAAAGCCATTCGGCCATGAAATTCTCCCTTTAAACACGAGTAGAGAAAAGTCCTTCGACTAACGAGTTGGACCCACTGACTTCTGAACTGATGAGGATCTGTCTGGATTTACGGTCCTTAATCCAGGAGAGCTGAGTGTCCACAAACGCGCACAGGCAAGAACGAGCCGCAGCATGCGCTTGCACAGCCAGCCCGACCGATCACATGCACGCGGCTCTGGCTAAACCGCGCTCGCACGCGTACGACGCAGACGACAGAGGCTGTCTGTTTGCATAATGAAAGCCGTCCTGCAGTGACTGGGAGCACACGGCGTACTTGAGGTGAGGTTCCCTTATCTGTCCGTGCCAGGCCCCCCAGCTCTGGAGCCAGGACACAATAAAAAAAAAAGGCTTTGCGGGTCGGACCAAGCCAAAGCACAGAAGCACACCTAAACACAACCGGCTCCCTTGTTGCTGCAAGCAAAGAGCAGACCCTTCGCAGCAGGCAGGTAGGTCAGGGAGGAGGATTAAAGCGATGTCGGGTTATGAAACAACACCTCACATTCTGAACAACTGGCAGAGCAAAAAGAGCGTTTAAACCCCGAATCCCCTTTGTTACGCTTCAAAATGATGCGCCTGTTTGTGTTGGTACATTACATAAGATCCCAGTTAAACAAATCAGAGTTTGTGGCTGCAACATGATAAAAAAATAAAGTGAAAATGTTTAAGACGAGGCAGGAAAATGGACACCGGAGTGCAAAGCAGGTGCTTAGAAGCAAAGAAAATGAGTGAGTGCACAGCTCCAGGTATCATATTCATAGGAGTCATACTGGAATTGAGGTTCAAATCCCCCCCCCCAAAAAAATAAGACGACAAGCAAGGGAATAAACGTGCTTCGTGCCTCGCTCCTGCAGCTCTCCTCTATTAAACTCATTTATTTAGGTCATATCATGTTTGCGCTCACTGCAGAGCCTGTGACAGACTGTGTGATGCCACACCGCAGACCGGAGGAAAACAGATCCATCTGCATCGCGTCTTCGCCTCAACAGAATTCATGTACTTGTTACCATTAAGCAATGACATTAGGAGGGCTCTAACGACCAAATGAATTATGAAGCGAAAAAAAAAAAAAAGAGAAATATCGGTAAAGGGTAGAAATGCAGCGATCAGGGTTTGCGGCTTAGTGTCGGATTTCTGTAATGCTCTGGCCGGCGAATAATGATGTTAGTCGATTCTAATTACAATAGCTGCTTGATATTTGCACACTTTAAAACATAAAAGACCAACATTGTCAGCAGAACATAACATGTTTTCCAACCAAATCCCTTTAGAATGCATAACACCCATGTCTAACTTCATATTTGAGAGGAAAAACTCTAAGTTTCCATCGAATATGATACATGATTGTTAAACCATTCATTTATTTTTCATATCTACACACAAGACTTAGGGAGCCTTTCTGAGTTGAACAGTCGGTGTATTCGCCTGAGGCGCTGTCACGCCGCGTGTGTACAAAGACATCTAAAAGAATGGCAATGACATGTGAACTTTCACCTTTTATGTTAGCGGTTAGCATTGTTAGCATCACGTACTAAACAACAGACACGGCGTCTTTTCTGTAGAGTGAGTCGACCCTACCGTAGGACGGAGATACTTTCTCACCTGTGGCATGGTGCGTTCACTCACAGGAAGAAATAATGGATTTTGGAGTGACGGCCCAGCGGGCCAGGAGAGAAATTTGTGTGCGTATTTATTCCATTCTGTGTGACTGGTTGATTTTTGCATCTCTACAACTAAAACAAGACATAACAACTGACCTCAGTTCCACATCATCAATATTTCTTTGATCAGTAGCAGAACTCGATACTTGTTCTCGGACAAAAAAAAAAGCTATTTACCTCGGATCGGCTCTGATCGGTAATTGGCAGGAAAATATTGAAAATATTATACTCCCATTTCAATACTAAGAACCTCCTGAGTACACAGCATCACGTAACACTATGTTCATTCACAGACATTCTTTGGTGTTCAGTAAAAAAAATGAAATAAAAAAATCGCATAAGGTTTAATGACACATGCTTTGATGCATAGAGATAATATTGTAACTCTCTCATTTTTGGTTGGACTAAAACTGTCCATAATAAAAAGTTGCACTACTTTTGTTTGTTTGTAGATAAACTGAATTAAAACGAGTTACATTGAACAGTCTGTAGGGGGGGGGAAAAGGATGGGGGGTGTACGTAATTGGTCAAAATCAGAATGAACTGTTCAGACCTCAAGGAAAACAAATAATCAGTATCAACCAGGAAGAGCCCAGTTGGTGCATCTGTAGTCAATCTGCTGAGAAACTCATTTGTTTAGGTCACACCACCCGTAATGTCCAGGGTTTCCCGCAGCGCTATCTTGGCGTGGCGGCTGCCTCGCCAAACTCACGCCCCCGCCACGCCAACGTTCCCAAAAAAAAAAAAAAAAAAAAAAAAAAAAGAAGTGTGACGTCAACACGCGCGTGCGTGAATGGCAGGGAAAAAACACTTGGATACCCCCCGCTCCGCGAGTCGGTCCGCGGAAAGAAAACGTGTCGTACCCCCCCCCCCCCCCCCCCCCGCTCCGCGTGTCGGGCCGCGTAACACTTGTCGTCCAACCGCCAATACCACCCCCCCCCCCCCCCCCCCACCAAACTTACGCCTCGCCTAATCAAATTCCTGCGGGAAACACTGATGTCTAAATTAGACACATCAACAGGTGCTACCGACAGTCATTCATTCAATACCGACATATTTAACTCAGCTGATGAAACGTCACCCCTTCAATATTAAGGTTTAGTCTGTGAACTCAAGCAAATGCTCGGCGTTGATACACAAACCTGAAGTGGGTTTCTGATTTCAACAATTCGGACCCTAAATATACAACTGTGAGCAGTCATGCTGGAGATACACGTCAAACAGAAGAGAACGGTGTCTTTTTAATAAAGCAAAAACTAAAACAAAAGCCGGGGATTGATTTGGTAGCTCGGGAGGAGCCGCTCATCGCAATGGTTGAGAATACTAAATGTCTCAACATTAGGTAGCCATGTTTTCTGAAATTTAGTCAATCCCAAACACAAAGAGATGTCAAGCAGACAATCAGAGAGAACAGACAAGTGGCTCATCCTGGCTCAGAAAGCAAGAGTATGGGAAACTGACCCAATTGAAGTGACTTTATGTGTGTGATATAACACAGCTACTGAACTCATCTTCCAGATTTCCTACCACTCACTGTCAGCTACCAACCAACCCCCCCACACACACCGAAGGATCCGGTCTGCAACAGAGATAACAAAAGACAGGGAGGGCACCTGGGTGAAAACATAGGCTGTTTATTCATGTGCGTGGGAAAGACGGCGTTCGTGTGCAGGGCATGGATCTATGAGAGCAGCGCTGGATCTTGACCTAGCATATGTAAATAACAAACCAGACCTCAACATGTGCGCGCCTATCATCTTGGGACATCGGGGCCTCCGACAGAACGTTGCATGTCTGGGAAGAGCAACAACCCGACTCCCACTGCAGACTGTTATGACTTGCGAATCTGATTCTACTGCGCCTCGAAAAGGTCTACAGGGTGACAGCACAAAGCGAGCACTGACCCATAAACGATCCAGATTCGCCAATGATCTGAGCCACAGGTTTCTGACACACAGCAAGGAGCAAAGCACCAGCCCGGGCGTCAGCTCAGACCTCTGACAAAGAACATTTCAAACATTCCATCTCTAGTGAACAATGTTTTACCTACAAAAGCAGCTTAAAAATAATTTTAAGTATTTAAAAAAAAACAACGATCATTTAAAAAAAGTTTAAAGCCTATATTTGAAAAGAGATGCCCTATTGTGGCTCCCAGTGAGCCCTACTTCAACATATGATCAACATAATTAACCGGAAACTTGGAATAGCAAATTACACATTAAACCATTAACAAAGATTTCAAGATGACTTAAATACACCAAACTATACCAAACCTAAAAACGTCTTAAAATCCTTCTATGTTGGATCAATATTAAACCTAAGATGGAATTCAAGTGAAGCAAGAGATAAAATACAGTATATGAAAGAGCAAAATCAGGGGAAAGGCCAAAAGATGCAATGGGTGCAGACTGATGGTGCAGAGATGAAGAAATTAGTTGCATAAAAAATTAAAAGTGATTTACCACCAACAAATAGAACAGAACAGAGTGGCCTTACATTTGTCTCTCCTGTTCCAGCGGGGAATATACAACAAGGACTGTGAGAAGTTGTTGTACAATTTTAAAAAGATATAAATGCTAACAGAAAAAAAAAGGCAAATAGGCTTTCATCAAGCAGTGAAGGATTGCAAAGACGCAGAATCTCTGCACCGCTGTGTCGTTTTTTTTTTTTTTAAATCTCATTTAAATTCCTGCCAAGTGCAAAAAGGGACACCGGGAGGCGTTTAATGAGATCAGCGGAGAATACATCCACAACTCCAGATTTCCATACTAACTGATGAATTAAAAAAAATGCTTGCGTTTGCAGAGTGTAATTTCTATCCGGTCACGTAACAACAGGTGTCATCTCAATGGTAGTGGTGGGTACACCGTAACCCTTAGAAGGCTTTGGGATCAACACTGGTGGCAATTTGAACGGATTTATGTAGATTCTTGTAGGAAAAGATTTTGTACCTTATTTTTCAAACTTGTTATGTGAAGCATAAGTCCTTTTTTTCCCCCCACTAAACATTAATTGTTACACAGGAATCTCCACTTGCGTCCATACAGCTCAGCAGCTAGCCAACCTGAGGCTGCGCAGCGTGGTGTGTGTCAACACTAAGAGCCAGGGATTACACTGTGAAAACAAGCCAGCAGGTCAACAAGGTGCAACATATGTTCACAGGCCAACGTCAACCAATGATATTGTGTAATAAATCTGCATTGCTGTGGCCTGTTGTACATTTCTTGAGGCTTGGGTTTCACCTTCTTTTTATAGATTGTAGGGGTGGTGTCTAAGCCGACTTTACTGTTACTCCTGGGATTTCCTTTAAGAAACAAATCTCATCACTGCTGGACAGTGTCTTCCACCCCATGCACGGAGCTGTTGCAGAGCTGGAGCGCTCTTTCAGGGACAAGCTGCTGCATCCCAGATGATCTAAGGAGCATTTTCATAGGTTGTTTCTCGCGGACGCAGTCAGACTTTATAATCTCTGCTGCTCCCAGCAGACAAAATAACTGTTTACATCATGCTAATGGTGGCACAGGTTCTGATTCAACCATTAATTGTTTACACTGTTCCCTGATGCTAAGGTGACTTGCACACGCCTCGGCTAGGAATGCTGCTGCACTATCATGCATATTGCATATTCTGGTATTGTGCCTTATGTAAATAAACTGGAGTTTTTTTCCACTGTTAAATACTTTTCACTGTGCAATATTTACTCTGGTATTTACTTCTATCTTCTATTGGTGGATTCTTTCTTTAGAGATAATTTTAGGTCAGACTGGTTTGTGCTTTTTTCTTCTTCTCTTCATTGCTAATAATTGTGTGTAACTGTCTCGGGCGCCACACCCGACTTTCCTCACTGCCAGGCAATAAAGGAATTCTTATTCTTAAAAAGGTAGAGTTGGAGTTTTTAGGGTTAAAATAAACAATGATCTCTCACAACAACTCGAAAGAGTTTGGGCCGAAAAAAGCGTTCTTTTCCACATTTTGTCATGCTACAACCCCAGACATCAATGTGTTTCTATCTGGATTTGATGTGAATGACTAGTGCTTAACTGCTACATGAAGAAAAAACAAAAATGTTTTCACAAATAAAATAAAAAAAAATCTGAAAAGAGCAGCGCCTGTTTGTATTCAGCCCCTCTGCATACAATTTTATTTTTTTCATGGGACTTTTAGTGCTTTCTTTTTCCCCTCTTCCCATTCTTCTACTTGAGCTGTGAATTCATCCTGGATGAGCTGCAGAGACAAAAATTGTTGTCACTCTTGGAAACAACTGTGTTTTCCACTTCTACGTAGGTGTAGTATGCTTGGTGTAGGGGCGCAACACTGCCCTCTACAATCTAGGAGAATAGTGCTACTTCAGAGGAAAAGCTACATGGAACATAAACACTAGACGTTGTGTCCGCATGTCTCATTTCTCCGTGGAACGTATGTGGGTTGATTTTTAAAGTAAATATCTTACTTTAAATAGCCATGTTTCCATCCAAATGTAATGCGCATTGTGAACAAACATTTTAAATGTTGCAAAAATTAAAATACGAATTAGCCATGTTTCCTTCCACTGGTTTAGAGCTGTAATAAACAGGAAATAGAGGTTTAAAACTAGCAAGGACCACACATCCAACAAAAGGAGAGAGGCTTTCAGGAACATGTTGCTATTGGGCAAGTGACAATTTACGGGAACTTTTTCGGCAAATGTGTTTCCATCTCTTGTTTTGAGTATAAACTCTTTGTTTGCAAAATCCAAAAAGCATCTCAGGTGAAACTGAGGAGTTTATTTTGCATTTTGGCGTTTATATTGACCCTTCTTCTGCGATATTTCAAAATTTACATGAAAAAGTAGCCTATTTTTAGCTATTTTAGCTCTGATTTTTGCTCTCCTTGGCTCTCATATCATTGAGGTGGACGGAAAAGTCTGGTTAGATTGGCAGTTGTGCGCAAATGTTCCCATTTCCCATTCAAACACTGAACAGGGCAACTTAACCCTGGTTTAAATTTAACCACAGCTTCATCACTGACCTAACCAATGTGTTTCTTAAGCATCATGAGGCTGCTTTTCTGTAATGTCCAATAGACTTATGAGAACCAGTTCAAGGGATATGAATACTATTTCAAGGCACCGTTTAAGGATGACGACAGCAGGTAGATGGGCAGTTATCAGGATTGAGGTCGGAGGGAGTGAGCCACAAAGACGTGCAGCAGTGTGCTGGTGCAGAAAGCTGCTGCACAGTAGTAGGCAAGAGGTCATGTTTGGTACATTTAGCTCTTTGCTAAAACGCAACACGCCAAGTAAACATGCAACAGCAGGCGAGAGATGAAAAGAAACACAAAATCAGTCAAATATGAATAAGAGATGAGTAATGAGATCATATTTAGTCAACTGCAGGCTCTGAGATTACAGAGAATGAAAGTGATGAATGACACCATGCAGAGCTAGAAATGTGGTTACATATCGTCTTCTGATACATCCACTGATCCATCACCAGAGACGCAACGCAGACATAGTATTATCCTATACTATTATCACTAATCAGAAAAATCCTGTTATGATGGAAGCTTAAGGCAGAAAAAAAACACACTGGAAGAACAGTTAAGTCCTTTTTGACCAGAAACTGAGAAATACAAGAAATCTGCTTGAGTCGTGGCATTGTAATAAATACAAACCACAAGAAGTGCACCACAGACACCAAAGCCCTCAGCAACCCTCAGAAGTTAAACGTACAATTAACTTCTCTTTCCTATAAAAAGAAGAAAAACAACTGTTCAAATGTGTGAGTTTTATAAATAAACTCATCTTCTCTGCTTTTTCCACAGCTGTGCTTCAGCTCCTGTCGCCGCATCATTTTATGGCTGTGCATTATTTTGGTCCCATCTCAAAAACATAATGCTGAAATGCCCAAAGCATTCATTTCCTTTGGTCCTCCTTAAGGCCGAGGTATGTTAAGTGCCAAGCAAAAGTATTCACAGCCCCTTGGACTTTAACACATGTGCCAGACCAACACAAAGTGAGGAATATCTGTGGCCTGGAAGGAGAGGGACAGATGACTCAAAACGATTCTGTTGCCCTTGCGTTCGCCCCCCTCCGGTGCCAATACTTTATAGAACTTTGATCCATTTACAGGTGCGGGTGTTATGGGGGTAACGTCTGTACTGACTATTCTCACGTATAAACTGATTAGCACCATTTGGTCTTTGCATGTTATGTCATTACACAGGGAGCCTCTGTGAACATTATTGGCTTTACAGTCTGGCCATAGATGCTGAAATGTGCTCATGCTCTGTAATATGACCACGCCATTTCAACATAAACGATGTAAAACTTGACATAAAACCCTGCACTATAGCATATGGAGGGTAAACCTTTTGGTCTATTCTGACCAAAGCGCCTTCTTCCACATGTTTTGGTTTTGTTTTGGGAGGGTTTAAGATGGGACTGTGCATATTAATTAACAGTTCTAAAGACCAGAGTTAGCCATGGAGGCTAATATTCATCTGTAGTTTGGCTAAATGGCTTCCTCCTTCTCCAGCCTTCTTCTTCTCTTCCATAAAGGCCATATTTGTGGCGTTCACAAGTAGTAGCTGCCTGAGGATAGGTTCTACCACCTGAGCTGCAGATCTCTGCAGCTCCTCCAGAGTTACCATTGGGCCTCTTGGCTGCTTCTTTGATTTTAGATCTCCTACCTAGACTGTCGTTTTAGTGGAAGGCCATGTCTTTGCAGGTTTAGATAAGATATGGTCGGTTCTAATTTTTCCCCCCCCATTACCCGTCTGTTTTGGTCCTTGGTCTCCATGGTGAGACGAGTGGCTGTGTCAGGACGTAAAGGCTTTAGTGTAGGAGAGCAGGATCTAAACTCTGCTGGAGCGGTCAGCGATCCTAGAGAAACTCTGGCTTCTCTACGGTTACCACGGACGAGAACAATTACATAAGAACCATCCATACTCACTCTGTATTCATCAGAACACGCACAGCTCTAGCGTAAATGGTAAAAGGTGGGAAGTCCCATCAGGTCCCTGCATGTGCAACATTTTGGGTGGGGTAGAAGGGTAGAACTGGACAAATAGGGGGGGTAAAAAGATAGAAGGAGCAAGACTTCTGTCGACTGGCTTTCGTCTGCGATGTGCCTGGAAGGATGGAGGGAGGGAGGGGATGTGCTGCAGTTAGCTGCAGATGTAACGGTATTTGAATAATCTCTCCAGGAATGGAAAACTGATTAATCCCGGCAGAAAGGAGCCCAGGGATGAGTAAAGCAGTTGGCTCTGACAAAGAAAGGAGGGAGTGAGGGCCTAGAAGAGGGAGTGAGTGTGAGACTGAGAAACAGAGGGCAGTTCAAGGCAAAACAATCCGCCCATCTTCTTTCACCACTTGTCCCACAAACTAACACGGCTAATGCCATTTTATTCTGCCATGCTCAGGAAATTCCATGTTACGCGTGTTTATAGCCTATAGCTCAATAATACTATTGTATATCATCTACTCGGTGAAGCTAGAGACTTGTAAAGCAAACTGACCAAGTAAAGCACATCCACTGAGCCCTGATATAACAGTAAGCTGGAGATGACGTTGCCCCGGAACGTAGAGTGCTAGACGTTATCAATCTGGCTCGCCAGGTGTACGAATGAAGATAAAGTCATGAGGATCCCACCGTTTGAGACCAAAAACATTGACCTGACGTGGAAAACCACCTCCATGTTTTGTTTTAAATTTCTCAACAACTGCAAAGCACCACAGGAAGTTGTTGGGCTGTAACCGAAGCTCTCCCGCCATAGTAGCCTTAGCCAAACGCATGAGTATCTTAACGGCAGGTTTCAACAAAAACCTGGACGTTACATCCAAACATTACGTCCAAACAGACCCTGGTGGGCATGCACCGATGACCAAATTTAGGACATGGATTAGGCCTTAACTTCAATCTCTTTGCATCTTCAATACTTGGATCAGATCCCAGAAGGGCTACAAAGCCAAATTAAATTCTGAAATCACCATCCCCTCCCTCAGAAACCCCAAACTGTGTTCCAAAGAACGTATAATCAGGTTCCAAAGAATGTATAATCAGACCCACATTTAGGTCAGGTTTAACCTGAGAACCGACCAAATAAGGTAAACTGTATTTAAAGTCATATTTCTGACTCATTTTACTTCATTGTGAGGATTTCTACAGTAATGTGGCAACATTACGCAATAAACATGGTTAGTAACAGCGGATGCACCCACACAGAGCAGAAGTGAATCAAAATAGCCGCGGACTAAAATTATTTAGAAATATATTTAGAAATTAGTCAGCTACCAAAATCATTAGATGCAGCTCTAGATAGAACAATGTTTTCTGTTGTTGTTTTTTTTATCCATAACTCTATGGTGACAAAACATGACAAATTAAGTAAGCAGACAAACAGATCCAGCATGCTTAATCAGCACTGGTTCAGTACTAAAAATCCAAGTTCAAACATGAGCGAAACCACGCACAACCAGTGGCTCATTTGATTGATGCCGTTCCTCCAATGTAATGTTCCGGGTCACATGCAACCGCATACAATTAATTACAGTATTACACATGGGCACTCGGGGGACGTCTGACCTGAATCGAGTCCATTCAATGTCACAGGGATGATGTCTTTATGCAAAGTAGAGGGATGTTATTGCAAACCTTAAAGCAGTCGCTGCTCCAGCCAAACTGCAATTCTGAAGCAGCGACCGTGTTTCTCTTTTCAAATCCAATCAGAAATCTGATTTTGGAATAATCAAAAAGGAAATCTAAGAGTCTCATATTTCATCTGACAGTTTAGCAGGCACGACTGAATCCCAAAAAGAACAAATCGCTTGCTCAGAAATAGATTGAATAGGCACGGTTTCAGGTAGATTGCTCATTACTTGACATCTTATTACATTTTTACACAGCCCAAATGTAAAAAACGCATTCTGACTTGTGCTACAATTATGCAATTCAGAGCCATGTTTTAAAGCTTAAATACGTTGGCCCAGCTCCATATTTTTATTTCAGGTCCATAAACTTTAACAGTCCAAAAAAAAAAAAAACATAAGCTGCAGAAGCTGCTAACTTCTAAAAATCAGAGACTTAAAGGCAGACTGTGCAGAAATAAGTGAGAATCATCACTGGCTGATCGCTCCGGGCTGAGCACACCGCTCATTCCTTTGACGATCAGCACACTTTTCACCGCCCTCTGCACAACGGCCACAATCACTTTACAGAGACTGTCAGCAGGGTGCTTCATGGGTATAAGCCTGCTGAAGACGCGCGCTAAAGTGAACCACTCCACGCTGCTACTCTGAAAGCAAGACAAACACGTGGATTTTCCCTGTGTAATATAAATAAGGGCTGCTTGCCAGTACCAAGGTAAACCAACATGTCTTTTAAAGTTGTATCAAAACGGATATAAGTCACAAAATGATGGCTGCTGAATGTTTACCATTGCTTCCAAGAAAGACAGATTCATTCTACTGTAAATATTTCCAGTTGAAAAGCATGGCCAATCTGTTTTAAGCAAGAATTGTTGTTTTAAAACAACCGTTGACGAGCAACGAGCAGCATAAAAGGTATAATATTTTGGCGTACTGATTTAGTTTTTTTTGGTATTTTACATGCTAATACACCACATACTGGCCCAGGACTGGTAGAACATTTATTGTTGGGCCCGTTTACACAACAACGTTTTCTGGACAAAACAGAACGGTTTGTTTGCGTTTGTACGGTTCATTTTCACCACAACGCTGAATGTTTTCTCTGACAACGGCACATTTTGAGAACGGGTTCCAGAGTGTACTGGTTCAGTGGTTCAAAAACGTCCCATTTTCCATTGTCATGTAAACAGGAAAAACAGAATTTTTTTTTTTTTTAATAAACCATGAATCCTTGGCTCCTGCGCCGTATAACAGAAATCGGTAGAAATGAATGCACACAGGCACAACATTACAGCTGCCAACAATTTTAAGAACTACAGAAGACGGAAAAATCGCGGATAGCAGAGAAACACTTTGGCTGCTGACTCCTCTGAGTATAACCATGACTTGGTGCAGCCCAACAGTTGAACTCTGCCATCTCAAACTTATTAATCGCAGCAGCTTTTAGCCAGTATGCAAGTTTCAAATAACAAAGCACCTCTAGTGGTGCGGCATGGGAATTACAGTTTATGTGTATATGTGTGTGTGTGTGTGTGTGTCCAGGAGGTTTATAACAGCGCTGATGCACATTCTACAGCTTTATGTTGTACTGTTCCTTGTTGTACCTTTGTCTAATTTCTGTGTAATTAAGACTGGAATGCACTGGCGAGAACCCTGGTTTAAACAGAAACGGGGAAAAATGGCCAGTTTTCAATGGATTGTTGTCATGTAAACATGGCCTTTGAGCATGGACATGCTAATTCTCAACCTGAATACATGACAGCAACTGATAAGGCCATGAGGAAGATGGGTGCAATGCCAGAGAGGAAGGAAATGGTGGGAATAGGAGTGCTGGACACTGTTTGACCTGCTGACAAGCTCCCTGTCTGCCACTGAATAATTACAGGGTGAATCTGTTCTCTGCCCTCTGAATGACACGACGACTCTATTTCCTCAGTCAACGTCTGACTGGGGTTAGAGTGCAGGCAGGGGAGGAAAAACAGTAAAACATATGGACCAGACCGCAGAGCAGCACATACTGTGTTATTGCTTCCATACCGTGCCTCTCTAGGTGTGGTCCGGCGTGGCAGTGATGATCTCCAGGCGGAGAGCAGGTTGACCAGCTAGCACGCCGTTCAACTCTCGGAGCTAAGCATCACTTAGGGCAACAGCTGAGGCCACATTTAAACATCCAGGGCAGTACCCTGGCAGTGAAGCAGTTCCAAATCACCGTCGCTGTACCATCCCCCCCAGGCATGCCCCGGTTATGATTCACTGACTGAATCAATCAGGATCTGAAAGGTTTTCCACCACAGAGACAAATACAGGGTGTCAAGAAGTCCCTCTAAAGATTTATATTCCTTGATTTCCCCCCAAAGATCCATTCTGAGGTTGTGCTTCTAAGAACCTTAATGGGGAAGAGCTTCAAATAACTAGGTGTATGGTGTAAACACTCTAGTCGGGCAGTGCAGAGACGTTGGGGACTGACAGCAGGGGCCTGGTGAGAGTGGTTTGACTTAGTGTTCTGAGCATCCGACGCCATCCATTCTCGTTTCTATTTATTGGAAGCTGCTGCTGGAAATGCAGTGAGTACTAACTCATGTGGTAGCCACGGAAAAATGTCTTTATGGAGCCGAAAGGTAATTGTGTGAGCAATGACTCAGTGCTGTACCCGACAGAACGGATCTTACTTCGTTTGCGGATTGACTGGAAAATGCAAAAAAAAAAAAAAAAAAAAAAAAACCTGGTAAAGTCTACCATACTTTGATTAAAAAAAACTGTGCTCCTCTTAGAAATATGCTTGAGAATTTAATGTTGAAGTAGCTTTTGAGTTTCCCTATTGTGCTGAGAGAGTCGACTGATAAAAAAAAAAACTCTTTCTAATAAAACTGGTGACAGATAAGAGACGCAGTGATCGGGGTTTTCTCAGTTAATATTGATTTTCAGTTTTCTCTGGGATCTGATCTAAAGATTTACACTCCCTGCCCACCCCCCAAAGCCCATAACTCATTAAATAGCTACAATTTCTTCTGCTTACATCTTAGAGGAAGCTATTTTTGATTCCCAAAGGGAAATGAAGGCAATGTAAGCTCATCCTTATCTATGTCTAAAAACAAATGACCATAACCTTTATCTGATTTTCAAAGTACACGCTATGGGTAGACGAGTTTACAGACAGAAACAGGCGGAAGATATTCATCGATGACATTACTGAACGGAAGAAGTGTCTTTAAGCAGTCTTTAATTAGCCTAGAGTGCAGTTTGATCATCCCTACCTCGATATGGAAAAGACTTTGATTAAACCCGAATTAGATTAGACACCAAACAGAGATTCATTAAAAAAAAACTTTTGAATTTTAATAAATCTTTGTGACGTTTGTGAAAAGGCAGGAAGAGAAACTTTTAATGCTTTATTGGTGTAATGCCCACGTTGGGATGGGACAGAATATCAAACCTGTACTGGCAAAACTAATTATTAGCAAGACATCCTCCCAAATGTAAACAAAAAACCCCCAAAAAACAATTTTATGAACTCTTGAAAAGGATCTGGGTGAAAAAGGTTCTTACGAAGACGATGTTTACATTTTCCTGTTCAAATGCCACTAAAAATTCATTAACAAAAAGCAGGAGAAGAACCGAAGACAAAAAAAAAAAAAAAGTCTAACGAGGAATACAGATGACCAGAGTTTCAGCAAACTGAAGAAACGGGGCTGAGTGTTAACACTGAGTACTTCCTCTGGTCTGTACACAGCAGTGACCTGAAGAAGCACCGTCACCGTTACATATTCACCAGGTGCTGTTAATACGTGACCCATTACTCCTACGTATGGCAGGCTCGCTATGAGAAAGCAGGCTCAATCTAATTTATAGCAGTCTGCGAGGAAGCATTGTGATCCGAGCATGCAGATTTTACCCCCGAAGGCTGAGACAATGTTTAACACGCTGATCCAGCCCTGCCATCAGCGGAGACAAAAACAGGGCGAACCGCCACATCTGGGCCTAAACGGCTGCTGCCAGCTGAGACTTTATGTGAGGAGGCGGGGACTCTTGTATTATCAGAGCTTTGGTCAAAGTCACACGCGTCGATATTCCCTTACAAGCCCATCCTTAAAAACAAGCTGTCGTGGTCAAATACAGTTACCATAAAGTTCAGTTTTCCCTTACTGTCATAGTATCATTTTTGGTATGATGCTGACGTTAGATAATACACACAACATGTGGTCAGGTACTCCATCTACAATGTAAAACCACATTTCATGGCACCAGGCTACGTTCTAAAGCTTTACGCCGCAGGCCGTCGACTCAAGTTAGAACCACCGGTGAAGCTTTATGTTGACTGGGACAAAGACATTCACTAAAAGATCCGCTGGTGGGTGGGAAAGGACGAGTTTTGGCTTGACCGGCCCAGACCGGCGAATGGCTGGGGAGAAAATTCAAAAATACCAAGCTTTCTCTGATCAATGAATGCACCACGTCTGAGGGCTACCTGGTTGTGTTGACAAAACTCATTGGTGTGGAAGGAGTCACTGTAGGACGTCGACACGACATTAGCCATTTTCGGTAGGAGTGAGTGAGGTGTTTAAAAATGAAGTCTGCAGAGGTACAGAGTCTGTAAGGCCATTTAAAAAGGAATCGAGATTGCTTTAACGGAGGCATTTTGGTTGTTTATACAGGCTACTGCAGCAGAGAACTAAACTTGACTGCTCCTGGGCTTTTCATTCCTTCCCCATTACTCAACTTTTCTCCCACTACAGAAAGCAGCCATAAATTCATACCTGCCTTGGGGGCCGATCGATTATTAGGGGAAGGAAAAAAAATGGACCTAGGACAAACTCAGCATGGTGGACAAAATGATTGCAGCCTTTTGGAAATCTGGGACAACATTCTTAGAGGCTGCCGTTAACAAGTAGTATTGCCACACGCACTAATTGCTAATATATGACACTGATGTTTGAACTTTGGCCTCAATGATCACAGCAGTGATCATTGAGGCCATATGAAGCGCCGCTGTGTGCTCCATGTGCCGTTGACTGGCTATATAAGACTGGATTCAAGAGGGTTTTATTCTAAGATTACAAAAAAATGTATCCAAATAGCTTGATGGAATGCGACGGGGAGATTTTGCATTTCTTTCAATTTAAACATCAGACAAATCAGTTGTACCGGTTTTTAAATGGGAAACATTTTTATATAGTTTGCCTTCAGGGTTTCCCCCACTGTATTATAAGCCCCGGCGGACCACCAGGCTTTATTGGGGTGGAGATGGCTCGGGTCAGTTCAACACGGTTTGATTCATTTCTATTACAATCGAGTAGCATCTCAATGGGGTAGGGATTTTTTATAGCAACGCGGCTCCACGGTCCGATACGCCGACTGCTGCTCAGTTTATGGCTGTTATCAGACTGTAAAAGATGAGAACCAGGGAAGGCTGTGAGCAGCTAGATGAAGCACCCTGGATGTGTACAGGAGAAAGAAGCCATCCAGCATCAAACAGAAGGCTACGTGAAGCTAAGCTAACCCTACCTAATGCTAGCTTGCTATAATATAGTGCTCATACACAATAAGTCCAGAGTAAAATTATTTAACGGTTGAAGATATAAGTTATTAAAATAATTACCCCGCCCCCAAACCAATCAGTGACCAGCAGTCTTCTGATGTCACGGTTTCAGTGCGACTCGGAACAGGCAACCAGGTACTGGACAAATTGTCGATAAGCAGCATTTCCTGTAACCCTACAAAAATCATTGTTAAAGAAATTTTAAGATAAATTTACTTCATATTTCCTTTGAAACATATACTCGCTGGTGGTTACACTAAAGCAGCTGATTTGCATCTGCATGATGTTCCACTGCACACCGTACGCTATCTGCAGGACCCAAACGTCCGAACATACGGTGAGAAATCCCGGGTGTGGCTAGATGTTTGTTAGGTGTCGGTCTTTGTGGAGAGAGAAAAAAAATTGCTCGTAGTCTGTCAGGACATTTACAACTTGAGGAACTTCTTAGCAACACTCTGTCATACTTGCCTTGCTGTCACAGCTGCCGCAAGTGCACTGGTAATATACCACATCTGATAAATGATCAAGGGTGAATATAATATTATGGAATGAATATTTATCTAAATATTCCTATGTAAACTTTTAAAATTACAAACCAGTTTTGTCTTCTAGTCTAAAAAAAAAAAAAAAAGCCGCTGTCTGCTGCTTGTCGCTGCGGAGCCTAACCTCCAGGGGGAGCTCTCAGATCTGCTGGCGGCCGGAAACACAGAAGAAGCCGCTCCCAAAACTTGTTCCCCACCAGCTGACGATGACGGCTGACTGTCTTCTCCTGACTCGGCTTCCTCACCATACCGAGTCACTATTAGTCAGCTGATAGAGACTGAGCCATTTCTGCAGAAACGTCAGACTGCTTCCTGCTTTCTGTGTTGTCAGCCATTGTAGCAGCGCCGGGGTTCTCCTTTTACGTCATAAAGGAGCTAACAGAATCTAAAAAAAATGTCCTTTTTTTAGGGAGATTTATGACCATATATCTTAACAACCGTTCATTTAAGCGGCGAAATACGTCTTTCGAAACAATATTGTCGATGTTAACCTTCCATTGATATCGTTAAGTTTATCTTAAAAACATTGACGTCACAGGCACTTTAAATACATCCGTCCTAAAGCGTCTTTGTTTCTGGCACCGATTGTGATGCCTCCTTAGACCACAACAACTACCTACCAAGCCTCTGACTCAAAAGAAACGAAACTGCACATGATCAGTGATAACAGGAGATGATTAAAACAATCTGTGGTAAGTTTTACGCGCAGCTTTTGCTTTGCGCTACGGCAACCCTTCATTCAGGCTCTCAGAGTTACCGCTCAGCTCTTCCACAGCAGCGGCATTCCTGCCGACACCCAAGCAGCCATAAACCCCCTGCGTCTGAATATAATGATGACATAATGAATGAGTAAAGGGGGGAAAAAAAAGGTACCAGAATGAGAAAAAAAAGATTACTCAACTAAAACATAACTGCTGCATTTAATAAACTTTATGATGATGATTTTTATCGTAGATGATCTTTATTGTTTGTAATGTATTTGATTGCTGAAGCAGCTTTGTTTAGCGTACTATGTCCAAGACGAATTTCCTCATGGGGACAATAAAGTACATATCTATATAAAAAAAAAAAAGAACAACTTTGTAACTAATCTATTCTCTGTGATAATTGATTGAAGAAAAATGCATTTGCATGCACTTCTCTGAAACAAGGTCTGACTAACTAGCGAGATGTAGAAATAAACGGCGTAATGACTTACAGTCAAATGCTCAGTAAATAAGAACCTTTATTGCTTTAGTGCCCCTTATCTGATCACAAATTGTACAGACGTGTTCATTTAGCCATCAAAGAAAAACTACAGAGAAACAGAAATGATTCAGTGATTAGAGCCCCCCCCCCCCCCGTACATGAGCTCCTGAGCCAAACCGACTGGGATTCCACCGCACGGGGATGAAAAAAGTGTCACCGCTGTGCCTGCCTGACTTTTAGAGAAGCCATTAGAAAAAAAGAAATCAGCCTGTATGTGGTGCCTCTGACCAGGATGGGATTATCGAAAAAAAAATTAGAATTGATTTTATTATGATAATTTACATCGCATTTGCAACACAGGGAGGGGAGTCAATATGTTTTCTATTTTTTTCCTGATCAAGATTAACAAACATAATTTGCATTCTGTATTTTTCCCCACTTGGTAATTTGTGTGTCGAGGAAGATAATTTGAGCTGGCTGCCGGAGCATCCATTAGGGCGCCTCAAAGCGCATGGCAGTGAGGGATGGTGTCTGTGCGCTTGTTTGTGGTCTTGACACGGCGATAAAGGCCTGTCACTCTTCAACGCCCCCCCCCCCCACCCCCCCACCATCGTCTGGAGACGGCTGCAGGAGGAGATGGATTCTTCAGCCATTGCAGACCTGATCATAAGCTTCTCTAGCTTCATGCCCTCCCTGCCCAGCCAGTCTGTTCAGGTGGACGGCCGCGCGTTGCCAGGTTGTGCCACACTCTTTCCATCTTCAGATGACGGACTGATCAGAACTCTGTCAGATGTTTAAAGCTTAGGATACTATTTCAGGACCTACCACCCCCCTCCCCTTTTTTTTTTTTTTTTTTTAAACAAAACCACAACTTTACCCTAAACCTGTCGGATGTGTTCCTTGGTCTCCGTTTGCCCTCTCACGATCTAGAGCTGCCCTAAATATCGAATTGCAATCCAGACAGCAGTTCCGGTGTGTGTGTGTAACGGGGTGATTGCAGGGAACTGTTTGGATGCAATATTTGGAAGGCTATAATATTTCAAGTGCTATGCATTCAAACTCTGCCTGCCAATAGTATATTTGGCCAGTCGGATGGACTTTGACCGCCTTTTATGGCGACACCTGATCGTGGCGGCTTTTCCTCCCGCTCCACAACCCTCCCTTACGTTGTGCTACTCTGCAGCGTGAAATCCAGACAAAACATGGGAAAAATGTGTGTGTGTGGGGGGGGGGATTGAATGGGGTGTGAATACTTATTTAAAGCACGGCGTGTATATATAAAGACAGATCCCACCTGGAGAACCGCTGATTTATAATGTTAACAGCGACAGAACTACGGGTGAATGGCAACACCGTAGCATAGGTTGGTGGCTGTGTGTGTGTGTGTGTGTGTGTGTGTGTGTTTATGGGAATGCGTGGCAGATTTAGTCTAGCAGCGTGAGTGACGAGAGGATGGAGTGGAACAGGAACTTCCTGCTGCGTGAACAGACATGCAGTTGCCACATTGGCTGTCCGACAAGACTACAGCTCGCAGAAACACACACGGCTTAAAGTAGACACATCGTGACCAAATGCCCTCCACACACACACACACACACACACACACACACACACACACACACACACACTGCCCTCACCTGCCCTCGAGCTTGGCTAAAGCTGATTTGAGACGTGCAAAATTATAACCACACTGCAACCCTTTATCAAGTGTACGGGCTGCCGGTGGCGGTCACTGAAAGGAAGGAGGAGGTCGGCACAAAGCGGCGGCCATCCTCTCTGGATGGACAGCATGGAGACGCCGGCTGAAGAGGGTTGGACGGTTAAAGCTTTCTGTGAAATGCAGTGCAGCTGTTGAGCTGCGCACCACATCGGGGATTCTTTGCACACACCTGGGTCTGGCTCTTTGTGTGCTGGCCGGGCTATTTGTTCGGCAAAGGGTGGCTGCTGAATACCAAGGCAGACACGCGGTAGACTAAGCAACACCGTGCCGCTGTTTACCCAGCAGATTTCTCCAGGAAGCCCAAGCAAGGGTGAAGCAAAGGGACACTTTCAGAAGCTGGTCACGACCGCTGCGTTACAGCTAATGTATGTCTGGTGTTTCCCCAGGAAGGTCACCCTAATTGCTGACGCAAGCGTGGAACTATTGTAGTAACATTTTTATTTACTATGCTTTATTTCAGTCAAACCAGACGAACCTCAGACGTAAAAGAAAATATTGCACTATGGGAATCCTGATAAAGGGAATGGGTGATTGTCATTAGAAAACAGCATGCATCGATGAACGTACAGTTTGCTGACGCATCCTTGCGCCGAAACCTTTAACGATTGTGTTTGGCCTGCAGATCCCTGGCATACGGATCAGGGAATCACGACAGAAGAGGCTAATGTTACAGAAGAACCCCAATTAGGAGGGACCGTGTACTCGGGAATATCATTCAGAAGGAGACAGCATTAGGGGGCTCAGTTAAGGGTCCTTCTCACACAGCAATAAGGGAACTAAAAGGAAGTAAAATGTTCCTGGAATGAGTGTATCTGTTCTGGATGTGAGCAGGCAAGTTTAAATCATCTGCCAATGGAAAAAGAATTTTGCACTTAAAATAAAAAAAACAACTCTCCATCATCTTATCTAATCCAGTGCAGTATATCTAATTGTCTTATTTTAGGGGGTCAAAAAATACTCATTCCATTCACCTGCTCAAATCAAGGACACATAAACAAATTTCAAGAAAATCTGACTTACTTTTAGTTATTTCCAAAATAACTAAAAGAAATGTGGGACGCCTCCTGAAAACAGTGCTATAATGACAACCTTTGTTTTTTATGGTTGGTGATCAGCCAACCATAAATGAAAAATCCCCCAATTTTTCCTCTCCAATCACTGAATGAACCGTACATAGGTACTAACAGGTTACACTGAAAACAAATCGCATTGCCCCGGATCGTGTTTACCAAGTGAAGAACACTCATCCAGTATCACTGAGGTGATTGAACAATGAAGTCGGAGCCCGAAAGCTGTAAGAAGCTTCGAGAAATGAAACTTCTTTCTATGGAGGCATGTTGGCTGTTCATTCGGGCTGCCACGACAGGGTAAGGGTTCAGCAGGTAACTGGAAGCTGAACGTTTTGCAACTAAGACGCGGTTTTACGCTTGTGAAACGTCCAGTTCTGCCACCGCTGGATTAGAAAAATGTTGGGTTATTAATAGATTTTTGGACATTTTGTAACAGCGGAGAGACTGATGTCTATAAATAGGAATGCTAACCCTACAAAATGTGCTAATCTTGCTAAATGCTAATATAAGATGCTAAAGGCTATTTAAAATATCACTCTTATTGTAGCTTTGATCGGGAAAAAAAACAAACAAAAACAAACTAAAATCCTGGTTGAGTGCACAGCCGTGAAAAATTCACTGCTTTCTTTTATACACCGTTTGGGACAAGAAAGCCCCCAAAAAGTTCTCTTTGGTTGTGTTTTATTTTATCCCACTTCCTCATAATCTAGGGATCTTATTCTTTAAGTATCTCTTAGTCGATGCATAAAAAGAAAGCTTTGAAACTTAGGGCAGTTTGAGAAAGTCGTTTTATTTCAATTTCAAAACTTTAAAAAAAAGGGGACATATGCAAAATCTACTTTTTTTAAGCCCCTAAATAAAATTGTTGTGTACTTGGAGTCTCTAGGGGAGCGGAAAAGTTGAATCTAGTCTGTCTAGGGGGTGCGTAGGTATCCTATTTGGTTTGGGTCATATTTTTCAATCCGTTCAATTTTCTCTGTTTTCTATTACGTTTTTTGGAAAAATTACATCGCAGCATTTGTTGCGGAGCTGCTAAACAAGGTTGTAGACTTTTGGCTAACCTACGACGTAAATCCACTTTTTTTTTTTGTTTTGTTTTTTTTCCTCACAGTGGATTTTTAGTCCTGGGTCACGGATGGCGAAGCTACAAGTGGATAAGCGTAAATGTTCAGTTGTTGGATGTATTCACCCACAAAATTCATTACACCTCTTTCAGGGTTATTAACTAAAAGAACTGTAAGAGTTTATTTTGTACATTTCTACCATCAAGAGACCAACACAAAATGAGATAGCTTAAATCAACCTTTTTGCAAATCTTTAATTGTGTGTTTGAATATTCTTTTGCCAGTGTTAAATAGCTGTTTGAAATGCATGGGTTGGGCGGCATAGTGAAGCTACGCTCCATATTATAGTGAAGTTGGTGTGATGGCGTAGATACAGTAACACACCAATGTGATGCATTCATTTAAAAGGATGGGTTCTGTAGGTTTGTCAATAATCGCATCTCTGCTATCAAACTACACAAAATGTCAGAAAGGAATGGAAGGGGGCGGGGTGTGAAGTGCCTCCTTTAGATTTAAAGAGACAGCGCCAAAACGAGTTGCTCTCAGACACACCTTGGAACGGGGGCTAAAGAGAGCAACAATAACAAGGAATTCAGACCAAAGGATTGTTGTCCCGCTTCATAAGGATCACAACTGAATGGTTTGAATGTGAAATGAATGGCAGTCAAAAGCCTCACATGTCCTCTTTAAATTTATGCTAAGAATAACAATATTTTGGTACTTTAAGAGGTTATTTGCACGTAATTTTAATGCACTTTCATAAGGAGATGTTCAGCCAGACTAATACATTTAAAGCAGAAAAGTACAAAGTCCTTACTAACTAAAAAAAAAAACCCAACAACAACTAAAAAGCACATGACTGAGGTGTGCGAGTTGAATAAAATCTTTGCCAAGTCACATGGCTGCTGGGCACACTCCATTCCTCTAGGGCTTACAGGTAACAGCTGATGTTGAGAAAACGAGTTGACGAGAAGATTTTTGCTGTAAATTTAGCTGTTTGTATTTTTGCGAATGGGTTACCACCAGTCATAATCACTTTTGGGGGGGAAAAAAGGAGAAGAATAATTATGCAGCGATGCATCAACCCCCTTTGTCCAGATATAGTACGAGCAGCCAGGCAAACAGTGAGCCAGAGGAACGGGCAAATAGGCGATGACTGCAGAGCATCAGAGGATGGAAAATTACCAGGGCCCCCACAATCAGCTGGACACCTTTGATCAGTCAGGGCCCAAGCACCAATTACTGCGGGATAATCGGCAGCCTTCGGAGCCCCGACGAGCTGCAGGCACCGCGGGCACAAAGGGTCAGTAACCACCAGGCAAGGGCCTAGTCAACATGGCTCACGGAGCCAAAAGCTGATGGTGGGCCTGTCTGAAAAGCTGCAGAAAGGCAGCCAAACCGACGAGCCGCACAGCAGCGGCATTGTCCCCCCCCCCACCCCTTCCCTCCTGTCGACTCAGCACAGCTCGCTCTCTCACGGGCCAGACATCCCTCTCAGCAGGCCGCTCGCAGTCGAGGAATGGTGCGAGGCTGTGCAACGTGCGAACTTGCTGCTGTCCGTGTCTCGGATTCCTTCACCCACACGATGCCAGTAACGCACACATATGCAGCACAGGTCACAGCAAACGTGCTACTCGGGACACCCGTCCCTGGAGCTTTTGACTCAGCTAAACGCCGACCGTGCTCGGAGCTGCCCTCCTTAATGCCCGACCAAACGAAGAGCCGCATACAATCCGTAAAAAAAAAAAAAAAATCCAGATCGACTAGATCAAAAGAAATTGATTTTTGCTCTCATCTTGGTATTTGTCCAACTGCAAGGGAGAAGCAATGATTCATTAAAAAAAAGAAGGAAAAAAAAAGGAAAAACAACTCCCCTCTTACTGGAGGCAGAACATGATATTTGGCTCATTAATAATTGACTCCTTCTGGCACGGGGGGGGAACTTTCATTATCGATCAGGCAAAGCTTCGGTGCCGGTTGCTGTGGAGCAGGTGCTCCCTCCGCTGTAACCTGCCTCACTTCACCCCACACCTCAGAATGTGGTGTCGCTACACAAAAGAAAATGGCTCGACTGAACCTCCAAATTTGATTTTCTCCTCGCGGAGTCTGTTGCCCACTCATCGCGACCCAGTTATCCAACGGGAAAACAGCTGACAAAAGGACTACGGGGTCGGGCCCGTGTCGGTTACGCAACAAGCGCCGGTGAACGTGGGCCCACGGGAGGCGAGAAGGCTCTTCGCTGTAAAAACCACGGCTGAGACAAAAGAATCCGTCTTTTCAAAAGGCAGAGGAGTCTGGGGAGACAGTTCGCTCTTCAGAGTCTCCCGTTTTATGCCTAAATAAAGCCTCTCCTTGGACGCCGGCATTACAGCTGCGCCTCTTTTGATGCGACGGCTGAGATGGGTTATGAAAAGACGGCCTTCTAAACCCCATCTTCATTTAGACGTGACGTAATAGTCCAACGCAGAGCAGCTCAACTCCAGCCGACGTGGATGAAGAGTGTCTGGGAACGGCGTTTTCTTTTCCTGCCGCTGATTCTCCCTTGGATTTTGACTTTGACTAGACCGTTCCGACACATTGATGTAGAGCAGGGAGGTCCAAACTTTTTGTCACGTGGGCCAAATTGTCAAGTCAAAATTACTGGAGGGCCAATAAAACAAATAAATAAACAATAAAATTAACAAAAACTGATTTCCCCCCCCCCCCCTAATTTGCAAATTATTTTTGGGCTTGATGGAAAGGCTTGTTGTCTGTTCTCAGCAGACTTGCTGTACTTGGCCTCCTTCACTAGATGAACTAGAAGCAAAGTCTGCATTTGAATAAAAGTCATTGGATAGATGTGCAGAAAACCAGCCCTCGGGCCAGGAATGGCCCTCGGGCCACATGTTGGACACCCCTGATCTAGAGGCTGTTTGTTTGGTGCTGGAAGGTGGATCTCTGCCCTGGCCTTGAAAACATTTCCTCCGTCAACTACTCTGTATTCAGCTCCATCCATCTTCCCACCAACTGGGACTAGCCTCCCTGCTCCCTAAAGCATGATCTCTTCCCTTCTACCTCTTTGCATGTGTTTGCATGTGGCGCATCTGTCATACAGAAGATCCCCTCGCTCCTCACGTGTGCCGTGTTTGGCCCACATACAGGGCCAACTCCAAACAGGACCTCATGCGGACTGGTTCTGTCAGCGGCCTTCTTCCTGCTTAAAACTGCTGACGGATCTTCCCACCTGAGCCGTGGATCTCTACATCTCCTCCAGAGTTACCATTCCCTTGAGTAATGCTCTCCTTGTCCAGCCTGTGAGGCCATGTCACTCTTCCAGTGTTGCCGACGACGGACAAGGGAGTGCTGCTTTAAACTAGCGCGCTGCTGGCCTTCCGTCTCGCCTCTGTTCAAAACGCTGCATTTGAGTCAAACAAAGATGTTCAGAGCGAAGCGCGATGATGAGAGTCACCGCTGTGTCATTCTTGGGTATTCTGTCTTCTCCACTGCGTCTAAGCAGCCTCTGCGGTGGAAACTGGTGCCAAGGTAACCGTGACGGCCAAAAGATGCTACGCGTCACATGGAGCCCGACGGGAAGTAGCTGGAGGGGCAGGCACACCATGTACGGACACTGCGTCCACGTCCTGGACACAGAGACAAACGTGTGCCTGCATGTCAATTAGTTTTACCGGGGAGCCGGTCGGCCCGCGTCTCTGCCGAGCTGCAGGCTGACCGTCCGTCAGCTGGTCTGCTTCGCTGCTACTGGGGTCTCCTCTTGCTCTTGGCAACACCTCAGAGATTCTGCGTGGTATTTAGGTCAAGCCGGCCATTCAGTGATGCCGTGGTCATTAGACCAGGCGCCGGTATTTTTGGTGGGGCGATGCCCAAAGTCCAGTTGGAAGTAAAGTATAAATCCCTTCGATCCTCTGAAGGCCGTAGCTGCGCATCTTCTTGTGAGCCCCTTTTAGTCCTTCCGCTAAATGTTCCACAAATACGGTTGGATAGAGTAGGACCAGTGTGCGAAATACCTGTCAATATTTGGGGGGGTCCCCGTCTCCCGATTGTTGCGCAATACCGATGTAAATTTTCTCAATATGCAGTAGGCCTACATTACAATGTCAAAGTCAAAGTTAGCTTTAATGTCAATTCTTCACATTCACCAGACATACAAGGACTCGAGAGGAGGTTTCTAATTCACCAACAGTGAAACAGATAAAGTGCACAGGCACAACAGATAAGATCAGTTCCTAATACTAAAATTTAAACATTTTTAGTATTAATTGTTGTCAACGTTACGTCTTTCTTCTGCTCGGCGCGCACATGGCTAATTTGCATCCGCTAATAGGATTGGCTGGCTCCACTTGGCAAAAAACAGAACATATTTCCCCCTGGGATTATTAAAGTATGTCTGATTCTAATTCTGATATTTGTGTATAAATGTTTTGAATTTTGAATACTGGACATGTTGAGCTTAAAAATTTTTTAGTGACCATTAGTGACAAAAAATATTTAATTTTTAATTTTTTTTGACACAATTTAAGACCCCCTTTAAATTTTGCTTTTGAGGCTTTCAGGGGGTCTCATGGGTTAATCGGGGAGGGGGTTGGGGGGGGGGGGGGGGGGGGGGGGGTCGAGCCCCCCCCCCCCCCCCCCAACCCCCTCCCCCCCCGATTAACCCTTATTTCGCACTCTGAGTAGGACTAACAACAGCAAAAATGGTGGATGGACTGAACGTATACAGCGCTCTTCCAGTCACGCTGACCACCCAAAGCTCTGTACACTACAGCCACAGGTGCTCCCACTGACGCGCACACATCCGATACGCAGAGCGGTAGGCGACTTGGGGTTAGGTGCCTTGCCCATGGGCACATCAACGCGTGACAAGGGGAAACTGGAATCGAACCCACAACCTTCCAGTTGCGAGACGACTACCCAAGCCACAGTCGCCCCATCAAGAGCACATTTGTGAATTTCCCCAGACAGGTGGACATTATGTCATAGACTTAAGACAAAGCTGTAGAGATCGCCAGCAGATGTGGGCACCAACTCCCCCCCCCCCCCCCCCCCCCCCCTCAGCTGTGTCACAGCAGGCTGGTCTTGCCCTTTCATTTGGCCGCTGCGACACGCGTCTGTGTGTGTTTTGGTGGTGGTGGCCGGCACCTGAGCCTACATATCTATCTAAACTCCTGACTGCAACTGGGAGCTGGTACCATAATCCCCCTCCCTAGGAAGATCCAACCACGGGCCGCTTCGCCCTGCCTCGGCCGTAATTAAAGCAGAGATCAGAGGGCTGAATAAAGCATGAGCTGTTCCAGTGCCAGAGGCTCGGGTATCACATTATATAGGGGGCCTTCAAAGACAAAAGGAGTCCCTGAGCCTTACAGCGGCTCCAGGGAGGAGTCACACACAGGCACCGACCTGAAAGGCAACTCCTTGCATACAGTGATAACCCCCCCAACCCCTCCCCGCCCTCCCTGATGATACAGTAAGGGCAAGGAGGGGAGATCCAGACCCGTTGAGGCCAATTAAAGCTTAAAATGACTGACCCAAAACGGCACCCTCAAGGAAGTGCATTCAAAGGAATAAAACAACCAGACAGAGAAAGTCGTGACCAATCTGATTAACAGGAAAAATTTAAACGAGACCACATGCCTGTTTGCACAAGATCAATGCCGGGAGTACGGAGTCGTTCTGAAAGGTCTTAGACAGGGGAGAAGAACAGAAAGCTGTGGCTAGGTACCTTCGGCCATCAGTGCAGCTCAAAGCATGGCTGCACACGATCTGACACCAGCCCTTCTGGGTAATTGACAGCAATGATGGCGCTTTACAGAGAGAACCCCTCGCTTGACTACAGTTTGATGGCCTCTTGCTTCAGCAACCCGGCCGGACACCCCCCCGAAAACAACTCGTCCCGTTTTCCCTCTTGGATCTTGCACGTTTGCCGCGTGATAATCACTCGCGGTAATCAGTTGCTGCCGTTTCCTGTTTGTTCAGCTGTGTGCTCGGCTCGCCCGACACACAGATCCTCTTTGAAGGACACGTGACCGGCGACGGCTATCCTCTGGAAGAGGAGACGGCAGAACGGCGCTCGTCCCCCAAAAGGCGGCAAAGCCGTTCCAGCGGACCTATTTTCAGCTGCTTGTTTCTGAAATGGGGTCAGCTGCACATTTGAGATCGCGGCTCTTTAAACCTGCCCTCCGGTCGAGCCTTGCCAGAGTGTCTCTGCCGGACGGCGGGCCCGGGCGAAGATGCTCGCTTTGCCGGGACGCGGAGCCACCCGCCCGCTACGTGGGCCTTTGCAGTAGCTAGGGAAAAATGATTTGCCTTTCACAAATCTCTCTAAATGCTATCCATGTCACAGGTTAGAGCCTTGAGTCAGTTGCAGTATTCTTATCTTTGCTAAACAAAACAGGGGGATTAATGGCCTATTTTACAGAGTAAATTAAAATGAATGAAAACTGCTCATTTCAGGGCCCCAACAAACTTTTATGCATTTAATGATTTTATGGAATTCGCCAACATAAAAATAGTGCAAGACTGTGAAACGGGGAGAAAATTATCTATATAAAGTTTCTGCATTCAAGCCCATTTCCTCAAGAAATACAGAGCAACCGGCCGCCATGTTGGAAGTCTACGGAAGAGGATTAGGGCCATTCAAAAAAGAAAAGAAAAATTTCTATTCAATTCTGACTTTTTCTCAGAATTCTGAGAATTCTGACTTTTTTCTCAGAATTCAGACTTTTTCTCTCTAAATTCAGACTTTAATCTCAGAATTCTGGGAAAAAAAATCAGAATTAAATAGACTTTTATTACCTATTTTGAATGGCCCTAATCCTCTTCCGTAGAACTTACTTGATTCAGATCAGTTTCATTTTATTCAGATAGCATCAGTTCACAACATGTCACCTCAAGGCACTTTACAGAGTCGACCTAACCCAATCCGACCACGCAGAAAATCCAAAGTGAAGACAGCAACGTCTCGCACGGTTCATGAGCCTTCAGGGATGATGCCACCAGCGCCGGGCGACGCGACGTTAACGACGGCGCTAGGCTCCCAGAAGCCTCTCTGCCGGAAGTCTCCCCGTGCCAATCGTTTCGAGGCATGGATCAAAAACAAGCCCGGCGTAGCCATCCTGCTCTGTGCCAAGCGGAGGCTGAGATTTACATTGTAGACGTTGGGCTGCTTTATCACACAGAGATGCCAATAAAATACAATCAGGTCTTGGGTTGAAATGCAAGGAAGTGGGAAATGTTGAAGGGATGCGGTCACAAATAGAGCCGGGAAATATATGGAGATTTTAAAAATAGAGATAAAAAAAAGAAAGAAATGCAAGATGAGACTATATCGTTGCTATCAAGATGGAAATGAATTATTTAATTGATTGGATGGCGATTTAACTGACTAATTTATAGACAATCATACTTCTGCGTATCCCAGTGGGTTATTCTTCAGCTGTTTCTCATATTGATCTACATCCAGTGAGACGTTTGGGACACGTCTTTGATTCAGAGAAGCCTTTTCGTGATTATGAAATGAAAAGAAAAACACGTTGAGATGAATATTGTGTGTCTGCATTCAGCTGAAAAATACTGAGACATTATTTTTGCACCAGATCACCCAGCCCTACTCACAAGTACACAGTAGACAGGGAAAGAAGGCCCTATAATGGGGTTGAGATTTAAAAAGCGAGAGAGAAAAACAAAACTCCTCGACACAGACTGGTAGGCAAAGAAAATAAAGCACTGCTCCGGGGTACGGGGCCGTGATAGTTTGGCCAACAGCGAGCTAAGCTGACGCCGACAGTGATTTCAACACATGCAACCAGAGGCTGGACGAGCTGCCAGCCGCCGGGAGCAGAAGCACTTCCGGCTGCGTCGTCATCACGCAGCAGGTTTATCTACCTGTGTTGCGTCACTTCTCGTAATTCACAGGCACAGCTCGCTGCCGAGGAGGGGCCTGTCGCCCTGAGAGCAGGGCCAAAAAAAAAACGGCCGCTCTCTCCCACGGAGTGAAGCAAAGCGGCAGAAAGAGGCTTGTGCTCCTCCCTGAAACAGCTGACATACTTAGACAGTGGGTTGTGGTGGCAGACGGCCAACCCCGGCTCCCTCTCTGTGCCGAGAAGAGCCGAGCCGTGAGCTACTTTCAAGATGTTTGAGAAGTACCAGCAGTCTAACTCATACCCTCAGGAGAGATAAACTGCTTTGCCAATCAGATTACATTACTGCTTCTCCCCCCTCCTTCTATAATTTGTATTGGCTGATTATTCTAAAACATAAATCTAAAACAATTTAAGAGCAGATTTATGCGGTACGTGTTAAGACGGCTCAGGTAAGAGATGCTCCAATTAAACCATCAGAGATGGGCGGATGACAATCCCGCAAGTCAAATATAAAACTTTTTTTTTCTTCCTGTATTCAATTCATGTGTCAGCTGTAAAAAAAAAAAAAAAATCTATCGTTTTTACAGCTGTTTTTTAAATTTTATTTTTATTTATAGATACCTCTGTCCCCTAACATGGATTATTTTACCTTAGTTGTTGATTTTTCGGTGATGCAGCACAGAGGGACAGCTGTGTACAGTAAATTGGGGCTCATTTTGAAAAGCTTCCAATCCCATTCTGCCATAAATAGTTGTATTATTTGATGTTTGTCTGGCCAGAGATTAGGAAAATAAAAGGCAACAATAGGCCTTTCACAATTGTGTCGGAAATCGGCCACGACAAAACAAGCTGATCGGTGCATCTCTGACTTAAAAGCCAATAAAAAGGAAAACATTTTGCCTCCATTTCCCTCCCTCCACGCTATTCACAAACTACAAACACGGATCACTAGGAGAATCCTATTTGGTAAACGGGACGCTTCCTGTGTTTACCTTCGTCGGGTCAGCAGGCAGGAAGTAATCCGACCACCGATCACTGATGCCAGAGTGAGAGATCTCTCCCTCCCCCTGCTAGTAAAACCACTGTACGAGCCAGGAGTCCCACAAAGACACCTTGCACAACAATCTGAGACGCCTTGTCAAACTTTACAAAAATGCAGCGTGTTAAGACCATGAGTCATGACTCAGGCAGGTTGCCCGGCTGCCCGGCTGCCTGGCGTTTCTGGGCCGTATGTTTTCTGATCTGAAGGAGCTAGACTGTTGACACCTTGACAGTAAACTTGGCAGGAAAGCGGATCCCGTGTTTTTTTTTTTTTTTTCCCCGCGGCGGACAACGTTTGTAACGACGACATTACACAAGCGATCCGCGGGGGAAACAAGTCGTGACAGCCCGTGTGTAGGACGAGCCGCACGTTTCCGTCGGAGATGGAGCCCTTCGTTTCGCCGACGGACGCCCTCCCTTCTCTCAAAGTTATCCAGGTAACTTGAGAGCCGTCTGGCCAATTACCAGGATGCGACTAACCGAGGAACCTGCTGCCTCCGCCGGCCGCCTCACCACAACGCGGTCTCGCCTACGTGCGCAGACAGCGGCAGACAGATTCACCAATACCGTTTTTCTCATTCCGCCAAACACTCGGGTTAGCAGGATGGCTTGAAATCGGGAGCTAGCGTAGCTGCGTGTGCCGCATTCAGAAGGGCCAGTGGGCGCTTAGCTCGGCGAGCTAACGCAAGCTTCACCAGGCTCGCTAGTCCCGGCAGGACTCTGCGCACTTATTCGTCTTCTTCCTCTTTGCTCTGTAACTCACCTGTGACCACCTCTGCGACCCGCAAGCCGTCCCGCTCAAGCCGTCACCTATGAACCAAGAGCCGCGCTGTGCCAAAATAATTCAAATTCCACAAAAAAGTGTCGGAGCAGCCCTCCCAGTCCAATCGCCTCAGCCACCGCCGCTGAATGGCTGCTACGCGGAGACTCAACCAAACCTCCTCCTTAGCAACGGACCGCCTCCGCGTGACCTCATTGGCCCGCCCGCTCGCGCAGCTCCGAGGTGATCGATAGCCCATAGTAATGGAGGCAGGGTCAGAAACCCAGCGGTGCGACGATGGGGATGGAGGCGCTAGAAACCCACCGTCAGTAGAACAGGAAATGCATGTATCTCATGCGACTAATGCCTTATTCTGACTTTTAAAACATTTTTGTGACAGATTTGGTTCTTTTTTTGCACCAAGTCGGGATATGGACCCCACTGCGGCTTTGGAATCCAAAGTGAGGGGGTGTTAAATTGATGAATAATACCATCAACCGTGCTACATATTCAGCGATTTCCGCTATATATAATCGTTTTTAGATTATTTAAAACTCAACCTAGGCGTTTCTGGAATTGGTGATTCATCTTTGACGATGAACTCCATGTCTGTGTGGGAAGATTCAAAACAAAGCAATAGTTTAACACAATTCAAAAGAAGGTACAAAGAGGTAATTTTCAATAGATATACACATGGGGACAGAAAGCAATAATGTGTGTATTGAAGATAATAACTTGGTGTAAGGGTTTAGAAAGATAAACCAGCATAAAATGGGAAAATGTATAGGTAAATATTAGTAACTGTTACTTCAAACTGCCACTTTGATTTTGATTTTTTTTTTTTTAATGACAGTCGGACTCTAAAGTCTCAAGTGTTTAGGGGTAGGAGTTTATAAGTTCTCACTTCTTCCTACCCCATTTTGAGCATGATATGTTAACTGAAACAAAAATCTGTATTTTCTCTTCTTTCTTATGCACTTCTTGTTACTGTGCACTATTTTATTTTTATATTTGTATCATGTTCATGTTCGAATAAAATTTCGAATAAGGTCTCCTTCATTGTCTTCATTTTTTGCTCCCTCCATAGATTCTCTATTACAGGGGTTCCCAAAGTAGAGGTCCTCACCCCCCAGGAGGTTACCATGGTGGGGGTCACGACATGATTCAAATAATGATCCAAAATTTCTGAATTTACGATGTCAGAGATATGCTTGTTTTAATATAGCAAATATATGCCTTTAATCATGGAAGAAAAAGAAAAAGTTCTCGAAAAGGTAGGAGTTTGTGTGTGTGTGTGGTAATTTACATCTCTGTTGCCAATCATTTAATTTCTTTAATCTACAATGACTGCAATACATTTTTTTTTTGGAAATTACAAGAAGAAAGTCTCAATATTAGGTGTACAATAATAAAGAATATTACGAGAATAAAGTCATAATATTACAAGAACAAAGTTCCACAATGTTTTGCTTAATCGTTTCAAAATTCTGAAACTAATAATAATAATTTGATGCTGATTTGCTAAAGATAATTAGTATTTCCTTAATTGTGAAACCGATGATGCTCGACATTGTTGCGCGCACACACACACTAACACACACACACACACACACAAAGAGGGTCACTGGTCTCTGACGTTATTATTTTGGGGGTCACAGTCTGAGAAGTTTGAGACCCCCTGCTCTATTAGATCGACGTCTGCAATCTGGAATTCCCTTTTATACACGTGTAAGGGCTCCCAGATGGCAGTGCATAAAAGAGCAGAAGCAAAGCAACAAGGTGGAGAGAACTGTCTGTAGATTTCCGTGACCTGATTTTTGTCAAAGCACGAAGCTGCTGAAAGGACGTAAGAAAAGTCAGCGGCATTGAACCTCCCAAAACGCCCTTGTACTGTCCATCATGTACTAATGGAAAACATCTAGGAATCATCAGCACCCTGCTTAGATCTGGACATCTCACCTGCCTGGGTAATCAGGGAAGAAGGGCCTCTCTCTGTCAGACAGGTAATTAAACTACATAATATGTTGGAGCTCCCATGTGGAGGTATAAAATCCACCCAGAGGGTCAGCGCTTGCTAATGCACTCCACCGGTCAGGCTTTTATGGCACAGTTGATCAAATGGGCATCACAACCCACTGGAATTTAACAGGAACCCATCTTATAGGATGTCAGACCAGGACAAACATAACTCTTAGTCCTGATAAGACAAAGACAGAAATTTTTGACCTGAACTCCACCTGTCGTGTAAAAGGGGGGGGGGGGGGTCTCTGCTCATTACTCTGCCAAGACCATGCCTGCTGGGAAGCATGGCGGTGTCAGCATCATGCTGTGGGGAGGTTTTCATTCAGCAGGAACCGAGAGGGTTTGTCACTTAATTCAGTTCAGCAAGGAGAGTAAAAGATGACACCAAATATAGAGCTTCTTCAAGAAGACTTGCTCCAGATTGCTCTGGACCTCGTACCGATGCATCTTCCAACCAGATAATGACCTAAAGCACACAGACGAGATAACACAGGAGTGGCGTCAGGTACAATCTGCGAATGTCCTTTAGAGGCCCAGCTAGAACTTGGGCTGAACTCCTGAACGGCATTTAATAACCTAATCGGGTTGAAGAGGTTCTGCATAGAAGAAGGGTAGAAAACACCCTAGATGCAGAGTTGAGAATACATTTTACTTAACTTTATTATTATGAGGTATTGTTTATGGAACTATGATTGGAAAAAAATGAATGTAATCCATTTTGGAGTAGGGCTGAAGCATTACCAAATATGGAAAAAGTGGCACACTGATTACTTCCCAGATGCACCGTAAATACTTTTGCACAACTTTATTTAGATCTTGATTCACATTGATTCACATTGGCCTATTCAAAGCGAGGCTTTTAATAGACCATGATTGCTCATCGATGACTTATGACTCCGATATGTTTCCATGATTAATGTTGCTTTGCAGGTTATTCATTGAAGTCAAGTGTTTAAATATCCATCTTCAGATTTAAAAAATTATTTTCTTTGACCGCTGTTAGACAAGCGGTCAAAGAAAATAGCTTTTCCACTATGCTCGCTGTCTATGTGAAATGAAACCTATCTACCTATTACGCCCTGCTAGGTAATGGTCACGCTTCGGGGGAAGGTTTGGATACGTCCATCTCCCTCACATCCTTCCAAATTCAACACAGAGGATTTCAAATCAGTGCCATTTTCTTACTGTTTCACCTCGTTTTGTCAAACTGAATCAAACTCACTTTTTTTCACGTTCATTGTCCTCATCGTTCTCTCCTGTTTTCATGCAACCCCCCCTCCCCCTCTGATGATGACACACTGGACACTCCAAAAGGCCACAAGTTTATCTGCATTCCTTGCATAGTTTTGAAGTTTACAAAGCAGCAGTGTTGCATATTTTGTGCCTGCAAAGGTTACGAAGAGAACAAAGGACACACACACACACACACACACACACATACACACACACACACACCAACAAAGGCAACAAAGTTGTCAGGCCTGTTACAGTATGTTGATGATTGCCATGTAAATGTGTTTGTGGAAGTACTTCAATGGAAAATGCTCCTTCTCTCTGTCAAACACTTACACTAACTTTTTTTTTGTCTCCTTTTTAATGTTAATAATCTCATTATTTTTATGTCCAGTATAAAAAATGTAACCCTAAAGAAATCAATCAACATTTGTAAGTGAGGATTTTTGTGTGTGTGTGAGACTCCTTTCCATTTCCTTTTTTAGTTAGGCTATCCCGCCCCCGTGTGGTCAACATTGGTAAGTTCAACAACAAAGCACTGACCCAGACGCTCAGTTTTGTGCAATATTAGACCTTTTTTTCCCCCCCAGGAAGACGCTTACAATAAAGTTAGCCTAACGACCCTGCTTTCCTCCAAACCTGCGCAGGAAATCACTGCTAGAAGTTTTTTTTTTTAAAGAAAAAAACAATCTGATACAGGATAAAGGAGGAGTACAGGATGTGCAAACCTAATTGGAAGTTAGTTTAGGATTTGAGTTTGAATAATAAATCAAACATCTAACCTATAGATGATGACTGGGATTCAAATCTTCTTTTATGTAGTTCATCACTTTATGCCAGGAGAACTACCTGGGGTTGGGTCCTCGCTGTGACGGACGTGGCAGCGACAAAGCCGCTTTGGTCCATGTGTTTGGGACCCATCCAGCATCAGCTCTTTGCTTTCTCTTTTTGGTGCAGTGGGTGAGGAGGACAGGCGTGTTGCTTATGTGCGCTGGCCCTGTGACGCACAATACGGACACCACGCTGGCTTTCAGGCGTTGAGACCTCAGGCGGTGTCAGAGTCAGAGAGAGAGGTTTGGTGGGAGCCCTTCCCTGACATATTGATTGGGTCTTTTTATGTCGTCCTGGATGGTTTGCTCTGTTGATTTGAGGCAGTTCGCATGGATTTGATCACCTGCCTTCCTGACGCAGAGACCTATAGAGACATATCTGCAGCCAGGGTGTAGCAGCAGCCAGAGGAAATGTCCTAATTTTCTTAAATGCAGTGAAGCTGTTTAATATCTTTTCGTATTTGTGTATGTTATTTTGAGTAAATTTACTGCCCATCTTGCTCCTGTTGTCCCCTGGGGCGTTGGGGTGGTGGTTTATTATAGGATGGAAACTTTTCAGAAACATATTCTGAGTAAAAATAAACAGCGTATTCCTCACTGGCAGTCTGTGTCATAAAATAAATCTCAAGGCTAAATTAGTTTTTAAAAGCTAGATGTATGTGGGTGGGGAATCATTTTCCAGCACTGCATGAATAACTATCTCCAAACCATCTCCTAAGATAACCATAACCATTGGGTCTTCAACGTTATCTCTGAAATGGCCAAATATGACTCTTTACACGAGGTTTCATGCCTGCCCTACTTTGCTTTGCAAAAGCATTCATACCCCTTCTTTTTTCAGTTTTTTTTTAAAAGTACAACATCAAGATGTACACGATGGACGAACACAAAATGTCAAGGAGAAAGTAGGCGACATATAGAATCAGGAAACAGCGGTGTGCATTTGCATTCAGTCGCCTGAGTCAATATTTTGTCAAAACACCTTCACCTTGGCAACAGGAATGCGTTTAAGAGCTTTACACATTTCTGGGAGGGAAATTGTTGCTTTGACCGCTCCATCCTATCCGACAAGCTTTGTCGGATAGGATGGAGATCGTTGGTGAGCTGCAATTTCTAAGTCTTCCCACAGAAACTACATTTGGTTTTGTTCTGGACTTTGACTGGACCGTTCTAACACACCATCATGCCGAGCCATTCTATCGTAGCTCTGGCTCTAGATTAAAGTTGATCTGTAGGAAGGTGAACCTTGGCATACTTCTTTTTATTTAACTAACAGTTTGTCTTACAGTCCAACCATCTCCCCATCAACTGAAGAAGAGAAGCATCCCCTCAGCATAACGTTGCCATCATGTTTCTATGTGGAGGTGTGCAGTGTTGGTTTTACCCCACATATAGCATTTTGCATTAAAGCCGAAAGATTCTGCTTTGGTCTCGGATCACAGCACCTTCTTGCGCGTATTTCCTTTGACATTGCGCCTTTGCTTTTTTTCTTGCCACTCTTCCATAAAGGTTAGCTTTGCGGATCACACACCTGAGTTGTTCTGCAGACAGAATGGCCCAGCTGGGCTGTGGATCTCTGCAGCTCCTCCAGAGTGGACTCTTTTTCTGCCTCTCTGAATTACACCCTCCTTTACAAAGTAGCTGACTTCTGAATGCCATTTGTTGCATAGTATTTAGTGGCATCAGAGGAAAGGAGGCTAAATACAACTAAATTACTATTTTCTTTCCACATTGCAACTACACTGCCCGTTGTGTTGGTCCATCATATTAAATTCCAATGAAACGCATTAAATATGATTCTAATTTTCCAAGGCACTTTACAGCGAATATCTGGGTTCCTACCATACAGTGGAACAGATGAACCGCAGCGATCCATCATCCACAATGGATTCTCTAATGTACATCCTTATAAGCAATCCTGGAAGAGTACAACTTTTAATAATTAATTTAAGTCTTGCTCTTGTTGATGTTTTATTATTTAAGATGGATGCAGAGTTCTAATTTCCATGAAACATGTTTCCAGCTATTGAAAGTTTACAGTTTTCGAAGACATTAAATGAAATTGTCCTGTCATTCTCTAAGTGGTTTTCTCTGCAGTGTTTCTTTTCCCAGTGAGATTTTGGCTACTTTAGTAAAATATGGCTATTATTATCATAATAATTTCATAAAGTTTAACCCAAAATTATTCACACCCAAGGCAAATTCAGTTATAAAGTCATGTTTTAACTTGACTGACATGTTTAAAATGGCAGGAAGTCATGTAATCATTTTGGATCGGCCCAGCCAGGGTCCCGACTTGAATCGTACCGAGAATCTATAAAGGGAGCTAAAGGTTAGGGCAGGGGTGTCAAACTCATTTTGGTTGAGGGGCCGCATTCAGCTTAATCTGATCTCAAGAGGGCCACACGAGTAAACTCACTGCAAGATTAAATAGAACTAATAAAAGTGGACTTGTTGTTGATTTTTATATTAAATGAATTTCACTTTTACACAATATATTATGAATAACCTCAGCGTTTTTAAGAAAAGTATGTGCAATTTCAACAATACTTTTACTCAGTTAAACATTTACTTAAGTGCATTATGCATAAGAACTGATCACAGTGATTATACAATGTTGAAAAACATTTATTCACATTTTTTGGAACTTAAAAACACTGTCCTGCATGACAAAATACATGAAACAGATAAAAATTAAGAAATGATTTAAAATCTATTTTCCACATCTGAAGCTCAGTGCTACCATCTGCTGATTAAAACACAGCGCCCCTCGTGGACAATATATGAACTGCAGATTTTCAATTAAACAAAGTACATGTTTTTTCCAATAATTGTTTTATCATTCTCTTCCTTTTATCTCCTCATTCTTTCACCTTTTCTTTTTTCTTCTTGTTCTTCCTTTCCTCTCCTACTTTCCCATTGTAGTGTCCATATCATTTGAGATATTCCCCGCATGAATCATAATAAAACTATTCACATTCATAAATCAAGCGGAGCACTATGGCAAAAGCCGTACTGCTCCACTTGTGAAAGTCAAATCTGATGAGCTCTTTTTGGCATTAAGACAGGACACTGAAAAAAAAAATCTTTTTTTTTCTTTTTTTTTATAATGATAATGCATTTAGCCACCGGGCCGGACTAAATTGTTCGGTGGGCCGGATCCGGCCCGCGGGCCGTATGTTTGACACCCCTGGGTTAGGGTGATGGCGAGGAGTCGGCAACACTTCGAGTTCATCACCAAGGAGAAATCTTCACAATACGAGCGGACAGTTTCAGAAAGCTGCTGGGCAGTGATGAGAAGGCTTCCGTTGCTGTAATGTTGTCGATAAAATATTTTTCCAGTGATTATTGAAGAGGGTATAAATAGTTCTTGACCAGCCAATTCTGAGTAAAATGTAAAGAAAATAGATGAAATACTTTCTGGTTTTTTTTACGTTGCTTTATCATCTTTTGAGAGACAAACATCTCATTACCTATTAGAAACAAGCTTATTGGTTGAATGAGAACAATTTTAAATCTAAATCTCTCCGGGGGTGATGAATAATTTGGGGCTGAATTGAACGTTCAATATGTCTTGGCTGTATTTTTGTTGTTGTTTGAGTCTGTGTGAACAGGATTTGCTGTGCCTTTTGTCTGTTTAAAACAGGAGCACACGTCACTGCAATGAAGTCTGTTGAATAAATAATAATAAATATAAGTAATAAACCAATAAATAAAGTCATGCAGTATTGATTCTCCTGAAAATAAGTATGTTTTGTCTTAGGAGCTGGCAGCTATTCCATGAAACCTGTCTGACCCTGCCATCATACAGTGGCTCATCCGCACAGCAGATCCTGCCGCAGCAGTCTCGTTAGAGCGTAATCAAATTCATAAATCCATTACAGTGAACTGCGTTTCTCTGATAACAGGAACTGCAGCGCATATCGACGCGGGGTCATGCCCACCGCAGACGTGGCCTCAGACTCATTCCTTCTGTATCCCGAGGACTGAGACGATGACAAGAAGAGTTTCCGCACATCACCGCAGCTAAAAGTGTCTGGAGAAAGTACCGAGCGATTAAGATGTGTGTCTGAACCCCACCCCCTCAACTCCCTGGATGTCCCAATTCATCTTAAGACCGATGGCCAGTGCTTGTAAATTACAAATAAGAGATCAGCCAGAGTACATCCATGATGGATTACTCCTGGCAGACTGAAAAACAGGGAGACATAACCTCATTAGTTATCTCTGGAGCTCTAACATTTAACAACTGATGAATGGAATAGTAGATCACATCCAAAACCCCATATAAAAAAAACGTGTGTGAAAAACCAACTATTGACTTATTAGGGACATACCACCTCGCCCTTTACTCTGACACCCATAGATGAAACCAAGCACCTACAGAAGTCCTCCTATTAGTTAATAGAGTCCATCTGAGTGGGATATAAACTCAGTATTAATCCAGCGGTTCTGTTTCTGGCCTCAGAGGTTTCTAGGACAACATTGGTGGGCGAACAGCATCATGACGACCAAAGGACACAACAGGGAGAACGTACCGGAGAAGATTAAAGTCAGGTTGAATGCTTGGCCATCCAAAAAATAGAAAGAGTACAGCAAAACTGCAAACCCACCAAGGCGGGGCCGTCCACCTAGACTGACTGGCTGGGCAACGAGAGCAATAATCAGAAAGGTATAGCCAAGCGGCCCATGGGCAGTGGCGGTTCTAGACCAAATTTACCAGGGGGGCCAAGGTGGGGCCAGTGTTTTTTCACAGGGGCACAGAACAAAAAAATGAAACAATAAAATGGCAATATTTAACTGTGTAATAATATTAAGTGAGCCACTTGTGGTTTTGGAACTGCAGGTTTCGGACCCCTTATCTAGCAGTTGAAAACTTTGCCCCCAGCTCAATACGGCTAAAGCTAAACATGAAACATCTTAATTTTTAAATCCTTCTAAGAGGAAAACTGTATAAGTAAAAAATAAAATTGGTCAAAGCAACCAATCAGTTATGGTTTCTTTGAAGTGTATTTAATGTTATGTCTTTAGTACAGGGGCCATAACAGGGGCCAGGACCATTTCTACAGGGGCATGGGCCCCTGTCGGCCCCTGTCTAGAACCGCCCCTGCCCGTGGGAGCTCTGGAGGAGCTGCATAGACCCTCAGCTCCTGGGGGTAGAATCAGATGTCAGCACAACTATTAGCCGTGTGCTAAACTCCAGCCTTTTCGGAATAGCAGTACATCGTTCACTGTTTTGCTGTAAGAAGAGAGCTGTTTTTGATAAGGAAGGCAGGGGCAGAAGTGTCAGGGAAACAGCAAACGTGGATGAAGATGTTCTGGTCAGGCCAGACATAAACTGAACTTTGAGTGGAAGAAAGATAACTCAGCACAACGTCCCCACAGTAAAATACGGGCGGCGGAATGCCTGTCTTAAGCAGAGACGAGGAGGCTGGACAGAGAGGATGGGAAGAAGGCTGAAGCTACGTTTAGGGCAGGTCAGGAAGAAAAGTCGTTAGAGGCTGAGATATATGGAACCGGCGAGGAGTTTCCCCTTCCAGCAGGATGACGACCCTAAACACACGACCAGATCTACGACAGAACAGTTTAGAGAAAAAAAAGAAAAAAAAGAATACAGCACACACCTGTAATGGGGTTTAATAATACCAATATTGTTTGCACTATTATGCAATTTATTTTAGAAATGGCTCCAATGCTACTGTCTTTGTAACCACGTTTTATTTTTAAAACCACATACAGATTACACAAAAACAAGGACCTGTTTCAGATATTTACATAACATTTTTTTTTTTTTTTTTAGGAGACAGAAACAAAAGGAAAAAAATAAAATCAAAAACATTCTTTGGGTCTGACCGTGCAAAACAATAAATAATGTCCTGACAGTGCTTTGCTAATCAGCAACAATAAAGCTCCCGTTTTCCGGGGGGGCCGCGCACAAAGCCGCCCTGGTCCCTCGCGGCCTTTCGACGCGCCTAAAACCGGGCTGCTTCACAAAAGCAGTGACTTTGATCGAAGAGTCGCTCAGGCGCTTGCTACAGTAACCGCTTGCGCTCGTCAAATCGTTTCAAAACGAAAGCAAACCGTGGACCGCAGTAGAAACAGAAACAAAGTGGTGAGATGTGCAACTTTTTCAGTGGAAAGCTTAGAATACATAGAAGATTATGCTGCGTCCTCGCAGGATGAACCGCTGTACACAGAGGACCTCAGGAGGGTTTCCCCTCAACAAGGCCTTAAAATGATCAGTCAGAGGTTGACGTCAGAGAAACACAGTTTTGACTTCGTCTGTCCCTTAGCAACTCGACCGGTTCCCCCGCCCCCCTCCTCGTGTCCTTCTGCGGACCGCCTCCACAGTCTCCTACCCTTCCCATCAGGCACGCTTCAGGCGACGACCTGCGGCTCCCACGACTGGCCGGCCATCTGGGGGCGGCACTGCGTGATGACCAGGGGTCCGCTGGCGCTCTGGCTGTCCAGGCACAGGCCGCTCACCATGTGCTGAAGAGCCGGGCCTTTTGGCCTCCACTTCTGCAAAGAGATTGGGGGGAGGGGAAAAAAAGGGAAAAGCTGTTTCAGTCTGTACAGAGACACCCTGGCGCGCTCTCTGGTTTGCTTTCCACGATGTGCATCAGCACAGGAGGATCATGTTAGTAATGAGTAATGGCCTGACTCAGGCTGGGATTAGTGAATTATACTGACAAACAGTATGCACCGTGGATACGTCCCAGAACATCCAGCAGCACCGCCCCAGGAGCAGAGCGTCACATGAAGACAGGGGCAGCTAGGTTTGGTGGATAGCACGTACAGTTACCTATCGTAGACATCTGTGGATACCAATTGTCTTATAGGAGGTGGTGGAAGATGTCACAGCACCCCATCCCCGATTTTAATTAAATTTTTTTTTAGGAGAAATCAGCATATTTTTGCACATAATTATGCATCATTTCATTTTTTGTCACACTTCTTACTATTACAGTTACAGGGGGCCTAAAACAGCCTCAGTTATTTACACCCGAACTAATGTTGGGTGTATGTAACTAAACTTAATGTAACTGAAGTTTATCTTTAATATTAATGGCTTGATGTTATTTTTGTCATATGAGGTTCATAGCTAGTTAAAAGCTGACTGCAGGTCAGGCTAAAAGCCATTTATATTGCTGTTAATATCATATATTGAAAAAGGGTGTGGGAATGTTGATGGTGTGGCACGTTGTTAGAAACCATTGTCATATGTAGTAAATTAATCCATACATATGTTAGAAAATGTAAAAGGGCTTCTGGGTAATATTCAGAACGACAGCTTTAATGCATTAAAACAGAAAACGGCAGAGGATACTTTTTTTTTTGGGGGGGGGCAGAACATTTTTCCTTCTTCAGAGGGTGCAGTTTACAATTTCTGTCTGGACATGATATTCAATGCAATGTTGAACGCAACACTTAAAATATATTTTTTCTTTAGTCAAGTCGCATTGCACATTTTTGAAGATGCATAAAATGCAACATGAGCCTTTGAGTCAGAATGATTCACCCATCAAAGAAATGGAGCATATCTGCTTTTCACAACAAAATACTGATCATGCCTAAACATATTGTACCTCTGATAAATGTAATCATCTGCTACGCACCAGGGATAATCTCTAAAATGTCTCAAATAGTTCAGCTTGTTGGAAATTGAAATTCATTTGAATAACTTTGAAGTATTATTACTGATGGTTATGTGTTTTTTTTAAGCAAAATTTAGTTTTGCAACCTCAGTGTTGCAAAACATTCTGAAATACCATAACATTTCTGACACATTTTTAAATTTTTATTTTGCCTTTTCTGATAAAGCCCATCCTCTGCTGCTTTGGAACTAACTTTAGATCAGATTAACTTTTTTTTTTTTTTTTTTTTTACTACTATAAACTGCATGGGCCACTGTCACACCCCAAATTCCCCGCTGTGGGAAGGTAAAGGAATTTCTTATCTTCTTATGTTAGCTTAAATTATTATAAATGGTTACAATTAAAGCGACAACGGATCATTATTGGGTCTTTCAGCTGGATAACTTTTAAAACATATTGCCAAACCAACAGACCAACAAACTTTATTTCTATTATGTGTAGAATAATGCCACTGCAATAATTGGTGATTTCATTCAAAGACCTTCACACATCTTTACTACTGAATTTAATAACTTATACCAGAACTGTGACAATATTAGCGTCAGCTAATGTGCTAAAAATTGACTGCGCTGAATTCTGCGCGTTGATTAAACTCCTTAAACTCGACAGTGCACTGGTTTTCCTGAAGGCGTTTCTCCACAAGGTTCTGCACGCACAGCGGTAGAGCAGGTTGGACAAGAAAGATGCGCCAGAAGCTGCAGACAGTGAGACAGTTTGCTCCTTAGGCACAGGCTGCCCACAGACCGCAAAGGACGCTGCGCCTGTCTCCTTTTTTAGCTCAATCGATAAGTGGATAGAGCCGCTGAACTCCAGGCGCGAGAGCGTTAAGTACAGATTTATGGAGTCACATGGACGGAGTCTGCAGCCGAGCGAGGGGTTAATCTTAAAATCCCCGAGAAAGTGTCTCCGTGTATGTGTGTCGCTGGGAGTAAACATGGACTGCTGCAGGGGCGTGACCTGTTTGGGCCTGGAGGAGCAGGAATGTTTGGACAGCAGAACCGCAGACAGACAAAAATGAGGTCTAACGGTGATGCTGCTGTGACTGCTGGCTGTGGGTGACATGATGGAACACAGTGTAACATGCACCGCAGGTTCATGGCAGGCTTGGAGACGCTGCGTGTAGGGTAGAAGGTATTATGTACGCCAAATGTGTTTTAAAGTTTGTATTTAATAGTAAGGAATTCTGAGGGTTTTGCCCAGTGCTCACTTGAAAAACGGAGATAGACGATGTGAAAGTCTGAAACTCAAGACATGAACTAGCGTTGTGTCTGCACACATGCCAGAGAATATGGCAATGACAGACCTCATGTTAAATGTTTATTTATAAGTATCTTCACAAATTATTCATCCTCTTACATATTGTCAAGTTGCAGCTACAAAGCTTTGTGCATTCTGATGAAGGCAAATGCTAAAAATATTAAAAGTCTGGTTTGTCTTTGTCTTCAGCCCCCTTTACTCTGAAACTTCTAAATAAAACCCAGTAAAACATCCCGTTATTATTACACTGAGACCACACTGTGTGTAATTTAATCTTAGCATAATTGTGTAAGAGCCTCAGAGGGTTGCTAGAGAACCTTAGAGAACAAATATACAAACATCAGACAGATCAGGGAGGAAGTTCTGTTCATCTCACAGAGGCCTGTCATCTGAAACTGGAGGAGTACAGGAGGCGAACCTGCCACAACACGGCCATCAGTCTGAACTGACAGGCTGAGTAAGGACAGCATTTATTGGAGACAAGTGATTACTCTGGAAGAGCTGAGAGATCCTAAGATCATGCGGGAGAATCTACAGGACAACTTTTTGGCATGTGCTTGACAAATTTTGGCCTTTTGTGAAAGAGTGGCAAGAGGAAAGTCATTGTTGAAGGAAGGCCATACTACCTCTAACTATGGGAAGGACTCCACAAACCCATGGAGGCAGGTGCTCTGGTCAGATGAGACCAAAATTAAAGCTTTTGACTGACAATACAAGGTGTAAAATTTACTCTGTGCGCTGCACAGCGGCGCAGTTAGTAGCACCGTCGCCTTGCAGCAAGAAAGTCCTAGGCCTGGCGTCTTTCTGCCTGGAGTTCGCATGGTCTCCCTGTGCATGTGTGGGTTCTCTCCGGGTACTCTGGCTTCCTCCCACAGTCCAAAAATATGACTTGTTAGATTAATTGGTTGTCTCCGGGAGAAAATTACCCATCGGTATATGCATGGTTGTTTGTCCGATGTATCTCTGTGATGGACTGTCGACTTGTCCATCCTTCCAGCTGGTCAATGACCCTAAACATACAGCCACAGCAATGATGGGATGCTTTAGATCGGAGCACATTCATGTGTTTAAATGGCCTAGTCAAAGTCCAGATCTATTTTAGAACTTACAGACAGTGTCTAGCAATCGGCTTGAGCTATCTCGCAAAGAAGAATGGTCAGAAATTCCAGTTTCTAGGTGTAGAAAGCTGACTCGGGGTGCTGTTGGCTTATGGGGCTGAGTGCATGAGCTCCCCACACGTTTCAGATTTCTATTTTCAAGAAATGTTAAAAAAACGTTTTCCACTTTCCTTCTACTTTACAGACGTTTGTGTTGGTCTGCAAGACATCCCCCAATAAACCCATTAAAGTTTGCGGTTTCAACAAGGCGTTAGTGAAAACGTTGAAGGGGTATGAATACTTTAGCAAGTTACCGTATTCATTTCACAAGTCAGTGTAAAGACGCTTATCAAAGAAAAAAGATATCCATTGGAAACGGGTAGAAACAAAATGAGATTCAAAAGGAAAAACTATTAAAGCCTGAAGAACTATTGACGACAACCACTTTAAAGGATTACAAGAAAAATGTGGCTTCTTGGAAGCAAAATGCTGACAGATGGGGGTGGGGGGGGGGGTGCACTGGCTCTTGCACAGCACTGCATTTCATTATCTTCATTTAATTTATGCGCAGCCTTTAATTTAGTAAAGCAGCAATGAACATAATATTTTATGCAAAACCCAAAGCTACATCAACATGGTATTTCTAAAGACAGAAAGTGTCTACAACATATGAACACTAGGATAGAGAAGCCTTATACGTACCAGACTGTTTTCCAGCAGAGAGATTAGGAAAAAAAAAGCCTGAGTAATGCTGGTGATGGATGACATGTCCACTTTCTCACAGAAAGACAGACCAGTACACAGTCAAGAGGAATTTATTTTCCCTTCTTTCTATAGCGATGCCAAATATGTCCATCAGAAATAAGTGGTTGACTGTTGATGGGAAAGCCCCTAAAGAACGCTGAAGGGATCGTGATGGGCCAAGTAACGGAGGAGAAGAAGCCTTGGCAAGAGTCTGAACTCCTGCAACGCCCCAAATCACGAACAGATCAAACTCCCCGTCCACGCAGGATGTTAGTATTTAACGTCCACAAAAAGGAGAACAAGGAAGGAACCAGCAGGGGCTGGAGTCTTTAGAGTGCTTGTTCAGCTGCTCCACCTATAAAATCAGCCTGCCAGGATCTGCATTAGTAGAATAAGGCCATTCGAGGTCTCACACAGCTCCTCTGGCAGCAACACATCTGTTCTCAAATTACCTCTTATCTGTAAATCCTTCAAGATTTAACTCTAAAAAACCTCATTATAGTCAGAAAACAGAACACTCCATACTTGATCTGTGTGAAACCATATTTATACATACATACATATATATATATATATATATATATATATATATATATATATATATATATATATATATATATATATATATATAGTTTTTGTTGTATTTTCCTACAGTTATTTACAGTTATCCCCAGTCAAGGGTTAGCTTTAGCTTTGACTCATTTATTGAGTAAAGGGAGGCTATCCAAAAACAACCTGGACTTTTGTGAAAAAGGAATTGAGACTCTTTTAAAAAACTGTTTTAATTCAACCAAATTACAGATTTTAATGGCACAGCATCTTAATCTGATTGGAGTTTGGACTTTGACTAGACCACACCAAAACGTTCTTTTTTTTTCTTCTTACCATTCAGAGGTGGCCCTGCTGGTAAACTTTGGATTATTGTCCTGCTGCCTAACCCAAGTGGGCTTGAATTTCAGATCATCAACTGATGCTTGGAAATTTTCTTTTAGAATTAACGGTGTCATCAATAACGACGAGTCGTCCAGGCCCCTAAGCATCAAAGCAGCCCCAGACCATCACTCTACCACCACCGTGTTTGTTGTTTTTCTAAAATGCTGTATTAGTGTAACACCAGAAACACACTTTCAAGTTCAACATTTACTGAGCTCCCTCAGTAAATGTTTTCTTTTCCCAAACGTTTAGGGAATCGTTTATTTTATTTTTTTGGCTGAATGTGAGACGGGCCTTTGTGTTCTTTTTGGTAAGCGACATTTTTGACAATTGACTTTGCAGTGATTTAAATGTTCTCAGTTCTTTTCAGATTTGCTCAATGTGTTGGTGATGAATGTGTTGTCAATTATGGTCGACCATTCAAAGCCTGTGAAGGTTCTCCACTGTTTTGTGTTTTCTCTATTTGTGGATAATGTGGTAAACTGGAGTCCCAAAGTCAAGCCTGAAGTCTTTAAAGACGAATCCAAGTCAAATCTCAAGTCTTTTAACTCAAGCATAAGTCTAGTCTTAAATAATTTAAAAAAAACCTTTTCTCATTGTTATACCCTATTTATAGTCCACAACTGACAAACATCACTGTTACACCCTGCTACAGTAGAATATGTGTATGCAGCACATAACTTGTCAAAGGGATACAGTCTCTGACTTACTATTGAATTTGTTTCATTTCTAATCGTAAGAGATGAAGATTGCATCTAGGACTTGAGTGTCAAACCATGTCAAAATTACACATTTGCCATTATATGGCTAAGTTACTGTATATGGAACATCCACAAAGCATCAACAGTTTCATGGTATAGTTAAAGAAGTATTTGTATGCATTAAGGTGTATTAAGAACTAAAAACTCTGTGTCAAGGGTAGTTGTCTTGCAAACAGAAGGTCAAGGCAATTAAAACCCAAGTTCCCCACATATTGATGTATAAATGTGAATGGATGTGGCTATAGTACAAGATGCTTTAAATAGTATGAATGAGAAAGCTCTATATAATTTCCCCCCATTTAGCAAGACATGGCAAACAAAATGTTTCTTCCTCTTACCTGTCTGGGCTCTTTTGAGTTGCAGGACTCCATCTTGACTTTTGACCCTGCTGTGAAGGCAGAAATGGCCAGGCACAGGTCCTGTTGCCGAATCAGGGGCTCCGATAGCTCCCATTTCTGCAAACCCAGAAAGCAGGGGAAAGTGTGGACACCAGGTATCGAAAGCTTGAGTTTTCAGAAAAAAATTCATTCTCATTTAAGCTTTTTTAAAGTAAAACATTTTACAAGTGACATTCGCGTTTGTATTTAAGATTTTAGTAAGAGCAGAAATGTATAGATTTTAAAAAAAATTGATTTTCTATTTATTGTAGTGTTTCCTATTTGTCCACGTATGTTGGCATATCTAAAAACATGCTATGTGCTTCTGAATGTAATATTAAATGGAATAAATTTAATTAAATGGAATATTAGGTGATCAAGTTCTGATACATATTTAAAGTATGTGTCTGTAAAGAGTGTGAATGTGTATCTTTCTATTGTTGTGACATTACATTTTTTCTCCATTATTAAGGAGCAACCAATCATTTAAAGATGAAGATTCAGTCATTTTAAATACCTCAAAGTGGTCAAATGATTATTAGGTAAATCAATCAGAGATAAGGTTGGGAAGCCGTCAGGAGCTGACAAACATTTAGCATGCAGACATAAGTTAATCTTCATCAGCGCAGACAAAGCAACTGCATAGCATACCATGGAACTGTTGTGACTTTGGTGTACCCCTTATTTCAGTTCCATAGCGGCAGAGCCCGTGTGTGGTAAATATAGTATCTCAGAGTTGAAACCCTCATGTCGTAGAATATTGGATGTGTCTGAACGATGTGTGGTAGCTGGGTTTAGTTGCTGATCAATGTATGCTACATTGTTACATGTAAACGGACGCAACACTGGAGCGTTACTAACTTAAAACTGCACATCTTCTTAACCACTGAAAAGCAGGGCAGATACTCAATAGTATTGTCTTCAATAAGATATTGATGTTTACTGCCAAAATTTCTTCAGCACTATTCCGAAAAGAGTCAGTTTAGGGACCTGGTTAGAGTTACTTCCAAGAAAGAAAGTTTGTATTATGTGTATGCTTCTATTATAGATTTAGCTCTTGAGTTAATGTGATTCTCTTCAGTTTAATTCAGTGCAATTCAATACAGGTGTAAGACTGTTTTTAAAAGTTTTGGCTTGTATTTCTTTTTCCAATTGCAACATAAACGTTAGTAGCTCTTTAAGATTGCAACCTGAAAGTAATATTTTCAAAACCATTTGTAGTATCACTTCTTAAAACATATATTAAAGAAAGGGATTTCAGATAAGCTGGCCGAGGTGAGACCTGCCCAGGGTGTATACTTCGTCTTTCTTCCTAAGACACCTGAAAATATGCACCAGGCCACAGGTGAACCTGCATGAATAAGTGAATATAGACATTGGATGTATGAAGGGTAGAGATGAATTAGCGGACCTAATCAACACGAGGCTATCTACTGGTTGCTTTAAACTGGGTTCACATTGTAAGATTTCAGGCCGTTGCTGATAAAATATTTCATTTTTAAAGAATTTTGAGAACACTCATAGGTCCAAAGCATTAGTTAGCAATCTGTGGTTGTTCAGCATGATGGGATCACGGATGGCCAATTTAGCGGACTCACACCCAAAGATGACTTATGACAAATATCAAGCAGTGTCAGAAATGTCCTGGAAATATTGAGCTGGGCTGCTTCACCAAGCCTTTTAAAGCTAAGAGTGAGATTACACAGTAGTTTTCAAACATGACCTGTTATCTACGGTCTCCTGACCTGTGACTGCGGTCTATTGGTTCCAGCGCCCCTGCACTCTGCCAGCCCGATGCCGTCCCTCCCACGGGTCTCCAGACACAAACTGCCTTGTTTCAGCACACTGGATACCGCTTCCTGCTCAGGGACCCTGAGGAAATCAAAGACAGAGAGGAGGGAGGTCAATGAAATGATCTTATTACAAACAATAAAGAGCAGATAGACTGCAGTGATGGGTAGCTGTATCGAGTAATTGCATCTCTCCACAAGTACTGTGTCTTATTATGGCAAGCTCTTCTAGACATATATAGTTACGCCGTCAGAGCCCAGTTGTTTGCAGCACATACAGCTGAAGAGGCCAGAAACACAAGCTGTTGAGATCCTGATATAAATCAAGGCAAACGGTCCCATCTGAAATCGGTTACCTTTGGACGGCTTATTTTTTAACTTGGGGGATTGCTACCCTCTTCAAAGTTATTAAATAACTTTTTCCAATTTAACTTTATCACTTTTTATATACTGCACAGCAAAAATAAAAAAGTTTTGATATCAGAATTATATGTATGCCAAAGGGAAAAAATGTATTCTTTATATTCTTAATAAATATAAAAACCTGATGACTATTTGTGTTCAGCTCCTCTTCTTATGATGGACTAAAATAAAACCGAGTACAATCTCCTGCTGAAATCCATTCACTTTACTTGCTTGATACATTTATCCGTGCTAAATTAATAAATGATGGGAAGTTTGATGAAGCTAAAACTGGGCTCTACTGGAAAAAAACCTGTTGCAAAAGACTTGGAAAGACTTTAAAACTTATGTTCTCAGATGGTCTCCATCCATTCTGGCTGAGTCTGAGCTTTTTTGCAAGGAAAAACAGGGAAATCTTTAATTTGCTACTGTAGCTAGACGGACAATGTTTAAAATTTTTTTACTTTTACTCAGCGTACAGATTTAAGTTCAGCTATGTTTCCCCCTACAAAAGCAAATGCAGACCACAGAAAATATTTCCTTTGCTAAATTGTCTCACCTCAGCTCAGGATAGACGTTCTCCATGTACCAACGGAAAGGTTTGCAATTCAATTTTCGCCGCAGTGTCAGACGGTCGGCGATGCTGTAAACAAAAGGAGAAGAAGAAGAAAAAAAGCAGGAGGAGCAAAACAAAGGGAAAATCATGTAAAATGGTAGGAGTGAGAGATGGGAGGAGAGACAGAGATGATGGAAAGTATAAAAAAAAGTATTAGAAAAAGCAAGTATAAGAAAACAGAAAACCCCAAATCTTCCCTATTGACATAATCACTGATTTTTCTTACATTATAAAAGTTTTTACACATTAAACGGGTGACATTTACCCCACAAGAGCAGATATACCTTTAAAAATAGTAAATAATAGCTGCGCTTTTAAAAGCATGACAGTAAGCATTTTTTAAAAGTGTAGCGTGCCTGACTAAAATGGGTCTGACTTGTGTGAAACATTGCCCGTCCTATTTTTGGGCGCCTGTCTTCATGCTGGATCATACACAAACTGAGGAGGTATAATTCTAAGAGACAAACCTGCCAAAGGCCTTGCCCTGAGCGGACGGCCGTGCGGAGTAGTAGTACTGTTTATACTCATCCATCCACACCTCAGCAGCCCGTCGGGTGTTCCTGCATCGACACACACACACACACACACACACACACACACACACACACACACACACACACACACACACACACACACACACACACACACACACACACACACACACACACACACACACACAACCTGCTTAGATGCTGTGATTACAGTGCTGTTGGGATTCCTGCAGTCAGCTCTAATGACTTTGTTGCATGGAGGGCCCTCCAGACATAAGAACTGCTCTGCACCCCATCAGAAAGAAAATCATGTTTCAAGACTTTGTTTTTCGGGTAGTTTAACGACTTGAAACAAGTTATTTATTTTAAAACAAGCTTTAAGAGTAAAATTAGAAATCCACTGATTGGAATTTTAGGGCTGATTTTTGGGGCAGAAATTGTCTTTTTTTATTTACTATTTTGTAGAGCTCTGAACATCCATCCATCCATTTTCCGAACCGCTTTATCCCTCATGGGGTCGCGGGGGTTGCTGAGCTCTGAACAATCAAAGCAATTTTTTTTATTAAGATTTATGTTAAAAGATGTGAAAATAGAATTCAAAATGCTTTCTTTTCTACGTCCTGCTGTGACCAGTCATTAATTATTTATGGAATGGAAATTATGCCGTACTATATCTGAGAATTAAACTGTTGTGAAATAGAAATTTATATTTTAGAAACTGTTTTGAAAATTATAACTGAGTTTAAATTTTAACCTGCTTTAATCATCTTCAAAGGAGGATGGTCACAGTTACCATGGCTGGCATTACTAAAATGTAAGTCTCTGACTGTATTTCCTAGTTTCCATTTTCCCTTGAATTATTTTGTTTCAACTTTTCTACATTTTATTCCAACATGCTTTAATTCTGTTTTTATTTTCCTATATTTTAATCATGCAAAAGCACTTTGCATTGTCTTTGTACTGAAATGTGCTATACAAATAAATTTGCCATGCCCTGCCTCGGAATACAATATTTATTTTAATAATTTTAATGTGGGAACACACATTTTTGAGACACAAAAATTTTTGTTTAAAGATGAAGGGGGCTAAAGGGTAAAAGGTCAAAACATTTTCATCTTACTTTGTTACATTTTACTTATTTATCCTTTAATTGACCACCAAATTACTAAACTTAATTTTACCATCTTTGTCATTAATAACTACAGAATACATAGAACAAATTCCAAATTAGAAATAAACAGTTATGTTTATCAGAGTTATTACAGCTCATTTGTCAAGAAAACTTGTGTCAGGTGACACATGTTTAAGTGTAAACATGTGTCACCTGACATGTTTTTTCTCATCCGGCTTAATTTGATAAGTAATATTTTGGTGGGGAGCACAGAAACTAAGCTCGCTTTACTGCCATCAAATTATGATGCCAGTAAACACCCTAGCCACTCACTTGATGTAGGTAAGAGCGTTGCCCTCTGGGAAGTCGTACGGGTGTCGTTTCCTGAACACATGACCCACGCGGCTGCAGGGAAGGATCTCCAGACTTCCTCCACACATCCACACTCGGAACGAAAGCTCTGCAAGAAGACACGTTGGCAAAGGTTGCAGACATGCTGCTGAAGACTGTTCAGCATTTCTTTCAGGTTGTTTATTTATCTTACTGAACATCTAATATGCACCGTCAGGAAATCACTGACCGAATTCCCTAGCAGCTTTTTAGGGATGAAAGATGCAAACCAGATCCAAAAACACTGACATTTATCGTAATTAACATATTTTTTTAAACTTTTGCAAGTTCCAAGAACAGGTTTAAAATTCAGGCCTGGTGTTAAATGCTCGCACCATTCAAAGGAGTCAGGGTTAAATCAAGACTAAAAGGCATATTCAGGTTTTTTTTTTTTCTCCATCTCAATCAGACATGGGGCACTGCGGCATTAAAAACACATCAGAAATCCGACCTTTCTGCAGATATTGCACTGAGTTGGAATAATCTGTTCTGCTTAATACAAAGTTATAAACTGACAGTTACATAAATGTCACGAGAAACTGCTCATTTAGGTGCAAGTCAATGTGTGTCAAAGTAATGCTCTTAAAGTAATATTTTAAGTTCAGTAAACCATTCAGCTTTTAAAGTCAAACAAATAATTTTCATGTAAAACGTGCCATATTCTTACTATAACACATTGGTGCATTCATAATTGATACGTGCTACATTGTAACCTCCTGACACCCCCTAAAGCACTGCAATAGCAATCCTTGAGCGCGGCCATTATTAACTCAACCGTAAGCCCGTAAGTGACGTACATCAATACAAACTGCACCAAGGAGGGTGTGAACACACCTTCACGTCACACTGCGAGCTGTCAGTCAGTCGGCATGCCAGGCGGCTGCTGCTTGTTCTCGCACACGTGCATCTGTCAATGGGTGGGGAATTTTGAAAAAGGACTTCCCTTTGCATCCGCGTGGTTCACTTGTGCAACCGTATGCCTGAGATTCCACCATGTTTAGATCTACTGCACATTCATATTCCAGGGAACAGTATAGATCTGGCCCAGTAAATGCTGCTCAACCCAACCCTGTGGGCATAAAGCCCGACCCGACCCGACCCGTGTTGAGCCCGACCAACACACTTGAATTGTGGGCCCACGCCTGTTCCTGCGTGATTTGAGGAACGGTGCGTAATTTGGATGCCAAGAAGGCAGCACCAGTGAAAAGCTCAAGAATGATAAAACATTCATCTTCATTCTATATTGGCGGGCGTCGGTAGACAATTACTAGCGATAATATATAGTGATACACTGTATATAACTGATGCACCTTTTCCTACTTTTGGCACCTTCTCCTGACTATTGATTGACTATTGAGCCGATGGGACAAGTGGATTTCTCCAACGTTAGATCAATAAAGCCTATCTTATCTTATCTTATAATACTTCAAGTTCACCATTATACAATGACTGAAAACAGACAATTTCCAGGGTTTAGTTTGACTTTAATATTTCATCGTAGGTTGTTAACTTTGAGAGAAACCTCTGACTTCCATCACTGATCTCTGTTTTAGAATATACTCCTCCGAGAGGTAAATATAAGGTGTTCAGCATCTGATGACATCAAGTTGATGTCTGAGAGAAACTTTTGGTTTTTCTTCAACATCTAATCTTTGCGGAAGCCTCATTTTGCCTCTGTGTTAGAGACTAGAATCCAGCTGATCCAAAAGGACTGTTTTGGTTGCGAATTCCAAAGAGAGGAAGCGCCAAACATCCAACACTTATATTCCAGTTTGGAAACATTTCCAGCCTCAGAGAAAATGGAAACAGTCATGGCGCAGAAAAAAAAGACGCAGCACTATTTAAAATGACTACGTTATGAAGGGGTCTTTGATGTGATTTTAGCTAATGGCCACATGACATCACGATGGTCAATGTATAAAAAATCTAAACAATATAAAATAGTTATGAATTATCATTAACTGTAATAAACAATGTATTGCATTATTTAAGTAGCGACAGAAATAAAGTAGGTGTCTTTTACTTGGGATTACTATACTGTGAGAATCGCAGACAGATTCGCTCTGTCGTGCCCTTTCTAAATGTTCAGCATGAAATAATTTCTAAATCTGCTTTAAAGACATTTGTATTGAGCTGCAGAAGAATTTCAACTCCTCAGAGAGCTCACCAAAGTTCTCCCCGCCCCAGATGTCCATGTGAGTGTCATACTGGCCCAGGTGGTTGAACCAGCTCTTGTCCATGACGAAGATGCCCCCCGCAATGACAGGAGTCCTGTGGGATGAGGAAGAGGGAGTTTTCACCTTCATGAGTATTAATAAATGTACATGTATCTGAAAAATGTGATGTGTGTTCGTCTCCAGCCTCCCCGAGTCATCGACCTCTGCAATTGCAGCTGCAGATGTTTTTGGTATCTATTTCTTCTAAGTTTCTATCAGCTTTGCATAGCTAAAGACTGAAAATTTGGCTAATCTTTCTTTGCAAAATGGCTGAAGTTCCATGAAATGTGATACAGAACATCAGTGGCAACACTTTTCAGACGCTACCAGAGGTTGTTATTTGGATTTGGGTCTGGCTACTAGGCCATTCTAACGTATGACTATGTTGAGACCTAAATTATTCCAACGCAGCTCTGGTTGCATGTTTAGCAATGTTCTCCAGCTGGATTTTGAACCTCTGGTCCGTTCTTTTGCAGCCTTTAACAGGGTTTCTACTAAAATTGTTCTGTTTAGCTTTTACATCTTCCCACATATTTTTTCCAGCCTACCTCTCCCTGCTAAAGAAAAGCTTCCACATAGCATGACACTGCCATGATCATGTTTCACAGTGGGGGTAGTGTATAATGTATAAAGTTAGTTTCCTGCCACATGCTTGCTGTCTCCTCTACACAGCTTAAAATTATTTTCTGTCTTTCAACAAAATCTGTCTTCTGTCAACAGATTCTCCAATCTGAGCTATAGATCTCTGCAACTCCTCCAGAGGTTGCTTACATGATAAAAGTTCTTCTTGTAATACTAGTCAGTTTAGTTGGAAGCAGTGCAAATGAGAAAAACCACCCCGAAAGCGCATTTCTATCTATCTATCTATCTATCTATCTATCTATCTATCTATCTATCTATCTATCTATCTATCTATCTATCTATACAGGTATACATACTATATATATATATATATATATATATCTATCTATCTATATATATATCTATCTATATATCTATCTATATATCTATATATCTATCTATATATATATCTATATATATATATATTTAACATTAGTCGGGGCCTGTTGGAAGGGGAAATTTGGGGCAAAATCGGCCTACTTTATCCTGCTGTGTGAACCAGCCTTGAGCTAATATTTGGGTCAATGCGTGTTTTTTTTTTTTGTTTTTTTTAAATCTACAAGAATAAAACATCTGAGTCCTTCACAGAACAGCTTGGTTTATACTGAGATAAAATTACACACAGGTGGACTAATTTAGTGACTTATAACAGCAGCTTGCTGCAATTGGCTAGACCTGTCTGGGTACGAGGGGCTGAATATAAATGCATTGTGCTCCATTTTTACTGTCAAACATTTTAAAACCCTGCATCTTTTTCCTTTCACTTCCCATTTATTGACTACTTTGTGTCAGTCTGTCACGTAAATAAGAATAAAATACAGTTTATTTGTTGCAGTGTCACAAATTGTGGAAAGGTTCACGTAGTATTAATATTCTGGCAAGGCACTGTAGCCGAAATGATTCACATACAGTCATAGCTAAAAGGAATTTTACACTCCAATTATTCTGAGGTCTTTTCTTAATGCGACGGAAAAATATTCATCTGTTTCTTACCAGGTTGAACATCGGGATCCAATATTAAACGAGCCTTGTGCTCCCGCATGTCCATTTACATTATTTACAAACCAAATTTTATTTAAATACACTTTAAATGCAATTTAAATACAATGCTCCCAACATGAGCATAACATTTAGGCCAAAAGTACTTCAGTAAATTTAGCTTAATGCAGGAACAGTATGTAAAAAAAAAAAAAAAGTAAGAACACCCTACAGCAGCGGTACTATAAATAAACGATTTTGCCGTATACCTTTTGATAATGGTGCTTCAGTTCTCTAAGGTTTTTGGGTTTTCTGTTCGAAAATGTTCCATTGCATCATTTTAGTCAGGTTGGAGTTGGGATTTTAAGTTGTGAAAACATTCATTCTGATCTAAATTTAGTGCTCATATTGGGATCATTGGCCCATGGCTAGCTCTGTGAATGAAATATACCCAGGTCCTGCTGCTGCAACAAAAAATCCTCATCATTAGTCCTTCACTGGGTAGAAGAAATTGAATGAGGTGCAGTTGCCATCACACTTTTAACCAAATATGGGTCTGTTAACTCCAACATCTTCTCACAAATACCCTACTTAGTCAGTCTTTTTCTAATTTAATTAAATTGTTAAAAAAAAAAGCCCTCATACATTCTCAGATGTATGTGTTTTTTGTTTTGTTTTTCTTCTTCTTTTTCCCATTTTGCTGAGCATTGCACAATATGACCTCATACTAACTGGGCTACATCACTGGAAAAATTGGCAGCCAACTAGAATAGTTTTCCGCTTGAGAATAATTTTTCTCACTGAAAAGAGTGACTTAAAATGGCCCGGCTAGCTTCCCTGAACTGATGCAAGCTTCTTCTGCGTTAACGCCATACTGAATGGTCCAGAGCTGCAATCTACTATTTTCTCTGCTCTCTACAAGTGCATTTTGGACTGGCAGTACCGCAATGCTAATTAACCTCATGAGAACAACAAGAGGGGGCGTAGCTTTTAATAAACCGGTTGAACATTTTGCCTTTGTTCAAGAGATTATGTTAAATGACCCGAGTTCTTTCATCCCACAGTGGATTTACCTACATTTAATGCAGCGTATAATTCCTCTCGGGAGTCAGAGCTCCGATCTGAAAAGGGCGTCACGCCCAGTTTGAATGTGTTCTGGTTGAAAATGGCAAAACCATTGAGATTAGCCAATTTTACTGGTGCAAGCTACTATTAGCAAAATGAGATGATAACAAAGAACCTCTAACTATTTTATGTTTCTAGCACTAAAGGATTTTTTTTTTTACAAAAAGACCTGTCTGACCAGGTGAGGACAAACTGATTATGATGATGGATATGAGTAATTGGTTCTTCATCAAAGCATGAAAGGAACCAACCATTATCAGGAAGAAAAGCATTCTCTTTCTACCCCTTGTTGGAAAACTCTCTAAATCGTTTATGTTTCTTGGTCTTTGCAACAAAATGTTTCCACCTCTGAGAAATGATAAATTCATTATTCTGGTTGTGTTGCAGGGAATTTAATACTTGTTTCACCCAAAGACACGCAAACCAATTTTTTAACTTCAAGAATGCATTTTCTTCAGAATTTTTCCTTATTATTCCGCTTTTCGGCTTTAGAATTAAAACGGCATAAAATTGAAAGACGGAGTTCGTAATGTACGAGTAAGTAACCCAATTACTAGTGTAGACGTACCTTATGGGCTGCGTGGGATCGCTTCTCGCCATTTTCTGCTCGATGGGAATCTGCTCCCATTTGAAGTGGAGACTCCAATCGAATCCTAACATGAAAAAGAAAAAAGACAGTTTGAGTTGACTGGGACGCAAAAAACAAGAATATACATCTGGCTCTTTAAATATGTTGTCAAGAATTTGGTTTTATTGGGTCCAGGTGGACAAATAGAAAATAAAGCTAATTGATCCAACCTGATTATCTGTGTTTTATATCAAAATCTGTCGTAGTTGTATGTCAGCGCACCAAATCTGTTCATAAAATATATCCCGCCACTGCAAACTACAGGTTTCCCCAATTTCTTTCTTTCCTGGTAGGATTTAAATATTGGATTACTTGCCTTTACACGCACATGAACTTAACAGGCATCCCATTCGTACTACAAAAGCTTTAAAACGGCATTAGCCCATCATTTGCAGCTAAAGCAGCTAGCAAAGTACCTTTTCAAAAGGCTTTCTGCAACGCTTAGAAGTGTGGGGATATATGACCATTCTTCCAGGAGAGCATTTGTAAGGTCAGACACTAATGTTGGATGAGATAGCTTGGCTTACAGTATATCCAAAAAGTGCTCTTACTAGGGTTGATGTCAGAAATCTGAAGATTTCTGACCTCAACCCTTGTGAGATTTCAGATTACTTCACACCAAACTCATTCATGTTTATATTGACATTGCTTTGTGCACTAGTACTGGAACTAAAGGGGCCATTTCCACACTTTTCAAGGAGAGTCAAGAGTTTGTCTATTAGAAAGAAAATGTCCCTAAAGGACTGGTATCAATTCACGGACCTCCAGAGTAAGAGACCCATTCTTTAACAAATGGTTGTTAAAGAATGGTTGTTAGGATACGTTGGCAAAGCAGTCTGCATGCCTCGCTGCTGGATTTTAAACACCTGTGGTCATAGAAGAGATTGGAACATCCAATGTAATTTGGAGGTTTTTGGCAATATAGCATAAATGGCATACCATGGGTTGTATTACTGCTCCATGTGTGTTGTGTTGTGTTGTGTTTACCTCCTCTTAGATCGGCAGATGCAGCCAAGTAAGCAAAGTTATCCAGGCTGATCACATCTATGATGGGGCTGACCACTCGTGTATGATCCTGGAAGGACCAACAGAAACACACGACAGGGTTAGACCTCAAGTTTATCCAAAAAAAACTGCGAAACATTACATTTGGCCAGAAACAGAAAGGATATGTTGGCAAAGTTTTTCTTTTTTTTCTGTACCAGGAGGACTGCAGGAATGGATTAGGTCAAGGTTTATAATCGCTTTCACAGTGATTTGTTAAGAAAAACAATGGGGAAAAAATAGCCAAGCTCTCTGTGGAGCTTTCACATCTGTCAAGTGTTTAACTACCTCTTGTTGCAAAGGCAACATGATCCTGAAAGTAAATACAACCGATGAGCAAACTGTTGCCCTTATTTTAGTATGTGTGTGTGTGTGTGTGAACATGATGTGCAGGTTACCACTTTTGTTTGTTCATGAGTTAGGTGTGTGTGTATGTGTGTGTGTGTTTGGTGTGTGTGTGTTATGTGTGTATGTTGTGTGTGTGTGTGTGTGTAGGACTGAAGACTTTAACATTGGCTCCAAACAAACAGCTGTTTTCAATTTTAGCCGTTCACCTCTTTCTGTTAAACTGGGTGCTTTAAGCTTCAAAACCTGTTCATTCTAGGTTTGTCTTGTTGAAGTTGAGTCGACTAAAAAAAAAACAACAACACTGTTGATCAAGCCAACTTACAATGCTTAGTTACGACAGCACTGGAGACGTCTCCACCGCTTTTTAAACTGTTTATCTGGTTATTTTTTTAGGTACCCGGTAGAAAAACGAAGAGGTGACAGACAAGATAAAAATGATTTGGAATCAGTTGGAGGATAATGTAACTAGCTAACAGTTAGCGGCTAAAGACGGCAACTTCCTTCTGGAACCTACATACGGGCTGTTTCACAGTGTTGATACAAAATCTGGAATAGATTTGATTATGTTACCTAACATAGGCCTACTAGATGATGAAACATGAACTGGATAATTTTACACTGGGAATCACAGGAAGGAAGCATTTAAATGTTTTTTTGTTGTTGTTTCTTTTTTTTTTTTTACATTTGGACCAATGTAGAATAAGAGGAGCATAGAAAACACAACATCTGGATAAATATCTTGGCTGGTGATCAATTTAAAGTTGAAGCAAGTTTTTAAAAAGTTAGCATTTGAAACATGTAACTATAGGAACTAACTTTTCTTACAGTTTAAAGTCATTTTAATGAGATGTCAGGTAAAGTATTGGCTGGCGTGCAGTTTTCCTCTGCCTGCATGGCACATAGAGTAACAGCTTGTTGAAAGAGGACAGCTACATTTTTATCTTGCTTTGGTAAAACTCATCTTATTTTGAAACATTTTCAGCTGGAAGATCCAGATTGTCATGGCGTGGAAATTAAATGGAGTACCACTGAGTAATATTGAAAGTAACACTGCTTAAAAAAACCAACATTTGGCCATCTGTGAGCAGCTGTCTACAAATTAGCACTACCCAAGCAAATAGCCCAACAACAGACAGATGCCCTTGAAAAGTTTATGCTTAAGTCTAGGTATGAAAAAAGATTGGTGCAGATAACAGATTAGACTGTAATCATCAATATGCTCATCTCTCATGGTGGATGTGTCGTTATACTGTTGCTTAGTGATGGCCTGTTCTGCACTGCCTCTAATTGGATCGGGTGATCCGGTGGCACTTGACTCATGTGGAATGATGCTTGGAATGTTTGGTTAACAAAAAAGAAAAGAAAAGGTGAACCCAAAGCACAGCAGGGCAGCTTTGACATGTGCTGGCAATTTTCAATCACAACACAGAGGACTTCTGTTTTAAGTAAAACTGTGAATAGATTTTAAGGCTCGGCCAAACAAGCTGTACATTTTTAACATGCCGCATTGTATTATTTCTGGGGCCATGGCTTAAACTGCATCAGCTTGCTTAACCTATTCTAATAAATTTCTCACAAGATTGAGGATTAAAGACTGAAGTACCAGCAACCCCCCCCCCCCCTACACCCCCACCCCTTAAAACCATCAGTGGCTGTGAGTTTATTACAGCTTGAAATGTTTATTAGGCTTTTAATAGACAATTAAAATGTGTGTACATTTGAAACAGCTGCCAATAATATCTTTACCCTTGCTTCTTCTTATTTTCTTTCTAAAATAATAGCAGTGTATTAAGTGTAGAGAGCACTATGAGGATTAGGAGTGCAACAGAACAGACAAATCACGGTTGGGTTTTTAAAGTACATTTTTAGTATGCTTTAATCAACAGAAACAATCACAAATTGGCCGCTATAGAACTGACCAGGGATTTGGTTCGACTTTTTCTTTTTTTACGTGCCCTGTCTGGCTGTGTAGCACTAAGAATTGCTTTCTTAATGCCAAAAGAGAGCCCAACAGATTTACTTTCACAAGTGGAGCATTACTGCTTCCGCTATAGTGCTCAGCTTGATATGTATGCATAAAGTTCATTAGATACTATTTTGGGATTATTTAAATTTCTATGGACACAGAAATGGAAAGGTAAAACAGAAAGAAAGGTGATAAAGGTGAGGCAAAAAGGTGAAGTTTGACTTTTTTTATCAATAAAAGAAGAGTTATAGCCACTGACTGGATCAACTGATGGACAGATGGACAACACAACCACCTGAAAATGTTTAAGAATGAAAAGGTATAATTCACTTTGGAGTTTGATATTTAAACAAGCCAGTGTACCAGTTGTACTTGAATGCACCATAAAAGCACAGCTGTTGGGAACTCTCCTTTGGTCACAGGGTTTGGTCAGACAGTACCAGTGTGATGTTATCTCATGTTGTGCAGTGTTGTGGACTGGTTGAGTGTTGCAAGCAGCTGGATTTTGACCAGTGATGTTTCACATGCTGCTTGGCTTTGTTTCAGCCGAGCAATTCAGCAAATGCAGAGCGAGCAATATAATTTACTGCTGTTGCAAAATGCACATGCTAAGATAAAGTTTTGGTTCGGTCTACTGTTCTTCACTGTAGCTGCATTAAAAACCTGACTGTTCCCACAGCTGGAGGTCCTCTCTGTTATGTTTTGGTGTCACTTTTAAAAGTCGGTTGCATAACAGAATGGAACATTGCACACTTGGTGCCAGGCAGAAACTTTTTCCACGAGTTCAGATATAAAACAACTTTGTATTTGTTTGGGACACAGGCCTAGAGAACCGACAGGGCTGCACTGAATATTTAGACCCGTAATAGCTATATACAAAATCACCCTTGGATTAGATCAGCTTTTGTGAACCGGCTTTACAATAATGACAATTTACAAAATACATCCTTTTCAAGTGTAAATATTACAGTTTCATCTGGTTCTTATCAAATAACGTCTCAAAATGTCCTTATCAGTTTTGCTTTCAAGTGAGAATTAAAATTATATCTGGACTGTTTTACAAGTTGTCTCCAAACTGGAATAGGAAATCATGGCAGTGCCGCAGGTGGACGGAAGAGAAGTAGATTAAAATTGAATTAAAATGCTGTATAATTTAGTGGGGCGGTTATTAATCTTTATGAAACAGAGGGCCTGAGATATTAGATTATTCAAAAAGCATTAATGAAAACTTACCTGCCAGGAAATTTACTTTTAAGCTTTGAAACGATTCCTCAGTGCCCTAAGCCAAAATTAGATTAAGAAGCTCCATCTTTTTGAAAAACTATAAATTTGAGAGACCGCAACAGTTTCATAACTGAAGTGGGCGATTATTAATTCTTGCCATTTAATTAAATTAAAGCAGTTTGAGTCTTAGTAGGGAGTTTATAATTAATAGTGGTCACCATATGGAAACAAACAACGTCATTTGTCTCCCACTTTAAGCCCAGAGCTGTAATCTCAGGGAAACAAATGACTTCAGAACCAGATGGAGCGAAGATGAGGATTTAGTTAATTATCGCTGGGCTCTCATGAATGCAAAACTAAAAGGCTGTAATGAAAGCGCGAATGAGTCACAGCGGCCCAAAGCCAAAGATGAGTTTACAAAAAGCAAACATTGTAAACAAACCCATCCTGTTTCCTGCGAGTTAAGACAATAGGAGCATTGTTGTGCGTGTTGTAGTAAGTTCTGATTTCTAATTGATATGTGGTATGGGTACTTATTTGGCTTTAAAACATGGAGTTTTTCAACTAATTTAGAAAAAGGCTATTCTTGTGTGTTCCTTTGAGATGATATTTAGTAGTTTTTTCACCACAAAGCAACTGATAAATTAGAACAAAGGCAAAAAAAAAATAAAAAGCAAATACATACAGCATATAAGATTTCTATGGATTTCGAACATGCAGTTGTTTGTATTGCCATCTTAGAGCTGGATGTCAAAAACACCCATGATGTGTAGGGAAAAGGATGTAATGAACCATACAGGTTCAGAGGAAAGAAATTAAAGGAATATGAAATTAGCCATCTGGCCCTCCAGCCAATCTTGCAGGTTTATAATGCCAGTGGACGTATGACAAAAGAAAAAAAAATCTACTCACACATAGGTGAGGGATGATGGTCTCACTCCACGGTTACATTTCGGTCCATCAAAATGCCAGACCCTCATGTCTAATGTCTAATCTAGCTTTGCAGCAGCTTTGTACTCTTGAGAAACAGAGACGGCTCACAGTGAAAATGTCCTTGAGAGGTCACGTTCCAATTCCAGTGAAATTAAAAAGCTAGAGTACAAAAAAATAAAATAAAACTACTCATGATGAAAAGTGGCTGGTTTTGCATTCCATTATGTATTCTGTGCATTCTTTGTTAGTTGTGAGTGCGGTGTCCCCGGTGGGCTGCATAACTTAATTTCCAGGACGCACTGAATCGAAAGAATCTGTCGGCTGCATTAACAAAGGCTGTTTTTGATCACAAAACAAGGCGGCATGCTGCCTGGAGCAGCAGTAAACACTGACTGCAATGCAACACAGCAGAAACACAAAACAGATACCAAATACTGAGAAGCACTGCAGGTCTTTGTATCAAGATATCAAACGTACACATTCATATAAAGCACCATTAAGGAGTCTATAATTTGCATTACTTTAGAGGACTCAATATATACATAGCAGTGGGAAGGTATGAAATGACTTAAATCTTAGCATATTGCAGTGGCAGCCTGTTAACATTATGACCATTAAATATATCCTGGAAAGCAGCAACAGTATGTCACCCCAGGACAGAGTGACCGTGAATGCATTGCTCCGTGTACAGAATGGCCGACCAGAGCGTGTGGGTCTGTGTTGTCGTACCTCCTTGACTCTCTGGATCATCGGCTGCAGCCAGTCAGTGTTCACCTCACAGTGGCTGTCCAAGAAGGTCAAAACGGTGGCAGAGGCCGTGTTGGCTCCTCTCACTCGCGATCGGATCAACCCTGTAAAAAAAAAACGCATGATGCAGACACCTTAAGGTTCAAAGCTTGTTAAGTGTACTAAGAATTACACTGGCTGCTGCCAGGGTGCAGCTAAGGTAAGGATCTGTATTTTTTTAGGGAATACACACAGAGAACCATGTATAGTCAGTAATGGTAACTGTTAATGCCAACTGTTGCTTATTATGCTAAATGCATAGTAATAATCCTCCGAGACCTGCTGAGGCTCCATCGCATGTGGTAGTTCATGTATTAAAGCACTGTGCTAAGACATGGTTTGATTATGTGACCACCAACGCCCAAAGCTGAGAGCCGTTATGTGACCACTAACTTGCCTCAGTGAAGGCGCACGCTTTTCTGCCCTCTCCTCCCCAAACCTCTCCTGCTTGGGCTCTCTTGTCTCTATGCTGCTTAAGTCTCTAAGAATAATTTTCTGCAAATCATCCAAATCATAAATCATGGATCTGGTTAGCTGGTCGTTCAACACAACTGATTTTCTCAACGAGAAGACCAGGCACAGGGGAACCAAGCTGTCCTTAGGGGACACATGCAGCGGGATACACCCTGGATTCCTGGGGAAGTTGGAAGATGGTGTACACCATTGGATTTATGATAACAGGATTTCTGCTTATCGGAGCTGGCAGTTACCTGGTATATCGGCAAATTCGGAAGATCTCTGCGGCAGTTCTGGTCTTGGTAAGGGTGCCGGCAGTGTGTGAGGGATTAAATCGAGCTGTACACACCCAGAATCAAATGCTTTGTGAGCAAAACCGCAAGCTGGATGCGATCCTGGCACAGCATCGCAGGCCGGCTGTGGTGTGAACACAATGGTGAAAGGGAAAAAACCTCAGGAAAACTCTAGCTCGTTTTACGGCAGAAAGGCCAACAAATTCGGCTGTTTGGGACTCGCCACTGGGACGCATCAGTAAAGACTTTAAGGCAGAAAATTTACAGTCTGAGACAAAACAATTTCTTTGTTATTGAATTTGGCTCCCTATGCTGGCCTTGGAGGCTGGTTTTTAACTCAAACTCTCTTGGATGTTATGCAAACAAGACGCTCTACCCCTCTACACTTGTGACCTGCAAAATGCTCTACTGAACTGCTGATAACACACCATCTGAGACTATGGGTGGAGGAGGCTACTGGGCAGTCATAGGCCTACATTGATGCACACACCCACACATACAGTACATATGAACATAGCAATAAATACACCCCCGCTATGACTCACTGCCCTCGCTGGGTACATCAGTGGTGGGGGACTCGAGTCACATGACTCGAATCAGACTCAAGTCATTGATTTTATGACTTTAGACTTGACTTGAAAAAGTGCTCAGAGACTTGTGACTTGATTTGGACTTTAATATCAGTAACTTGAGGCTTGAATTGGACTTGAACATGTTTGCTTGAAAAGACTAGAATTTTTTAAACAAAATCTAAAGCTTAAGATATCTATGATTTAAAAAGTGCGCATCATAAATTAATTTAACTCAATCAGTATCTACAAACGCAGGTAGTCTCTCTCTTTCCGCACTCTGTACGTATGTGTGCGTGAGATGCAGCACAGCCAATCAAATTAACCAGATTTTTTTTAAAAAGGAAAAGAAAAATATAGTTCAAAGGAGGACTATTCTCGAAGGTAAGCACTGGTTTCATTCTGTTTTGAGATAAATACTGATTTATCTGATGCTCTATTATTTAGATTTTACGTATATTTCAACATTGTTAACGACTCGAAACGACTTGAAATTAGAAGTTTCAGACTTGGGATGTGAGCTGAGAAATAGCTGTTTTGACTTGAGCCCTGACTCTCTCTCGGCTTTCTGTACTTGATGCTTCACTCAGGACTTGAGGATAAAGACTTGAGACTTACTTGGGACTTGCAAAACAGTGACTTGGTCCCATGACTGGTGTACGTTATGCTTATAATGTCGTGTGTATGTTGCTATTTTGTGCTGAGAGTTTTCATCTGCATTCTCCTACTGTCTACAAGAGACAGTGCGAGAAATGCACTTTTTTTCCTCAACCATCCCAATGTATTCTTTTCTAAATTCTGCTACAAGGTAGCGCCTTCAAAACAACAGTAAGGCCTCAGTGGACCTGTCTACCAATGTTTGTCTGATGTTTGTCTTTCTCTTAATGGGTAGTACTGAAACGTAATTCCCCCTACGGGGGAAAATAAAGGCAATTCAATTAAATTCAATACAACACTTTGTACAACCCATCCCATTTGTTTAGTTTGTCAGATAGATCATTTAGTGTGAATGAACCAGTGTGGCACAGAGTAGGTGTCATGTTTCTGACCTGTCTGCACTGCATCCAGTCATTTCTCCTCTCCACGGTGTCAGTAAGGATTATTCACCGCAGCTACATGACTGCCTCTTTGCTATGCTGCCATCAACCTCATTCCATACACCTGTTTCAAACCCTTTATAAGCTCCTCTCATACAGCAAGACAGTGCCAGATTTCTTTTTAAAAAACTGCCTGTAGCTGTCCAGTGGGTTTCCCATGCCTTTCTGCCTTGTTATGACCATGTCATGACACAACCATGTTCTTTAGATTTTCCCTTTTTGCCCTGCACTTGTTTGGCTCCCACCAAGCTTCTGATTACTGGACCAAGACCCTGATTCTGTCTTGTGGCCAACAATCTTTGTCCATCCCTAGGATTTGTCTGCCCTATCCTGACTACCTGTGTATGGCCCAAGCATGTCCCCATGATCAGTACCAAGTGTCAGTCCCTTTGCCTAACGCTGCCACAGCACTTGAAGTCAGCACCTGTCCTTTCCAAGCCACTGCCTCCTGTGATGCCATCATCCCTGCAGCGCCTGCTTGCTGGCTTCCAAGAACAACGACAACTTCACCGGTAAAAACAACGAACCCTGAGAATGTTAGTGGTTCTATATCTGAGCTTTCTTTCATTCAATAAAACCCCCAGTAGCAAGTACAACTAACCTGTTCTCTCTATTTACAGTGGATCTTGCTCGTGCCTCTGGCAGATTCCAGTTTCCCACCAGCTTTTCTTTGAAAAATTAATGTTAAAACGCTCTCCGTGTCTGGCAAAAACGTTGTCTCGTGTCTGATTCATTACAGTAGGTTGTCCCCATTTAGTGCCGTTTAAATTGTTTTTTACCCACACACTGACAAACCTCCTTACCAATGAACCACAAAACATATTTTGCTGAAATGTATATTATGTATTTTCCCCAGTCCCATGTGAAAATTACATCAGTCTGAATCAGATAACCTATGAGGTTAAATGCCAAATTGAAGTGTATCCAGATGGCTGCACACCGAGGAAGCTGGTGACAGAAAATTAATTCCTCCTTTTTCTTGATGGAGCATCATCGCAAAACCTTGATATTGTCTTGAAATGGTTATTGCTATCAAAGTGGATTATTAAAATGCCACACCATGTTTGGATCATTTAAGGAACACTTAAGCAAAGTGGAAAGTATCACCATGTCTTACGCACAGGTGTTACTGTAGTTTGCCGTGTGAGCAGCAACACAGGCAGCAAAAAGAAATGTCTTTTGACTCTGAATATCTTTCGGTTTAAAGTCCTTTTAATTTTTAATGTCAGAGGAATGGCATGACTATCGTATGCTGGAAACAGATAGGCAGCGCTGCCCCTCCCCTACTTGTTTTAGCGCACTACTGGTCAGCCAGCTAAGAGAAGGCTACCATGCTTATCGGAAAGACAAATTAATTTGTTTGGAAACATGTGTAGTTGTGTAAAAGTTAGCACTTGTGATACTTGAGTATCAAGAATAAGCTCGCTTTGCACGTCACTGAATTGCTCAGCTGAAACAAAGTCAAGCTGCTTGTGAAACATCACTGGTACCGGAGAATAATCAGCTAAAGTCCAAATTCAGCTTCCTGCAGCATTCAACCAGTCCAAAACGCTGCACAGCATATGAGATGCAGCAACACGACGATGCTGTCTGACAAGTCCTCCTGATCAGAGGCGATTTCCCATCACTGCACTTTTATGGTGCATTAAAGTACATCTGGTACAACACGGGTCTATTTAAATATCAAACTTCACAGTGATTTAAACATTTCTTAATCCTAAATGTTTGCAGTATTATTAAATAAATCCTTATAATGATAGTGACCTTTTTACATGTTGTTTTATTGTTACATAATCCATCCATCTATCCATCCATGTTTTGAAAAATGTGGATTTTTGGATTTCCCTGTACCCATCACTCATCAATCAAAATATCCTTTTGCTCCTTTTTATTAAACAATTTTTTTATGAGCGCTGCTGAACTTTAAGGCCAGCATCTCCATGGCTTTTTATGTCAGTTTCTTTTAAAAGTAATTGACTTTCTGGAGGAAGCTAAAAATGTTTTGGTGATATTTACACTTAACATAAGCTGGCACATGCTCTGAAGACCAAACAGCCTTTAGACATGGAAGCGATTAACTGGATTAGTCTGAGCTAGATACAAGAGTGTCTCCCTTTCTGCCAATGCGGGTGAAATAAATGGCTTGTGAACAAAATGCCATTTGAGCTGAGGGTAAAATCTATTTATATAGATGATATGTTAAAAACATGTCATCTATATAAATAGATGTATCTTTCCCAATAAAAACTATATTTTCAATGATAGTAAGTGACATTTGACATAGAAGTCCTTGTTGGACAGTAAACGGATAGATGAACATTTTTAACTGAGGTTTTGTAACACGGTTATTAAGAGTTAATATCTTACCCTTATAGGACAACTCTCTAGGCTTCTTCTTTTAGCATAAATCCAGATTAGTTCCGGAAGATAAAGCTAACGGTTCGTCAGGGAGAGGTCAAGACCCGTCTGACCTTTATGAACCTTTAAACTGCTGTCACATTAGCATCGGGTGGTTATTTACAGTAAGGAGAATGATTATTTACACGGGAACGAAGGCAGGAGGCAGTGCCTCACTGATGGTCTTCCGGTGTACTGAGAATATATAAAGCATTTCTAATCAGAATAATTGCCTGGCAGAAAGAGCAAAGCTCAGTTTTTTTTATTTATTTATTTATTTTTGTTTAGCATTGCCTTAATCCTTTCTCAAAGAGTTGTTCTAAACATTACTGGTACTTTATGTTTTTACACAGGAAGCTCACTAGTGAGGCACTGTTTTCTGCCTACATTTGTTTTGTAAATAGTTATTCAGCTCTGTGTAGTTCCACCCCCACCCACCCCCCGCACAAACATAGCAGTTTAAATGTTCAAAAAATAGTATTTAACTAAACTGCTATGAGAGTTTAAGGCAGGAGTTGTTCAGAGGTGGAGAAACTCCACTGAGAGGTTTTAAAAAGGTTTAATGAGCAATTAAAAAAAATTGTGTTAAAAGCTTAAAAACACTAGGGTGGATGTTTATCTGCCATCAGGACATTGACCCAAAACACACAGCAAGAGCTCCAATGGAATGGATTAAATCCATGTTTGTTCATGCGTTAGAATGGCAGCATAATGGGGAAAAGGTCCCGCACGTGCGGCAAGCTGGTAGCAACATACCCTAAAAGACATGCAACTGGTCCAACAATGCAATGATTCAAGAGAGGTTAACAGAAATATAAGCCACATGTTTGGATATGCATTAGTCAGATATTTAAATTTTGAGCAAATGTTTAGAATTTTCCTTCCACTTATCAACTATGATGCACGTTGTGTTGGCCTATTAGATAAAATCCCTATGAAATACACTGATGTTTGTGTTTGTGTTGTGACAAACTCTGAAAATGCTCCAGAGGTGTGAATGCAAGGGTCTGAGTGATCCTACATCCGATATGTCAGATGTAGCTGTGTCGTATGTGCTGAAAAAAAAAGGCTGGACATTTCAGGCACCAAGTTCATAGCAAACATTTTACCTATAAAGCTTTTGAGCCCAACTGGAAATGAAATCCCAGCTCTTTTAGCTTTAACACCTAAATCAAATGTTTTTTTGGTGGGCATCAGCTTGGTTGACAACTCGATGGGAAAGCCCACCTTGTTGTGTTAGCCTGCTGGTAATGTTGATCCAGTGCTTGCATCAGTGCTCGCTGACCTCCAGCACAGTGCAACACATTTAATGGGAGAAAGTCAATGATGCCCGAAGGTGTGAAGCTAAAGCGCAGATCAGTTCAACAACAAATAATGTCATTTGATAAAACTCAGTGCTGTTTTGTTTTCAGTTTCTTCTGCTGTTGTGGTAAAAAAAATAAAAAAATTAAAAATACAGTAATCCGCCTTGAACATTTTTATCTCTGAAAAGCTGTGAAGATTTAGCTCATGCTGGAAGCCTTAAATCTCTGGCCTGGATTTTAAAGCTGGCAGAATAGAAAATCTTTAAGATAAGCTTGATCTGGTTCACAGTAACTGCCAGTCGGACAATGCTGGCCTGAATACGACATACTTCTGCTTTGTCAGCATGTGCTTGATAAGCCGAAACAAATACTTTGTTTGCTGTGAGCAGCAGCAGAGGCAGCAAACACGGCTCTAATTTAGGCAGAAACTCAGAGGTTTACCGAAGAAAGTCTGACCTGAATATCTTAGCGTTTCACCACATTCTCAGCAGGTTCAAGTGAAAGAGCAGTCAGACTATGTGGAAATTAGCTTTGTTCGTTTGAATAATTTCCAGAGACTGGTTTGTACGTCAGAACAGTCATAGTGTAATGACAAACAAGGCAAAACTTGGTCACTTGGACACTTTGAGGTCACCTTTTAAATGAGCTATAAGTAAGATATTTACTGTAAAATCAACCTAAATCATTCTAATTTCTCACCTGGGATGGAGGTAACATTCTCTATAAACAATCGGTCCTCTCCATCAACAATGTCTTAGTCATTTTTCTCTCCTTTCAAACCTAGAGGTCACGGTCCTGAACTACTTCGGTTCAGAGTGAAGCTTGTGTTTACTTCCTGGTTCCTCAGCCAATAATACGAGCGTTCCCAGGGTTCCCAAAACAGAACGCAGCACTTAGTATTTTATCTTGGCAAAAGAGCAGCAGCCTGCTAACATGGAAGCCAGTAAGAGAAGCGGACCAGAAATAGAACAGGATATTACATCTTCGACCTATCCTGTGGAAGTAAAAACTCACAATAGCAACACACAGTTTAAAAACGGCATATTAGATTGTTGTGATTGGCAGAATGTTGTACCGATTTGAGCCACAAGCTGTCAGTATTACTTATAGGTATTTTAATGTGCATGTCAGCAGAAACTTGCTTAAACAGAAAAATGCAACCACAAGATTTAATCTATTTTATTGGGATCTTATTTGTCAGAGCAACACAAAGTAGAACTGAAAAACGACTAAAATTGAAATAATATATCATTTTCAAAATCGCAAATTTATATTCAGCACATCTGCCGCAATGCGCTTTAGAACAGCTGCAATTACAGCAGTGAGGCTTTGGAGTGAACCTCTGCTGGAGCAGCGCAACTACAGAGGGAGATTTCTTCTTTAACTCAGACTCAGATTGTATGGGAAACATCAAGTTTTTACTTTTGCAATAAATACTAATTTGTATTTAGATCTGGATCAGTCCAATACAAATATACTTTGGGATAATTCGACTGTAGCACCGGCTGAGTGTTTAGGGCTGTTGTCCTACTGGAAGGGGAAATGCCGCTTTGGTCAAATGCCCTTTTTTGGTAATTATGCTTTCTCTTAATATTTTCTTCCAGGGTTGTCACTCATTTATCTCTATCCGTCTTCCCATGAACCTTGACAGTCTTCCTTGTCCCTGCTGAATAAAGTAATCCCCACAGAATGATGCTGTCACAACCATTTTGCACATTGAACTTTGAAGAGTGTACGACTGCTAGTTGTCCTGTGACCCATTGTCCCACCTGAGCTCTGGATCTCTGCAGCTCCTCCACATTTATAGGCATCTTGGCTGTTTTTCTGTTTAGAGCCGAGTGGTTGACATTTGCAGCCATGTTCTGGTAGATTTGCAGCTGATGGATTGAGCAGTGCTTTTCATCCCTGGCCTGTCTGCCATGTTCCTCGTGATCCTATGTGTGTCCCTTGGTCTCTGTGACTATTTGTTCACTAATGTTCACTGACAAACACCTGAGAGCTTCACAAAATAGTAGGATTTTTTTTTCTGACATTAGATCACCCCCATGGAATCTCATCAATATGCATTCTAGTTTGTTGTTGTAATATGAAATGATTCAAGACATAAGAATACACTTCCAAGGCACTGTAATTCTAAACGGTAAATTATACACTTTATCACATTTTTGTCACCATGAATTCAGTTTGTTTCTTATGACCTTTTGCATGTGCACAATTTATTTATTTTTTTAAAGCTTAGGCTACTTAAAACGCACTACACAGCACTTTTGAGTGCTGTATGTTTCCCACTGGAGCGTTTTGAGTTCCAACCTCCTCCCAATCTCTTCCCCGCCGCTCCACTCACCCTCTCTCCTGCTATTCCTCAGGCAGCGCACTTTGGGGATCTGGGAGAGCAGCTGGCAGTCCTCAGCTGGAGGAGGAGAGCAGAGGAGATGACATGTTATTCTGGGGGCAGAACACACACAGATTAAAAACACTACTCTTTTTTTCGCCTCGCCTCACTCTTAGTCAGTAACATGGACCCAAAAGGACACGGCGGCAGCCACACAAGCATGGACCTAAGAAACGCAGACCAGCAAACATCCATCGTTGCTAAAAAATGCGCTACCCAGAAACAGGTAAACATGCACAAAATGAGTGCTTAAACAAAGGAGTTTCGTTTCACTGACTAATTTACCTCACTAGGCTATCAGCTATAAACAAATTCAGCAAGCAGCCAGTTTCCTCCAACTCTCTCTGCTTGAGCAAAAGCCGACCTTTTGCCACTGCAGACGGTCGGCATTACAAATATGAGCGCTGACACACACTCGTGGCCTTTCGAGGATTAGTATCAGCAGCAGAGAGTGAGTGTGATCTTACTGAGGGATTGTGGGTAGATCTAGCAGCCCCCCCCCCCCTTCTCTGGCAGAGACGCGGCCTTATGGTCACAGACTGAAGCTCGACAACTCGTAATCCTCTTTGATTAAATAACGTCGCCCGTCCCAACTCGTTTGTTTGTGTTCACAGGTCCCCGATATGTCACAGGGGACGTGGGTGTGTGCGTGAGAGAAAGAAGTGCCGGACAGGAGGTGTGCGCGTGTGTGCAAACATGTCTGTACGGGGAACTAATCACCCAGGGAAGATGAGAGGAAAGCCACCGGTTGCACTCACAGAGCAGATGTTGCATTCCAGCCAAATGAAATGTGCGCGCACCATAGCATTCGTTTTCGAGAGCTTGTGCAAATTTGTCATCGAGGCAGCACCTTGCAGAGGGACGCACACATGTTTTACATTTCCACACATTGCCATGTTGCCACCACATACTGTATTCTATTGGGACCTTATAGGATAGACAACAAGTAGTCTGCTACTTTTTTAATGTTACTAGAAGGGGAAGTAACATTAAAAAAGGAAGTATTTGTACTTGCTTTTGAAAATGAACTATTCATGAACCATTCATTCATGGTACATTTTCAAAATCAACCCAAATCAGCTGTTTTGTCAATGACTGCAGTTTCTTTTGTTTTGCCTAAATTAATCTAGAAGTCAGAAATGTACTTGGACAGAGTCTGAGGAGCCTTTATTAAACCCAGCATCCAATATGACTGTCATAGGCATAAAATATGGCTATATCAAAAGTAATGAATTGTTTATTTGCACTTCTGATGGCTTGTTACTAATCAAAATCAGTCACCTTCACAGTAATAATCCTTACAGAGTACATTGTTTAGCAAATAGCATTATTTAATGATATGTAATGTGAAGACACTTAAATTAAAGGTGTGGTATCATCCCCGGATCTAAGTTATGACTTCCTTCGTGAATAAAAAGAGCATGTGGACACGGTTCGTCACCGTCAATACAGCCCGAACCGTAGGCTGTACCCCCACAAACTATATATCAAAACGTGCGTCTCGACGCCGCGAAGTGTGCTATTTGTACTTGACGCCATTTAAAGTTACCGTGGTGACAAAATTAACCAAAAACCACTTCTCAAAACCACTTCCTAGACACAGTTGACCTCTCAAAAATGCAGAGCTCAGCATGGCACTTTTTTTTGGTACAGGGGTTTAGGTGTTGGGCTGGTGCACCAAAGGTCGCAGGTTCGCAAGCCGCTTGGGGTACCGAATATTTTTTTTCTTTTTTACAAGTAACAAATAAATAATTTGAACAACTGATATAAATGAATGAATGATGAAAAAATTGCAACAGCAAGAACTACCCCCCGGCCAATACAGCACCACTCACCTGTGGGAAATGGAACTACACACCATTTTTGTCAAATGTTGAGTTCTGGGCCCAGATTTGGTGAGGCTTAGTTGCTAAAGGAGGCCGATCTGACACATAGCCTTTAGTGAGCTTTAGTGACATTAAGTATTGGCACCCCAACACACCATTTTTGTCAAATGTTGAGTTCTGGACCCAGATTTGGTGAGGCTTAGTTGCTAAAGGAGGCCAAAGTGAGCTTTGGTGACATTAAGTATTGGCACCCTTTTTGAGGAACTTCCCAGTACAGGATTTGGACCAAACTAACAGAGTACAATCATACGGTCATACTGGACACAACCGTGTTAGCGGCTAACGCTTAGCATGTTGCTAACCGGAAGTAGCTCTAGGAAGGTCTCACCAACTTCTGCTTCACAGAGTTTGTACTTCCTTTAGTAGTTTGTAATGCCTTTAACATTTTTATTCACATATTTAATTTTTTCATGCCACATTGAAGTATTTAATCATGCTTTAATAACACCAATTTTCCATGCTGCTTGGATGCAGACCTTCTCCTGTCGGCTGGTTTTGACGAAGACAAATCCTTTTCACACTCAGAAGATTTGATTTAAAATCCCCAAGTGATAAAAGCCTACGACCAAGGAACTCGGAAGCTTTGCCTTTGACGGTTACGCGCACCACCAGGCGGGCGCCTTCTTCAACTTCTTCAGAAGTTGAACGATTCTAGTTTATTTTGCTAGCAACAACCACCTTAAAGCTATCTAGAAAATAGCTTAATCCTATGATAAAATTAGAAAATTATAGAAAATGACTCCTGAATATACTATACAACATTACAAAACAAAACATCTGTCCTAAAACATATAAACTAAATTTGTCATTAATTACAGTAATGTCCTGTCGCTAGTGGTATTCCTCAAGGTTCTGTCCTCAGACGTCTCCCATTCATCCCATATCTTCTTCCGCTCAGCAATATTTTCCATAAGTTCAATATCAGCTTTCATAAATATACAGATAGAACCAAATATTTGTCTCTAAACTCAGCTCCCTCCTCCCGCCTTCCTGTTTTTCTTACTCCATGAGATCAAAAATTGTTTAACCTCAATCAAAGATGACACTAAGGTTCTCCTCGTCCGTTGCTCTTATTGTTGTCGTGAGTATCCTGAGTATTTATACATTCTATTGCCGTTACTGTATATAAATCTTGCTCAGTAAATGATCATTATAATAATTTGTATGTAATTTTTGAGCAACCTATTCTTTTCCCAGGGATACTGGACACACATGAACTTGTCCAGACACAGTAAAGATCAGTGTCCTTGACTGAGGACACAGAGCATATAGTTAAGGTGAGCCTTAATGGGATTACACTCCACCAGGACAGTTCTTAATACTATTGCTGACCGACGTGCTCCGCCACCTACTTCGCCTGTCTGCCTGCCAGATCTCATCTATTGACCAACATGCTCACACTCTCACTGCCTTTCCCTCAGTCTCATGTAATCGGGGCTGATTAACCCCCACACCCACCCACCCCTTCCACACTACAATTATACCATTTATATTGGCAAGATGCCATAGTCTAGACTTTTATGGCTGCGCAATTGTCAAAGTAATATAAGAAACAACTGCGTTGTCAGTGTTGATTGTTTGTGAGAGAGAGAGAGGTGAAATCTGAAGCGCCCAACGACAGCCGGTCCAGACGAAATATTCGCCTGGATCGCATTTCGGTGTGAACGTACCTCGTGACAGGGAAAGTTGAGCCTTATTTATATCAGGAAGTGAGAAAGATTGTCGTCAAAACAAAAAAGGTTCTTTGTCTTTATACAGCGTAGATAAAAAAACTAAGTATGGTGAAGATCGCTCATTGAAGAATTCATCCCTTAGATTCATTTTGAGACTATGAATCTGACCTGATTTTTGACAGGTTGTTCTACTGATGGCTTTATGAGCGTTGGGAAAGTTTGATTTATTTGTCTCTGACAAGGGAGACTCTCAGTGAGCTCTTCCTTCTTTCTTCTAGTGCTAAGAACACAGAAGCACCAACAAACAAAAAAAAAAACCACACACAACACCCAGAGGAACAAAAAGGTGAGCAAGAAAGAGGCTCACAGTCAGACAGGGGCAAAACTAAAAGCCTCAAATTGTAACCAGGGGCTACATGAAGCTGTTTCATGTGATACTCAATACTAGGAATTGCAATTAAAAAACAGGGAGCGGGCTTTAAGTCTTGTTTAGAGGTCTTTTGGGCAGAGAGAGGCCAGTGCAGACATGGTGGATGCTGGCTGTTCGTCGTGGGTGTTGCTAGACTGGCAGCCCACGGGGAGAATAAATCATGGCATTAGGGAGCTTAAAGTGCTCCTGCTGCTACATCCGCTGAGACACCACTGTTTAGATGTCTGGCCAGCGCCGGCACTTTCAAGTGTGTCCTTATGTGGGTCCGAGCACACGGGGAATTTAGGTCAGCGTGCGGTTCCCACAGACAAAATGCATGTGGTGGAAATTACAGAAAGCACAGTGGACAGTGTTAAACATGAGCTCATGTAATTCATCTGCCTAATGCTGACAAAGGGGAATAATTTCCCTATTTCCATGGGCTGCTCTAGAAACAACTGTTTTTTGTGGGGCTTCTGAGCGCAAAAGACCCATTCTAAGGGCCCACTTCAAGTTCACATTTTCTTTTCCAGCAAGTGTTATATCTTGAAGCAAGCTTATGATATCTAGATGGCTTTATCTCACCAACAGTCATAGTAAAAATAGAGAGAAGAACCTGCTGTGGTTTTTACTGGGTTCTAAGATGATTGGAAACTAAATTTAAGTGAAAAAAACACACTTAATAGTGTGTCAAAAACTATGGCGTTTTTGACACATTGCTGCTTTCATAAGATTTTGATCCATAAGAAAATTGGGCATCAGCCGGTGTGTGACCACCAGGGCTGGCCCAAGGTTGTTTGTGCCTTGTTTTTGGCCCTTTTCCTGTAAAGAATATCGCCACCATTAACAGCATTTTAATGCAAATCTGGTGGAATCTGAGAAAGGGGGTCTGGTTTAATTAGCTGAGCTTAAATGCAATCCAGATTACTGGTTAATATTTGCTGAGATGTATTTGTAATCAGTGTAAAAATTGTAAGTAAATGTTAGTTTTAATTTTCAGAGTGTAATAAAAACCAGAGATCATGCTCAATGTCGCTCGTTTCCTAAAACGCAAGATTTGAAAGATGGTGTCCTTTCTTTTTACCATGAACATAAAAACTGAGTAAACCACTAGGAGGCTTTGACCCCCATTCAGTCTCTGACTTTATGTTTTTAAACAATAGTGCAACTCAATTTAAAGGTTACTCATACCCCCAAGATCTTTGCCCTTTGCATTTTCCTGAACGCTGGACAAAACATTCTTTGGTTCGGTAGGTTCAATGTAAGACCATAATGATTTCATTTTAAGACCTGCATAAACTACAAAAAATATTTTAAGTGAGTGAAAATAAGTTACCTATGCCATACAACCTCCAATAATAGTTTCAGACCAAATGCCGACAAGCCATTTGGTCCCATTTATGGTTTGTTCCTGTTGGACTCAAAACCATTGATTCAGGAATAATTTAAAATTCAATTTTATTTATATAGCGCCAATTCATTAAACATGTCATCTCAAGGCACTTTCCAAAGTCAATGGTTTTATAATGACAGTGCACTGCTTTAGTTGTTGATAGATAGATAGATGGATGGATGGATGGATGGATGGATGGATGGATGGATGGAACGATGGATGGATGGATGGATGGATGGAACGATGGATGGATGGATGGATGGATGGAACGATGGATGGATGGATAGATAGATAGATAGATAGATAGATAGATAGATAGATAGATAGATAGATAGATAGATAGATAGATAGATAGATAGATAGATAGATAGATAGATAGATAGATAGACAGATAGATAGATAGATAGATAGATAGATAGATAGATAGATAGATAGATAGATAGATAGATAGATAGATAGATAGATAGAAAAACCAGGATGTTGAGTCTTCTTTTCATGATGTGCTGTCTGAGGCTGTCAGGGTCAGTCCGTACTAGTTCTGGGCCGTGCCAATACATTTTATTTACAGTCATGTAACCTAAAGCATTTTCAAAAACAAAGAACTGCAGGCTCTAATTATTCAAAAGCAACAGCCTAAATGAAAAATGACTGAAAACAATCAAAGTTCAAATAAACCTCCCACCAGCTAATAGTTCAGCAGAGCACTGTCATTATAAAGCCATCCAGCATAGCCGCATTAAATAAATGGAGCATAAAAATGGAATAATATGGTACTTTGCTACATTCAGTGTGTAAACAAAGAACAAATGACAGAACTTACGGTCGGTGCTGAAGTCATCTATGAGGATTATTTCCTGGATGAGAGATGGGGGACTTCGCATCAGGACACTGAAAGGGAAAGGGAGCGAGAGGAGATCCAAATGAAAACACGTGCTTGTGTCATAGCGCCGGTCTAAGCCATTTACGTTAAGCCTCATTACCTTTTGATGGTGCGAAGTAAAGTGGAGCGAGCTTCATTGTGGAAAGTGATGATGATGCTTGTGGAGGGAAGGTCTGCATCATAGGTCAAAGATGCGCATCTAAAATGACAAAAGACAGAAAAACGAGATTTGATATATGTGCTCAGTCAGTCACACGTGATTAGCTCTCTATCCACTCACAAAGCAGACCGCATATTGAGCAGAGTCCCAGGCAGCTGTGATTAGCAGGAGTAGCCTCATTGTTGCCATTAGTGACATGAAGATATCTAGTTGCCCGGCAACAATTGCACAGGTTTGGGACCACTTTCTTCTCTTATGTTTAATGCTGGGAGACTCCAGCCCAGGTCAGAAGAAATGAGGCTGAAATATCGTATACAGCTGAAATGTAAACTTTTTAAATATCTTTACAGCAAACGAAGCAACTTTTTCCTAATTGTTACCAACAATATCCGTTATGGACAGGTCATTGTAACTTTATTATTTCATTGGGAGTTCAATTAGCATCTTTTAAGTGTGTCTAAATGTTTAGGAGCTCTTTAGAAGGTTTTATTTTCCTCAATATCAACGCATATGTCTATTATCTATTGCTTAACCGTGTTTAGGGAAGAAAGGGGGAGTTATTCTTTACAGATAATCATCATGAATGAGTGCATGTATTAACAAGTGAACATGCGTTAAGTCTATAAGCCTTTAAATAAGTGATTGATTGACTGATTGATTTGTGAGTCCAGTTTCTTCTCACAGTTTAACGTAGACAGCTAATATTTAATCATATTTACACATGATGCAGTTTTAAGCGTGCCACAATGATGATCTAACAATCTAGAGAGCTAATTTCACTTTTCTCAAACATTCCATGGCTAATAAGGCGATAGCGCAAGTTAGAAATCAGGCTTTGGTCTGTGATATATTGGGGAGAAAAATACCAACATTGAATTATCAGCTTCAGTGTATGCCATGAGAATTTTGCAATTTTGAACTAAAACCGCACATCACCCTGAGTTTTGAAACATGGCAGTGGCAGCATAATGGTGTAGGGATGCTTTTCTTCAGCAGGAGCATTGAACTTGGTCATTTTAACTGCTACTGTAATCAGTTTGGGTATCAGTTTCAATCCTCCTCAACTTTTTAAGCCTGTTGGACCCTAAGTTTCTAAAATGAGCCTCAATATTTGTTTTCACAAATACTATTTCATAGCACTTTAATAATAATAATAATAATAATAATAACAATGCATTTTATTTGAAAAGCGCCTTTAATAACATTCAAGAATGCTGCATAAAAATAAAACAATCCAAATAGCAAAATAACAATGCATCAATAATCTAAAACACATAGGAAATAAAACATTTACAGAGTGGGCAGCTTTAAAAAGCTAAGTTTTGAGGCAACTTTTAAAATGGGAGAGGGAGGCAACATTGCGGATGTCAGGAGGCAGCTGATTTCAGAGTTGGGTAGCAGAATAGGAGAAAGCTCTGCCATCCATGGTCTTGAGGCGGATAGAGGGGACTGAGAGACAAATGGAAGAGGAAGACCTGAGAAAGGGACAGGGCGTGTAAATATGGAGAAGTTTGGACAAATAGGGAGAGGCAAGGTTATGGATGGCCATAAAAGTAAGGAGGAGTATCCTTACAAGGGAATCAAGAATAGTGGGAAGAGTATCATTACAAGCAGCAGCCATATTGTCAGGGGGATGGAAGGATTAAGGACCAACAAGTTGTTAATAAGTTGAGAGCAAATGTCCAGGTTTGTATCCTGTAAGAAATATGGCGAGGTGATATAATGACTGTTGAAGGTAACGAGGCAGCAAATGAAAGTGAAAATGATCAGAAACAGGGAATTGTTCAGGAGAGATGTTGTCCGGGGAGTAGCTTCGTTAAGTGTGCTGCTGTTGCCAGGTTTCCGTGAGACATCCAAAATCCACGATGTGATCAGGGATGAGATCCTGAATGAGCTGTCCTTTACCGTAGAGAGAGCGGATGTTCAAAAGGCCAACATTTACTATGATGCTGTTACGGGGGAACAATAGCCACCCTGGATAAGTAGGCTAGCACCATGCAGTCAACTCTCCAGCCAGAGATACGGTCGGGTCAATGAGAAGTGGATCAAATGGAGTTTATAGTTGAGGATTTATTGACATGGTGGTTGCGGCGGGAGCCACAATGAATATATCTTCGGCAAAGAGGGAGAGCGGCATCCGGATGAAACAGTTGGGGGGGGGGGGGGTGCTGAGAGAGTCTGGGTGTGTCAAAGGAGTTCGGCAGCAGAGTATTGCAGAAGACCAAATGCAGGCTTATAAAGACCGAACAGGAGAACCCAAGAGAACACAGTCCATTCACACAGTTGTCCCAGCTTCATGATGCAAGGTGAGGTCAGATTCACCAGAGAAGTGTACCAGAGTTAGGAATGCCAGTGGAAGCCTGACTGGATATCAAAGTACAGGAAATAGCCGGTAAATAAAAATCTAAAATAATGCAGCGGTTTGCCAGTAAGTTGACGGCAAAGACTGACGAGCAGTGGCAGCATCCGCCTGATGGTTGGGCGGAACACAAGATGCCATTTAAATGTCTTTCAAACATCGCCAACTCTCTCAGAGAAATGCTTCACTGCACAGACACGGTTACAGAAATTAGGTTAGGCTTAGCAAATTTTATTTTTTTCTTTGTTTAATCACCCATAAATTACATACTGACATTGGCAATAGTGGTTCCACTTGAAAAATGCAAAACTCTACAATGAAATGTCCCAATTCATACTTTTAGGAGTTTTAAAACAGCATGATCATCCTGCTCATATTGTGAAGATCAACAACATGTACTCTAAGGAGGAAGCCCTACATCACCTGTAGTGTCTAGTGTCTCGGATGGCTCGCTCACTGCCCAGACGGTCGCTCTCCTGCAGATTAAAGGCATGCTCCTTGTATGGGTCGTCCCCTGGTTTGAGCTGCTTGGCTGCCAGGTAGGCCTTCTCATCAAAGCTGCCCAGCAGTTGGCTCTGATGCTCGGCTCGAGGGGGCTGAGTCACCTGCACAGGATGTAAAATGTATCCACGTTAATCCAAAAGTGCAAAGACAACGGAAAGCGGACACATTTATACAAATATACATACAGTATTCCTAGTCCTTGAGCTTTTAAAAAATATTTATAATAACCACAAACCACACTGTGTTTATTTGGGTTAACATGCGACAATCCAACACGCATTAGTGCAAACGAAGTAGTGCAGTGGAAGGACATACTGTTATCTTGATCATTTTGGACGTAAAAATCTGGAAAAGTGTGGAATGCATTTGTTGTCATCCAACTTAACTCTCTTGCCCCTTGATAAAAATTCAGTACAGCTAACTGCCTTCGGTTGTCACTTCATTAGTAACCAGAGCCCATCTGTAGAATTTGATGACAGCATAAATGTAACTCATGTACCAATCAGAGAAGCAGCAAAGAGAGTCTGAAAGAGCTGCAGAGATTCATAGGGCAGGTAGGAAATTCAAGCAACAAAACAACTATCTGGCAAGAAGAACGGCATTGCTGAAAGACGGGCTAAATAAAGTCCACCTGTGTGCTGTTTACCACAAGCCCTGTAGGGGACACAGCAAACCTGAAAAATTATACTCTGGTCAGATAAGACCGGAACTAAATTCTTTGGCTTACATGAAAAAGTATTTGTACGGAGGAAAACTAATACTACATATCACCCTGGACTAACCATCTCCATCATGTAAGGTGGTGGCAGCATCAGTGTTGCTGGTCAGAGCAGCTGGGAAGATGGATGGATACAGGGCAATTCTGGAAGGAAACATCCAGAAGGGAACCGGAAAAACGGAAGGCCCATGAAGGGGCCTTCAATTTAGCTCCGCCCCTGACGGCAAAACAGTGCCACCTCGTAGTGACATCGCAGCTGAAGGAACTCTGCAGTGACACTGAAAACATCTCTCGTTGAAAAAAAGCTGCGGCATAAAATGAGAATATCATCATAAGTTTTTACTTTCTAACAATGTTTGACTTTTCAATGTCTAATTTTTCAAAGCAAAATCTCTTTTTTGATATCATTGCAAGTGATTTTTCAATGTTTCATTTTTCAGTGTTTGCTTTTACAATGCCAAATCTCTTTTCAATGTCGCTGCAAGCTGTCACTGTTTTAGCTCCATAAAAGAACCACTTGCGTCAGCAGCTAAGGGCCGGCACATGGGAACAGCAGACAATCAAAATGTTGTGACCCCTCAAAGGTTTTGTTTTGTTTTTGATCTGTCAAATATAAAACAGACAGTGCCTTGGAAAAGTTATGTGCCTACCTTGGCTTTTTAACTATTTTGTTACATTACAACCAGTAATATGCATGATTTTTTGTGATGGGTCTGCACAAAATAGTCTAAGACACTTAAGCTGCACGCAAGTGCTCGTCACATGATCTGTCAGTATAGACACAGCTTTTCTAAAAGGCCCTAGTCTGCAGCACTACTGGGGTACAGCCATCAAACCATGAAGACCAAGGAGCTCTCCAAACAAGTCAGGGACAAAGTTGTTGAGAAGTACAAGTCAGGGTGGGGTTAGAAAAAAATTTCCAACTTTTTCATGTTCACTGGAAGCACCATCAGATCTGTCATATTCAGATGGAAAGCGCATGGTACCACAGAAAGCCTGCCAGAATAGGGAAGCCCACCAGAACACAAGCCAGTAAGGCATTAATCAGAGAGGCACTGGGATTAATTTTATTTACTGGGATTAACAATAACATATGTGGGGTTAAATTATCTCTAACCAACCTGGCTTTCAGGAGGTGAGAAAAGCAAACCAGTTGTTCTACAGAACCAGTTAGGAACTTGCTCCAACATAAGCCGCGGTTAAGAACTGGACTTAGTTTAAAAGCCCCATTAGAGACTCGAGACTCTGGTCGAGGTTCACCCTCTAACAGAAAACCCCTAAATATACAGCCAGAGCTTAAATAGAATAGGTTAGATAAAAGCATAACCACGCAATAGAATGGCCTAGTCAAAGAAACAACTTCAACCCAAAGAGAATCTGCGTCAGAACTGATTCTCGTGCTAGATGTGTGAAGCCGATAAAAACATACTCCAAAATACTTGACTTACTGCTGTAATCGCACCTCAACATAATTCTAGACGCTACTGACTCAATATAAATGCATGCCACATTTTTATTTTTATTTCTTTTTTTTTTAAATGCCACCTTTCCTTTTCCTTTTCAAGGGGTATGAATACTTTTGCAAGACTCTGTTACATACAATTAACTTAAGCAAAGCCAGAGTGAGGATAAAAAAAAGCCTTGTCCCTCAGGATCAGAACTTTTATTTCCAAAAGATGTTTGTCATTTCTCCTGGGTGACTTTGTTGAGTTTGTTCCAGGGGAAAGGACAAAAACAGCCTCTTGGCAAACTCTCAGCGCATTTGCAGCAATGGTTATTAATGTCCCCCATCTCTATACGCGATGCCAAGGAATAAATCAATTGGGTTGACTTTTAATTCATTATGAATACCTTCATCAGCCAAAATGGGGATTGTTCGGTACCGTACGTCTCACACCGGGCCTTCTTGGCCTGGAGGCTGCTGCCTCTCCCGTTTCAGGGACGTCAAGGTCAACGTGCACAAAGGAACCTATTCCATTAATCTGGCCTGTTTATTTTGATGCCAGACAGAGTGTGAATTTAATGAAGTCAACCATGCAACGAGGATTCCATCTTAAGATTTCCTCTTTGTAGAGTAGAACTGCCCTGGTAACGTAGGCAACCCGCTTCTCCATATGCTATGCCTGAAATGCCTCAACAGGACACATCTGAAAAAAAAAAAACACAGCCGATGAATACTTCAAGGGAGTAAGAGAAGGTCTCATCAAAGAGGTTCAAATGCAGACACAGCACAGGCTGCTGCTGCTTCGGTGTGCACCTTGAAGGGTGTGTAGAACAAGCTCTTGAAGAGGCTGAGGTGAGACTGACCTCATTTTCAGCCTCCCCAGTGAAGCAGCATGACCCCAAAAGTGTGAAAAAAAAAAAAAAAAAACCTGAGCTGGAACAAAGTGAATAGCTGACTGTGAGAGGAGAGACTTTCAGGTTGCTAGAAATGAAAGCTGGATATATGATCAGCTACCTTTCAGAGGCCAAAGGTTCTTCGAATACCGATGGAAACCGGCCCAACCAGTTGCTCATGAACACTCATTGTGCATTTACTTAAAAAAAAAAATAGTAGCCTGACAAACTCTAATAAAGACAGTTGTAATGTTGCAATCCAAATGCCTGATCTATGGGAGTGATGTAACAATCCACTTATAGACAAGGTTCCCTTACAGAAGTTGTACAGCGCTGTGTTTGCAGTTTATTCAATGAAGTATAAAACTGTCAATAAACAGTTTTTTTACCAAAAATAACTAAATCAGCTGTTGACCAGAATTCGCTTTATTAGGCCTGACTGGTGACTGGATGGTCACAAGCTCAAAAATCCAATTATTTTCCAATTAGTGAACAGCATGTAGTACTAGATCAGTCACTACGCTCGTCGCTGTGGACATTTTCACTCCAGGAAAAAGTAAGGTGTTAATAATAAGAGAAATAATAGAAATGTAAGAAGATGTTTAAAAAGGCACGACATGCTCGTCACTGCCTTTTTGTAACTGTGATCCTTCCCAAAGAGAACAAGACTTTTATGGGATAACAGGAAAATTGTCCTGCTTCATCCTATTGTGCTTGTAACCTAAGTCTGTCCTACAATCTACTTCATCTGGAAATAATTGTAGCCTTTAAAAATTGTTCTGTAAATGCAGGTCTCTATATTTCGCTGTGAATAGAAATGGAGAGTAATGTTCACAGCTATTGAAGCTAACCAAGCTAATGGCTAACATGGGGCGCTAAAGATCGGTTAAAATGTTTAATTATTGTGTAATTATATTGTCTCTATTTTATCACTTAAACGGTTTCCCAGCAACACATGGACTTGATGATGCCCATGTACCTAATTTAAATGATCAATGATCGCTTACTACACAAAGGCTAAGGTTATTTTATGTCATGCTATATTATATTATAGTTATTAAAGAGGAATTAGAATCTACAAAAATCTATATCAGCAGCGATTAGCTACAAAATGTTGATCTGTACAGCTGTAGTTTTTTTTACTCCATTTTTGTTGTTTTATGTGCGTGGCAGCCATATTACATTTTCAGTTTGGGTTTGGTGAGAAAACCTGTTAAAACTGTGAGAAAAATATTTAAATAATATCAAAGAAGAGTAGATGGTATTTATTTGTGCTATAGAAGTATCACAAAAAGCAGCATATGGACCTTGTTCTCACATTTTGACTCTATATTTTTATAATTTACAAAATGTATTTCAAATAAGTATACAGTGATGCAAAAAGTCCTACTGGATGGCAGCCAAAATAATTAGGACAAATAAAAGGTTAATTTGCTTGAACTAATGCAATAAACCAATAATAGGATTATTGCATCATAACTTGTGACTATAAGTCCACCTGCAAATGTAAAAAAAACCTGATGAGTTTATTTAATGTTATCTAATTCTCTTGCTGTAAACAGATAATTTAATGTAATCAGTTCATAAAATAATGGTAAAGAATTCAGACTACATTAACAATACCATATCACTTAGGTTATATATTTCATGAACCTTTAATAATTATCAACTAAAAAATAGAGATCTCTAATACAGTTGTAGAAATCCTCAGCTTTAACAAAAAATATTGAATATTTAATTTTTCTTATTTAATCCACACAGCTCTGTGGTTCGTTGACATTCCAATATAAAGTGATGCAGCCTCTGAGCGGAATGTATTTGTTGTTTTTGACAATCACTCTGCCCTAGCGCTAATTCGTACTCACATTTTGTATCCATATATAGATATGTCATGTTTTTCCCGTCTTCAATTTTGTACTGAAGAACAAAACAATTCACAACTATGCAATTAAACTATTGTGTAACAGCTTCCTTGTAGTTAGATTTTTTTAATTATAGCCATGTTCATAAAAATACTTGAGTATCACATAGAATGTAATTTAAATTTACATAATTTTCTGAAATCTTTGTACAATACCGATCCATTTATTTGCATTCTGCTCCACAAATAGACAAACTCAAAGTTATGAAACCAGTAGTTTATGAACTTCCACATTTCTCTACAGTATACACATGGTCAACATAAAACTTCTCTAAAGCAGGCACTGATGCCTATGGTAGGTACAAATTTAAGCATGGTCAGTAAAAAAAAAAAAAAAAATTTAAGCTAGTTATGACTGGATTCGTGGTCAGTATGAAACATCACTACAGGGAAACAAATGGAGACGTAGTCGGCACAAATCAGGCCCATGCATGACACGCAAGAGACATCCCTGAAGCAGGTGTCCATTGCCACATGGTCTGTCTAAAACATACATATTGATGGAGTGTTGGTACCAAATGTCCTTAAAGTGGGTATGAATTGTTGCATAGTTGGTATAAAACATTCCCAAAGTGGACACAAACTGGCACATGGTTGATAAGAAAATGTCTACAGTGGGGATACAAATGTATGCTTGGTTGGTACGAAATGCTAGCAAAGCTTGCATGAACTGATGCGTGGTCCATTCGAAACATTCCCAAGGTGAGTATGAATTTGTCAGTATGAAACATCCCAGAGGTGTGTACAAAGGGACATATGGCCAGTACTACATGCAGATGACTCCATTTTGACCCAAAAAAAAAAAAATACCAACTACAAAAAGACCAAAACAACAAGAGAGAGCATACGAAGTGAGCGCTTTTTAGCTGTTCAGCCGTAAGAACAATTCATCTTAACTTGTTAATCGAAACGCTACAAAGCAGCAGAAAAAAAACAAGGACGTGAGGCAACATATGCAAATGTATCTAAAACTTCGCCTGAGCTACTCAAAGAAGCTTGTAAGATGAAAAATGTAATATTCAAACTCATGTTCTGTTTCTCAAATTGTCAGGATCCTCTGGTCTTTGTTTATTTCTTTGATTCCTGGGAACCCTGCAGTCTGTTTTTGCACCTCTTTAGATCTGTAGATCCTTGTTTCTGTCATTAGTCAGTTTTCCACTCATTATTTAAGGAGCCTATTCTTGTGCGTTAGATCCTTATTTTCCTTCCTGCCTGTCCTCAGAAGTCTTGTGACGGTGGCGCAACAGTGAAGGAGTTTGTCCTGTAACCGGCGGGTTGCTGGTTTGATCCCCAGTTCTGAACGTCTCAGTCGTTGTGTCCATTGTGTTCTTGCAAAGCTCACCACCATCAGGAGGTGACTGTAGTGTAAAGCGCTCTGAGGTCCTTGGACTTGATGAAGTCATTTACCACAGTTAATTTGTTTAGTCTATCATTTTAGGTAATTCATCATGTATTCCTGTAGATTCTGTTCTCCTCATGTCCCGGTCAGATCACTGCCATCTCTATCCTTCAGTCTAATTATCTTTACACCGGTACTAAATCGCTCTACCTGTGGTCCCTTCTGTTTCCTCCTCTGATTAGTCAACCAGTCCCGCCATACTCATAGCCAGGTCCTCCTCTGTTCTGGTCCCTGCTCTGTCGTGTTCCCGGTCCCTGTGTCTCCTGCTGGTCTGTACGCCTTATTATTTAATTTAATAAATCACTCTTCCACTCAGCATATGGCTCCCGCTCTCGTGTTTGTACATTGGCTCCATGACCACAAAACAACACATGACACAAATCATCTAACATCTATCCCTGAAAAGTATGATCTGCATTAAAAAAAACTGTAAAAAACAAAAAACAAAAAAAAAAAACTAACTAGCAGGCAGATGATAGAAAACAGTAACATTAGACCCTTTGAGGCCCAGTCTTGTGAAATATGTATGAGCCTTGCCTGAAGATGATCAGGTCTGCTCTCACAAGCTGAGCTAAAACACTCAACAAATTACAAGCTAGCAGCATCTGCCCTATGCACTACGAAGTGCAGCTCTGTGTTGGTTCTTAGGGGGTTGTGACGTGATGAAGACCAAAGATACACAGTGCATCAGACTAACCGGCTACGGTGGGTTAAGCTTGATTCACGATTTCCTTACGTCTGCCAGAGGGGATCACACTGAAATAATTATATCAGATTCAGGTTTAATTGCTAAGTTGCTTCATACAACAAGGAATTAGACGCTGGCTCCACTTTGCTGTCAATGAAAACCTCTTAATTATTAACATAGACTCTTTTTGTAAATACATCCAATCAAAATAGCAAAAGTTCCCTCTCCACAAGGGACTGGATGGCCTCGTTAAATGCAATTTTTCTGCCAAAGTCACATCATCTATATGATATCACATTGCAGATTTCACTTCTTGGTTGTTGTTGTTTTTTTTATCGTTAATTCAGGTTGCTCAAACTTGCACGGTCCAGGGCAGGGTGTACTCTGCCCCTCGCAACATAAGCAATGGACAGATAGGTGGATGGATAGATGGATTTCTTTAAGGCAAGCTGTTAGCACAACTTCCTTGTGGCATGACAGTCCTGTATTCAAAATGCCACATCATATATAGTTTTTAAATCAGATGTTTTTCACACATGAAGACATTTCTATATAAATCTTTCACTGAAACAGCAGTCATTTTTTTTATTTCTCCTGAAGTACAGTCCTATATATTTTACTGAGTGTCATCTAGTTAGAAAACTAAACTGCTTCTATTTAAGTCAAGGTTTGGCCTCTCGCACAAACTCCTTTTTTGGAAGCATTACAGTAATGGAACATGTAGTTAATCCCAGCTCAGACAACATTGTTATCAGCACATTTAACCCAATTCTGTCATGAAGTTTTAATACGATCACATGTCCGTTGGGGAAAAAAAAAGAAAGTTGGACCTCGTGTCGGTGCAGAACCCGACCACAAAGCCCAGCAGCCTTATTCGAGCCTAGGCACTGGAATCTGGTTAATATTAGATTAAAACATAAGGAACTTAAACCTTAGATAAAAGCCCAATGACACACATAAAGTATATGGGTGCGGTGACATTAGCTAAAGCCCGAGGGTTAATGACAAGCTAAGGTCGAATGTTTGCAACATGCCCAGCGTTAATAACAAGGCAACAGATGTGCAGGTCAGTGAGTGCGGTGATTACAGCGAACGCTGAAAATTTAATCAGGGAAAGTTCACATGCAACGTAACGTGTTACTGCAAACACAAGTTGGGAGGCAAGAAAAATGGGAGAGGAAAGCGGCGTCTGCTCTCACAAATTCGATTACCTGTAACAAATGCAGCTAATAAAAATACGAAGAGAGTTTGAGAGAAAAAGGGTTGCAGAGATAAACTGACTTGCAAATGAATCCATATCCCTGAACCTTTCCACATTTTATACTACAAAAACAAGCCTTAGTGTATTTTACAAGGATTTGATGTGACAGACCAACACAAAGTACATATTAGGAAGTGGAATGAGAGTTTTTGACCTCATTCACAAATAAAAATTGGAAGAGTGCGGCATTGATTTTTAAACTCAGCCCTGGTAAAAAGTACACTAAACCCACCCTTTACAATTTCAAGTCTTTTTGGATGTGTCTTTACCCACTTTAGACATTAGAAGACTGACGTTTTCCCCCTCATTCCCTCCTGCAAAACAGCTCTGTGTCAACCAGATTGGATGAAAAGCACCTGAGAACGTAAATGTCCATGTCTTGGACTGGACTTTGACTGGGCCATTCTAACACACATATATGCATTAACCTAAACCATCCCATTGCAGCTCTGACTGTACATTTAGGGTTGCTCTTCTTCTTTTCTTTGACGGATTTTCCTGTATTTGCTTCCAACCACCCTCCCATCAAATCTGATTAGCTTCCGTCCGTGTGAAAAAAAGCATCCCTACATCATGGAGATAGTGGGTTCAGTGTTAGTGATCTGCTTATTGGCTAAAATAAAAAGTTCATGTTTGATCTCATGTGACATGGGCACCTTCTTCTACATGTCTGCTGCGTCTCCTTTGCAGCGAACCGTGACACGGACTTCTGGCTTTCCTCTTGCCACTCTTCAATAAGGACCAGAGAGTCCACGTTTAATTGTTGTCCTGTCCTATAAACAGTATCTGTGAAGGTCCTCTACAGTTACCACAGGGCTGTTGGCTGCTTCTCTGATTAATGCCCTCGTTCCTTTTCAGGGGACGATTAATCCTGGCAGATCAAGTTACATAGTAGGTTTTCCTTTGTCCTCCATGATATGTTCAAAGAACAACTTCTCCACAAAGTTATCCCCGACCTGCCTGCTGTGCTCCTTGGATTCCAAAAGATCAATTATGTCCTCTAAAAAAACCCTTGAGGCCAGACAAGTGGATTTGTATTTAAATAAATTACAAATTAGGTGATTTCTAAAGGCAAATCGTTGACTGGTATTTTATTTAGAGGCATCAGGGGGAAAATGTTTGGAAACCATGTGTCCTTTTTTTGTTCAATTCATAATTATGCAATTTTTGTTTTAGTATACCATAAAATCCTAATAAAATATGTTGGAAGTTTGTGGTTTTGACATTAGAAAATGTGAAAAATTTTATTTTTGTCCACTTTTGCAAAGCAATATGTGTGTCAATATGCAGAAACAAAAGATGGAAGAATCAATTTAAATCCACAAAGAAAACAAGCTATCAGTTATGACAGAAAGAGACTCCCAGCAGGCCTCCTGTCTGCACCAGCCGGAGAGAGAGGGGCACGGCTGGCTGGCTGGCAGCAGGCAGGCGTCAGGTCAGCTTACCAAAACAAACAGCGGGGACATCTCCGTTTGGTGACAGGCCAACCATCCCTTTTGACAAAAAATCAGCAAATACAAAAGAGGGAGCTTCACTTTCAGGTCAAAGAGCGATCTGATTAGAATTGATGTCTGACTGCCAGAGTACAGCGTGAGCCCGGAGACTCTGCTGGAGGGATGAAGCCCTGCTTATGGAAAGAGATCACTGCGTCCGTCCTCCGATTCACCACCCAAACCTCGGCTTACGCGTTCACACACGGACGCGGAGCACAGTTCCCCAGGTGAGGGGACTGCTTACGGAGGGCGGCACGGGTAGATGCAACAGAAAGAACCCCCGTCTGGCTCTTCCCTTAAAAAAAAAATCACGCAAACGCAGCTGCCAATTTGAAGGATTTTCCTGCAGCCAGATATATTAGAAGAGTAAACTAAGAAGGAGAGATTTGGTAAACTGAAAAACTGGATACACTTAGTGTACCTGTTCTATCTCAGCTTTGAAGACAGTAAGAACCTACTATTTATGCATTTTTTATTCGGATTCTTGATTAAATAGGTAGGTGGGTACTTTATTACAAGATTACTCCCAGCTCCTCCTTACAGCTATAAATTCATACTCTAACATCCTTACAGGTAATGCAACAGAATGCTTGCAGTCAGACAGAAAACATAGTCTAAGCCGAACTTGCAGAGAACCCCCCCCCCCCAGAATCCAAGGTGAGGACACGCTCTTTGACTGGATCTGTGGCTGCACACAGGGGGTTGATGAACCCCTGCCGCACCAGTTTCAACATTTGCAATGGGTTATTTTAGACTCTGAGCCCTGGAGAAGTCAACAGGGCTATTTACAGGATCTGATCTGACAGATAAACCTTTAGTGACAGACTGTAGATTACTAGGTCCTCGTCTCGTGTCTTGACCTGAAATCTGTTGTTTTTCTAGCGTTCCAGTGGCAACCACTCAGGGGAGGGGGGAGGGGGGGGGGAGTGGGCGACAGCCACACCGTGGATTTGCTGGCTTCCCACTTTACATGAAAAGCATTTTTTTTTAAATGCATGAATTTAAGGGAGATAAGGACAAACTTTAACGGGTCACAAGAATAATTTATTAATTCATATTAACATGCATTCATGTTCATGTCCTTTATAGTGCTCCTTTTTGAATGCCTGCCACTCAACCCCGGCCCTGCCCTCAGATGACCCCAGAATCTCATAAAATTGTTGTGTTGGACTCTCTGTGAAGTTGAAGCCTGAATCTAGGAAAGACGTTACGCCATTGTTTAGCGTGCTCTGGGAAGACAAGTCGGAAGACTAAAGGTCTTTGGAAGTTGTTGTGGTGCTAACTAAAACTAGCAATTCAAGACAATAACAGTGTATTTCTCTCCATTTAATGCATTTAAACACTAAATCAACCTTCACAAATAGAGGTTGAACAGCACTGTTAGGGACACAGGTTGAATGGCATAAAAGCTGTCAGAACCGACCAAAGACATCTTCAGCAAAAAACAAAACAAAACAAAAAAACAACGTTTCGCATGTTCGGCAGCCATATTGGAAACCGAACTCGGATATTAGAATTTCCTTTTGTATTTCCAACTGAGAAATCAGAAAATTGAGTACAAATAGAATGCATCATTTGATCAGAAATGAGCAGAGATACAGTTTTCTAAACTCGTGAACAATAAAACAACAAATTTTGGTTGTATATAGTTGGGGTGAACACACATTTCCAGTGCAAAGAGCCCTTTTAGCTCTTCGTACCTACCTGCAGAGACCCCTAGGACGCTAGTGGCTGGGTACAGGTGACACATTTTATGTCTCTCAGAGCAGTGAGCATGGTATAAATTAAAATGCTGAGAGTGAAAGCGTGGTAAGAAATATCCAACCAAACTGCATCCAATCAGTCCTTTGTGATTGCCGTATTGCATGGTGATATAGCACAATGATTGTGATTGTGGTACGGCTCTGCAGCATACAAATAAACTCCTGAATTTCTGTTCTTACTGTTGGTTTTAGAGCCACCTCACAACTATTAGTGGCCCCCAATTTGGCTGCCCCGCATAAAACTGGAGGCACCCGTGGAAAGTTCTCAGGGCAATTTATTTACCATCTGTTTAGGCATGACACATAGGACATAAGACAGGGGCGTCCAAAGACCGACCCGGGGGCCATTTGTGGCCCCTGGACTGATTTGGTGTGGCCTCCCAGCTGCAACTCATGAATGATACAAATGTGATCTAGTCGATGCAGATTAATTCATTAGATGCAATGCAGATCGTGTTTTTTTTTTATTAGAGCAAATAAATTTCTTCCCTCAGTGGAAAATTTAAAGTTCTTATCTTTTAATACCCATGCTTTTGCATTCTCTGCGATGTCGTAGTAGGACCACGTCTGCCCGGTGACTTTTTCTCAAAAGCAGATTTACGTGCCCCTAATGTATCTTAACTTCCCTGCAGCAAGCAGCTGCTCATAGAAAGAGAGAGCCAAATCCAACTTGTTGCCAAGCGCAGACTACATTAGGCTATATACTTTTATTCAGTCGAGCCCAAAAGAATTTTCAAACTGGATGCCTTTCTTTTTTAGTAAGATACACATGCAAAAGTATTTTTAAGTGGTGGAAATACAGTAGATAATGTTTTCCAGAAAAAAAGCGGCTACTTTATATGTTTAATTACAAGACCGCTTAGATAATTGTTGATTCACCATATCATTTTATTTTTATTTTTCTTTTTTTTTTTGGGGGGGGGGGGGGGGGGGGGGTAAAAATGGCACGCCTGTACTTTTGGTCCGTCTGACAAAAAGTTTGGGCACCAGTGACCCAAGAGACAGCTTCTCATGGGAGAAGGTCCTTAAGGATCGGCTGTATGGGCTCCGGACTGGGTTACTCAGGGGGGAAACCGATCAGCCTGCGGATTGCGCTGAGACGCCTACTGGATAAAGGCATGTCCGCACAGGAGGACGACGGTGTCCCCGCACTACTCACGCGTCGGCTGAACGCGTTCCCCGGCGAGCCACCCAGCTGAGCCAGTGGCGTGCGTCTGCAGGCGCTCCTCAGCTGGGCAGCACCACATCGCTCCAACTTTCACACACCGGCCACATCAACATGCAGCACACACTCTCCCGCAGGCAGCCCCATTGTTTTGATGATGAGAGATGTCCCCGTTTTACTTACGATCAGCGGGATGGTCCGCTCGTCCCGGTGGATCTCCAGCCGACCGGGGACCAGCTTCTGCCCGTGGCCCCTGCCCCGAGCCTGCGACGCCGACGACGACGACGACGACGACGGCGTCGACGCGGGCTTGTTGTCCTGCCACAGGTAATAAAAGGTGCCGAGGATCCAGGCGACGGTCAGAATGGCGATGGCGTTGGCCCGTATCCTGCGCATGGTGAGCCCATAAGGAGGGCACCGGTTAGGCGAGGCCGGCTGGTTCAGGTCCGTCGGCGGGCAGAAGGTGCAGCAGCCCCCGCCGGTGATGGGTTGAACCTGCAGAGCAGACAGACAGCCCCTGCCTCTGTCGTTCCTCGTCGGAGAGCTGCCTCTCTCTGCTGGGATTTGCGCACTGACTGGGTGCCCGGTCCTAGCGCCGAGCCAAATCAGAAAACACGGCAACGCGCACACTCGCGTTATTATCCGGCCACGGGTTACAGCGAGGAGGAGGATGCCTGCTCTTCATCCAGCGTCTGAGATACAGTACAGATAATAAAAAAAAAATGGGGGGAAAGGAGAAAAATCACGAAGAGAAACTGCCTGACTGCTCTCTGATTGGTCCTCTCATCCGTGCCTTGACGCTCCGCTCTCCTATATAATAACACGAACCTCTTCCCCTTTAAAACGCTCCTGGCGCATCATGCTCGCAGAGCATTTACAGGTAATACATTACCGTAATGTACACGGTTGTATACAACGCTTTTTATTTTCTTTTATTTTCTAAGGGGCAGCTAGAGAAGCAAAGCTTGCACTTTGAATTCTACTTCACGTAAGCGCCGTCAGGCAAGGGTCCCTTCTGTGCCCCAGTTAAATTCCCCCATCAAATGCCAACAAAATGCTGTGCTATAGTTCAACTTTATGAAGCACAAAAAAAAAATCAGCTTTAATAATCATAATAAAGTCCAAAAATGATGGAGAAAAGTGTGAAGTCTGTTTTGTTATAGCGGAATACTGAAGAAATGCCACATGTACATCTCCAAACATGGAACGAAATATGTATTTCACCTCTAAATGGAAATATGGTTTTACAAATTGATCATGCTATAAGAACATATGAAGCCGGGACTTTGATCATAGAATCACTCAGAGCACAGATAACGGAGTGGTTTTGTTGTTGTTGCATAAGTATTTCCTGTATCTATTTCCGTTTGTAGGTTTTTATGTGATCAGATCACATACTTCAATGTGGCCCAAACAACCAAGTCAATGTTTGTTTTTAAAAGATCACAAAAAAATATGACGTGCGAAGCCACACCGTGAACACGACTGTGGAACACGGTGGTGGCAGCATCATGCCGATGACGTGCAAATCAATTATTTGACATAGTCTTCCTAAAATGTTATTACGTAAATGTTATTTTCCATTAAATGCACTCCCTCTTTTTTTTAAAGATGTATAGGGGATACTTTTTTTTTTTTTGAAATAAACACCAGATGATGTGATTGAGCAAGATAAAAATGGTTCTGCTTGCGTGTGTTTAAAATATGCATTTTAATTAACAGCTTCCAGCTCACAGAGAAGACTAAGCACTGTGACTAAAACAACGAAAAAGAGTCGAGGTAATATTAAGCTCCTTCAATTTATTTCTGAGTGCAACAGATGACCTATGATTAAATATGAGAGGTAAAAAAAAAGATAAATCTTGAATACATTAGACTGAAAAGACAGCCTTTTGAAAATGTCTCCCCGCCTTTAAATGTGGACCAGCTCACCAGCAGAGACAACAAAAGAAGCTGAAATAACAACCTGGGGGCATAACAGAACCGAGGAGGCTGCAGCTTCTCATCCCGTTTCCCGTTCTGCAACGAGAACCATGCAAGCAGCCAACAGTGTGAGCTCATCCAACCCCGGCTAAGAGCGAAGCGCCCCGTGAGAGGCATCCCCACAGCTGGGCCCACCGCCACAGCATCGCGGGTCAGGCAGGCCAACTTTTCATCATCACAAGCATAAGTATGAAGAAACACGATCCAGAGGCAGAATGGGAAAAGGCAACATGGAGCAAAATGAAATCCCCCTGCAGAGCTTGAGTCCTTTTCAGCACGGTTTAATGCACTTCTGTTTCTCCTGTATTTATAGATGATGGGATGCTGCGATACGCCGTGTTTTATACCAGGGTTAAAGTTGCAGTTGCTTTTAGATGCACTTTACTGCCATAAATGTCTGTGTATGTTATTGGAGATTTACACCATAGAGTAGATTGGAAGGGGGGGGGGGGGTGCATTTGTATTCACCCTGTCAATACGTCGTAAAAGCATCTTTTGCTGCGATCGCAGCTGCAGGTCTTTTGGCGTGCGTGTCTGCCATCCTAATACGTCTAAAGACGTTTTGTTTTACTCGTTTAGTTTGCGAAATACCTCAAACTCAGTCAGACGGGAAGGAAAGCTTATGAATGCCAAACAATACCGGACTTTGACTGGTCCATTCTTACACAGAAATTTTGCTTGATCTGAACCATTTCACTGCAGCTCTGGCTGTTTGTTAAGATAAGATAAGATAAGATAGGCTTTATTGATCTCGCATTGGAGAAATTCACTTGTCTCATCGGCTCAATAATCAAAAGAAGGTGTCAAAAGGAGGAAAAGGTGCATCAGGTATATACAGTGTCCATATATATACAGTGGATCAAAGAATAAGAAAAATAAAAATACAAAAAGGAATTAAAGAAGAGATTTAGGATGTTTTATGTACATTCTGTACATTCACGGTGACTATATACATATATGGACGTACATTAAAGTGGTAATATTGTAGTGCTGAAAGACTTCAAATTGAGAAGCGCGTCGTGCAGCAATCACAACCCAGAAAGGAGATGGCATCAAACAAGCAAACTTCATCTGACCATTTAGGCTACTGAAATCATCATGTACAATACAGAAAATATATCATCACCTCTGTTATTTTGTCTAGTAGTGTGTATTTATGTATATATTTTTCTGTGATTTTTCCAATTCTTCTAAAATGTTTATTATTGAGAGCATTTCTGTAAATATAAAAATACCTATGTACCAGAAAAAAAAAAAAAAAAAAAAAAAAAAAAAAAAAAAAAAAAAAGTGGTAATATTGTTGCCGAAGGTGCGTCTTTGCCCCAAAAGACTTCTTTCTTTTGCCTGGCTTTTAGCTTAATCATGCTTCCCGTCATTACAGATCAGAAATATTAATTTCTATTAAAAAAAAGCATTCTCACCGCATGATGCTGCCTTCGCCACGTTTCATGCTTGCAAAGATGTGCTCAGGGTGATCTGCAGTGTTAACTTTCTGCTACAAACAAGGTTTTGCTTATAGGCCTAATGAATATTTAAATGTTTGGCCTGATCTGACCAGAGCACCTATTTCCACGTGTTAGCCGTGTCAAACTGCAAACAGGACCTGTCGTGGTTTTCCGTTAATTTTTTTTCCCCTCTCACCACTCTGTTAATGTCCCTGTTTATGGACTACATGACTAATAGTTGCCCTGCTGCCACGCTTTTCTCCCACCTGAGCTACCTATGTTTGCAGCTCCTCTGCAGTGACCACAGACCCTCTGGGCTGCTCCTCTAATGAAATCCCGACGATTGACGTCTGTGGTTGCAAAATGACAAATGGGGAAAAAGGTTCAGGGGGTGCTAATATGTTTGCGAGGCGCTGACCTTTATCCCCCACGAACATGTTCTTGTCATTGTGAATTTAATCAGAGGCATATAAATACCCTCTGTTAATTTGAAAAGTCTAACAGGCTTCCGGCAGTGGCGCTCGCACCTTTTATCGCCGTGGCTCGGAGGTTAATCTCATCGTGCTCATGAGCCACCTATTCCCGGTCATCCGTCCTTTCATCCAGAGACCGTCAGCTAATGAGATCTGCCCTCAGTCCATCATGCGCGTACAAAAAAAAAGGAGAAGCGCAAGGAGTCAGGGCCACATCTGGCCGAAGGCTGGAAGACATTAGTCTTCATTCGTATGGACAGGCCCGTGCCTCTCCCGGCTCCGCTGTCGCTCTTATCTTTGGGAAAGACGGTGACGCCCCAAAGCAGGAAGGAAAAAGTCTCAACACATTCAGACAAGGCGAGGAGAAGAGCGCGCAGCAGCAGCAGCAGCCGTGCCGAGGTGTCAGCACTGGCGGCTGTGTTGGGAAGCCTGAACACTGTGCGGCGTTGCTGCATTTCCGTTCCTCCAGAACCTGGCAACGCAGCCCTCTGCGGGCGTAGGGATGTCAGGATTAGCGGGTGCCGGGAGGTAGAAGAATGTCGAGTCGGCCTGACACCTCTGTCGATATCCCCCTTCATCCGGACGGAGGGACAAACCTCCTGTCGGCGGTGAACAAAGAGGGGCTGTGCTCACGCAAACAGGTTTCTGGAAAATAAAAGAGATCAAAAGTCCTTTTCATTTCAACACAGGAGACATTCACTCATCCTTACGTATTTACATTAAATAAATGAATTCAACCGTCAACACGGTGGCAGCAACTGGTTTTAACTAAATCCCTGGTGTGGCCCCTCCTTCTGTTAACTGCCAGAATGACAGAGAAATGGTTTGAATTTTAAGGTTGTCCAGTCGTCATATAACAATATACAGATGGTGACTAGGTTTTAAGTGCTTTGCTCACTGAAATTGGAAGGGTGGGAGGGGGGGGGGGGGGCTGGAATCAAATCCACAACATTGAGAAGACAACTAGCCATTGAGCAAGAGTCCCCCCCATGGGTCTTCCAGAGTTCTAGGTCTGTTACTCTCTGTTCTCTTGAAATGGGCCCACAGCACCATGGGTCCCTCCACCGTATCCAGGAGTGGACATCTGCCTCAAGCTAATGCTTTTACCACAAACTGCACAACAGCATGAAAAACAAAACAGATAGAATATCCCAGCTGCAGTCTTTCCCTTAAAAAAAAAAGCAATTGGTCGAAAACAAAACCTCGTAGGACATTTGGAGCACGTCTTACAGATTTTGCAATGTGGATGTAAGATCTCTGATGTGGATGTCACTCTGAACTAGTTCAGACCGCCTAGCTCAGGCGGACAACCAGAGACTGCCTGGTTATTCTTTCAAGAAAAAAAAGAAAAGAAAAAAAAAAAGATCTGGCCCAAGATTTCCGAGCCCAGCTTTGCACAACAACAAGCTCCCAAACACTGTAAATCCATGAGGGTTGGCCTGTCGTCGTCCAAATTTGGCCTAAAAAAATGTTTTTGCCTGTTTCAAATTTAGCCTTAACAAAAGCGCTGAAAGTTAGTGTGTAAAGTTAGTAAGATGGCCTCTTTTATCGTCCTTAAATGCTTTTTAGCCACATTCAGTGATAGACATCTTTATGCAGACCCCTTTTTTCCTTTCATTTTACATGCAAAGTTTAGTGTGTAGCCCCACGGTAACGTCATCTTTTTCTGTCTTTTAAACAAAGGTTTGCTCAGGGGGAAACAATTATGGCTTACGTAACTTATGATTCCCCAGTAGCCAAATCTAAAATGTCCTCCTTGGGAGGTTGATTATGGAACAGGGGAGTAGCTTTACCAGAGCAAAGCCACCATTATGCAACCTAAGGACCAGGTTTGTTAAAGCATTTTGCCCAAAAGACCAAATATATATATATATATATATATGTATATATCCTCATGGACTCTTTGAAATACTAGGGGATTCATTTTCACCTCCAACCTGTCGGTGGTAACAGAAATGCAGTAGATCATAGTTAACATTAACAGGTAAATTCATAGTTTACCTGCAGTTTTCCTGCCCATACACCATCCAAATACCCATTTTGGGATATTTATCAGCCTGATGGCAGAAAGGATAAAGGGATTTTTTATAGTGTTATGTTTTCGGCATCGGTTCATGATACCGCCGACTCAAAGGCGTCATTATAAATTCCCTGCCCAGAGCATGATTAGGGTTTGAGAAGATGTTCAGCTGCTTTCTAATCAAAGCAGTTTTATTTCAAATGCAGAAATGTATAACAAAAAAGCTGAGTATGTCCTATACTACTCCTACCACACAACTCTGGAAGCTTTAATCTCTGGAAATTGAACGAAAAGATGCTGTTTTTTTAAAATACATGTCAAAGTCTGAACCTCGGTGATGAATGCATACATTTTTATCCCCATAGTGGTGCAGACCAGTTCATGATGAACCGATTTCACTTCTTTTCCCAGAAACCACCAAAAAGAGCAGATACAGAGAAAAAGCTGCGCGCAGACGTTTAGATGGGTCGCAGTTATCAGTGTGTAGGTGGGTGTGAGCACTCTGCTGTACGCACTTGAAGCAAAGATCTTTAGAAGATGAAGGCTTTCTGTTTTGACCGTAACCCCTGACCTCTGTCTTTAAGTGGGTTGAACAGAAAAGGGTTGCATAGTAACAGCTAGGAAGAAGTAAGACCGGAGAAATAAATGGATTTTCTTTTTGGTAGCATGCAGACATCCTTAAAACTTTGAGCTGTTTAAATATTCAGGATTTCTGCGTATTTCCTAGACAAGAAGGTGCCAAAAATTGATTAAAATGTACAATACAGACGATGCACCTAAAAAAATAGTTATCCAATAAGTATCTGTGAGTGCATCTATGGGACTACAATGCTTTGAAGTTCTTCACGTTTTTATGTTTATTGTATGATTTTATGAGATCATAAAACCAAATATTCCATAACTGTGACGGCATAGGAAAATGGCGCACGGTTTTCAAAATGTTTTATAAATAAAAATCAAAACTATACAGCATGTATTTGTATTAATCCTCTTTACTGCGGTGCCCCTAAATAAAATCCAAAGTAAAGAGTTGCCTCCTGAGGTTGCATGAATAGTGACATGACATGTAATTTAATCTCAGCATGAATACAGCTGCTCTTTCTGATCATTTCTGGGTTGTTGGTTATTGCCAACATGGCCTATCCGTACTACTTCCTTCCTTTCTGTTGCGTTTCTTAGATGTTTCTTGTGTTCGGTTCTCTGACCACTTTGATTTGTCCTCTCAGATCAGTGTTAGTCTTTCTCCTTTATGTTTGTGGCTCCTTTTGAGTCTTAGCTCTGCTCCCTTTGTGTAATAAGTCCGCCTCCCTCAGTTTCCCCACTATCGTCCTGCCACAGCAGTTAAAGCTGATTAGCTCATCTGGTTCAAAGTTATTTTCCACCCCTACCTCAGTATTTAAGCTCCTTCATTGCTCTTTGCCGTATTCTTCCGTGACACTCACACTACTCGCTCCTGTGTTTATAGGTGCCGGTATTGCAGGTCCTCGTTTTTCATCATTAAATGTCATCACTTCATCTCTCTGCCTGCTTTTGGGTCCAACTAAAAACCCAAGCGTGTCACCTAGCCGAGGATTTCTCTGGAGGAGCTGCAGCGTTCCACACCTCAGGCACGTAACCTCTCAACGGGAAAAATGTCGTTAGCACAACCCACAAATATAGCTTTTGCAGAAAAGTGTCTAGAAAAAAGGAAATTGTTGGGAGAATTTTTTTTTTTTTTAAGAGCCATGCAGAGACACAGCAAACATTTTGAAGAAGGTGCTGTGGTCAGATGAGACCAAAAAAACTGAAACTTGTTGGCCTACATGTGAAACGCTTCATGGGGCACATCACCATGAACCAACCATCCACGAGGACAAGTGAAACATGGTGGCAGCGGCATCGTGCTGCCGGGACGCTTTTCTTCTGCACGGACCGAAGCCGCAGTTGATGGGAAGATTGATGGATCCAAATACAGGACAAGGACCTCTCTGGAAGAAAACCTCTAATGGTGTTGACACTGAAGCGAACATTGTACCGTCCAGCGGGACGTCGGGCCTAAACGTCAATGGAATAGTTTAGATTGAAGCAGATTGAGCTGAACGTCAGCTTCCTAAGGCTTTGGATGAATCCGGTAGTTCAGGGAGAACAACAGCTGATGTTTCAAGGGTCACAACTGTTAATCCATTGAAAAAAAGACACTTCCAGAAATCCCAGACACACTTTCCAGACACACACACACACACACACACCCACAGACACAAGTCTCAATGGAATAGCCGAGTGATAATAGGGGAAGTCTAGCTTACTGCCAGCTTGCTGGAGCTGATAATCGTCAGTCTTTGATGCATGCAAGTTTAGGCTTGTGCATGTTGTCAGAGTTTGTTGTGCAAATACTGACTGTCAGGAATTCATTATAGCCTCTGGGCCAGAGTGAGGGCAATGAAACAGAGGCTGACTCACACAGGACTGACATGCTTTTTCTCCACTGCTAACTGAAACAAGATGCTCAGGAGTCAACAGCAGCAAAACTAAGCCTTTTCTTATCAAGCGGTGAGAGAGAGAGACAGAGACAGAGAGAGACAGTATTTGGCTATTATCCAATCATCTTATTGAAATTGTCCTGTTGCCTTTAGCAATTTGTTCAAATGGTTTTAGTCCCAGTCCTCCTCCTGACACAACCGGTCGGATTTGTAATCCGTCTTGCTCATACACACCTTTTCAGTTCGGCCCACAGGTTTTCCATTGTCGTTTGTGATGGCACTTTCTTAGCATCTTCAACCAACATCTTAATAACGTCTTTTTCTTTTGCTCTTCTGTTCATTTGTACGTTTTTTGTACCAAAACAAAAAATAAACTATATGAATTCATCCATACCAAAAAGAAAATGAATTTTTTTTAATTTAGGGTCTACAATGAAGAAAATCTTGGTTTGTACAGAGTGAGTTTTTATTGTTAAATTTTTATATTATTATTCTAAAACTTGAAGAGAAAAGCCAGCACTAAATCTTTGAAATTAGCCTTACAGCAGGACAACATTGAGAATATCCATGTACTAAAATGGCCGAATCCAAGTTCACACCTAAATGTGAGAATCTATGACGAGGCCTGTCCTGAATTGGTCTAGGAAGGACCCAAATGCAGGCAAAACCGAAGGCAGAGCGGGGAACTGATCAGGTTTTTAATAAGGAAACGGAGACCATTAAGTCAATGGAAGAAACCGGTAAAGAATTGAGAAGACCAGTACTGTGGGCAAATGTGGTTTAACATGTAATACGGGTAAATCAATCAGGGGCTATCATGAGTAAGCAGAGATACTGAGGAAGGACAGCTAATTAACACAGAGTTGATCAGAGATAAAACTAAACTAAATATCTGATGCAGATCTGGGGGGAAAAATAGAATACACAGGAAGCATAATACAAGAATTAAGTAAGAAACTAACCAAAAGGAATGAATTAATAAAGCAACACCTAGAGAACATAACCAATGATGAGCCCAGGAAAAATGAACAGGACAGGGCGAGACCTCAAGAATTTAAAATGCAGAAATGTGAAAGACTCTTCCAGATACATTATTTAAGTACGTTAGCTGCTATGCCAATCACGGCTAACCATTTTTTCCCTCTGTTTTCAGTCGATCTGTCACACCGGGGATTTTCCACATAGCGAAATCTCATAATGCAAACCATCATCTATTGTTTGCTTCGAGTGAGTCCAAGCAGACGGGCGGAGCTCCGGGATACAGAGATTAACCCGCCGGAAAGAACACAGAAGGTGTGTTGCATACTGTTGGTCACATCAGGAGCTCTCCTCCTTATTACACAAGATAGCTGTTGATAAGAAGGCTGACACGTCCTGCTGGAAACGAACAAACAGTGCCCACCTAAAGCCACCTAATGCAACGCTACATTGAGAAACACCATGATTATTTTTATTATTTTGTTATTATTATTTTTATCCTCCATTACAATGGATAGTTCTTGGATTTCTCTCTTTTCTGTCAGCCCTTCTTTCTTTTCTCTTGTCTGTCCTTGTGCGGGGTTCTGTCAGATGTTCTTTAAGTGTTGCTTTTAGGCACAATCTCGTTTCCCACAGTCCTCTTCTCTCACACACATTTAGGTTTTTCACTTTTTATCAGATTATGAGGCATTTTATTGGGATTATTTGTGATAGACCCACATAAACGGCACAGCGGTGAGGTGGAAGGAGTTCTTTACAATTACAAATCTGTAAAGTGTGGTGTACATTTTCATTCAATCCTTCTAAATCAATATGTTCTCGTACCGCTCCGGACTAGAATAACAGCTTTAGATCTTTTAAGGTTTATTGCCATCAGCTGTGCACATCTAGAAACTGGATCTTTTGGGGGGGAAAATTGCGAAATAGAATCAGCCAGATTGGATTATAATCATCAAGTCAACAGCTCTAACTGAGCCATTCTAAAATGTTAATGTGCTTTGCTCTAAACCTTACCATAGTAGCCATAGCTGCATGGTCGGGGTTGTTGTGCTGCTGGAAGGTGAACCTCTGCTCCAGTCTAGAGTTTCTGCAGCACATGACAGGATTTCTTCTAGGATTGTCTTGCATTTAATCAATCCCTCTTCCCACAATCTGACAAATTTTCCCATCCCCGCAGCATGATGCTGCAGCCATCAGTGGTTAGAGCAGTGTGTTTGCGCTCTGAGAAAGGTTGCAAGTACCCGGTCCAATCCCCACAGCCTGCACCCTGGCTCCCTGAGCAAAATCCTCAACCCTGGATTGCTTCCCGGGCGCCGCACAGTGGCAGCCCACTGCTCCCCGAGGGGATGGGTTAAAATGGAGAAGTGAATTTCTCCATTGTGAGATCAATAAAATTCAATTTCAAGTGTAATCATGTTAGTTTTCCTTCATAAATTTCTTTTGCATGTCAGTCAACAGGTTTCGTTTGGGTCTCATCTGACCCAGGGCTGGTGCAACAATTGATGGGAACTTGGGAAGAATTTGATTTGGGGCCCCGCTTCCACTTAGGCCCACTTCCCCACCAATCAATGCCAGCATCAATAATTGCATCTGTCAATTTGCCAGAAATTGATTGTTTGAACGTTTTACACATAACAGTCTGCCGTAAAATGTTTTGTCAGTAGAGTCAAGAAAGGGAGGGGACAATTTTTGCACTTCCAAGCACACATGGAAAAAAGACATTGATTCATTTGAAGCTATGTTCATGAGATGTCAATTCAGCACAGACACAAGTGGCAAAACCGATACCAAACAGTGACTGTTGACACACGTGTGTCATTTGTTTTAAAATCTAAAGAGAATGTTGATGAATAAAATGTTTATTTTTCTACATTTGTTCATAAAACTTTATCACAAATTGAAATGTAGGTTCGTGCATCATCGGCGGATACAAATTAGAAATATTTTCATCTGTAGACTGTCTCTTCCTCGATGAAACAATGAAACAAAAGAAGTTATTCAAGTTGTAGCTTAGAAAAGGTGGGACAAAATTACTTTAGATCAGAAATCCCCAAGAATATACTTAACTTATTTGTTTTTATTAACAGAAACAACTAAGCCTTTCAGTATGTTTGTTAATGTATGAAAGAAGTCTAGTCAATGATTTACTTAGCTTATTCCTATGTTTTTCCCATGTCATGTTTTTCTGTAAAGCACTTTGAATCATCTTGCTGGTGAAAAGTGTTATATAAATAAACTTGCCTTACCTTGCCTTCGTCACCCCCTGCTGGCCTGGAGTCTTATTGCACTATTACATTGGCCATGGACGGATGGACAGATAAGTCATTCGGACAGCGCAAATTCTGTTCCTCTGTTAATTTATGTATCAGATTGTTTTTATATTTATTTATTGACTTCATGTAGACAATAGATGTAAAACTCTAATATATTAGTTAGTTAGTTAGTTAGTTAGTTAGTTAAGCTGTGGTGAGGAATGGTTGTCCACCCTCCAGTCTGAAGATGATTAAGCTGTTCCAGTTTTTTTGCCTAAAAAAAAAAAAAAAGGCAAAGATTTCCTATGTTTTAAAATTCATTCTCAGAACAGTATCAGCAAAATAAGTTTCCCAGTTTTTTGCAGAAAGTATGCAGTCTGTTATAACTGCCGGCTTTCTTTTCTTTCCTACCAGCTGGTGCAGACCAAACAGCAAAGGTTGCCAGGCTTACTGTGGGCAAACTCCTATTGGCTCGACAACTTAGTGGGAACATCTTTTCCATTTGCACAGTGTTCCAAGACGTGACCGCATGTCGGCACAGTAACAAAAAAAGGAAAAAACGACATAAACCCAGAGGATGGTAAATTATTCAGTGTCTCTCCCAGTCATATGAACATTGCTTTTTGAAAATCCCTGAAAACTGTTTTATGATTATGTTGCCACTCTCCCTTGGACCCAGATACACATATAATAGCCAAGCACATCCTGCTTGTTTTGGCTATTCTGAGGCTTCATTATGCCCCCCCCCCCCAGATTAAAGACTCATTAGGATCCTCAGGAGACAAATCTGGAGAAAGCAATGGGAGTGTTTCAGTTGCGCTGTAATGCTGAGCAGTTTGGCTCTTGTGATTTTCTTCCAGCCTCAGCTGTCTCACCCAAGTGTCGAGGGGGTTTTGCATGTAAGAGACTTCTTATTAATTAATCTCAACTTCCATAACTTCATCGATGACCTGTCTGGTGAGTTAATGTTAATGTAAGAACTCTGATTAAAGGAAAAATAAGTACTAATGAAACCTAGGGGTTAAAATCAGAACGACACGTACACATTGTCTTTCAGTGAGACCTGGCTTTTTTCACTGAATTTCTACTTCCACAGGTATATAATGTTATAATCTGTTCTATTTCTGGTCTGCTTTTCCTAGTGGCTTCCATGTTAGCAGGCTGCTGCTCTTTTGCCAAGTTAAAATACCAATTGCTGTACCCATTAATTTACAAAAACACCCTGGAAGTTTGGCTATATCCCTTGTTCTCAAGTCTTAGAGATGCACAGCACCTTTATGGTGCCAACATGTACATATGGTTACTTGCTATAATACCCTATGTGAAAAGGATGTACATATGGATACACATCTCTATTGTTGTAATGTGCATTACTTCTTAATGAAAGTATGAAAAAAACCAAAAAAAAAACCTAATGCTGCTCTCTGTTTTGGAACCCTGGGAACGCTTGTATGATTAGCTGAGGAACCAGGAAGTAAACATGAGCTACACCCTGCACTGAAGTAGTTCCGGACTGCAACCTCTAGGTTTGAAAGGAGAAAAACATGACTACAACATTGTTGATGGAGAGGACCGATTGGTTATAGGGAATGTTACTTCTATCCTGGGTGACAAATGAGAAGGATTTAGGTTGATTTTACAGTAAATATCTTATTTATAGCTCCTTTAAGTGATGAACTGAGTTGGTATTTTAGTTTGAATGGGAGAAGTAATAACTAATAAACCTATTGCTGCTGTAACTTTTAATCATGCTGTAGATACAAGATGTGAGGTAGTAATATTTTGTGCATCAAACGTTTTGTCTGTAGCGTCAATATTTTGGGACAGAAGTAATTTTAAGAGGACTTTCATATTGCTAAAAGCTGCTCAATAGAGCTATAGTTTGATATTCAGGGTCTCCTCTCAGAATACACCAAGAATGTCTCCTGAGGTTTGAGCTCCATCTGGCAACGTTTGAGGTTGTCGAGCAGCCCTGAGTTTTGCATCCAATGTGGCTGGGCTGTGATCATGTGAAAAGCAGTGAAGGTCGCACCTATAGGTGCCTGAACAACGGCACGCGTGAAGCAACTTCTCCCCCATCTTTAACAGGGGCAGAGCAAACTCATCTTTCTGCTACCCAGTAATTTGACCCAAAGAAATGTGCCCATTCCTTTAAGTCAGACAAATGAACAAAGTCTCCGCTAATTCCCTTTTGAACTGGCCAGCTATGAATAAATATTAAGACAAATTGCAAAAGTTTAGTCGTGTCCTTCGTCATCTTATTGGTTCCATCTAGCTTTCTAGAGAAATCGCCCTTTTTCAGACTCATCTCTTCGGATCCAGAAGAGGAAAGGTAAAAATAAGCACAATATTTATTACCTTTTAGCTGTTATGACAGTTCTTTATCCTTCTAACACTATAAATGTGACGAAATACTGTAAAAAAATAAAAATAAAATAAAAATAAAAAATAAATATTTTGAAAAGACACATAGGGTCAAAAGACAGTTTAAAGTGTAACTCTCCCGGATGTAACCGCGGTGGCAAGAGATCCTGAGGGGGCGGGGTTACGTGTGGGGATGTGGTCAGGACAAGATTAAGCCGCAGCTAGCTAAATTTGACATTTTGAAGCTGAGTGACTCTGGTAGTTGGTTTAAGGCGGGACATACCAGCTGTAATGAAAGCAAGAGCTGCCGAGTCCACAGCAAAGCTAAGATAAACATGACAGCTGCTTACATTTTAATTTGATACCGGGATTGGCTATAATCAACCTTTGGTAGGCGGACACTAGGTGTCGCTTCGCTCAATCAGCTCGTAATGTCCCTCCTTTCCTCGAACGGATTGGATGGAAGTAATTCCAGATTGATAATGTGCAGAATGTAAAGTGCTACACATTGTTAATCTGGCTGGCCAGGTTAATAATGATGAACACCTGCACCATTTGAATCCATTGGAAAATTAAACTCCAATAACCACCGTTCAACCCTAAGGGAGCAGCACTAAAATGGTTTTAAGAATATTGCAGAATTGAAAAGGCTCACATGAAAATGTAAAAAATTGCACAGTAACATTAAAGTAACACTCATAGACCCAGTTTATACAGTTTATCTGCAAAAAAAATATATATATATATATTTATGGGGTGACATACACTTTCATTTTTTTTTTTTAAACTAAAATGCTCTTAAACCCAAGCCTGCTCCAACCCCCAGAACTGGGAGAGGAACATCACTCTTTAGCAATTACAAGCTATTTAAGTAATCATTATATTAATTGATTTCAAACAATCTGACATTTCTGTGGATTCCACACATGTCTACGTTTAAATGGAGTATTTAATCGCTGAAATAAACAGAATTAGATTCCCAGCATGTTATTTTGAGCACAAATTCAAGAGAAGTTACCATAAGCAAGGGCTGAGGTTTAATGGTTTATTTTTTTATCTGTTTATTTGTTTTTATTGGATAGCAATTATAAATTACTGAGAACCAACCAGGGTCCATTTCCAGCTAATATTTGTTGGAACATAAAAAAATACACATAAAAGGATGGTGATGGTGAAAAGACAGTGTCTCTTAAAATAATATTTCTTTATGGTTTTATTGGTTGTTTTCCTCCTAATAAAAGGACAGTCATAATCAATATAAATGGCCCTTGGATCAAAGCGTGGAGCAGAGTGATCCTGACTTTGAGGTTGCAGAGCACCACTGGGGACTGCATCAAAAACAATAGCATATTCTTTGGTTTAAAACTTTAAACTGAACAAATTGATGTACTTGGCGCATGACAACAAGCAGCCTTTTTGATTTAACTATTGACAAACAAGATATGGTCTCTGTTCAACTCAGTTTCTATAAAAATGGGTCATATTTTTATACTTAATGTTTTCATTATTCCAGATAAATGAATGAGGAGAAAAACTGGCAGTAACAGAGACAACTTCTTTAATTGTTATGATTGGTGGATTTTTATGATTGGTGGATATTTTACACTGTCATTAATAGGAACTTTGAAAAATGTACTTACTAAAGAAAATTTACTAGGAAGTAATTCACATCCATTTATGTTCAAAGTCAAACCAGAGAATCTCTTCATTTCACATTTATTCTTTTTAAACAGGGCTGTATCATGACCAAATTGGGAAATTACAATATTGTTGTTTGCAACATTAATCCCTGAAATACGCACTGGATGGAAGCGTTCTTCAAAGCCAAACACTGCCAGCGATCTGAACATAAATGTATGTTCAAAAGTATCAAAAGCTTAATAAAATGAAAATATCAGAAATAACATACAGCAAAGCGATCTCCCTCTATTAGATCAGAGGGATCCAGCAGATCAAGTCTGGCATTATTGATTTAATGTCTACCAGGTATAAAAGCAGAATGTAGTGCTGGACGATATAGAAAAAAAAGCATATCGATAAGATAGAAATCATATTGATCGATATCGATACTTATCAACAAATTCAAAACATATACTTTGAGTGCAGCCCTGACCATTTTATGCTGTTGCTTAGCGACCTATTTTTTAGATACAGAACACATAAACACTGAATTCAAACTCAACTCTTTATTCAACCAAATTTGTACCAAAACTGCAAGTTTTTAAGAAAGAAAATTGAACGTGTGCTCTCTGAGCTCTTTGAAGGGGGCGGAGCTTGGCGGCTGAGCGTTCCTGTGTTTGTGATTGGTTGGAAGGATGTAATGACTGTAACATTAACCTGCATGATACGCTAGAATGCAAAAGGAAAGAGAACAGTTGTATAGAACATTTTACTGACCCTTTTTTTCTATCATCGATATACATCTATTGAGATGCATATGGTGACAAAATAAGAGTGATATTATAAACTAATATATATATATATATATATATATATATATATATATATATATATATATATATATATATATATAATTGAATTATCGTCCAACCCTAGCAGTTTCATCTATCTTGTGTTTTTAACAGCACAACCAGCAATAAGTTTGTTAAAGTTTCCTTTATCATTAAATTTAACCCATACATAACAAAATATATATATAAGACCATTAGCACCGGGTGACTTATTTCATTGTAGTTTGGTCATGTACTTTTCAATATCTTCAAATATAATCAAAGAGTCACTTGTTCTTTACTATATTTTGTCACAGTCTAACATTTTGAAACCCAGATATACCACAGAGCAATGACGTCAGGTATATGCACTAATTAGCGTGCCACATAATTGCAAAAAAAAACCCACCTTCTAATATCACAGCAACATGCCGACGTGTGAACAAGCAGCCCTGGTATCTGCGATCACACTCCTGCTCAGCAGAGACTTCTCAGTCTCACATAATCAGGTAGAGTCAGATGTGTGAAACATCAAGACTGAGGAACAGCTTCTGTCCTCAAGGCATCAGGAGGATGAACTTCTCCAAGCAGAGATGTCAATAACTCCACGCTGTGCAGACAAGTACCGCTGTTAGATGAGACGTGTGGATCCACCAGCAAATTTTTTTTTAAATCTTAGAAATACATCTGTACATACAGTCACATTTTTGGAGCAGGAAACATAATCTGTAATCTGTGGCAATCCACAAAACTTCATATTCTGATTTTTTTGTAAAAGATTTTTTTACTGAGCACCTTAAGCTGATCCGCCCAATTTTCAGGAGCTCTTTTACTTTCTCCTCTCTCATTGTAGCTGAAGACACTGTCAGGAGTCTTGAATAATTATTTGCAATGGCAAAGAAACCATAACTGATTGGTCACTTTGACAAATATTATTATTTTTTACCTAAACAGTTTTATTCTAAAAAGAATTTAAAACTTAAGATGTTTCACGTTTAGCTTTAGCTGTATTGATCTCGGGGGAAAGTTTTCAACTGCTAGATCAGGGGTCTGAAACCTGCAGTTCCAGAGCCACAAGTGGCTCACTTAATATTATAACACAGTTCAATATTGCCATTTTATTGTTTTTTTAATTTTTTTTGTGCCCCTGTGAAAAAACACTGGCCCCACCTTGGCCCCCCTGGTAAATTTGGTCTAGAACCGCCACTGCTTAGACAGCAACACAAACACATTCAGCAATTCAACTCAAGCCCGGGGAACGTCCGGCTTTTCTCACGTTCCCAGCGATGTCTCGTTATGGCCTCATGAGAGGTGCGTGCCTTTTTCCTCATCTGGAACCACTACTCTGGCTGGCGAGAATACTGATCGTTGCGCAAGGAGCCTGGAAAAAGGCCTGCTGTGTTGTTGCTGTTTTTCATTCATTTTTTTAGAAAGCCAGAGCGGTCACAGATGAATACATCCAGCTGAAAAAGGAGAGCTGCACTTTAAAAGAGTGGCACGGTTAAAACTGTCACCTTGTTTAGAGTGACCAGTGTCAAAGGCTCCTGTGGACAACTCTGCCCGTCTGGAAGGAGATGTGTGTGGCCAGAGGGAGGCTGACAGGTCGTGGTGTGTGTGGAGCGGTTTCTGCCACCGATTGTTTTCTTACTCCAGGGGAGAGAACACAGGGGATGGGCGAAGGAACCGGAGAGTGAACGAAACACAAACAATACTGTAGGCAGATTACCGCTCTGGGAGAGACAACTATCTGGAATCTGCCTAGGGGGGATCCAGTCCTCCTCATGCTCCTCCTAATTGGTCCAAACGAGCTCCTGCCGCACGGACACACATTCCAGTTTCAACCTGGAAGCAGAGGAGGCAACTCACGCACAACCCCCCGGGGATGTGACACAGCGAGGAAAAGCAGGAGACTCACACGAGATGTGTAAGAGGGTTACACATCTCTTTGTTTTGTAAAATAAGGAGACTATGACTAATTGTTTCAAAGCATCTCCACACACAGTTTTACATACTGTATATCCAACCCAGTGAAAAACAAGCCCATATACTGGAGGAAAAAGCCCCTTGAATTAAATAAGTGCCATGGCACAGTGAAGGCAGTGCCAAATTATTCTATAAAATATGGGACAGCAGTGATATATGCCTAATTTGGTCAGGCAGGCGGCAAAGCGACCCTCACCAAGGAGCTGCAGGAATTTCTGCTTGGTGTCAATTGTGTTCTTCTGCTGCTAAAAACTCTTAGCCAGTTGGACAAGACTGCCACAGAGAGAGGGCTCCATACTGCAAACAGACCAGTATACTCACAGCGTAAGCTTGAGAAGGCAGCACAATGATCTGGGGCTGCTCATGGAGATAAATGAAAGTAAGGGATAGTCCCCAAACCTACAGCTGTCTGCTGGAAACTAAAGTGGAAGGATTTCAGTTTTTAGCATTACTGGGAGTCCAACTATACCCCCACCTCCTTTGTTATTTTATGTATTTGTTTACATTTGTTTGTTTTTCAATCTTAGGTTTTATGATGGATTTGCACAAAATAGCTCAACTTTGTGCTACAGTCGGTAGAGTACTTTTAGGTCTGAAAGCCTCATCTTTATGTCTTCAACACGCTTGTTGTCAACGTAGCAAAAACGGCTCAGTCTTTGTCTCGTCTGAATCTAAAACTGTTCTCTAGGCAGTATTTTGATGCCATTGTAGGAAGCTGCAAGTTTGAGGTGGGCTTTTGAAGATGCTGTCTTTGGAGCGGAGGCGTCGTTCTATGTCAGCAGCCTTGCAGATGTTAAACTGGCTTCAATGGGGGGGACTGGGACAGGTTTACTAGTACCGTTCAGCTCATCATAGCCTGGATGGTATTTCAGCTGTTTCAGAACAATAGGATGTACTTTATTTCACCTAAGGAGACAGTTTGGTTCAGATGACTAAAACATGGACAGAGTTGAATATTCCAACCAGCTGACGAAGGTTGGTTTTGATTGGATAAAAAGGAAAAAAAACACATTTATGGCCTATGTTTAAAAACGAGGTCCTTGTCAGAGAACCAGCCTGAACTTTGAGTATCCAGCCATAATTATGCCAGAAATGTGTATATACAGGGGAAAATAACTGCATAAATTCTCATTTTTAAAATTCAATGAAGTAATATATTGGAACTTGATCACTGCCAAGGGGAAACAAATAAAAGAGGTCAAATACATCATTAAGAATGCCCAGAATGATGATATTCATACCACTGAGGGGTAAACGTAGCTTGTTAGAGGCTGGCCAGCGCTGTGAATAACTAGGCTTATAGCTGTGGAGCCTTTAGCTAAATCCCGTGATGAAAGTCTGTAATTTTCTCAGTATCAATGTTGACATTGTTTATGATCTGAATTAGGTGCACTAAAACAACTTGTACACATTTATCAATGGGAAAGACCACCTCAAGAAAGCCAATAATTTGGATGTATGCTTAGTGGTTAACAAATGAAATGAAGACATTCCTGAATGATGACGCTGTTGGACCCGGCAAACATATACATTGCATGCTTTTTATTTTGAGTAAAGAAAACCACTCTGCTTCCTGAAACGCTCGCTAGAGAAGCAGGAAACAGACACATTTCAAAAACAATATTGCCTTCAAAATACAGATGTCAACCATCCCGCTCAAGTTCATTCCAGTTTTTCAAAAGGAGAATCAAGAGAGCCCATTTAAAGTGCAGGATTTCCATTTTCTGTGTTTTTCTTGCTTCCGATTAAAGTGGCATATAAAACCAATACAAGGTGCTGGAGTGAATACGGCTAAAGTTTAAAATCTGACGAACGACCACTGGTGATGTTAAAGAGGATTCATTCTCTCTTGTTTGATGTAAACAGTCCAAACCTAAATGTATTCCATTCAATGTAACAGATCCAAAATAAAAAATTAAAAAAAGGCAGCGTTTACTCAGATTTGGAGTTTGAAAAAGAATGAACGGTTGTGGATTATTTTTAATGAAGTCTGCCTCGTAAACAGAAGAGAAGGACGCTTAGAGACGGATGACGTCCTGGGTGTAGTTGGGCAATTTGACCTATGGAGTAAATTAAATGGCAAAAAGAGAAATTTTAAATAGAAAACAGGATGGTGTGTCATATATTCACAAAAGGTCATGAGTGACCTTTCATTGCAAGTACAATCTCCAGAGTCACAGAAGGCATTTAACAGTACTGTAGCACTCAGTATGGCATATCAAGGTGTGTTTGAGGCCAACTATGAGTTCTAGTGGTAGAGGAAGAGTTAGAGCCACAAAAAAAAAAAAAAAACACAGTCTGTTATAATTAGAGATAGCGAGCACAAACTTCAGTCATCCCAGATTTTAATAATCTTCCAGGGCGGACATCCCAGTCTTACAGTAGCACATGCTTCTAGATTGTCTTGATCTACCCCCCCTCTTCATCTCCCCGGTCCCTGTTGGGGGTCCCCGGACTTTCCTCCCGTTTCTTCGTGTGCACAGAAGCCGTCCAGCGTCAGAACTGTGGTCTTTTTCTGCTCTGTGACAGCAAAGGGCAGCTCAGGCCAAAAATAAACCGACCCTTCGAATCTTCAAATGTCTTTCTACGTCCAACACGGCCAAGCGGTGAAGTCCCCCAGGGGCGGGGGGGAGCATTTATTTGTCTGCGTGACTTTTACAACTCGGTGGGACACACGCTGCGGTCCTTGCAGCAGAAATAGTGCACAACCACGCCGTTGGGGTACCTGGCAAATGCACTGAAAGAGAGCCACATGAAATAGAGATTTATTATCTTCCTTCCCTTCCAGTGACTGTGAAGCATTAAGGAAGCTACAGCCTAGACTGAAACATGATCCACGGTATAAAGAACATAACCTGAAAGTGGTACTACTGTGCATCGCAAAGCAAAGCCCTTGATTCTTTTCCACATTTTCTAACGTTACAACCACAAACCTCATTTGATTATATTTTGGATTTTATGTGAAGTGAAAAGGAAATGATGCATTATTTTCAAAATTTTCACTTTAAATTGGGTTGTGGATCCATATTCAGCACCTTCTAAATCTATAACTAACGTCAGCATTACCCTGCAGCATTGCCTCCATCAGCTTTGGACACCTCCTGTAGAGACTGAACTTTTAGCTCTTTCTTCTTTACGTCTGTGAGCAGTAATGTTTACGTCTTGCTGCAGATTCCAAACTGGATTCAGGTCCGGGCTCTGACTGAGCCATTCGAACACGCCGAATATATTCTGATATAAACAACGGTAGCTCTGGCTGCGTGTTTACTTATTAAGTGACTACTGAAGGCTACTGGCTGTACTGGGTTTTAGTTTGGCGCTGATAAAAACTCATCACACTCAGATTTTTTGTGAAAAACAAACTGAAACTATACACCCTTAACATTTCACTTTACAACTATGAACGGCTTCTTGTTGGTCTATAAAACTCGTTCAATGTTGTTGCTGTAACGTAACAAATTGTAAAAAAGTTCAAGGGACATGAAAACATTCGGCGAGGCACTGCATCCCAGATTACAAAAATGAGATTCAGGAAATAAACCATAAAAAGCTCAATTTGTAAAACAGTAATTATTTTCATATTCATGATGAAATATGGGTATATGAGGTAGTGTTACCTATTTCCTATCTTCTTCTTACACACTCTGCAGGTTTTTTCATCGGTTATGATACATTTGACCTGCTGATGGAAGATTCGCTCCTCCTGCACCTGAAAGCAGACACAAAAATCAGCTTTAACGTCTTTCAGCCCAGTCAGACTTTTCTTCATGTCTGATAAAAACACAGAAAAACCTTAATCTTTGGAATCCAGCCAGCATCAGGTTTCTGAGGTTTCAGGACTATTTCTGAGCTCTATCCATCAAAACCTACCGCCTGTCGGATGAGCAGCACCTCACAACGCTCTTTACTAATACGTTTTAAAGAGAGTGGATGACGCACTGCATGAACGTCCAGTCCCCTTCAAAACAGCGTAGCAGATTCTGGTCTCCCTCGGGGCGTCACTTAGACGTCATGCCGTCCCTTTGTATTAAAATAATCTACCAGCGCAACATTTCCCAGGACTCACCCTGAGGAACTCGGCCTGCAGCAGACTCTTCAACACCTGGTTGCAGCGTTTCTTTTGGGCCTTCTCCTCCAGGACGCTCTCGAGGAAAAGCCTTATCTCCCGGATCTGAGTGTTCGCTGGGAGCAAATTGATAGCCTGGAAAAAACATTGACCGGAAAAATATTGTGTTTAAGAAAGAGAGAAAAAAAAAGCAAGGCGCACCAAAACAGCAAACCAGCTGACCAAAATATAATATTTTAAAAGCTAAATGGGTTATTTCTCAATCAAGGGAGGTCATTAGTATAAATAGATGACTAAATAGATTTTAATTTGAGAGACATTTTGGATACAGTAGCTTTGCTGCTTTTCATCAGTGCTGCCAGGTGCACCACTCTAAGGCAGCAGAGCAAAAAAAACAAGTCTGTGACTCATTCGTTATTCAAACCGCTATCTCTTATTCATAGCAAAGGTGCAGAAGTAAAGTTTAACTTTAAAAGTGCAAAACGTGCAAGAGGCGATTTACCTTGGTGGTGTTGAGCTTGCTGTGGTGCAGCTCCAGGACCTGCAGGGCTGCCTTCAGGTTGGCCTGAGGCTCAATGAGGTCCATCTTAATAGGCCCCAGGCAGTGGGCCTCAGGGGGGGACAGGTACATCCGCAGCAAAGACAGATAAACCTGCAAGGCAGAGTCCCGGCTGTTAATTCCTCCCTGCACCCAAATCTTTGTCCCATTTTAGTTAAATGAGATAAAGTTGAATTAGTTGGAGCTATGGCAATCACTGCTGGCTCATTCAAGCAGCAACCGAAGTGAGAGAGAGCAGGACTTCCAGCAGGTAACAGGAAGGCTGAACAGTCAAGGGGCAAGCTTGATTTGAACATGTTGGCAGCCTTTAGCAACAGAAGCCAAGGTAAGGCCAACGAGCAGGGAAAAACCCAGACACTGCTTTCACAAGATGCTACGGATCTAGTTTTAAAATGTTAGGACAACCATTTCACAGAGACCGCCTTCTCTAAATACAAGTTATGTGGTTTAGGTTTTGTCCCTGACATTAATAACTAGGGACCAGGAAGAGCAGAAAATTTTTTTATTTTCATAGTTCCTACGAATTATCAGATAAAATCAACATCAGCAAAATAAGACAAACTACAACAGGGAAACAGAAATTAGCCTCAACATTCAGATCTCTGTAGCTCTATTTAGATTCTTTCAGTCAAGACTGAGAGAAAAAACACATGATTTACTAGAAAGTGACTGAATAAAATGTAGAATAATAACATCTAGTTCACTAAAAAAAAAAAAAAAAAACAGAAGAGAGAGTAAACTCAACCATTTTCTGTCTGTGACTCAAAAATAATCTGTTTTTACCTCGTCTAAAAACAAATCCACACACTTTTCTTTGGGCTGCTACCTACTGCGGTCGTCACAGCGATCCACCTGCGTCTCCTCACTATCACTGCCATCCTCTCCTCTTACACCCACCATCTTAATGTCCTCCTTCACCGTCTCCTTCTGTCTGTGGGGTCCTCCTCTTTTCCACTTGCCTGGCATCTTCCTGTCCAACATCCTCTGGCCAGTGTAACCACTTAATGTCCAATCCACTTCAACCTTGCATTTTTTACTGTATCTACAAACCACCCAACCGCAGAGGTTCCTCCCACCCCCAACACTCAACGGAAACCTCAGAGTTACCATCTCTGCCACTTCCAGCTCAGCACTGTCCACTGTGTTAGTAGGATGACCTCAGGTACTTTAACCTCTTCTTGTTTTACAATCTCTTCTCCTTCTAGCTTCCCCTTCTCTCTGCCCTGCCTCATTCACACATGTATTCTGTCCTGCCACTGCTGGCCTTTCTTCCTCTTCTCTCTAACGCAAACCTCCACCTTTCCAAGTTCTTCCACCACGTACTACAATGTCATGTGCACACACCATGGTCCATGGAACCTCCTGCCTGATCTGATCCATCAACCTCTCCATGACGTCCGCAGACAGGAATGGTCTCGGAGCGGATGGCTGCTGTAACACCACCAGCAGGACCTTTGAGCCCATCCGGGACTTCCACAGCACACCTCACCACTGTCTCACTTACTACAACGGTCAGAGTAATAAATGCGTCTGTGTGACTGTTTCTAGGCATGAAACCAAACTGCTGCTCACCGACTTGTTGCAGAATTAATCAGTGCTAAAAGCTGGGGGGGAGAGGGGGTGTACACTTACGTCTTTATTTCCTTCCACTGAACTGTTATAATGGCGTTGGCAGTATCTATATAATAACATAGAGAGAAAAACAGTCAAAAACAAAAAAACAACCTGATTATTACACCAAAATGCTAAAAAAAAGTGCTAAATGCTAAAAGAAGAAGAAATGCTGAATTCTAACAGGTCAGACGAGTCACCTGCTTTCATGAATGAAAGAAAGAAAAAATCCCTTTAAAATGTCATTTTTGGTGACAAAATGATTGGGAGTCAGATGACATTTGCTCAACTTGAGTCCTGGGAGTTGCCTGATGGTTGCTGTTATGCGAGGTCGGGTAAGGCTTGGTGGTGTTTGCACAAGTACTCACTCTTCAGCCATGCGCGTGTCATTGAGAACGTGGACGTATATGAAAAGCGCCTGCTCGTGTTTACCCATGCGCCCCAGAAGCAGAGCCCGCTCCTCCAGCAACCCTTAGAGACGAAAAAACAAGGTCAGTGACGCAGCCTAAGACCTGCGGAAATAATGTCTGAAATATAGATCGACTAAATATGTCGACATTAAGCACAGCATTCTTTCAAACGTATGATCGTACATGCCCGTTTAGAGATTTAAAATAAATAAATATGTTATTGGAGAAGCATAATCTCACACTGAAAAACGGTTTATTTGAGCATTTATTTAGTGGTGAAAAAAATTCCCTGTTAAAAATGTCTTGTGTTGATAAACTCACAGTTAAGACAATTACTGGCAGAATCCATTTAAAATAAACATATCCTCAAGCAATTTTAAAACATCTACCTTACTTTTTGAACTAAGTGCTTCGAATTATTACTCAATGACTCTCTGTTTTCTCTGAGATAGTTATTTTATTATTATTCTATTCAATTTTATTTCATACTTTTTGCAAAACAGCATTCAGTCTTCTTTGGTAGAAGTTTGTCAGCGTTGCATATGGTGACAAATAACAGAGTGATATTATAAACTAATGTATATAGCGACATAAAGTTATAATAATATATATATAGTATATATATATATATATATATATAGAGAGAGAGAGAGAGAGAGAGAGAGAAAACTCTCTGAGAGAGGAGAGAGAGAGAGAGAGAGAAGAGAGAGAAGAGGTGGAGATAGAGAAGAGAGGAGAGACTAGAGAGAGAGAGAGAAAGAAGATAGAGAGAGATAGAGAAAAAGAGCAGAGAGATCGAGAGAGAGAAAATAGAGAGAGATTAGAGATATAGAGAGGATTATAGATATATATATATATTATCTACTCGATATCTAGATCTAGATCTCTTCTATCTAGATATTATATATATAATATCTCTATATATTAGGGCGGGCAAGATAAAATATTTAATCGCGATTAATCGCCCCGATTAATCGCATTGTATTTACAAACTCCAAGAATGATTCAAAAGTAGTGTAAAGAGCACTTTTATTTTAATGTTCTGCTGCCATATGAACAAAAAGTGTTGTAACATTGTAGCACTTATTTTATACTGGATATTTTTAACCCCATCTATTGAATTTAGTGCACTAGTTGATATATATATATATATATATATATATATATATAGATATTATATATATATATATATAGATAATATATATATATATATATATATATACTATATATATATATATATATATATATAAATAACTAAATAAATGTATAATTCATGTCTCTGGTTACTCTCATCATCCTCCCCTAAAGTAGTAATTCCCAGCCTTTTCAGCCTGTGACTCCCAAAATAATAGTGCCAGAGACTGTCGACCGCCTTTTGGGCATCATTTTATCAGAACTCTTACAGCACAGTCTTTGCTGCATGGCTCAGCAGGACTCTGTTTTTTCCCCAACACTTTTGTACAAAACACACACGGCAATCCTCGAGGGACATTTAATCTACACAACAATGATGAAGCAAATATTTGTTTATGCTTTTTTAGTCAAAAATCGAGCACAATAATGAGGAGATTTCACTGATGTTACAACAATAAGTAACCCTAAATGTCATTTATGTTTGTTAAAGAATGATGACAGAGAGGAAAAGGGACCTCCTGAAATACTCAGCACAGTGTTCCAGGCTTCCAGCAGTGTTGTCACGTCCGCTTATTATCATTGATTGACTTTGGGCTTGTTTATTTATAATGTTTACAAGGTAGAGGTAATAGAGCTAGTTGCTTCTTTCTCCCACAATAGCTGGCAACACTTGGGTTGTTTCCTGACTAGCAAGCAAAACATTTTCTAAAGGCCACGGTCTCAGCACAAAGGAATAGAATATTCTTCTCACAAGGTTCCACTGCAATGTAAAAGTTAAAGTTTAAAAGTCAATTATCCTTAAATAAAACATATCCCCTCAAACATCCAGCGCTGCGCACGTTTGTCATGTCCCTCTGAGTTAGTTCTAACGTCAAACAGAGGCCATGTTTGGAGAAGGACCAACTAATCTGGTCCCTATAGAAATAGAGGAGGATGTTGAAGGAGGTAAAACAGATCTCTAAATATTACTGTTATAGCTGAGCAAATAGTGATGTCTTGGATTCAAAAAGCCTCTAAAAACAACTAGGAACGAACTATAAGACAACCAGCTGTCTGGGAGTGACGCCAGAAAATGTCCTTTTCTGTCCTACAATCGCAAACATGTGGAATTTGCTGAACTCAGCTGGGTGGGAGTGGCAGCCTAGTGGTTAGGGAGCTGGGTGTTTGCATCTTGGAGAGGCTGCAAATGTCGCTGGGTCAAAACCCAGTCTGTCACTCTGGGTCCCTGAGCAAGACCCCTGACCACAGATTGCACCACTCAATGTTGGCAGCACACAGCTCCCTAATAGCGTTAAACGCAGAGACTAATTTCCCCTTTGTGGGACTATAAAGGGAACTATTTATTTATTTAATATGTGTATTTCTAAGAATCGTATACTTTAGTCAGAAAAGGTTAAAAGTGAGCTTTTCAGCAAAAACCAATACAGTCAGGTTTCGTTTAGAGGTGAATAGTAAAATGGAAATATATAGTAATTGTAATATCAGTGATGCTGCTTCACAAGGGTTGTTTGTGAAGCAGCATCGCTGATTTTGTTAAAAACTATTTTTTATTCAAATGAATTTTCTTTCAAATGAATAAATTCCCTCCAGTTAAATGTTGATATTTGCTCAGGCTGAGGTTGTGCGACGGCAACAAAGAGGGATTTTCCGAGCTCTTTGAACATCTCGACGAGGACACCAACGCATGTCTTTGTGTCTGCATAACGGCAGCAGAGCTTTAAAATCCCCTCCTACCATCAAAAGGAAAGTCGCTGATGAGTCTGGCAGGTTCGTAGCTGGTAGAAATTTCCAGAAACGACAGCAGTTTGTTCCTGAAGCCTCCCAGTTCACCTTTCTCCTGGCCGGCAGGAACAGCAGACGTCCCTACACAAACACAAACACAACACGTCTCATTAGCATTGTTAATGCTGCGGAGGATATTAACAAGTCAAAAGAAGTTTATAACTCATACTGCATTATTTCTGTAGGAACACCCGCTGTTGTTCAGACATGTTTATGGTGCGTTTTATCCATTAAGCATGGCAAAGCAGAACATCAGCAGAAACAGTAGGCTATGTCATTTATTTCATGCTGCCTGTAATAACTTAAAGATAAATTTGTCGTATCATTTTACCACTGAGACCCACAATTATCACAAAAAGACATGTTGCTGTGCTGTTGTCTCTGGCTGCAATTTGATTAATGGAGACCAGCTGATAAACGCCGACAGTTTGTTTAATCAGCTATTTTAAATCACTTTACAAACACTAGAGGACAATCATGCATACAAGACCTGAACGGACCCTGCAGGATTGATTCAAAGCTTCTGGAAGAGCATCAAAATAAACAAAGAGCTTGGATTTGCCTGGCAACAGGCAGTGATGTGCTTAGAAAACACATTTTTCATGAGAGAACAATAACTAAGGTAACACCCCCCCCAACATTTATTGATTTCTCAACATTTTTGAAGGGGATATTAAAAGCTCCTTGCGCTGAAATTTAAATGTTAATTCATGTTATCTTACTATTTGAAAGAATGACCAATGCTAAAATTGCATAAACAAGCAAAAAAAAAAAAAACTGCTGGCACGCAACGTCAGTGCTTCTCATCTCTACAAATGGAGCAAGATCATCTTCAGGAAAAACAGAAAACGTGATGAAATCGCCAAAGATGAATGATGCACTGTTTTCAGACTTCTAAGTGCCCATGAGCATCTGGGAACTTCAGGAAGTAGTCACCTTCTGGCAGTGAGTTGAGGTACTGTTTCATCAGGCCTTGAACCCTTCTCAGATACAGCTGAATAAGCACGTTATGGAACTCGGGGCCCTTCTCGTCCCACTCGTAAATGATGTGCTCCAAATACGGGATGGCGAGCTCCTGAAAGCCTCCCTTCAGGAACTGCAGCACTTTGTCTCTGGGCAGGGTCTCCACCTCGGGCAGATCTTCAGTGAAGATCTAGAAAGGAGACATGTTATGCAAGTCAAGATAAAACAGGACATTTAGGTCAGGGTAATGTGAATTTCCTGTGCTTTTGTGTCATGGTGGTTCAGGGAGCTGAGATACAAAAAGTAGGGAATCAATACGTATTTGATATATTTTTTTTAATATCTGTGCCCACCTTCAAGCCATCCTCAGGACAGATCTTGAGCACCCAGGGAGAAAACTCGAAGATTATGCCCAGATTTTCTGCTCCTGTGTATAAGAGAGAGGAATTTCTAAACAATGTCCATATTAGTTTATAAAAAAAATGTAAATCTATCCAGTTCTAGCCATACAGAAGACTGGTATCTTGGAAAAAATATTTATTAGAATTTATATTGCTTAATTTCACTTTGGTTTGATATGATGGATGGAACTAGTCTCAGCACAATATTTGAAAAAATGAAACTTAAGAGGCAGCAAAGGACTTTGGTTGAGACCCGGGTGAGCTAAAATACAGTTGCTGGTCATATAATTAGTCATGAAAAAGTGAATTTGTTTCCCAGTAATCCCATTCAAAAAGTGAAACTTGTATATTATATTCATTCATTACACGCATACCGATTTATTTCAAGTGATTATTTATTTTAATATTGATGATTATAACTGACAACTAATGAAAACCCTAAATATTTCCGTGTTGTTGAGTGGTGGAAAGACGTTGGGAAGCAAAACTGTCGGCGCTCCAGATTCAACCTTTCTGTTCCAAACATTAAAAGAGCTCAAAATTGTTATTTATTCAGTAAAGTTTCAACCACATACAGAACCGGTTGCAAGTCCAGCCTGGGCGCTCAAAAGACAGACAAACTAATAATACTGCTCTGTTTACTTTTTTTTTTTCTTCTTCTTCTTCTTCTTCTGTGGTTTTTTAGGTGAATTTGATAACTGTGCATGTCAGAGTGGTTCTATTCTGAATAAAGCCAGGTGCATATATACGCACATTATGATTGGATTAATTGATTGTCTGCCCATATAAAAAGGGTACAATCTGATTCTTTTTTGTTTTTTAATCCAAATACAATTCAATCCAATTGTAAAATTTTGTGCATGTAAACATAGCTAATATATTTAGATAATCATAGTGGTGGCTCCTCAAAAGATCGATTTCAATTTGTTTCCTTTTCCTTCCACTTCTAAAAATGAAAAACGTTTTCTTTGTCTATCACGTATAATCCTGTGGTAGCGACATGGCAAAATGTAGAAGAGCTCAAGAGGCATGAATCCTTTTAACAAGTCAAATGGAAGTCCTCTGAAGAGGATTCTCACCGAGTCGTTGGAGGTACTGGACGGTCCGCTCATGACCTTTCAGAGGAGAGTTGGCCTTGGTGGACTGGTCCAGCAGGACCTGCAAAGCTGAAACAGGGCAAACGAAGAAAGAATTAGTAAAGGGAGGGGCAGAACAGAAAGAGTAAATGCATGATTAGTGATTAATACTGAACAGCAGCATGTCCAGCATGTCTACAATGTTAGCTGGTGGCAGCGAACAGCTGCTTTTAATCGGCACATGGACTCGGAGGCAACGTGAACAGCCTGACATCACAAGCGTAAATCACAGCAGGCTAATTAGGACCAGCTGTGCCCAGAACATCCAGAACGGACCGAAACCGGGCGGATCAGAACTGCTCTGGATGACGAATGAACCACATGCAGGAAACCTCCTGTGAGACGAACTGTGTGGCCTCATGGAGCCGACTCACAGGCCCCAGGATACAGCTTTGTTACTGGTGCCCAGTGAAGTTGTTCAGAACGGACCAGCTGTGCTTACAGCGGCTGAACTGGGCAATTCTGAGCAAAGACGTTTAAACAAATGATCTTGTGCACAAACTGGAACAAAATCAGATAATAGCTGACAAATGTAGGGTAGGGCTGGCACCAAATGGTCTGACATTCAAAGCTTTAATTCAAGATGGAGAGAAAGAGGATCATGAAACAGATAAATTGTTCAGCATTTCACTGTCATGCTGAGGCCTGCAACAAAGAAACACAAACAACTCACACTGCGACAGCGGTTATATTTCAGATGATTCTTTGTCCAATAAACACTGACTATTACCGGCAGTCGTTTTCTTCCTGAACTGAGTGATAATCTGAAAGGGTTCAATACGTTTTACCACTGCATTTGGCTGTTTGATATAAGCAAATGTTTAATGTAATATGTCCTTAATTGCTTAAACATGTTCTTAATTGATTGATTTTTGTAAACCCAAATTTATAATATTATAAAAAAATACAAAAGATTTTTTTTCCAGGAAACAGTGATTTTTAAGGCTTTTCAGATGTACTACTGGGACCAAAGTAACGCATAATCAGGCAGATGTTTTTGTTTTTTTTGCAGAGAAATAAGCTGCGTTTATCCTACTTTTCCCATTTGTGATTATATACTTGAAGCGACCTCAGTTTCAGAAACAAACTTTTACAAACGGTTACAAGAAAAGTGTTAAAAGCGCCGGTTTCACAACAATCTAACTTTAAAGGTATATCCATCAGCAGCTGCTTACCTTTCTGGTGCAAGCCCTTCTTTTCGTAGAGAATAATGAGCTCACTGTACTTCTGAGACTTCTTCAGCACATACTCGCTCTCCTCAATGTGGCAGTGGTTGTTCTCCAGGCGGAGGAGGGGAGAGACGAGGGCCACGTTGGTCTGAGTAGAACAGTTTTACATCAGTTTTAGTCATCCAGGACTACTTCTGCTTCACGAGATCGGCTAAACGACCTAGCGGAGAATAATGCCAATCTAAACACAAATGCATAAAACTTGCTTTGTTGGTGAAGTTTAATTATTTACAATGTTAAAGCTATAAAGCTTCAGGGATGTCGGAGCTGTGCTGCCTTAAACTGTAACTCTGTGTTGCATCTTCCAGCTTCACAGCTGATCTACCAAGGAGGTCCTGTACTGTTGCACATAAGGTTCTCTTATCGCAGATTAATTATTAATGGAGACACACCATCTCCATGGAGACAAGGCACAGGAAATTGAAATTAGCCTTACTTAATGATCAATAACTTCATTGATTAGGTTTACTGGTAGTTATACACACAGACTGTGTGACTTATTACTATACTTGTTCAGGAAATATTTCAGAGGAAGCAAATTGCACAGGTGAGAGAGCAATGCAGAAGCCTCCCCTCCCCCCGAACATGTCGCCATCTCGTCACGTTACAACCACAAACGGCAGTTTTTAGTGGTTTTATATCACAGACCGGCACAAAGTTGTGTAACTTTGTGAACTGGAAGAAAATGATACATGGTTTTTGAATTTTAAAAAGCTTTAAACGTGTTGTTTTAGTTCAGACAAACTTGATGTTAAAACGCCAGAATGAAATTAAGGGCAACAAATGCTTTTAGATGTCACCTACTAACTTATTAAGTGACATCCAAACGAAACATAACAAGGCACACCACCCTGAACAGATGACAGGAGTGAAACACGGGGATGCAGCTTCATGCTGTGGGGATGTATTTGTTGTGCAGGGCCTTGGATGCTGGTCAGTGGTGATGTAACATGGATGGGACAAAATACAGGGCCTGGAAGAGGCTGCGCACCTGAGGCTGGGGGGATCAGGCCAGCTCCCCTCAACATACAGCCAGAGTTACAACAGAATGGCTCGGATCAAAGTATTCTCATGTCTTAAAATGACCCAGTAGAAGTCCACATCTACACCTAATTCTTAATGTGTGGCAATATGTGAAGACGTATGCTTACAGAAACCCTCCATCCAATCTGGGGGAGCTTAAGCCATTTTCCAAAGAAAGACAGCAGAACATTTCCGTTTGTAGATCGGGACATGACCGACCAACTTTAACTGCAGTGAACGATGGTTCTACAAAGTTTTGACTCAAGGGGGCTGGGTACAAATGTATGCCACACTTTTCAGATTTTGTATTGGTAAAACATCTTTTAAACCACAAACTTTAGTTTGTGGCTGTAGTGTGACACAATGTAAAACAAATTCTAAAGGGTATGAAGAGCTTAAATATTTGGACACCCCCTTTTACCTCCTAAAGCTCGTCAAGAGAATGCCAAGAGTGATGAATCAAAACAAAGGGGGGCTATTTTGAAGACTAAGATATAAAGGACACATCCATTCATCATCTGTGCCTGCTTATCCTTGTGGGCTGCTGCAATATTGTTGCAGGCTGGTACCCATCTCCACAGGTCATTGTCTGAGAGGCAGAATACAGAATACAATAGGATGTTTTGAGTTTTCAACCAGATTATAAGGCACATTAAATATCCTTCCAACAGGGTAATATCACTCCACACCTTCACGTGGACAGCTCTCTCCTGAGAGGGAGAGCTATCGGTCTCTGTTGGGAGGACATAGTAGTTGGACTAAACTGCCCTGTTTTAACATATGGCCAAAATAAACTTCACTTCACAATATTGAATTAACCTACATGGTTTATTGTTGCTAGCGCATACTCCCGGCGTGGGCTGCCTTATATGAATGCACTTCTAGACATTACAGTCAGGCAGTCTTGTAGACAGCTCAGAGGTCCGATCAGGTAGTGACACAGTGTACTGTAATGCTCCAAATAGCCATTGAGCGGAGCGACTTCTTTGCTAACCAAAGTCGTACTTACAAATTTTGACAGATTTTTGAGCACATTGTACCAAATAAAATCAGTCAGTAAGCACAACAAGTACAGTAATCATATAAGGTGCACTGAATTATAAGGCAATTTCTGAGAAAATTTGGGGATTTTTAAGAACGCCTCATAGTCTGAAAAATACGGTATTGTTTTTGTTTGCCACATAATTCTATGTACTTTATAGTTTTGATGTCTTCCCTATGTATCTACAACGTAGAAAGGAATAAAAATAAGGAGAATTAATTGAATAACAAAGGTGTGTCCAAATACTACCTGGTAGTGTATATAAATAAGAAGATGCTAGGAGTCACTTAGTTTTGAAGTAAGACAAAAAGCCAGTGGTCTTACATGCAGATAACATTTCAGCAACGTGGTGTCAATGATCTGCAGGAGCTTTTTGCGGCTTTTAATGGTCGGCGTGCCCTCCATGAGTGGTGACGTTGTAGAAGGGTCGGAGTCGTTAAGCTGTTTCACGAGGTGGCTGCGTTTCTATGAGGATCAAAACAAACAAAGCAAAGAAAAAAAGAAAGTTTGTATGATGATTTTATTTTAGCACAATTTATGTGATCTCAACATTGAAGTGAACTTTATATACAGTTCACGCAGCACTTAAGGTTTTCCACATATGCAGGCTGTTTTTTTTTTTTTTTTTCATTCCTTTGTTGCAAACACACACCTGGGTAAGGTAATCAATAAGGGCCACATGAGCTTTCTCCAGTTCGGCCCCAGACAGAGTAGGCAGAGGGTTGGGGTAATGCAGCTGTTTGCGGAAGTCCGATGGGAGTAAGTCTGGGTATAGTCCAATCACGTGTGTAGGATCTGCCCATCACAGAAGAAATTTATAAAATATAAGATTTTCATGAGCATTATAAAAGATACTCAACATGTTACTACAATAGAAAAAAAGCTGAGTCTCCTGTGATATCAGCCAATTGGAGCGTAACATTTTTTTTTTTTTAAGTTGAACAATATTGAACAGATGGGATGTGACACGTGAGCTTACAATGCATAAGACATCTATTACAATAAGCAACAAATCAAACAATGGGAATTAATATCTGGATATATGCTGATGACGCAGTTACAAATATGCATCCAGAATTGATGCAGCAAAAGTAAAAATAATTCCTTCAAGTTCCCCATCTGTGTTTAGTGATTGGCAAGTTCAGTTTGTGACAGAAAATAAACAAAGTTTCAGGTTGGGAAAAATAGATGCTGTATTTTTTTTTACAAAGATTTGACCCATTTGTGTCACGATAACACCCCAGTCTGTTGGGACAAAGAAGTCCTACCTGTGCCAAGTTTGGCAAACACCTGCATGGAATCATCAAATTTCTTCTGGCAAAACAGGTTGAAGGCGTACAGGTTCTGGATGTGATGTATCTGCTGCTTCTTATCGCCATCGGAATCGTCCTTCATTTTCTGAAAGAAAAAAAAAAAGATGCTATATAAAAAGGAGAAAAATGCAACCCAAACTTGATCTGGATTGCTGCTTGGAGAGCATTGAAATTCAAGGAGACTCCTGAACGACTCTAATTACCCTTCAGAGAATCCTCCTTAATAACTAGACTGCTAGAAGGCGTGATGATACAAAGCTTAAGGCGTTTTACCCTTTAGATGACTGCCTCTCATCCAATGGACGTTATATTGTGTTTAAGCAACAGGTAGATTGTATTCTTGGGGGGAATAAAATGTAAAATTAGTATTTCTTGTGCTTACTGCGAGCTGAAGAGCCAGCTCAAACTGCTTGTCCTGCAGTAGCTGCCGGATCTGGCTGGCTATGGACACGGGCACCAGGCGCCAGACAAAGTGGTTGCTGGCTACGTACACAATGTTTGGCCTGTGGCAGGAGAGAAAACATTTTAACTGCTGGCACGCAACATCACTGCTACTCTTCCTCTCTACATACGGACCAACATCCTCTACAGGAAAACCAGAATACGAGATGAAAGCCCGAAAGATGAATGATGCATTGTAAAAAAATAAATAAAAAGGTTGTTACAGAGAACTAAAATAAATAAATCAGTGCAGACTTATTGCTAAGATCACCTCCTTTGGCCTGTGGTTATTTGGGGGATTCGTATAACTTTGCAGTTTTGGTTGTTTCATACTTACTGAGGTATGAAATAAAGCCCTCTGCCAAAAAGCCATTTTGTGCTGACCATAAAAAAAAAAAAATACACTCCAGGGGACATTTTGTCCCTGATTTTAAAACTGAACATTTTAAATTATTTTCTGTATTTTATTTATAATCTGCTGAGAGGAAATGAAATTATTTGACTCCAATAACTAATATCTACCAGCAGAAGATCAATTAAAGTGACTTTAGTCTGATCTGGGGTCAGGATCTGTCATATTTCATTAGACTCACACGACTAACAGAAGAAGCAGTATAAAGAGAAATGGAAATGGGGAGTATTACAATGTTTTCAGAAAATGATGTACAATCAAACTGAACTACATCAGACATTTGAGTGTTTGTATGAGTGTTTATAACCAGAATTCTTGAAACTCATTTACGACCACCTTAAAAATAAGGTAGCGCTGCAGAATACAGGGTTTCCTAACAGTACAGAAGACAAGTGGCGCATGCTTTGTTTTCAGCAGGTTACACTATTGTTACAGTTTCTAAACTGGTCTCTGTTAAAAAAAAAAATATTAGGGCAGCTTTATCCAATTCAAAATGCTGCTGCCAGAATCCTGAAAAGCAGCAGTCCTTCAATTACTGCATTTATTCCCTGATGGTCTAAAGTGCTGAGCAGTCCTGGGCCTGAACACATTTCATAGTTTCTGGTCGGGTCTAACCATATAGAAGCCTCAGGCCATCTGAGACCTGCTTGCTCAGTCCTCCCAGGAGGAAAACTAAACAAGTTGAGGCAGCATTCAGAGTCTACACCTCTCAAAACCTGAGATGTGCAGAAACTATATGCTCCTTTTTAAATCAGGACTGAAAACATTACAGTTTAATGCAGTTAGCCTATAAAGCCCAACGACTACTTTATCAGTGCTATCATGTCCCAGTTGCTTATTTGCTAACATTTTGACATTGCCACGTTTCTTTCTCTGACGTCACTACATTTTATGTTTTCATGCTTTGATGTGTCTTTTTGATCAGTAGCAGTGGTGAAGGAAGAAATGTCAACATGTACGTAATGACGTGGGGGCATGAAGTGGTGCGGCAGCAAACTGACCCAATCCTTTTTGCTTTACCAGCTATTTTGTGTCTATTAATAATCGCAGCATCTAAATAGCAATTCTTAAGAATAAGCTAGGGCTGATGTAAAAGCTGTTTTTCAGAATGTAGCAAAACAAAATTTTATTTTCCTTTGGGAAATACAAAAAAAAAAAGAAAAAAAAATCACAAGTCAGAAATTTTATCTTGAAACATTGTGTTCAAAAAGGAGGACTGAAACATTTTCTACAACAAAGCAAACACATCATACTGGCTGTTTTTTTCACTTCTATTCTCCTGTTTTGTCTTTTTTTCGCTGTACTTTGTGTCTCACCCTGCCGAGGTGATGAAACGCGGTCTTTGCAGCTCCACGTTCTGCACCAGCAGCCGGGGTTCTGGGGTCCGTATCTCCACGTACCGAGGGAGCACTGCAATGATGTAGGGAGGCTGGTGCTCTGTGGAGATGCAGAAGACCTTTAGATTTCTTTTTATTCATATAAAGCAACCTTTTCAACTTAAAAAAGGGATTACCATGAGAAGAACGGCTGGTAACCAGAGCTAAACAAGGTGTTAACAAAAAAGATTAGACAGAAATTGATGGTTGTTGTCATTCTGTTCTAGCACCAAGCACCAGTAAAAAAAAAAAAACTCAGATTCACAATCAGTGAGGCTACTAGATCTGCAAATCCAGCTATGAGGCAACTGCTTAGTCACGGTTTTGTTCAGGTATGAGGCAGATGATGCACACTGGGGGACAAAACAAAAAAACAGGTTCTTCTTTATAGCAGCAGTTGGGACGGTTCGCTTAAACGGATTCAAGACCTGTCCAGCTCGCATCCGCCTCTGCACGCCAACACGGCTCAGTTGACGGAAGGAAGATGAGGAAATTGAAAGCTGTATAAAACCGGTGCTTGGAGGCTTCATTTCCTCTTGTTATTTTTCCCTTCTGTATTCCAGTGAACAGAAACAGCATCTAAAACAACCAAAAGAGCTCATCCCGTCACAGACCTGCGGTGAATTAGTCATGAGCTAACATCTCATCTTCTGACACGTGGAAGCTAAATCTGTATCCAGACTGCTCGGACTACTCAAAGAGGAAAGAGGCTTTAAAGAGGAAAAAATTATTATTATGAAAAACAGGAAGAAAAAAAAAAGAAATGACGGCTGGATTACAACCGGCAGAGCAGTGGCAAAATGTTTAGAGGGATTAAATGTTTAGAGACATCCACAGAAATACTATGACTAAAAAGGCTGGGATACTTCACAAGCGCATTATTATCATGAGCTGAAACCAAATGTTTAAGAAAGTTTAGTTGGGGGAAATAAAGTCAGGGTTAAAGTTGGGCTGAAATACAAAATGACACAAAACAGTGTTCAGCATACAGTGCCTTGAAAAAATACCCATGCTCATGGAACTTTTCCCCTTTCTTTAGTTATATAACCAAAACCTTTGTGTTTTATTAGGATATGATGAAGTAACACAAAGTAGAGCATAACTTAAGACGAGGGAAAATTATACATCAGGGTTTTTTTTTTTTTTTTTTTTACAAACAAAACTCTAAAAAATGAGGGGCATATTTATGTTCATGGCCATTTATTCTATTGCCCTTAAATGAAATCAGTGTAACCAGTTGCCATCAAATTCGTCTATTGAGTCATTAGAGTCCAGCTTTGTGTAATTTAACGTCAGGACAAATCCATCTGTTCTGCAAAGGCCTGAGAGGTTCGTTAGAGAACATTAGTGAACGAACCCCATCAGGAAGGCCAAGAAACAGCAGAATGATCAGGGAGAAAGTTCTGCAAAGCCATATCCCAAACTTTGGACATTATTTGGACTACTGTTTAACCATAATCTGAAAATGGCCAGAGTATATTAGTGAAGAAAATCCGTTAGAGGCTGGAAGAAAATGGAGAAGGGAGGGGGAGGTCGACCCTCAATGACGTTAAAGAAATAAGACGACACAAGAGACATAGAGCAGAGCAAGAATGGAAAGCTTTAGATCAAAGCGTGCTCATGTCTTTGAATGGTCTAGTCAAAGCCCACACCAAAATCCAAACGTGAATCTGTGGAAAGAACTGAGGCAACAATTAAGGTACACATGCGCTCTCCATCCAGTCTGTCTGAATGGACAAAAACTTCATCCCCCAGATGTGCAAAGCTGGCAGAGACTCGTGGCAGAGGTGGCTTGACTAAACATTAACTCAGAATACTTAAAATCCCAACAGAGTATGTGAAATTTGTGACGGTAGCATGACAGTGAAATAGAGCACTGTAGCGATAGGAATGAAAGTCATGCTTAAACCTGAGCTGATTTAAAATAACTTATATAGCAGTGCACAAAGTGTGCATACATTAGAGCTTCACTCTCACTGTCCACCATCAGCTCGCCGCTGAACCTGAAGCTGGTGCATAACCATTTCCTCTTGTGGTTTTTCAGTTTACTTGCACAAGCGAGCCTGTTGATGATAAATAATTCGACTTGTTTAGAACGGTATGAGAAGTCGAGGCACACACTAAATAACGTTGACTTTATATAATTATGGAATTCAAATGCTTTGTTGTTAAAACACAACAGATGATTGCACTAGAGCGGTGTAAAAGGGTGCTATTAGGGCATCGTGTTTATCAAATACAAACCACAGCCCATCACGTTGTGAAGGACATTTATTGTTCTTCTTTTTATTTGGAAAGCACTTTCTTTTCCAGTAGTAGCTCTGAGCCACATAGACATTTAGGCCTTTAGCGTCCGTGCGTCCTTCCATCTTTGCCGTCTCTTCTGATTCATATCAAACATCAGTTAGAGTCGCTGAGTCTTTCCTTACCCATGGCAATAGGGATATCGGTCCAGTTCAGGGCGCACTTCTGCGTGCAAACTCCTTCTTCATTAAGCACCACAGTAAGGTCATCCTGCCCAACAGCCACCTTCCCATCAGCCAGTGGGGCAACCAGAGGCTCCAGCTGCTTCCCTGTGGGGAAGAGCTCCTTGATGGAGCCGCGGCCATCCAGCTAGTTAACAGCGGAGAGAAGGGATTAAGAACCTAATAATATCTCACACGCTTCAATGTTAGAGCAAAATAACCTTTGAGATATCTAACACAAACAAGAAGATAAAAACTTTCAGCAAGACATACCCGAATAAGGTAATAGTCCCGCTTGAAACCAACACAGATTGAATTTTCACACCAAGCCATGGACTTTGGAATATCCGGCACGCCCAAGTCGCCCTGAGACACAGAAACAAAACACTCAGATGGCAAAAACACACCGGGTGGAATATCTTAATCTGAATCACACACACCGGAGACTCACACATTAGACATCATTGAATTTACCTGCAGCTCATAGAACTCTCTGTCCTTCCAGTAATACAGCTGCAGCTTCCTTTTCACTGCCACACACATTCTGAGGCTTTCCTCTCCTGAGCTCGATTGCTGAAGATTTAAGAAAATACAAAAAAAAATAAAAAAATAAAATTAAATAAACAATTTTTTAACTTTGGACATCACTAAGAAAGTCGCAAATCTAAGTGTCTCTATATAAAAAAGTCCAGAAAGCTTTAAAATTATTGTATTTATTCTCAGTATTCTCAGTACCCTGTTGATGTCTTGCTAACAGCTCGTTTTAAATATAGAAAACAAACATTCAGAGGTAAGCAACAATGAATCATAAGAAACAAAGTCTTTTTCAAATTTGGAAATATAAAAAGGAAGCTTATGTCTAAAAAGGAAGGCTGATTTAGCTTCCTTGTTTTGTGTCCCACTAACGGTTCTGCTTTCAGGTTCCTACTCGGCACAATGGCACAAACTGAGAACTTTTTGACCGCGCTCTCCAACAACCATGGGTTAATATTCTTTTTAAAACTTGTAATTGGAGAAAATATATAAAAAAACAATTACTTCTAGTGCTCGAAAAAGTATTCATAGATCTTAAAACTCATTCACAAAAAGCAATGTATGTTATTGGAATTTAACGTGACGGACCAGCACTGTCAAGTAGAAGGAAAATATGTCACTTTTTAACTTTATACAAATAGTTCTGAAACATGCAGCTTTAACCCCATTGGTCAGTGTCATAGAGCCAGCTCTTGCTGGAATTACACCGGCAACGCTTTTGAGGAGAAAAGAGAGAAAAATCCCCGCCATTCTTAATTGTAAAAAAGCCTAAACTCAATCAGATTGGATGGAGATTGTCTGTGAACAACTTTTAAGTCTTGTCGAAGATTCCTAACTGGATTTAGGTCTGAACTTTGACTAGGCCATTGTAACACATTAACATTAACTGTAGCATTGTAGCTCTGGCCCTTAGTGTAGCATTGTTGCCCTTTTAGCCCAGTCTCAAGTCTTTTACAGCCTCTAACAGGAATACCGTTATGTTTAGCTCCGTCCATCCTCTCATCAACTTTGATATGCGTTCATATCCCTGCTGAAGGAGAGCAGCTCCACAGGATGATTCTGCCACCACCGTGTTTTCCTATGGCAGTGGTGTGTTCAGGTTTCAAGTAGCTCTATACTCTTCCTCTTTCTGACTGTTCAAAAATGTTCAAATGTTCAGACTTGTTACATTGTTTTATAACCTAACCTTGCTTAAACTTTTCCACAACTTTGTCCCTGACCCTCATGTGTTGAGCCGTGTTTACGATTCCATTTGTAACGTAATCTTGTAATGTAGTGTAATCTAAGAGATGTTCATAGAACGCATCTCATCCATCACATAAAACACACTTAAGTTTTGTTGTAGTTTCACAAATAAAAAAAGAGTAGATATGCTCTTCCTTTTGCCAGGATATCTAAGCCATTCCAGCTTTAACCAACTACTTATGTGTTAACATCTCGGACAAACCAACATGTTGAAACGGGACAACATGACGTCCGTATTGACTATCAGATAAGATTTAAGCTTCATAAAAGTTGGACCTGAGCATTCATCCTCAAAGCATGCCTATGATTGTCAAGATGGCGGCATGGGCTTCTGTCCTCATTTTCTTATCCTTCATTTTTTATGAAAAATTCTCCAAATCCGCCACGCCTGTGTTTTTTTTTTTTTTTTTTAATCAGATACTGAACTCTTTTAAACAGTTAGGGCAATTTGGACCATTAGAGCAATCTTTTAACGTATAAGGAGAAGGATCAAATATCTCCTAATGCACCTCATAAATCAACCATTAAGAAAACATCTCTAATGAGCAGAGAGCTTTTTTGCACAATTATGTTGTATTTAGGCTATACAAAATGTTTTTGCTGGGCCAGAGGAGGCTTTTCTATTATAATGAAGGTGTTTATTAAAGGGGAAAGGTGCAAGTTCCAGAGTTTTTGCAGACGTCTGCTCCCTCTGGCGACACGTTGAAATGACACCAGTGTTGTGCACGTGCAAGGAAGGAGAGGAAAAGCATCCTGCCGCCGCGACTGGTGTAACATCTCCTGAGGTAAGAACGCTATACATATTGAAGTTAGCCCATGTTCTCTTGCTAATGCATGGATTACGGCAGAGACTCAAAAAAGTAGCCAGGTGAACGAGAGCGTGCAGCGTGTCACACCAGCCTGTAGAGGCAACAGCGGTAAATATAGGACACCTCATTTTACATGTTGGGCAATTGTAAGGGTGGGTATGTGAAAGAAAATAATAATAATAATAATAATACTTTGCACCTTTAAATAAAGTGGTATTAAAAAGTTACAGTCAGAGCCAAAGTTATAAGTCTTTTTTTTTTGCAAGCCTAAAGACCGGCAGCTGCAGAGAGATTGTAACTGACCTGCAGGTCGCATGCAAACAGTGTGGCTCCTTTGGCTTTAGACACCACCGTGATCTGCTGGAAGGTCAGGAGGTCATGGACGTGGATGTTGTTCTCTGGAAGACACAAGGAAGCTTTTTGTAGGTTTGTCTTGACTAGATGGCTAAAAACTAAACTTAAAAAATTGCTGTAGGAATATACCGTATTCTTCTGACTGGAAGGCGCACTTAAAATCCTACAATTTTCTACGAAATTGATGGTGTGCCTTATAATCTGGTGCAATTTATGTATGATTATCCGAACATGTTGTGCTTACTGACTGATTTTATGTGGTACAATCCACTCAAAAATCTGTTAAAAGATGTAAGTTTGACTTTGGTACGTAACGAAGCCGCTACGCTTAATGGCTATTCGGAGCATTACGGTACACTGTGTCACTACCTGATCGGACCCCTGAGCTGTCTACAAGACTGCCTGACTGTCAAAACTAAAAGTGCATTCATGTAAGGCAGCCCGCACCCGGAGAACACGCTAGCAACAATAAACCAAGTAAGTTAATTCAACATTACATTGAAGTTTATTTTGGCCCGATGTCAGAAACAGGGCAGTGTAGTCCAACTACTCTGTCCTCCCAAATAAGACGGATTGCTCTCCTTCTAAGGAGAGAGAGTGGTGTATGAACAGGGGCGGAGTCATATTTGGGAAGAATATTCAATGCTCCTTATAATCCGGTGCCTCTTATGGTCCGATAAATACGGTAACAGGGCTTCAGAGCACGACTAATTTTGTCTCAGATCCACATAAAAATCTGTCACGCAGAAAGATTGTTTTATAATTGGTTGCATTAGAGCACTTGGTTATTATTATTATAAAATAATAAGCCAATCTCTGCACTGCCATTTCAGCATGAAAGAATACTTTTTGAACATATCAAAATTGATAACCTTGGGAAATTTGTAGACAATAATCATCTGCCTAAATATTCATGTCTGTATTGGAAATTATCAACATGTTCCTTTCAAACATGTAATGTTGCAGTAGCAAAGGAGCTGTGAAACATTTGGCCGTGCCTTGAGGTTTTGGTAGCAGACCCAAATAAATAAGTTAGGTGGACCAGTGCAAAAAGTTGGACTAGAGACCAGAAGAAACTGGTTTAAATCTAAAGTATTAACAGCCAGTTTTTAGGTCAGTAAACAAAAACAAACAAACAAAACAAGGGTGTGGACAGACAACAAAGGAACTTATATACCTGTCTGCTGGCAATAAACAGTAAAAAAAAAAAAAAAAAATGGGATGCCAAGACTTACCCAAAAGACTGACAAGAATTTTATACTGTGAGACAACGTATAGCTGGAGAAAGGGAAGAAACATAATACAGCAGAAAATTGTTAAAATTGTTATAAACTGACACATTGAAGAATGCAATTTCAAATTGACTTCAATAAACCACGGATGATAAAAAACAATATTTATTTAAAATAACATGGAGCCCATGTGACCAAAGAGGATGTTTAGCCAAAATAAAAAAAAATAAAATAAAAAAGGTTTATCCCACCTGCTGAATTTTCTTTGAGAAGTTCTTATTAGATTTCTCCAAAGTCACTTCAAACCGGTTGGTGACTGAGAACAAAAAAAAAATATATAAAATACTCAAACTTTCTTTAATGGTTGAAAGTGAAAGGTAAATATCCCTCAGTCTGTTTTACCTGCATCCTTCTTGATTCGGTAGAGAAGAAGATGTCCTGGTTTGGTTCCAACAAGCAGCCAATCCTCTGTGGGGACAAACATGAGGGTCAGTCACGTTAAAGGATGCAGCGGGTTACCTTAGAGCAAACGTCTGCAGCGTGGGAGTAGAGACATTAAGTCGCCCCCCCCCCCCCAACCTATATATATCTATAAAACTGAAATCCATGCTTTGCTTTGCAGGGACTTTGCTTTTCACCTAGTGAGGTGACAGCCTAGTTTTAGGCTGTCAAACGATGCACGTATTGTTACACTGTTATCTAAACTGTTTTCTACAAGGGTAAACGTCCGATGTCTGAGTGTTAAGTTATGTGTTTGACTGATGGCATCAACATGACGGCCTGAAGCGATGAGACCGACCCGGTCTCAAGGATGGTCTTCATTTGATTAAACGTCAATAAATAACACGAGACCTACAGTAACAACGTGGTGAACTGTGCTGACCGTGTGGAAATGCAGAGCTCTGCCTCACACTGTAGCCTTTCTAACTTTAACGAACTGAAGAGCACGTGTGTTGTCTCTTGGCAACCAGCAGATCTAGGAAACGGGAAAAGAATTAAAGGAATGTGGAGGATCACGCCATGATAAGAAGATCAAAAAGTAACTTCAGATGACTGAGTTCCTTTTTGCTTTCTTAGAGTAAATAGCACATTCTGACATTGTTTTTGGATCAGGAGCAGGTTAAAACGAAGAATGCGACAGCTGTAGCCTATGTGCCAGATGTGTCTGTGTGATTTATCTCTTGAAGCCCTGACTCCGGCCAGAGACCACATTCTTGAATGCTTCTCAAGCGGTTTAAGGCTTTGGTTTTACCTGATTCTTGAGTGTTGTTTTCTTATCACACTTTCTCCTTCCACTCAACCTTCCAGAAATATGTCTGCATACGGCACTCTGGACAGCCAGCCTCTTTAGCAATGACCTTCCCTGACTTACTATCCATGCGGAGGACATCAGTGAAATTCTGTTGGAAAACTGTCCAGTCCAAGGATTCCCCATGATTGCATAGGACATCAACATTAATGTAATACAATATATTATTTATTAGTCTTATGTAACATTTTTATGACAACTGTTTTTTTTATTTTAAATGGGCCGTAACCCATAATCACAAAATAAATGAATATACAAGTTTCATCGTTTGAGTCAAATTAGTGAAATGAATTAACTTTTCTTTGACACTGTTTACTTTTTTCTCAGCTATCGTTACATGAATTAGAAGAGTGAGAAACTGGAAGCTGCTGATGTGCTTGAAGCTGAACATGGGGCTGTATATGTGGCGAAAACCAGATAAAAACAAAGCCACAACATAACAGCTTCCACCAAGTAAACATAGAAATTGTTGTACACCATAATGCAAACATAACTGTAAACAATACCTGACCCCTTGACACGAAAGTTTAATCAAAAACTAACTTTAAAACAGTGCTACTGTTCGATTAATTCAATCAAACTTGTGCTATTAGCTTCCAATTTTAGATTTTAGCCCGGTCAAGCACCTTCTGGTGCAGCATTGCAGTACGGGACACTATTGCGTTTGTTCCCAAGTTTCAGCTGAATAGCCACCTGAATCTTATGTAGCTCCCATCACCATGTGAATTTGATTAATTCTGAATATCCTAGAGAGCTAAATTATTTGGCTGACTAATGCCTTGATCATTTATGATGACTACTTCAAGGGGCTAAACTACATACTGTATTGTGATCTCTTTTCAGTTTGTCACGTTTAACTACATCTTTACCGCTTACCTGTGTGGCGTAAACTTTTTTTATTATTATGCACCAGTGTGCCTATCATAGCAATTGCCGTTAAGATTATTATTCTGGAGTAATAAAAAAAAGATAATATTGTAAAATATATTTGTGGAGCAATTCTTATTCAAGAGGTCCACCCTTCCTGTACAATATAGGGTACAAAGGCACAGTGGGTAAAATAAATTAAATTTTTTCTTATGTAAGACACCGTTGTTATTACCTCAATATTTGTTTCTGTCATGCAGAAAACAATATTTGCACGACATAATTCTGTGAAAATTTCTATTTCTCTAATGTTAGCTGATGGGGTAGTTTAAAACTGAGTTCTTGAAGTACTTTTGTATATGAGCTTTGTAAAATCTTGATTCACAACTGCAAAAAAATAAAAAATAAAATAAGCATTTTTGATGCAAAACTCTAGATATAATACTCACAATATCTAATCGGAGTTATTTGGACGGGCCATTTACATAAAACACCCCTTTCCTCTATTCTGCATCCCTGCTGTAGCACCCCATAAACAACAGTAAGCCATCCTTGTCTGAGTTAGAGATGTTAGGAGCCAGCTGTCCCCTTTCGTACCCGGGGGACACTTGAGACAGCAGGACAACAAACACAGAGGGACAACCTGGAGGTAAGATACTCACCCCAAGCCGCAAGACAGTCGATCTGAAGCGGAAGCTTCTCTAAAATAGGCACTGGCTCATACGCGTCGTGCATCTTGAAGCCGTTCTGCCGATTCTATAACACAAGGTTTCTCCTGGATCTACTTCCACATCGAGTTGTCAGACAACAGCTGACGGGTCTTTCAGGGCGATGCGGCTTTTTAATGTCGCCATCAAACGCCAGCCGATCTCAGTTCCATGTGTCCGGAACGGAAGCAGAAACTGCGGTCTGGTAAATCCCTTCTTGTGGATAAATATGACACTGAGCGCTTGGGGCTTTTTTAGCCAGCTATCGTCCCAAGCATAACAACAGCTGACGGCTAGCGAGCTAGCTTAGAAGTTAGCGAGCAACAGCTACCGCTTCTAAACATTGTCCTCCTTTCACTCGCGGTCGAATGGAAAGCGGTCGGAGGCCGCCGTGAGCTCTGTCTGCGGGTCCTATGGTAAACGAAGGCAGCTACACGCGCCTAACGATAGACAAACAATTAATGGTGGCAGTAAGTTTTCACTTCCAATGTTGCTTCTAGCTGCTGCTTCCTCACTGTTGACAGCTGCGCGAGCAGTGCGCGAGGCTTTGACAGGCACGTGACCGAACTCACGAGGAACGAATTAAAGGCGCAGTGGCTTTATTTCCCCTCCTTTACCACGGTTAACGGTGTTAGTTCAAGAGACCAGAGGTAATTTAAAAGGTTCCACATTAGCAGTAATACATTACACGGACACGGGAAACATTACAGAAAACATAGTTGGACCTTAAATAACACATCAGTATATAAAAAAAGTGTTTAAATGACAGAAGTTGATAAAGTTCCCATTTCCTTTCATTTCCATGTCAACATTCCGTGCTTTTCCAGATTCATTTCCAGAGTCAGACTCCCCATGATATGCCCTATTTAGCCCACTTTTAAAGTTGAATACAAAAGTTCACTGTGAATTTGAGATAAGTGGTGTTATGGTGGTTTTGCTTTAAATGTGAAACTACCAAAAACAAACAAACAAACAAAAAACACAGAATGTGGGTGTCAGGACAGATACATGGGTAGCAAAACCAATGGATGGATGGATTGGTGGGTGGATTCATACATATGGTGGAAAAAAGAATGATGGACAAACCCATATATGTGTTGGTGGATGAATGGATGAAACAGGGGGATTGGTGCACAAATACATGAATTGATGAATGGACAAATAAATGAATAGATGGATAAAATAGGAAGATTGAATGGATAGATTGATGGATGGATGGAGAGATGGATAAAAGGAAAAAAATCTAATGGATGAATGGATGTCTAGTAGGACAGGGTGAGAAAGGAGGGAAGAATGGGGGTGGGTGCACAAACCAAAGGATGGATGGAAAAGCAAATTGTGGATGGATGGGTTTCTAGAAGAATAGGACAGGAAGAGGAAGGAAGGTTTGAGTTAGTGGATGGATGATGGAAAAAGGATGGATTAATGAATGTTAGATAGACAGATGGATGGATCCATAAACATGGTGAAAAATGAATGATGAACAAACCTATGCATGTGTAGATAGATGGATAAAACAGATGGATTGGTGTACAAATTCAGAAATTTATAAATGGACAAATAAATGCATCAATGGATAAAAGAGGAATATTGGATGTATAGATGGATGGATGGATGGCTACACAGTCAAACAGGTGGATGTATCGAATGATGGATGAAACTTTTAGACCATTAAGAATGAAGTCTGGGCATACAGATTTGCTTCCAGGCTCTGTTTTCCAGACTGAGAAGGAAGCCTGTGGATAAAGATCAAGACACTGGAAACAAAAGGTGATGTATTATTTATCTATTTTCAGTCTTTGTTACTGTGCTATTTATCCATTGCAATATCAAAAACATTATCAGTACACTTTTTTCCAAATTCCTATAGATTTTTACACTTTTAAGTACTGAAAGATGAGGTCAGGGGAGTCACCATGAAATGCTGTACGATGTTCGCAGATAATATTGTGATTTATAGTAACCGTAAGGAGCATGTGAGACAGAGCCTTGAGAGGTAGGTATACCAGGAACAGGGAGCAATGAAACTCATTCATAGACTATGGTTACATCAAAAATTACTTATGCCTTTGGTAGATTTGGTTGAAGTAATCTTATATTTTATCAATATAAATGTGACTGGATGTGATATCAACATTTCGGAGAGCCCCAGCTGGAGTCTCGAGTTAGATGGGGTAGAGAGGAGGAAGCTAAAGTTTAGGGTGACTGAAAATGCCAGTGGCAAAAAAAAATTAAATAAAAGTTCTGTGTGGATGCTTAAATGTCAATAAACGATTTCTATTAAATAATGAGAAGTGTAAAATAATTTTTGACAAGCCATTTTATATTAAAATACAGCCCAACCCATTTTTTATCAAAAATGTATACTCGTTTGAACAGAAAGGTAAGGGTTACATAAAACCAGATGTGCAACAATGAATGGTTTCAGATGTTGGCAACGACAAAAAGTCAGGAAGATGAAGATGGTAAGAGTGAAAAGGAAAATGTTATTAAAAGAAAGCTAAGACAAACAAGAGAATCTTATCATTTTTCATTCTTTTAGTCATTTCAGTTTTTGTCAATGAGACAAGAAAAACAACAAACTCACATTTTCACGGTTGTTCATTATAAAGTTTATTTGCGGAACATACGCAAAAAGCTTTAGAATAGACCAAAACTCTTAAAGAGTGTCAAATGCACCTCTCTTTCAATTACATATCCTTAACCAGACTCACATCTACATCGAAACAGAACTGAAGGATTTCAGAATACCTACAAATATTTTATAAATTAAATGTGGATTCACACAATTTCTTTCAGGAAAGATCATTTTGTAGAGTGAAAGGAAAAGCCTTCAAAGACTCTAATAGTAGCTAACTACTCTTATATACTCATTGGAGACTGAATTGGGGTGAGGAGCTTAATCAAACATTTTTCCAATTAACATCCATGCAGTAAATCACGTGTTTTTTTTTTGGATTTAGGCCCGCACCACCTCCAAATGAGACTTAATATTTATTGGCCGGCAACTTGAATGTGGTTGAAACACTAACATAGTGTTAACAGCAACAGAATTCGACCTTCCGTACAATACAATATACACAATTTTACACGGGTGTTCCAATATTTCGTTAATATTTCCAGTATTTATTATGAACTGTGAATCTCTCCACCCGAACTCCCACCCCAAAAAATTATCAATAAAGGACTTTTTTTTTTTTTAACAACAAAATTTCAGGTCCTTGAGCTGATCTGGATTAAAACAATCTCAGAGACATTTCTTATGTACAAATATCTGAAATGGCATGCATTTATATTCATATTTATATTTTCCACTTATATCCCCAAATAAAATCCAGTGCAGCCACCTGCCATCAGAAATCACAGAGGTTGTAAATAGAGTCCCGCTGCATGTGACTGAACTCTGTTTTGTGAAGGTTTTAGACGTTAACGAACATTAGTGAACGAAAAAGCATTATGACGATGACCAACGAGCACAGGAGTCAGGAAGGCTGTGCTGAGATTTAAAGCAAGGTCACTTCCAACATCTCCCTGAGGAAATGTTAAGTCTGTCATATGTAAAAAAAAGAGTTTGGCCCATCTGCAAAAAATACATAGAAATGGCTGCTTACCTGAAATGACAGGCTGAGCAAGGAGAGCATTAGAGAAGCAGCCAAGAGGCCCATGGCAACTGATGCACTTTATCAGGTGGTGAGAATGTGTTTGCAGGACAACTATTTGTACACGCTCCACAAATATAACCTCCAGGACAAGAAGAAAGCAGTTGGTGAAAGGAAACACTAAGCTGCTCCGCTCGCAGTTTGTCACAGGCCATGCAGGCGACAGAGCAAACACGTGGGAGAGGGTTGCTCTGGTCAGACGAGACCAAAACTGAACTTTTGGCCTACATGCAAAATCTTATGCGGGGTAGAAAAGTAACACAGCACGTCGGCCTAAACACGCCGTAGCCATGGTGAAATAAAGCGGAGGCTGCCAAATGCTGAGGGAATGCTTTTCTCCAGCAGGAACTGGGAAGCACGTTAGGAATAAAAAGTAGATGGGACGCAGACGAATACAGGGCGATTCAAGAAGAAGAGGCTGCGAAAGACTTGAGACTGAGGCAGAGGTTCATCTTCCAGTAGGACAAAAAAAAAAAAAAAACCTACAGCCAGAGCTGCAAAGAAGTTAAGTCCAGATCTAACTTCGAATGTTTCAAGACTTGAACGTCTTATGTTTACAAAGGCTCTCCAACCAATCGGACGGAGCCTGTGCTGGTTTGCAAATCGGCATGGACCAGGACGTTCCTCTCTAGATGAGCAGAGCCGGAAGAGACTTGCAGCTTTAGTCGTGGTTAAAGAAGGAATTACATAGCATTGACTCGGTCGACTTAAAAAAAAAACAACAACAACCACCACCATCTGCAATATTCATCTGTGTGCAAGAAATAAAAACTACTTTTTTAGTTATACACTATTTCTTTGTCTGCCATATAAAATTCCAGGACATTATGGCGAAGCTTGTGGTTGTTAATGTGACAAAATGATAAAACGTTTTGTATGACGTTGTAAGGCAGTGGACAGATAGTGACTTATTTATTTCTACACAGGAGATCACTCAGTGGGCCCAAAACCAAAGTGCAGCACATGTAAAAGCAGATTATAAAATAACCATTTATGTGGCTGAATGCCTAATCCAATAAGATCTGGGCCCTTGTTTTTCCCCATCACCGCGCTATCATGTGATCAATTATAAAACACACACTGCAGCCTATTCCAGATAAGGGACCAAGTGTTAGAACTGTGTAGACTTCAGACCGTTCTCATCAACAGCACCCTCCTGTTTTCAGCATTATGTGGCATTTCTGAACTTCAGCCCGTACAGAACTGAACTAACTCCATTAGGAAGAAGTAGTGCCTGGAATTAATCCCACAAGATTTTCTGCTCACACACATCTGCTGTAATTACATACAGAATGAATCCAAATACTACCAGAAGGGGCTTCAGATCGTTTCTGTTTTAACAACAACCTCAATTAAACATGCGCACCGTGTGCTTGCCCAACAGTGAAGACACAGAAGGTGAGACGAATAAAAACATTTAGAAGAACGTTTCTGCTGTGCATGTATTTGGGTTCCATCCCAAAGCAAGAGGCGGCTCGACGTCAAACGTACCTCTAAACAGACCCTTGTTCTAACACACCATTTACACATCCCAGCCGAGCTCTGGAATAAACCGTTTAAAACATAAACAAACAAAGACATCAAAATGGTTCTTTTTCACGTGTTCTTTTTGGTGATGACATTTCTTGGATCTCATTCATTGTTGCCTTAATGCAGCTCCCTTCTTCGCCCCTAAAGCGCCTTCTTGCATTGACTTCTACTCCATTTTAGATCTCTCCATCTTAGTTTTCAGGATTTCCTGAGAAGAGAAACACAGAGGTTTATGCCCAAGCAAGCAGCAGCGCCACTGTAATATGAAGGCAAATTAAAGAACAATCGGATCTCTTTAAATAGCCGAAACCATGACTAGAATCATGGGATTGGCGTTGGGGGGGGGGGGGGGGGGGAAAGAAAAAGATTTTACCTCTTCCTCATCCAGCATTACAGGCAGAGCTCTGTATGAAAAAGGAGGGGGAGAGAGGTCAGAATGTTAGTATGCTGCTATTTAACAATTATTCCCTGACCTCTTAAATCTCAACCGACTCTGTTCCTTCAAGTCATACAACTATCTAACCTGAAATAATGATATACTGAAACAAATTGAATGTCCATACACCCTTCTATACCGTGGAGTTCAATCAAAAAATACAATCCAAAATAAGCTGAGGCGACCTTTAAGTCCCTCGGGTGATTGTACTGAAAGACTTACACATCAGCAACGGAGGTAGGAATGTTCTCTTCCACCCATTTCAGGTCCTCATCCTGACAAAAAAAAATCCAAGATTTGAAACAAACCGAAGCTTGAGGGAACATGTTTAACGTCACAAAGAAGGTTAGAGAACAACTGAATCTACCTCTTTACTCAGGAGTTTCTGGGAGCCGTTAGCGTCAGGCTTCGAGCCCCTCATCTTCATTCCTTCTAGACATAAAAATAAACGTATTAATGTTTATGTAGCACTGTCTGTATGCTGCTCAGCTGCTGAAAAAACTCCCTGAAAAAGAGACGTGTTGAAACTGTTTGCTTTTTTTTTTTAAATCACGACTGAAAACATTACGACTTACTGCAGCTTTTGGATGAAGAGTCTTACTATTTGTCCGATCAGTGATGAAGAGTGACTGAAGCATAAGACTTAAGATTATATCGCATTCTGAAATGTGTTTCTATGTACACAATGCTTTTTGCAAGCGTGTTTTTATTTCAATGTTTCGCCTTTGATTTTATATAAATGATTCTATATAAATGCACTTGCCTCGTCTTGTCTTCAGTAACAGTAACCCCGTAGTAACACTGACAACGTGGATTTGCAGTAAGATGAAAGTTGCTGCCACAGAGCACTAAAATGAAGAAAAGCTCTTAAACCAAAATCAAATACTCTAAAAACCAATTACAGTATCACGACAGAAGATGGTTGAGCAGATATTTTTTTAACGATCACAGAAAAAAGAATGAAATGATAAAGAATCTTAAAGCAGAGTTAGGAATCTCAAGCAAGGCTATTGGAGTGTTTTTAACTGTGTATGTAATTACTGACAGTTTGACTGAAATTAGCAAAAAACTTTATTTCATATACAGCCTTACAAAAAGCAATCACTCCTCTTGAACTTCTTCATATTTCATATAAAAAGTATTTTATTGTGATGTTGTACCAGACCAACACACAGTAGTACACACCATGTTCCGATTGAAAATCTGAAAAGTGTGGCGTGCATTTGTGTTCAGCACCCTTAAAGGGTAACTCACCCCCAAATCAAAGTGTTTTTTGCCAATTAACCTTTAACATGGCTGTCTAGGTATCCAGATCATTATTTTGACAAATTAGTGCATATTTGTTGAAATCCTGCTTTTGTCAGTGTGGCGCCCTCCAAGGGTTAAACGGGTGTCTTGGGTTGAACTTCAAACCAAATATTGCCATTGATTCAAAAGTTTTTTGTGACGTCATTTGGAGTAACTGACATCAGTAGACCTGCTGCTGTGGGGTATAAAAGCAGCTCTGTCTTAAAAAAAAAGGGGCCTAAAATCCATATTGCACTATATTGAGCAGTTCACCTTGATAATGATAACTGCACTCTGGTGCACAGTTTCCATTCATCATTGATGTAATGTACAGTCAGACTCATGAACGGGTCCATCGTGCAGCTGGATCAGACCAGATGTGGCTGCAACGTACTTAATAGCTGCTCCTCGTTCCCTCGACTAGCTCTACCACCGCTGACGCAGATAAACCATTTGAAATTTCCTTAAATTTCTTTAAATTATGGAATGACGCAAGTATGGATTTACGAATGTGTAATTCATTAATGGTTTTCAAACTAATTATTAAGGGGACAATTTTTGAGGGCTATAAGTATAAATAACTTTGCATTGTTAAACTGCATCTGGTGTGGTTTTTATGGTTTATTTTTTCATCTTTTTTATAATTGTAATTATTAATTTCTATATTTAAGTAATGACATGTTTTTTTGCTCGTTATGTTCTATTTTCTTCTTTCCTATATTGCAAGAACAATGATGGGTAGTTAAATTTGATGTGTAGGACACGTACAAATATAAGCATCGTGCTTCCGTCGGTAACTTTTCAGTCATTTTTCTGTTGATGAGGTTTGTCTTGTTGTCTGTAGTGCTGACAGATTATTTGATGATTCACTGAAAAAAAAATTAAAATAAAGCCTCACCACGTCTTTCACTGCTTGTTACGGATTGGATGGTGTGGGGTCACGTGATTATGGGCTATACACATTGCATAGCATCTTACAGGGGATGACCTATACACAGCCAACCAAGATGAAAACAGCTTTTCTTTTCATTTTCTAAAACACCGAAAATACCAACATGGGAAAAATTACGGTTATTGACGGAAATTTCGGTGACTATATATCTTCGGTTTATCGCCAAGGCCTACCATGGGCCCCTCCCCACTACCCTAAGCGCTGTCTCACAGTCAGACAGCGGCTGCCCCTGAAACCCGCCTCCAGTCAGAGCAGAGAGGAGATCAAACATGTGCAGTTTCCACATTGCAAATGAATACTGCAAACGTAAAGCTGTCGGCGATCCCACCCTGGATTACAAAGAGGGAAATAAATATTATAGTATATGATTGGACTGATCCGGTCCTCCACTACCTCAGCAAAAGGGGAGCTAAAACTGATAAGGCTCCGGCCCACTGGGCTCCACAAAGACTCGCCCAACCTCCGTTGACGAGGTCAAAAGACTGAACCGTGGCGTAACTACCAGCATAACTCTGCTCACTCTCCGTGACTCAGTATGGCAAATCAAGCTAGCCGCAGCTTTCCCTCTTCCTGAGCACAGCCCTGAACGTCACCTTGAACACACCATCCCCATGAGTAAATATGGTGGTGGCAGTATCATGGTGAGAAAATGATTTTGAGTTGGTTCACACAGCATAAATTCCCCATAAAATAGACTGAAGCTCGGTGTGTAAAGTAATAACAGCAAAGTGGTATGAACACTTTCAAAGGGGACTGTAAATACAGATACAAGCCTCTCAGGCAGTGATGACATCCTACTGCTATTTCCTTTATTCGTTTTTACTTTAACTGTTAAATGCTGACCTGTATTTCTTGGATAAAAACCCAAGCAGTTCTTACCAAAAGCTTCATTCATCATTGGTTCTTTTGCCTCATCTTCTTCATCGTCTTCGTCAATAAGAGGGGAATGAGAGAACCTGAGATAAGACACAACACAGACTGAACTTAGCTCTCAGCTCTGTAATTGAAATGAAAAAAAAAAAACATATCTTCTTGGCCCAGGCTTCACACCAACCTCTGGCTGTTTGCTGAGGGTCGCAGCAGCACCATGATGACCAGCAGCATGGTGGAAAACAGGAGACGCCAGAAGGCATCGTCTACCCACAGGTCCCGCCAACTCTGAGGGAACATGAAGGAAGGCGGGCTCATTTTTCATCCTCTGAACGCAGTAAACAGAAATCTACCCGAGTCGGCGCGCGAAACAAACTGACCGTCTGACAGTCGACCAGCCGGAACACCTTGGTGGTCCAGATGATAAATATGACGGAAACTGTGGACACAATTTAAACACGGATCAGATTCTGGTCTCTGCCATCACTCACGTGACACATAAAACATGCAACACAATGAAATACTTGTCGGTTATTTAAATGTTTAAATATTTGCGATCACAGGAAAAAGGAAGTTGACCCCGTTAAAGTCTGTTTTACACACCTGGGTAAAATCGACATGAGCTTTACCAGGTTCTAAAGGTATTTAACCCCTTAATGCCTGAATGTATATGCAATTGTACAAAGAAATTGCATTTTGTGTGTTTTAGCTGTTAATCAGATGTTAAATTAAACAATAATTTGAACAACGAACCTAGCGTTAGTTTAAATTCAGATATGATGCTAATTAGCCGCACCAGGCACTTAAAGAATCAAACAAACTTTTCAATGCTAAACAGCATTTGCTTCTTGCCGGGGACCATCATTTGCAAACCCACAAACAACGCTACATAATATGTAAAGAAAAATCCACCTTTCAAATGTTTTTGTTACTTTTATTTACTGTTCAATAATTATTGCATATGTTCAGCATCATGATAATAACTAAGATGTTTTCAACACTGTCTTAGGTTCCCGCTGAATAACATGCTTTTCAACAAACTGTAGATGTGTTAACCAAAGGAATTCAAAGCTCTCTCAAATGTGTGTGTAGTGGGAGGGTTGGGATTGTCCGTCAGTAATTTTCCAACAGTAAACCTTGTCTATGTTTTGTTTTGAGTTCTTTTAAAGTTGAAAAGCCAGACCCACACAAGTAGGTTGTTGCAAAAGGTAGAATGTATGTCAGTGGCAAGATGGGACAGTCCTTTCTCACACAGACAGGGGACGAGCCTCAAAGTTCAGTTTTAAATATCCTGAGTTTGTCATCTCAATATGAAATATTAGTACAAGTCATACTTCATAATAATAATTTTAAAATATGTAATTATATTTTTAATGATAATGATAAAATTGATCAGATTCTAATTTTATCCTACGCAATATGCCTTACCCAATCAGCAGCCAACAGGAAGCCAAAATCAAGGGTTTTTCTTTTTTTGTTGTTGAAGCAGTTAGAGCTGCAAAGGGCAGACCAACATCATATTGAACCCTATAGTTTAAGAATGGGATGTCCCTCAACTTCATATAAGAGTCAAGGCAGGTGAGTAAATACTTTTGGCAACATAGTGGAGTTGTCCTTTGGAAAACCAAAGTAATGAAAAAGTTACATTTCTCTATACTTTCTTTCACTTTCTATAATCTTTTACACTCTCATCCAAAACTGGAAATTGGCCCGAGGAAATATGTCTCCAGATTTTTCAAGAATGCGTAGCAACCCTTTTACACTTGCACTGTGTTTTCCCTGATGGTAAATTTGAGAGAGTGACTTCCTGGCATGTGTGGAGTTTGCTCGTTGGACAAATTTGGCAGTGGAAAAACTTCCTTTAACACACTTTTATCTCGTCAAGGACAAACCTGTGAGAGGCTAATCATCCTCTGTGTTCTGGCCACAGAGAGCCTAGAGTCTGAAAACAAAGATTTTCTTGAGATTAGGAATCCTGTAGCGGTAAAGGTCGATCAAAGCTGTCCATACTGGGAAAGAGTCTAGCTTCATTTTGTGTAACACCGAGCAAGCTTGTTCTGATCAAAGTCTTGTATGTTAAACCAGTGGACTGTGAGTGCAATCCGCGATTTAAAAAAAAGATTAAATCCAAAAAAATAACTACCAACTTAAAAACCCACCAATTTTACTGATTTAGATCAACAAACAGAGACTAAAGATGAGTTATGCTGGTATAAACTCAACAGGCTTTGGGTTTAGTTTTCTCTTCCCACACCGGCTTTAACTCACCGACAACAAAGAAGATGAGCGTGTTGGTGAAGTGCTGATATAACGACAGCTTCACCACATTCCTGCGGAGCTTCAGGAGACGCGTGGTTTGTGACAAGCTGATGAAAATGTAGGCGCTGATTAAGGAGAACCTTGGGGCGTACAAAATGGAAAATCAACACTTATCCGGCATGGAAACTCCTTCGGAGAATCCCCGACTGGAGCTGATCCAACCCACTTCTGGGAAATGTAAAAAGGATATCCACCACATGACACACGAGTCAATGAGAGAGAGGCTCAGATTAGCCACCAGAGCGACAGTTCCATAGAAACCCTGCGGAAACCAGATGAGATTAGAGATGAGAGGAGATTTGATAAAGGTCGACCGGAACAAAATATGTTCAGCTCTAGATACTCCAGCTTTCAGTTTACTTACAGTGACTTGTAAAAGTATTCATACTCATACTCATTAAATCCACAATTCCCAATGTATTTCAATGGGATTTAATGTGACGGACCAATAGAGTAGTGCAAAAAACAAGATTGGCAGGAGACAAATGCAGGATTTTTAGGATTTCTACTACATTTTCACATGCGAGGCGTGCATTTATATTTATCCTCACTGAGTCTATACATTGGAGGTTCCCCTTATCATTCAGTTCCAAGGGTACAGCTCTACAAGCTAACCCTAACCCTAACCCTGGGGTCTTGGGTTTTCTGGTACAGTTTTGATCTCATCTCACCAGATTACCTTCCAGCCTGGATATGCTGGCGCCCCTCATGGTTTAACACAATGTGCAACTGGCTTTCTTCCTGCTACTTGTTATTAAGGGCCGGATTTATGGAAAGAATAACTAATAGTTGTTGTCTCCTTACCTTACCTGAGCTAAGGATTTCTGCGGCTCCTCCAAAGTCCCTTCAGTGCATATTTATGGGGATTATTGGCTTTATATCCATCAAAGTTTGACTCCAAATGGACAAAATGACAAAATACTTTTTAATATGCTTCCTTAATGTTTACATTTTTAGAAAAGTTTATTCTTCTACCGTTTACTGCACACAGCATTTAATTACACTACCGCTTGACTGTTCTTTTGTGTACATAAGGAACATTATTTTTATGCCGCATTTTTTTTTGGACGGGTTTGACGACTGGACGTGAACAAGACGCAGAACTTTCGTCTCTGGTTTGGTTCCTAAGGCTTATTTAGGGGTATCAGAGGAGGTGGGGCAGTATGCAAGTTCACGTGACACTTTCTTTAATTTGTGAAAAAACAACAATGAAAGCTAAGCCACGCATCAGGCAGAAGGCCTATGAATGCTTTTAACAGAACTGCGTGTGGTTTATCAAGGCCCTAGACAGGCCTTCTCTTAACTTCATTACCAACCCCTAACATTTGCAGTTTAAATGTGTGCCATATAAAGGGGACCGTCACTTACGCCTGTCACTCTCAGCACGCCGTCCACGGAGGAGAAGAGGAGGTAGAGAAGGCCGACGGCGGCCAGCCGATGCACTGTCGTACCCAGCCGTGGTCTACACCGCAGGGAGAAAACACCGATTATTCAGAGGCAGCTCTGCGCCCGTTTCTCGGCTGTCAAAAGTGCTGCTAAATACATCTCAAAGCGCTTGACATACTTAACTATGCCATAACCAAGACTGACTATGAGAACCAGGATTCGAGCCAGGGATCTTTTGAGCGCAGAGAGAAGCTCGGCGAAAATCACCGCACCTAGAACTTGAGAAACGAAAAAAACCAACGGAGAGCGTGACGGACACGGCGGGTGATTTAAGGAAAAGCAAACATGCCCGATCCCTGAAGCCCGAGTGTCCAACCGTAGTCTCCTTTGTAGCGGATGCTCTGGTACTCGGAGTAGAACACAGCTTTCTCCAGCATGCCGAGGATGATGACCGCGCCGATCCAGAACTGGATCCGCAGCAGATCCCTCCAGTAGCAAGCGCACCAGAAGAGCCAGAGCGCCCCGAACAGGACGTAGACGATGCACATCACCATGAAGAACTGGGATGATGGGGGGGGACATGCAGCTTCACTTTAATGCCATCCAACTGCAATGGAATAATGTACAAGGCTAATATAACCAGAAGAAGACCACCACAGAGGAAATCTACACACGATCATCAGAGGCCAGTCCGCTGGGGAGGAGTAGTCGTGTGGTCCTTTCATCTCCACTTTCACTGGGGATTTCAGGAGAGATCTGTCACAAACGATCCCGTTTAAAAACCGAAAAAATTAAAAGTTCCTAAAACTGCATTCTGACTTGTGAAAGCGAAGCTGAGCTGCTCGGCGCCGACGTCTTCCTCCTCGGCTCCACGGAACAGCACCTTCACTATGAACAGGTAGGGACCGTCCTCCCAGGCTTTAGCCACCGCGCCCACATCCTGCAAAACGGGACGGAGGCTCTTTAATGCGACGCAGACGGAGCGTTCCGTCACAAACAGCTATTTAATAAACGTTAATGTAGGATTATGGCCATTATTAGGTTTGATGCATTAAAAGCCTTCCTCACCGGCTTGTCAGGCCAAGTAAGAGTCTGATTGGAAGGGTCACTCTGAAAGACAAAGTTCAAGTAAACACGAAGCACCGACAAGACCGTACGGCGGCGGCAGACACAATGAGCTTTTGGACGGCACGGTCAATGAAATCAAACCGCCACCTTTGGACTGGACAGTGGCTGATAAGGGTTGAAGTCTGGGAAATAGACCTGCAAACAGCAGAAGACAGAGGGAAGTTGAACTCAAGGATTTTCGGGTTTTTCCGACGCGCGCTCAGACGCCGTACGTTCCGCCGCGGGTCAGACACGGCGGTCCGCTTTTACCTTCGGGGTGAAGAGGGAGGAGGTGTTCTCGAAGTACATGTAGCCCTGGCTGTAGAAGCCACTCCAGGCATCTTTCAGCATGTGGTCCATGCCGAACATGTTCATGGCGTTGCTGTCCTTCAAAAACAGAAACACGAAGGCAGTGGGTCACAACTCCCGCTCTGTCACCCGTCTCCGGTTCAGGATTTACTAAGCGGGCCGACACTTTCATCATTTGCAGAAAACGGTCTGTCACGGTAGAAATGATTTTCTACTAAGCATCTTTTTTTTTTTTTCCCCCACAATATTCCACACTGGTTGGGACGCAATCCAAAACTTTGGTGCATTCATTTGCCTTTTTTATTTATTTTTTTTACAAATAAAAATCTAAAACAAATGTGGCGCACATCTGTGTCTAGACCCCCCTTATTTTGATGCCCGTAAATAAAATCAGGTGCATCTGCCAGCTGTGCACTCTACAAATCTTGTCTTTCATAGAATAGTGGCAAGAAGAAGCTTTGTTTGTTGACAGAAAGCCCTAGCAGGTCATGTTTGCGGTCACAAGGCGTGAAAGTAGGACGCAGCGACCATGTGGGAAGAAGGTGCTCTGCTCAGGCGGAGACCGATGCTGAAGTTTCTGGGCCTACGTGCAGGGTCCGAAATTTAGCTCTCGCCGGACGCCAAATGTGAGTAAATTTGACCGTTTTGGCGGGAAAATTACAGAGGGCTAGCTGCCGCACGGCGAGTAAAAGTTTGTACCAAATAAATCGTGTTTCTCAGTCATCCCTTGAGTCCTTATGTTCCTCTGCTGTCAGCTTGTAGGACAACAAATGTCCTACAACGTACACAAACACTCGCACGCGTGTCGCGAGAACGACAGCAGCTACGTCACGTCCGTCCGCTGACGGCTAGCAGTTAGCTCAGGCTAATTACGTAGCGGGATTATGTGGAGCTATTTCGCAGGAGTCAGCCAGACTTACTTTGGCCGGTAAACAATACGCTTGGTCGGTTGATTTTAAACGTCCGCCGTTTAAAATCAACCGAAGTTCATTTCAGACACTGCCTACGTGTACGAAAAAAAATCCAAAACTCTAAACGTGCCCCCGTAAACAGCACGGTGGTGGCAGCATCATGATGTGGGGATGCTTTTCTTCAGCAGGGATACGCCAGACGGAGTTGAAGGGAAGGCGAAGGGAGCTAAAATCAGGACGGTCCTTCGCCTTAGATCTGGTCTGCAGGGCAACGAACGTCTGGGAGGGGCTTTTTGTTGTGTAAGAAAGAAATGCGAAGATCTCAGACTGGGGGAACTTGAGATCCATGACAAGACAAAATAGTGTGAGCATCTGTAATAAATCACCGTGCAATGGGTCGAACCAGCGCAGACAGATCCCTCAGAGCAGCCGTGTAACAGATTACAGTCCCAAACGTCGACAAACCCAAGCGTAACTCACTGGTGTGTTGAAGACCTCGTTATAGCAAACGGATGAGCGCAGGTACCAGCTGATGTTGAAGGCCAGGTTTCTGTCACATGATCCTGTGTCGTTCAGAACTGCAGGGAGGACAGCAAAAAAAAAAAAAAAGGATTATCAGGCGATGTGGAAAGAGAGCTCTGCAGGTCAAACAACAACCCGTCTCTGAAAAACGCCCAGGTACGAAGAAACGTAGCTTTAAGCTTTAAGCCCGGAGAAATGAACGCAACACGCGAATCGATGATGTAGTCTGGACTACTTACACCTCATGAAGATGGTGGTGTTGGCATACAGCGTCTTTCGGAACACCGCATACTTTGTCTGAAAACACAACGGAGAAAAACAGTTCCATCAAAACTGTCCTTTTCTAACTCAGAAAATTCAGGGAAGGTTTTCTACACATCTTTCAGTTCCAGATTTCACAGCCCTTTTTTTTGTTGTCACACTTTTAATTAAGAAATTGAAAAGTTCAACGTGGGTTTAATTGATCTACAGGATGAGCTAAGGTTTCAAATGTGATGCATGCAAAAAAAAATAAAAAAGAAGAAGCAAGCAAACAAACAAACAAGATGAATGGATGGGGATAAGCCACTAGAGGATTAAGCCATTGTTTATTATAGTGCGGGGGGAAAGCCACATAATAACTGTGATCTATACAGGGATTTCATAAAAGGGAGGCTTTAATTCAGAGCATCTATTTGTTTGGTCCTGACAGATTCATGGCCAAAAAAATGTATTTAAAAATCCTTGATGAGTTTTTAAAAACTTTTTCTTGTCCCTTTTATTGTTATTTCTATGACCACAACAAAATATCTTGTTTTGAACTCCATATAGCCGTCGCCTAATTGGACGGATGGCTTCCCAAACAGGTGAATGGACTGGATAGGTAGATGAGTGAACAGATTGATGCTTGGATCAGGAATGGGACACAGGGAATCAGGTCTTGTAATGCTGTTTCTTCATCCATACTCATCCAGTTTTAAGTATTCCATAAAGAAATACTTCATTGCTGCACTCCAACGCTCATTCATAAATTTCCTCAGTTTACATATGTATTTTGTTTAATTTTTAAAACATCCTTAGCATCATCAGAATCCCTGATCTTAAGAGTAACAAAAAACGCAACAGCATTCTTTTATATTTTTCTTATTATTATTTTGCTGGCAGGATTACCTATTTTAAATGGCTTTTACTGTGACAGATCCCTCCACACAGAGGAGATAAGCTGCATTTAGTCTATTATGGACACAGCACCTTTGATTCATTCTGTCTACCAGGGAGAAGAAAAAGCCCGGGGATTTCCAGAATGACCAGCATGTCAGCTGTCATGCATCACCAGCCTTCCTGACAGGTGGACGGAGGAGAGCTTAGCTAGCAGCTAGTTAGCTGCCTTAGCTACCAGCTGCTGAATGGACACTTAGCTGCAGAAGACTGGGGGGGTTTCTCTGTAGAAACGCTCATGCTGAAGGTGAAACACTGACCGAATTGATGTTTACGCTCCATACTGACACCTCCGCCGCTCTTCCCAAGTGAAAGCCGAACGCTAAGAGCACCAAGCACAGGCGACGAAACGGGGCATCCAGCATCTCCATTTAGAACACACACCACAGGTCCGTCGGAGTCGTATCCGCCTCCAGGTCCGGCTGACTGCTTTTCCCTGCACTGCGAGCAGTCACCACCAGAGGGAGGCAGAGATCGCTGAACGACTCAATGGAGGCCACGGGCCAGCTTTTCATCTTAATGTTGTCTGAATTAAAAAATATGTAAATAGAGAATCATTTCTCTTGTTGGATAATGGCAATCTTCGAAACATATGGAAGAGGATTAGTGCCATTCAAAAAAAAAAAAAGTCTATTTCATTCTGACTTTTTTCTCAGAATTCTGAGATTAAAGTCAGAATTGAATAGACTTTTATTTTATTTTTATTTTTTTTTAATAACCCTAATCCTCTTCTGTAGAAACATGAATTTCACAGCTTGGGAAATTTCCGGTGGAGCTTAGAATTCAATTTATTTATTTATTTTTTGATGATAGATATTTTCAAAGATGTGTTTGTTTGGCTTTTAAGAACGCGTAAATAGTATTTTTTCCCCCCACAAACAAGAGCTAATATATTTATTCAGAGATGTTTGTAAAAAAAAAAAAAGGTACTGTGTGTAGAGTGAATTATGTAACACACAATTATGAATTTAGGTGATGATTAAAAACACCAAAATAAATAAATCTGACAAATAAATGAAAAAGGTGGCTGTTCCGGCAAGTTCAAACAGATTCACAGTTTAACTCTATCCAGCTACTGACTGTCAAATACTAAGTACTTATGTAAACGTCTGAATTAGAAAATTATATACACATACAATCCTCTGGAATAGGACTTGCAACCCTAAGACATAGGTTTGCCTACTTCACTCATCAAGTCTCAGGTTTTAGGATGGGCTTAGAGGGGCTTTAGCACATGACCCCATTTTTTCTGGGGCCCCAAAACTAAAAAAAAAAATGCATGTATCACAAACATGCATGTTTTTTTTTTAAGTAAAACTCACATCTGGGTGAAGTGTTTAAACATTGTTGGGTTTTTATGAATAAACAACAAACAACTATGTGTTAAATCAAGAAGTTATAGTACATCATTTCAGGAATAACACTGAGCAGTCTGCTAGAAAACATTTTTTAACCAACTATGCATGAAATCTTCTATTATCATGCATAATGTTTATGCCGGCCTACCGATCAAAGGTCAAGGTCAGTCTTATTTGTATGGCACATTTCCAATAACTTGTGCTGCACAAAGTGCTTTCCAAACAAATCAAATGTAATTTGACGGAGTAAACCCCGTGTGGATAGGGTACAAAAACGAACATCTTTCTACATCCGGCCCTGGAAAGAGCCACTGGAAAAGAAAAGTTATGAAGCTGCAGCAACCAGATGCCTAGCAACTGGTCCTCCATATTGAAAGATATCTAATGACGAGTATCTGATCCATCCAATGGTTCAGGAAAGTCCCTCTGGGAGGTAACCAGAAATTTACTGGAGGGCAAAATGTCTTAACAAACACATGATCCCCAAAACGAGTTGGGTACGGTATACAGACAAATATATCTGGGCTTCCCTCACAGACATTGTAACCTGTCAAAATAACCTTTATAACCGGTCCAATAAAGGTGATAGGACAACATACAGATGGATGGATGATTATGTTAAATTAAACTTTAACTAGAAACAAGGGGACAATCACCAGAAAAAAAAACTTTGGAACATTTAATTTATTTAATTGTCTCGGTTACAAAATCTCTTATCCACATGGCTCTGTTTATGGAAAATCGGGTTCAGAAAGGAAGTCTTAGAATCCCCTTTTTAGACAAAGCTTTAATATTACGAAACTAACATTTACCTAAACAATGAAAAATAATCTGTATCTAAACAGATTATTTCAGTAACGTCACCTCTTTCAGCCATACTGCTTGTCTAAAACTAAAGAAAAACATTTATTGGTTGATCAAGAATTTTTCAGCATTTAGTTTCCACTTCTTTGTGCTGTTGCTTGAAGCTTCATGTGGAGAATTGTTCGTAAAGCTGTCGTGCTCTTTAGTCAGGAACATCTGTCAAGGCAAACGTAGATCATGTATGAAAAAAACGACATTACATTCATGCAAAAATGCCCTGGATTGCGATGAGCACTGAGTCATTTTGGTTCACTGATAGGAGAACCCATTAGGGAGGATTGTGACGGAGAGTCAGAGACGGTTGGCAGGAATTTTTGATTGCAGTTTTGGAGATTTGTTTTTGGATTTGGCGGTTGGCCTAAACTGGTGAGTGACTGGGTCAGAATGGCTTCACAGGAAGAAGATGAAGAGGACGAAATGGATTTTGGTGAATGGTTTCAAGTATCTAGAATAAGAGAAAGAGGTAAGGCAGATACAAGGCGTAAGGACAGTGGCGGTTCTAGACCAAATTTACCAGGGGTGCCAAGGTGGGGCCAGTGTTTTTTCACAGGGGCACAGAACAAAAAAATTAAACAATAAAATGGCAATATTTAACTGTGTAATAATATTAAGTGAGCCACTTGTGGCTCTGGAACTGCAGGTTTCAGACCCCTTATCTAGCAGTTGAAAACTTGCCCCCAGCTCAATACGGCTAAAGCTAAACGTGAAACATCTTAATTTTTAAATCCTTCTAAGAGTAAAACTGTATAGGTAAAAAATAAAATTGGTCAAAGTAACCAATCAGTTATGGTTTCTTTGCCATTGCAAATAATTATGAGAAGTTCATTTAACATCATGCTTTTAGTACAGGGGCCATGACAGGGGCCAGGACCATTTCTACAGGGGCATGGGCCCCTGTTGGCCCCTGTCTAGAACCGCCCCTGCGTAAGGAGGAAGGGAGAATTTCAAATAAAAGAAGTTTGGGTGAAGATAGTTTTGAGGAAGGAATAAGGATTATCCGGAAGAAGGTAGGCGGGGGGAGAGTTCGAAATAATCCTTAAATTTAGGAAGGAAGATGAAGAAATGAATCCAGCTACATTATCTAGGGAACTGAAAAACAAGGTGGGAGATGTAGAAATGGCAAAAGTCCTTCGAGATGGGAGTTTGGTGATAAAATGTAAAGATGAAATTAAGCTAAATAAGGCACTAAATATTGAAAGCATCTGCAACAATTCTTGAAGACAATAAAGGGTCTAGTGAGGTGATTTCTCACCATTTGTCTCAATGGTGAGAAAAACAAAAAAAAAAATGCAGAGACGGTATTTTGGAGAAAGTTTTGTAATTCAGTAGGAAGAGAAACAAAAATAGATAAAATATGAGGAATGAATAAAAGAATGAATGGGGTGAAAAGAGAGTTTGTCTATCCAGAGAACAATAAATTAATTAATGTACTATTTACAAAAGCAGAGCTAAATGGGGCTATAAGGAAAACAAAGAGGACAGCTCCAGGAAAAGATCAAATATGTTATATCATGATAAGTCAACTTAGTGATCAATCAAAGGATATTTTGTTGGAATTATATAATCGAGTTTGGGAGGAGGGAAAGCTGCCAAAGGTTTGGAAAGAAGTTGTGATCATACCAATAGGTAAACCCAAGAAATGATAGGCCTATTGCATTAACATCTAATATTCGTAGAATAATGGAGAAAATGATTAATGACAGGTTAACATGTTATCCAGAAAGGAATCAATATATATCTAGATGGCAAAGTGGATTCAGAAAAGGAAGGACTACTATGGATCCATCTCTGTGTCTGGAACATGAAATTAGAAGAGCACAAGTAAATAGAGAACGTGTAGTGGCTGTATTATTTCATATTGAGAAAGCATGCGATTTGATGTCGAGGGAAGGACTGATGATCAAACTGGTGAGGATGGATATTAAAGGTAGAATATGTAGGTGGTTAAAATATTTTTTTAATTAGAAGAAAAATACAGGTCAGAATAGGAAGGAGTTATTCTTCAAAATATCTTTTTGAAAATGAAACACTTCAAGGAAGCATAATAAGTCCGTTACCTTTTTCTATGATGATTAATGATGTCTTTAAACATATAGAAAATGGGTTTGGGTGTTCTCTTTTTTGCAGATGATGGGGCAATTTGGGTGAGAGGTCAAAATATTGATTATGATATGATTTTTTTGTGAAGAAATTACAAAAAGCTATTAATGAGATAGAAGACTGGTCAGACAATTGGGGATTCAAACTTTCAGTGGAAAAATCTAAAACAGTTGTCTTCACATGGAAAAAAAATTACATTATGGTAAAGGTTAAATTATATAATCAAGAAATAGAAAGGGTTAAAACCTTTAAATTTCTTGGTTTGATGAATTAATTACATGGGAGTTTCATATTCAGAAAGTTATTGCTATGTGCAAGAGAGTTTTGAATGCTTGTTAACTTAAGTAAAACATAAATCAAAAGTATCATTAAACAAAGACTGAAGGAAACATGGCGAAAGCAATGGGAAGAAGAAAGGAGAGGAAGATAGTTTTATAGGATTCAATGGAAAGTCGGGGAAATGAGGATAGCAGAAAGAAACAGAAGAGAGGAAACTGTTATTTGAAGACTTAGATTTGGACATACTGGATTAAATGTCACACTATTCAAACAGGGAAACAGTTCAGGTAGATGAAGAATCAGTAGAACATGTAGTGATGTATTGTAAGAAGTATGAAGAAGAAAGAAGGAATTTGGTTAGAAACCTTACCAAGGAGAAAGTTTAATTTGACCTGGTGGATATTCAGCAGAAGTATTAAAAATGAATGTTATCAATATTTATTTCAATATGAAATAATATAAGGAATTATTAGGAGGATTTAGTATATATAAATTCATATGATAGATATCAGCATCTTTAGAAATACATAGTGCCATTCTGACCCACACTCCTCACCAAGAAGAAGAAGAAGAAACCATTAAGAGTTGATCATTTGCAGCTGTGGCGCCTACAGGCAGGTCTATTTAAGCCTCAGACGTCAGTTGCACCTTCAGCTGTGACAAGAACCATGGGAGGTGTCTGGATTCTGATCTTCTGCACAGTAACCGTTTGGCATACAGGTTTGTAAGGTTTTTTTTCAATAAAAGTTTGTTGTAAAATTGTTAACTATATGCCTTACAAATATGCTGCACTAATTTATGGTGAAGTTTCAGCTGTCTTTGTGGTTTAGTAAGGTTGATATGCTAGATGTCACTATGAAGAATCTTCAGAAAACAAAATGGTTAAAAGTTTTCTGTCCCTAGCATCTTGCTTGCCAATTGAGCAAAATGGAGGCATACAGTATGATGTGTCTCTGAAGAAAACTGCTTCACTCCAGTTATTGGCTTCCAGGTTGAGGCAAACTTCTAAAGGTAACTGTATGCCCTAAACATGGATTTGAGAACTAGTTTGACTGTACCATGCAATGTGATGTGCAATAAGTACAACGCTATCATTGACATCTGTTTCCTATTCAGTTCAACTGGACATCAATGAAGTGTCAAGTGACGCCGCCCACAATGTGTCAAGTGACGCCGCCCACAATGTGTCAAGTGACGCCGCCCACAATGTGTCAAGTGACGCCGCCCACAATGTGTCAAGTGACGCCGCCCACAATGTGTCAAGTGACGCCGCCCACAATGTGTCAAGTGACGCCGCCCACAATGTGTCAAGTGACGCCGCCCACAATGTGTCAAGTGACGCCGCCCACAATGTGTCAAGTGACGCCGCCCACAATGTGTCAAGTGACGCCGCCCACAATGTGTCAAGTGACGCCGCCCACAATGTGTCAAGTGACGCCGCCCACAATGTGTCAAGTGACGCCGCCCACAATGTGTCAAGTGACGCCGCCCACAATGTGTCAAGTGACGCCGCCCACAATGTGTCAAGTGACGCCGCCCACAATGTGTCAAGTGACGCCGCCCACAATGTGTCAAGTGACGCCGCCCACAATGTGTCAAGTGACGCCGCCCACAATGTGTCAAGTGACGCCGCCCACAATGTGTCAAGTGACGCCGCCCACAATGTGTCAAGTGACGCCGCCCACAATGTGTCAAGTGACGCCGCCCACAATGTGTCAAGTGACGCCGCCCACAATGTGTCAAGTGACGCCGCCCACAATGTGTCAAGTGACGCCGCCCACAATGTGTCAAGTGACGCCGCCCACAATGTGTCAAGTGACGCCGCCCACAATGTGTCAAGTGACGCCGCCCACAATGTGTCAAGTGACGCCGCCCACAATGTGTCAAGTGACGCCGCCCACAATGTGTCAAGTGACGCCGCCCACAATGTGTCAAGTGACGCCGCCCACAATGTGTCAAGTGACGCCGCCCACAATGTGTCAAGTGACGCCGCCCACAATGTGTCAAGTGACGCCGCCCACAATGTGTCAAGTGACGCCGCCCACAATGTGTCAAGTGACGCCGCCCACAATGTGTCAAGTGACGCCGCCCACAATGTGTCAAGTGACGCCGCCCACAATGTGTCAAGTGACGCCGCCCACAATGTGTCAAGTGACGCCGCCCACAATGTGTCAAGTGACGCCGCCCACAATGTGTCAAGTGACGCCGCCCACAATGTGTCAAGTGACGCCGCCCACAATGTGTCAAGTGACGCCGCCCACAATGTGTCAAGTGACGCCGCCCACAATGTGTCAAGTGACGCCGCCCACAATGTGTCAAGTGACGCCGCCCACAATGTGTCAAGTGACGCCGCCCACAATGTGTCAAGTGACGCCGCCCACAATGTGTCAAGTGACGCCGCCCACAATGTGTCAAGTGACGCCGCCCACAATGTGTCAAGTGACGCCGCCCACAATGTGTCAAGTGACGCCGCCCACAATGTGTCAAGTGACGCCGCCCACAATGTGTCAAGTGACGCCGCCCACAATGTGTCAAGTGACGCCGCCCACAATGTGTCAAGTGACGCCGCCCACAATGTGTCAAGTGACGCCGCCCACAATGTGTCAAGTGACGCCGCCCACAATGTGTCAAGTGACGCCGCCCACAATGTGTCAAGTGACGCCGCCCACAATGTGTCAAGTGACGCCGCCCACAATGTGTCAAGTGACGCCGCCCACAATGTGTCAAGTGACGCCGCCCACAATGTGTCAAGTGACGCCGCCCACAATGTGTCAAGTGACGCCGCCCACAATGTGTCAAGTGACGCCGCCCACAATGTGTCAAGTGACGCCGCCCACAATGTGTCAAGTGACGCCGCCCACAATGTGTCAAGTGACGCCGCCCACAATGTGTCAAGTGACGCCGCCCACAATGTGTCAAGTGACGCCGCCCACAATGTGTCAAGTGACGCCGCCCACAATGTGTCAAGTGACGCCGCCCACAATGTGTCAAGTGACGCCGCCCACAATGTGTCAAGTGACGCCGCCCACAATGTGTCAAGTGACGCCGCCCACAATGTGTCAAGTGACGCCGCCCACAATGTGTCAAGTGACGCCGCCCACAATGTGTCAAGTGACGCCGCCCACAATGTGTCAAGTGACGCCGCCCACAATGTGTCAAGTGACGCCGCCCACAATGTGTCAAGTGACGCCGCCCACAATGTGTCAAGTGACGCCGCCCACAATGTGTCAAGTGACGCCGCCCACAATGTGTCAAGTGACGCCGCCCACAATGTGTCAAGTGACGCCGCCCACAATGTGTCAAGTGACGCCGCCCACAATGTGTCAAGTGACGCCGCCCACAATGTGTCAAGTGACGCCGCCCACAATGTGTCAAGTGACGCCGCCCACAATGTGTCAAGTGACGCCGCCCACAATGTGTCAAGTGACGCCGCCCACAATGTGTCAAGTGACGCCGCCCACAATGTGTCAAGTGACGCCGCCCACAATGTGTCAAGTGACGCCGCCCACAATGTGTCAAGTGACGCCGCCCACAATGTGTCAAGTGACGCCGCCCACAATGTGTCAAGTGACGCCGCCCACAATGTGTCAAGTGACGCCGCCCACAATGTGTCAAGTGCCGCGCCCACAATGTGTCAAGTGACGCCGCCCACAATGTGTCAAGTGACGCCGCCCACAATGTGTCAAGTGACGCCGCCCACAATGTGTCAAGTGACGCCGCCCACAATGTGTCAAGTGACGCCGCCCACAATGTGTCAAGTGACGCCGCCCACAATGTGTCAAGTGACGCCGCCCACAATGTGTCAAGTGACGCCGCCCACAATGTGTCAAGTGACGCCGCCCACAATGTGTCAAGTGACGCCGCCCACAATGTGTCAAGTGACGCCGCCCACAATGTGTCAAGTGACGCCGCCCACAATGTGTCAAGTGACGCCGCCCACAATGTGTCAAGTGACGCCGCCCACAATGTGTCAAGTGACGCCGCCCACAATGTGTCAAGTGACGCCGCCCACATGTGTCAAGTGACGCGCCCACAATGTGTCAAGTGACGCCGCCCACAATGTGTCAAGTGACGCCGCCCACAATGTGTCAAGTGACGCCGCCCCACAATGTGTCAAGTGACGCCGCCCCACAATGTGTCAAGTGACGCCGCCCACAATGTGTTCAAGTGACGCCGCCCACAATGTGTCAAGTGACGCCGCCCACAATGTGTCAAGTGACGCCGCCCACAATGTGTCAAGTGACGCCGCCCACAATGTGTCAAGTGACGCCGCCCACAATGTGTCAAGTGACGCCGCCCACAATGTGTCAAGTGACGCCGCCCACAATGTGTCAAGTGACGCCGCCCACAATGTGTCAAGTGACGCCGCCCACAATGTGTCAAGTGACGCCGCCCACAATGTGTCAAGTGACGCCGCCCACAATGTGTCAAGTGACGCCGCCCACAATGTGTCAAGTGACGCCGCCCACAATGTGTCAAGTGACGCCGCCCACAATGTGTCAAGTGACGCCGCCCACAATGTGTCAAGTGACGCCGCCCCACAATGTGTCAAGTGACGCCGCCCACAATGTGTCAAGTGACGCCGCCCACAATGTGTCAAGTGACGCCGCCCACAATGTGTCAAGTGACGCCGCCCACAATGTGTCAAGTGACGCCGCCCACAATGTGTCAAGTGACGCCGCCCACAATGTGTCAAGTGACGCCGCCCACAATGTGTCAAGTGACGCCGCCCACAATGTGTCAAGTGACGCCGCCCACAATAGTTGGGGCACACTGTAGACGCCGCCCCACAATGTGTCAAGTGACGCCGCCCACAATGTGTCAAGTGACGCCGCCCACAATGTGTCAAGTGACGCCGCCCACAATGTGTCAAGTGACGCCGCCCCACAATGTGTTCAAGTGACGCGCCCACAATGTGTCAAGTGACGCCGCCCACAATGTGTCAAGTGACGCCGCCCACAATGTGTCAAGTGACGCCGCCCACAATGTGTCAAGTGACGCCGCCCACAATGTGTCAAGTGACGCCGCCCACAATGTGTCAAGTGACGCCGCCCACAATGTGTCAAGTGACGCCGCCCACAATGTGTCAAACTTACTTTTTAAATAAATTTTAATGAGGATATACTAAATTGGGTTTTGAGAACTTTGTTCCCACTTGTCCAAAAACTGTTTTCCTTCCATTTAAACCAGGTCATAACAGCCATCTGAGAAATGTGTGGGGGCAGGGGGAAATGCACAATGTGTGGCATTCAAATTCTCAGCCATGCATTCACTTAAATACAGACTCTTACATGGCAAGGGAGGGAGCAGTTTCATGGATCAAAGATTATCTGGCCCATGACAGGGTCTCCCTTATCAGAATTTGGATGCACAGCATCCTCCAGGATGAAGACTTTCAATGGGTCTTAAGTCACTTTTAAGAATTTCTTTTAATGTGGGGGGTGGGGACAATTGCTTACCTCCTATTTAAACAAATGCCTTCTAATTTTTCAGATATTTTACTTTTCTGTGGTTGCCATAGTTAACCTTTGAAAAAAGAAATTGGTCTGCCAGGTCTTAACTGCACACTAAGACTCAAGTGCTTTGCTTTAACCATTTATGGTTGACTGGGTGTGCAGAACATAAGGCAAAACTTTGTGTCCAAACATTCAGGTGCAGCTGATTTATAAAGGGAAATTGCATGCTGGTGAGCATATGCATGGTTTTATAAGACTTTATACATCTTTATATGTACTTTATGGATTCAAAGCAATGTTTTTTAAAATGAGGCCCAGATCATTAAGCATGAAATGTCTTTCCAAAATTATTTGAAATATGCCAAAAGCTGGAGTGAGTTCTGTGCAGACATTAAGGGCTACTCCTTGCACAGGCTAACAAGCTGTAAAAGCAAATACCATTGGTATTAATTGGCTTAATATTGATTGAAATGTATTAAGTATATTAGCATCAAACTTGATCTTTAATGTCATGTTCTAGCACAGGGTTGGCCAACTCCAGTCCTCAAGTCGGTGTCCTGCAACCTATTAGATGTGTCCCTGGTCTGACACCCTGAAGAACCTGACTGCATACAGAGGAGCTATTTGTTTCAGGTGTGTAGGGCCAGGGGAACCTCTAAAAGTTTCAGGACACCGGCTCTCGAGGACCGGAGTTGGCCACCCCTGTTCTAGCATAATTACATTTTTGATGAAACAGAATGCATATATAGATATATCCTGTCCCATGGAGTTTAAATATCTCGGTCTTATTCATGAAGGAGGGAAAGCTGGAACGGGAGATTGATGAATTGGTGTTGCATCTGCAGTGATGCTGTACCAGTCTGTTAAGAGAGCTGAGTCAAAAGGCAAACCTCTCGAATTACTGGTTGATCTATGTTCCCATCCTCATCTATGGTCATGAGATTTGTGCGGTGATTGAAAGAACAAGATTGCTATCCTGATCCAAGCGGCCAAATTGAGTTTTCTCCGTAGTGTGTCTGGGCTCTCCCTTAGAGATAGGGTGAGAAGCTCTGTCAAGCGGCGGGGACTCAGAGTAGAGGCGTTGCTTCTCCACGTCGAGAGGAGCCAGTTGAGTTGGCTCAGGCATCCGGTTAGGATGCCTTCTGGCCGCCTCCCTGGTGAGGTGTTCCAGGCACGTCCCACCAGTAGGAGCTGGCCCAAGTGGCTGGGGAAAGAGTAGTCTGGGCTTCCCTATTAAGACTGCTACCCACGCAACCCGACTCTGGATAAGCGGAAGAAGATCCGTGTGTGTGTGTGTATATATATGTCTGTTTGTTTTGGTGCACACACACAATTATACAATTGCATAGCAGTACACAACCAGTGCTGCAAATGGGGCCCTTAATCAACTCAAGCACAGGGAGCCATATCTTCCCAAATTTGGTCAAAGTATATTGAACCGTGATTCTACTGCACTATACTTCAAGGATTCCCTACCTATTCTTTGGATTTTGGTATTTAGCTTGGGTCATATGTTTCGGGTTTCCTTTTAAAAGTTTTTCACAATAGTGTGCTGGAATAAGGGATGTTCACAGATAGACCCTAGGTGGGGCTGGAGACCTGCCCTTTCTCTTCTGTACAAAAAATGCCCTCCTGAAAACACATTTTTCTTCTTTCTTTTTTGTTTTATTTCTTACAGTGATTTTATTGCAAATACAGAAGACAAGTTATCTCTGTCTGTTAAACATTTTATTTAATTATATATTTTAGGCCAAATGAGCTGGGTATCGATCATTAATAATTCCTTTAATAAAGATAATTAAATGTCAGGCATGTATGCTAAGTTGCATTTCCCATTGGTGTGTGTGTAAAAATATGGCATGGACAGTGAATTTTAACATGTAAATAGCAGACATCTTGTCTGACTTAGCTAGCTTAGCTACTTTGGGATGCTGCTGCACTATGATGCATATTGCATATCGCATTATCGTGTGTTATGTAAATAGGCTGGAGTCTTTTACACTTTTAAAAACATTCAACTGTGGATTACTTTCTTTGGTAAACACTTTTTAATATTCCATTCTTGGTGTTTCTTTCGAGACAATTTTAGATTTGAATAGTTATTTTTTTACTTTTATGTTGCATATATATATATATATATATATATATATATATATATATATATATATATATATATATATATATATATATGCATGCAAAATCTTCATTTAAGTGTTTCATATCCACCCATTTCATTTCCTTTACAGAGGCTGAACTAAATCCAATGGTAATAGCCTATATTCTGAGGACAGTAGGTTAGGTTTATAAATTTAAAGTAGATTACAGGGTTTTTTTTTTTTTTTTTTTTTTTTTGGTTATTCTAGTATGTTTTGATTTGACATAGTTCTTTATTTTTTCTCAACCGATTATATCATTTATTTATTTATTTTGGGTGTTTTGCCTCGGAAAATCCCGCCTCCAAAAATATTTGCGTAGCATTCAAATACACTCTTGCCACTCACAATATGGCGGAGTCGCTGACGAGGCGAACGGCGTCAGGCGGACACGTTTTATTTTGAAAATCTTCAGCGTAGGCTGGATTGTCTGTCGCGGTCACTGTCGCGGTCACTTCCTGATGCTCCTCGCCGAGCCTGCAGCTGTCAATAGGAAGAAGCAGGTTAATTCAGAAAAGTTAGAGAGCGCCTTTCCACTAATAGACGGGCTGCATCTGTCACGAGTTTGCCTGAAATGGCGGGAGAGCGCGAGCCCGTGTTTAGGTATCAGCATCTCGTTCCAATGTTATTTCTGTCCTGCAGCGACAAGTTGACCTTTGGTATATCCTGAATGAAAGTGAACGGAGAAAGCTCTGAATTAAACAGTTGATACTTTCCACGAGATCAAGTCTGTTCTGCCTACTCAGATTTTAGGTTTACCTGCTGAAGCGATTCTTTTCTGTTTTTAATTCACCAAAATCTGTTGATAAAGCTTTTTTAATAGCTGTATTCCTTTCTTTTCTTTTTCTTCACCTGGGTCTCAGTGTCATCCCTGAGGATGAGGGGAAGGAAAAGTTCAAAAAAAGTGAGAATGTTGCTTTTTACAGGTATGTCAAATTAAATATTCTTTTCTGTGACGTGAACAACTGAACGGGTTTAATGTGATTGGTCTACAGTATTCAGAATGTAAATACTGGTGCAGGATTTGTCACAGATATCTGTTGGATCCATGTGCCAGTAATTATGTATTCCCTTTGGAGGCGACAGACCCAGGGTCCGAACCTGAAACATCGACTTCTACTGGATACCCTTGTGCTCACCGAGAAAGGCGTGAACTTTGACCTTGTGGAAGATAACACAGAGGTCAGTTTACTGAAAGTAAACAGGAGTAATGATCTAGTCTACATTAAATGTTTTTACATGGCTTTTTTGTTATTGTTTGGCTTTACCGTTATCACATCGAGACAATGGATCTCACTTTCAAGAGAGATTTATTTTAAAAAAAAAGATGAATGGTTGCTTTAGAGAAACCACATGCAGTCCTGATTGTCTCGGGTTACTCGGACGTCTTTAAACACGCCGCTGCTTCAGGATGCCAAAAGCTTACTTCAACTTACAGAGCAGAGATGGCGTTGGTCCGGGGATTGATCCCGGAGGATACATGGCTGATCTCATTAACAGGATGGTCAAGTGTCAGTAGAGTAATATTGAATTTACATTTTTTTTCATCCCTCCCCCATTCAGGTTTATGTTACTCAGATCAGTCTGAGAATGCCACTGTGTTTAATACAGCTGCTCGAAAACTGCAGTTGAACACTCCCACAACAAGATGGCTCTTTCACGACGAATTAAGAAGCTTTATTGTCACCATAATTATATTTTTGATGAGGCAGACAGCGGCTCAGAATGCACATAAATAGACATTACATGCAGACACATACAGCACAAGACATGGTCTTCATGCATTTTTTTTAAATACATAGTTGATTGCACTGGCCAACCACATCACTCCCGGGGCTCAAGCATGCATATAGTCTTTAGCAGCTAATGGACTAATTATCAAGTCACAGCGGACTTCAATACTCTGCAATAATATAGTTTCAGAGTTGTGCAATTTGCATGGATGTCTAAACAGACAGTCCCTCAGAGTTTGAAGTGTGCGTTTGCAGGTGAGAGACAGTATAAATGATTTTCATCAGATCAGAGACCAGGGGCCCGTTCTTCGTACGTCGCTAACTCAGTTAGCTGGATTTGATTGTTGACGATTTGGCATGATCTTGGATTGTTTGGTTCTTCAAAAGACATCCTGCACTTGTTGTCATAACAACATGTGCGCAAGCTTAAACCTGCTCGAGAGCAGGCTTATTTCATGTAAGCAGGAATAGATCATGGCTTTATAAGCGGAGGAGATAGGGAAGTCTCCCGTAGCCATGTCCATTTTTACGACAGCAACCTGTTGTGGAAGGTGCAAGAATAATTTCAGAGCTTTTCGAATTAATCGCGTATTGCGCAATAGAGAGGATCCTTTAGCGCAGCGAGACAGTGTAATTGTAGAGAGATTTTTCTTGGTGGCTGTTATAAACAGACAAACATCATTTAACAGTGGCTTTTAAAGAGGAAAAAGTGATATTGGAGTCATAAATCTAAAATATTTAAGTTATTTGTATGATGGTTTGCTTTTTATTTTTATCCTATTCAGTAAGAAGATTTGTTCGGGCCATTTTATTGTGAAGTTTAGTTTTACTTTGAAAGGCTTGCTTCCTGTCGAGCCGTATATTGTATTAGAAAAAAAACTATGGATGGATTATCTAGACACGGAGCAATACAGTTTTACCGTGTAAACTGTGGATGACTTGGAAAAGGAAGAACTTCATTTTTTATGGATAAAGATTTTTTTTGTTAAAATTCCCAGTTTGCACGTGTCCTTTACTTCCAGTGTCTAAGAAATGACACTGAAATTAGGATCTCTTGACATAACAAGTGCCTTTTTAAAATAAAGTATAATAATTAAAGGCTACCATTTTGTAGAATATTCTTGTATTTCACTTTTACTTGTCCCCATGTTCTAGTGGGTCCCGTGGAGGCTCTGATATAAAAGAACAAAGTAAATATGAGTCTATTAAAATGCAAAAATTCATGCTGTAGAATGTGACATTAATTAATCTGCTACTAATTTGTTTGCTACTTTTTGCCAGCCCTCTCTCCTGGCTTTAGCAAACTTTGAGGTGTTCCCTGTCGTTTTAATTAATGACTCAAATTCGGCATAACCTTCCATTAAAAGCTCGTGTTCTGCTTGGGAGAAAAACTGTGGGCGTTCTTTGCTGAACAGCCAATAGCAGCGCTGCTGATCATTGTTTCTACTATCGATACATTTCCCCTTTTAAACAAACGCATGAACGCGCAGTTATCTCAGATAACTCAATCCAGCGATACTAATCGTAAACAACAGGTGAGTTCGAAGAACCCAATTAGCCGGATCATGATTAGCCGGATGAAATCATCTTGGATGTCTCGTTTGATCTTGGATGTTTTAAGCAATGTACGAAGAACAGACCCCAGTGCAACTAGTGGTGTGTTTTTTAACTGGGTTGATGGTTTGTTGATTCCCAGCAGGGGGCGATAGCCCTTACAGCTTTGGGAAAGAAGCAGTTTTTCAGCCTGTTAGTTTTTGGTTTAATGTTCCTGAATTGTTTCCCTGATAGAAATGGGACAAACGGCTCATTGCCCGGGTGGATGAGATCGGTGGCAATACGTCGGGCCCTTTTCTGGACTCATGCAGCACAGACTGTCTAGATCCTGTGGACGGCATCCCACAATCCCCTGTGCTGAACTCACCTTCTGGGTCTTTACTATCTGGCGCACAGCTGGTGATGAATATGAAGTTTATCAGGAGCTTTAGGCTCTTTCTTGTTTATTTCTTCTTCGTTCTTTCCAAAACCCGATTATCTGGCTGAGGGAGGCCAATACCCATAGTGCCCTGCATATAGTATTGCGTACAGACCTATAACTGTTCTTAACTGAGACCCAGTGTTGCGTTCACAAATACTTACCCATATGCTCGGAAAAGAATCTCCACAGCATTACCAATTAGAATCAAACTGGGTTTATTAAAGATGGAAAGTTGAATAATAATGTAAGATGCTGAAATGTTCTTAATTTGCTTCATTTCATATCTGCTATTAAGGTTTCACAGAGAGGGAGCATGCAATTACTCTCCATGCTGATGCTATTCCAGGCCTTTTGCTTCTGTTATTAGTTGGTTCAGTATATTTATTCTTTGGGAGATTTTCTCAGGGTATAAAACAAATGTAGCCACATATCTGGCTTTGCTTCTGGGATCTGCTACTTTTGTCCTGGTCCCTTTAAATCTCCCCCTTTCGGCAGGTCACCCTGTGGTTTATTTGTCTCTTTATTTGACACTCACTGATAGCTGCCTGTTCAAGGACAGTTCACCTCCCCTTCTTGATCCTCTGAAGGCCGATTTAGCACCCTGGGCTTTCCTGTCCCTCTCTTGCCGTGGACGGATCGTTCTTATTAAGGTTAATATCCTGCTGCCGTATTCACTACAATTGATCCTAAATTTGTTTTTTAGGGTATTAAAGTTATTGATGGCTGGTTGGGTTCATTCATTCGAGACAAGAGAAAACCTCAACTAAATATGGCGTTCCTTCAATTCCCGGTACGCTGTCGTGGGGAAACTCTGGATTCAGTCATCTCAAGCCTTTTAACTGTGCAGCATGTCTCTGCATATGTCGTGGGAGTCTCAGATTATAAAGTTATTCACAATATTTCCAGCCAGTGTCAAGCCAGAGGAAGCAGATTTCTTTTAGAAATCTGAAAAATATCAATCGCAAACTTTAACCGGTTGATCTTAAATACGTTCCTGCTTTCTTTCTGGTATCATCAATGCAGTGGACTAGGATCATGCAACCACATGTTCCTTTTAGAGAGCGCACAGCTGCCTTTTCACGCCCAGCTCTGTGGTTTACCCATGAGCTGAAGGACACAAAGGCAGCTGGTCTGCTAGTCTGCAAGCTAGCGTGTCAAGAGCATTGCAAAATGTATGCAAGGTCCCTTAAAGAGGTTCTTTAAGTGATATTTGGACTCTGCAGATAAGGCAGTATTCAGGCATGGATGGGGTCAGTGAGTTCAAAGTGTTTATCAGTGTTTGATGTCACACTTTTTTTGAAAGACCCGTAGCAGTTGTTCATGGTAACTCTCTTCAGTGTAATTTTTCTCACCCTCTTTGAACCGTAGAATAGGCCATTGATGTCCGAATAAACAGCTTTCTTCATAAAACAATCTTTTCACAGACCAGACTTGTTCTGTCTTTGTCACCTTGCAAAAATGACGTCGTAAGGATCGTAATAGACGAGGCCCAGCCCATTAAGGCGCGCTACCGAGTTCCAGATGTGCTCACTGGGGAACCTCAGAGTGAACAGTAAGAGCTAAACCAGCACCATGTCTCCATCCATGATTAAAATCTTTCTTCTTCCACTATGCCTTGTTCAGATCATCTCCTGAATCGCTGCATCATAGCCTCACTGGAAACTCACTGTGCCGTTTATCTTTTTCCTCGCGATCCGACAGGTTGAGAGTGGATAGCCAGACTAAGGACTCCGTCACCCTTTCCTGGTCTTCAGGACATTACCAGGTCCGCGCGTGGCACTTCCCCTTCCGACTAGAGGTTCTGTGTGATCAGGAAGTGATGGTTACCTTCAACTCTAAGGACAAACTGTGGTTTGAAATCTTGCAGAATCCGCCCAGGTGAAGTTATAGGAGATCACTAGCTTATTCTGAGAAATATATTTGTCCCTGTAATTATTGAAACGGTCTTATTTGTGTCTTTCTACTGGACATCATAACGTAGTGAGGTAAGAGAATAAGAACGCTCAAACCGCAAACCTATGCTGCTCTTAATGGAAGCTCAATTCCGTCTCTGAAAGCCTTTATTGTTTTCTGCTCCTATTTCAGCTTCAAGAGGACAAAACATGTTCCATGTGGAAGGAAATGTTTAGGAAGTTTGTGGACATCAAAGCAAATGGTTTGTACCTGCATTAAGCTTAATTTCATCCTTTTTTTGTCTGTTTTTCTCGATTTGTGTACAGTGCTTTGCAAGATATCTATAAACACTTGAACCTTTTCACATTTGCCACATAACCACCACCCATTTTGATGTCCTGCATTGGATTTCTATGTAATGGGCCAACACAAAGTAGTGTGTCATTGTAAAGTAAAAGGTGTAGCTTTCATTCGTGCTCAGGCGTCCTGAGTCAATAGATAAAACCATAGTCTGCTGCAGTTACAGCTGTCCATCTTTTGGGGTACATACAAAATATTTAATGTTTAATTTCTAGATGCCTCAAGTTGAAACATTGATCCGTAAAAAACCGTTATCTGCACTTGTAAACACTGTAGGAATGTGCATTTATCATAACATTCATGAAGGAGATCTGTGTCCTAGAGATGAACGAGCTTTGGTGAGAAATGTGCTAATCATCCCCAAAACAAAAGCAAAATTTCTTGTAAAGATGCTGGCTGAAAGCAAGGCAAGTTAATTTGTATAACACTATAGCAGGAAAGCACGTAGCAGTGGAATAACAGCAGCAGGTCAGGATAAGTTGGACTACAAACTTAATCTATTGATGTTTCAGTTTACTACAACAGTTGAAGTGGAACATTAAAGTTCAAAAGCAACTTTAAACAAACAGGTTTTTAACCTTGATTTAAAGGAACTCAGAGTTTTAGCCCTTTTACCGTCTTCTGGGAGTTATTTCCAGATAAGTGATTGCAGTAATCGATTCAACTCAAGATAAACGCTTGGATTTGTTTTTCGAGATCCTGCTGAGACATTAGTCATTTAATCCTGGAAATGTTCTTCAGGTCATTGAAGGCCGACTTTATAATTGTCTTTAGATGCCTTGAAGTTTCAGGCATTGAGTCCATCACTACACTGAAGAAAATCTTGGCACATCCATGCATTGATTTCTTCTAAGCATTTATTCGGCGCATGAATGGGTTCATAATCACCAGGTGACATGGCGGTGACATAGAGCTGTGTGTCGTCTGAGTAGTTATGATAACCTATGTTGTTGTTTTTTATGATCTGAGCTAGATGGAGCACGTAGATATTTAATAGGGGACCCAAGTTGGACCCTTGGGGAACCCCATATGAGAGTTTTGTGCTCTCTGATGTGCAGTTACCTACTGACACAAAAAGTCCCTGTTTTAGTGGGATTTAAACCAGTAAAGTTGTAGATGGTGATCATACACAATGAAACAAATATTTTATCAACATGGGCTTAAAGCCCACTCAGCGAGAAAGAAGCCAACACTTCAAAACAAAGATAAAAAGCTACTTCATAGTTTGAAAATTATCTCAGGGAAAAATACCTTAACTTTTAGAGATGTTTCCTGTGGTCTGATTAACAGGTTTCTGCACTCGAAGCCATTCTGAGCTGAAAATGTAATAGATGGAATCGGGTGTATCGTAGCAGAGAGCGTCTAAAACATGAAGGACAGAGGGTCCTTGGGAGATTTGCAGTTTTGCCATATTCTTTCTATGTCTGGATGATGGCTTGGACGGTTCTCGGTAAGAAGTTCAGCAGCTCGGATAATGTTTTAGAACCTAGCTCTGCTTTAAACTTCTCCACAACTTCCTCCCTGACCTGTCTGCTGCTGAGTTCCTTGGTCTTCATGATGCGGTTCGTTCGCCAATGTTCTCTAACAAACCTCTGAGGCCAGAAACAGAACGGCTACATTTATGCTAAGCTATTACACACAGGTGGATTCCTTTTAGGGGTGAGGCGTCTTCTGAAGTCAGTTGTTTGCACTGGATTTCATCTGGTGGGTATCACAGTAAAGGTGGATGAATACACACCCAAATATTACATTTCTTTTTTGTTATATTGATATAACTTTTACTTCACAGTGATATGCTACTCTGTGTTGATCATCACATAAAATCCCCCAAAATACATAGAAGTTTTAGGTTGAAAGTAAAAATAAAGTGTGAAATAGTTAAAGGGTTATGTACACTTTGTTGAGACGCCGTAAAAACCAGAAAAACATATGGATTGATTGAGCTCACGCTCCTTTTGTAACCAGCTGCTTGCTTTTGGATTTCATCTTTATTGTGATTGCAGCAACGTGTTTTTCAGTTAATCCAATAAAATGTTCCTAATGTTGAATTAGTCATTGAAGTAGTTTGCCTTTCAGGTCCCAGCAGCCTCGGCGCAGACCTCTGCCTTCACGGATTTCAGCACGTCTACGGTCTGCCAGAACACCCCGACAGGCTGCGGCTCAGAGACACTAGGTGCATGCTCATGCTTTACGTCATCGCCGTCATCTCTTTACCGTTAACGGTGCTGTTCATGTTTCCTCGCTCAGTGACGGCGAACCTTATCGGTTATACAACTTGGACGTCTTTGCCGCCGACCTGTACTGCCGGCTCGGCTTGTACGGATCCGTGCCCCTGCTAGTGGCTCACAAACCAGACAGGACCGTCGGTGTGTTTTGGCTGAATGCGTCAGACACTTTTGTGAACGTACAGTACTCCCCTACTGACCATCAGGTAAGCTTTTTTTTTTTTTAGCATCAGAGTGCTTTACTAAGAAATGAGAGTGTTTTTTTTCTTGGAAAGATTTTAATAAATAATTTGTTTCATTTGAGAAGGCGGAGAACCAATTGCAAGGGCCTTCAGTATCAAAAATAGTGATCTTATTTTGTGTTTGGGTGATACCAGGGCCGGATTATCCATAAGGGCCAGTGGGCCAGTGCCCAGGGGCACCAACCATGGGGGGGCACCACATGACACATGCTTTAAAAATATATTTTTCATAAATTGTTAGATTATTTACTTGAAATTGTTGAAAGACCATGCATTATTCGTTTTGTGAACACTGATGTCACAATAATAATAATGAATGATAAATAAATCAAGATTATTTGATTTCAACATTTTAAAATGAGATATTTGAATATTGCTCACTGCTCATATGCCTACATGTAGTTGTGTAAGGTAGTAAATAGTAAATAGTTGATTATGTCTGATGTTTTTGACCGGAGGACAGCACAGGTAAGGGGGGGAGCTTTGAGGTATAGTGCCCAGGGGCACCACATTGTCTTAATACGGGCCTGTTGATACAAGACAAAGTAGTACAAAATTGCGATTTTTTTTTTTTTTTTTTTTCTTATGCAAAAACTCTTTATGGGATGGAAAAGGATTCCTTCACCTCCCCATGAACTCACCATCCCCACCATCAAACATTACGGTGGCAGCATCCTGCTGCGGGAATGCCTTCAGATCAAAAGTTGAGAATTTAGCAGCAAAAGGCAGTGAACGATCTTATGAAACCTTTCACAATGCTCAACGGGTTCTTGATCCGAAGAGCTGTTTCCGGTGTGAAACTCTGCTCCGTCGCGCAGGGTGATCAGACCCCACCGGTGAAAAGGAGGCGGCTGCGGCCTCAGACTGACGTCCGCTGGCTCTCGGAGAGCGGCGTGATAGACTGCATGATTCTGCTCGGGCCCAGACCCCAACAGCTCTTCAAACAGTACGCTCAGCTTACAGGTGCGTACGGGGAGGTCCGTTTTTTTGGAACATTGTGTATTGATAAACAAAGCCTACCAAAAAAATATTTTTTTCCCCCCCAATTTTCACATTTAGGATATCAAGCCTTGCCTCCGCTGTTTTCCCTCGGGTACCACCAGTGCCGCTGGAACTACAACGACGAGGCTGATGTGAAGGCTGTGGATGCTGGATTCGATCGCCACAAGATCCCTTATGATGTCATCTGGCTGGATATCGAGCACACGGACGGGAAACGTTACTTCACCTGGGACCCCGCTCTTTTTCCCAAACCTGCGTGTTTGCAGCACCATTTGGAGAAAAAGAAGCGGAAGGTCAGTTTCAGGAGGCAAAGCCCAGAACATTTACAAAAATGTTCCTTCTGTTTTGACATTTTTGTTCCGTTTCTCTCAGATGGTCGTGATAAGTGATCCACATATTAAGGTTGACCCTGATTGGTCGCTCTACCGTGAAGCCACAGATGGGGGACATTTTGTGAAGGACAGAGAGGGACAGATCTATCGGGGCACCTGCTGGCCAGGTGATGCACCACTCGCTAGAGCTTGATTGAAAAAGAACGGCACAAACCTCCAAACATCTGAGAACAAGCTCATTTTCCTGGGGTTGCCCTCTAACTGCAGGTTGTGTTTACATTTCTCACAGGCGAGTCCTCGTATCTTGACTTCAGCCGTCCTGCGACCAGAGCGTGGTACTCCAGGTGCTTCAGCTTAGATAAATACAAAGTAAGGATCAGGAGTACAACATGCAGGATTCTTCTTTTCATGGTTTGTTACTTTGTCTGCAGTAAAGCCTCCAACACCTGGCTTTATGTTTAAATATTCAGATGCATGGAATAAGATTTTTGCACTTAAAATGGGAACAACTCATCTCCATCTTATTTTTGAGTGAATTAATCTAATTATGTTATTTTAGGGGTAAAACCACTCATTCCTTTGACAGATCATCTTCTTTACCTTCTCAAATCAAGGGCAAATATACTAATTTCAAGAAAGTTTTACTTACTTTTAGTTCCCCTTTTCCAGTGTATTTGACGCAGTCATGACCACTTCTGCAAACTTGTTACAGCTATTTGTAACAGTTCTAATAAAGACAACCAGATGAAACATAAAAGAGGTGGTTGATTACATTGTCTTCTATGATTTGAAAGAGTTTAGTGAATAATAAATGTTATGCTCCTGGTATGGAGGACTGAACCCTGTGGTACTCCACAAGTGACCCTAGAGTTTGAAGAAGATTCATTACAAACAGGAATCTGTCCGATAGATAAGATTTAAACCAGCCTTAATCCCTACAGTATGCTCAAGTCTTTGTAGGAGAATATTGTGATTAACTGTATCAAATGCAGCACTGAGATCTAACAGGACAAGTAAAAACACAAGTCCATTATCTGAGGCCATGAGAATATCATTAGTGACCTTCGCCAGAGCTGTTTCAGTGCTATGATGTACCACTGATGATCTACTATTCATAATTGAAACAGCTGGGACTTAGACCAACAAGGCAGGACAAGGAGCCATATTTGTTTTGCCACCATGCGTTGAGGAAGTTGATTAGGGAAATAAAAGCCTTTTTCTTTCTTAGGAACACTAATGCAATTGTCTTGGTTTAGCTTGTGGAGTTAACTTAACAGCTTGCTTTCAGAGCTTTAACTGGAATTATATTATTTGGTAAAGTGGGATTAAACCCAGTGGGTCTGACAGAAAATAGAGGATAATATGTAGAAAAGGATTTCATGTTAGGTACGAGGGAGGTTCTGTAATGCTATGGGCCTATGGTTCTTCCATAATACCCAGAGGAGGTTGTTGGAGTGCATCATGAGTTCTTTAAACTATCTGGACAGTTGACCAAGGATCTAGTGAACTAAAACTGTTTACATCTCATGAAGGGGTCGACGGCGTCGCTGTTTGTGTGGAACGACATGAACGAGCCGTCTGTTTTCAACGGGCCGGAGCAGACGATGCCAAAGGACGCGGTGCACCATGGAGGCTGGGAGCATCGGGATTTACATAACCTGTACGGCTTTTACCAGGTCAGCGGGTCTTTCTTACTTGCGAGTCAAATTCCCACTCGCTGGCAGCTACTGTTTGAATCAAACGTTGTCCACGGTTGTGTTCTCGCAGCACATGGCCACAGTGGACGGCCTTATGACCCGCTCAGGAGGCTCAGAGAGGCCGTTCGTTCTTTCACGCTCCTACTTCGCGGGGTCACAGAGGTTAGGTGAGAGATTCGAGCTGGAAGGAGTTTAAGAGTTTTTCCTCTGAATTTATCGTATGAATACGGAACTGTGTTGTTTGTTTTCATGTGGGACGCAGGAGCAGTGTGGACAGGTGACAACATAGCCAGCTGGGAGTATCTGAAGATTTCAATTCCAATGGTTTTGTCTCTGAGCTTGGCAGGCATTGCATTCTGTGGAGGTAAGCCTTTAAGTCTAGATAATGGACTTAATGCTTTAATTGTTAACTTAAATGTAAAATTTGTTTTTGACTAATCTGACAAAACATCTTGCAGCCTTTGTGTTGCTTTAGAAAACCTTTGAGAAGTTTAAGAAAAGTCTTAAGTCCTTGTCATGTTACAGATCAGTTGTATTTCTTCCTTCCTGTTGAGTCCTACTCAGTCCCCCTATTGTTTATGTTTTATTTATTTATTTTTTGCATTATAGCTGATGTTGGTGGGTTTGTTAAGGATCCAGACCCAGAGTTGTTGGTGCGCTGGTACCAGGCCGCTGCCCTGCAACCATTCTTCCGAGGCCACTCTGCAAAAGACACAAAGCGGCGTGAGCCGTGGCTTTTTGGGGAAGAGGTCACCGCTGCGATCCGCACTGCCATCCAAGAACGGTATAAGCAAAGGAACATATGATCAGATAAATCCTACAAAAAGTGTTCAAGTTAAGAGCTTTCAGCAGTATTTATTGGCTAAGATTTCAAAATTAACAAGCCCGTTTCAGATCATCAAACCCCTTTGTCTGATATAAGAACTTCACTTGAAGAAACACAGAATTCAGTTTCCAAATTGATTTATTAGGGTTAAATTACCTATGCAAACCTGCCTGTGTGGAAAAGGAAATGATGCCATGTTACATTATGAAAGAACTGGGATTAACCACATTTTTGCTAAAATGAGTTCAGTTTCACTTGTAGCACATGTTAACTCTGTAGAGACAAGAAATCAAATAAAAAAATTTTAGAAAAAATGGAACAGTGGTGAACATTCCCACGAGTGGCCAGCATACCAAAGAGAGAGAGAGACTGTTTTCTTTTGCTTTTATTTTTTAATTATGTCAGTTTTGGTCCTCCATACAAAACATGGCACAACCAGTAGTATTAGCTTTAGGAGGCAGTTACTTTTTCACATTGTTAATGAAATAATCATTTTAAAACTATTTGTGTATTAACTCAGGTTATCTTTGCTTGATATTTAAATCTGTATTACAAAAAAGGAAAAGAATACGTCCGTATGGGCACAAATCATTTTCTTACTGCACCGTTGTAGAATTAGCCTATTTAGAATCCAAACCTTAATTCAGGATTGTAGGATCTTTGGCAAGACTGTATGTATGTATGTATGTGTGTGTGTACACACACAGAGGTGTAATCTAGGGGAAAATGTATTAAAGAGGAATTACTAGATGATCTGAACTGAACCCCTCTGCTTCCAGGTACTGTTTGTTGCCGTACTGGTACACTCTCTTCCACTATGCCCACACCTCTGGCATGCCTCCAGTCAGGTTGGTGTTGCTGCTGACAATACCACAACTGCTGACGTACAGCGTGGTATACGGCAATCCCTGTGTAGCGTCAACATTTTTAGTCATTATATATGAATCACTTGTAAAATTGGACCTGATTATTATGAAATATATTTTAAAAATGTGTATAATAAATAAAAGATGACTCAATAGTAATTTTTATTATGAAAAGGATTTATGGAAAACTAATGTTTATATTATGCACATTTTGAAAGACGAACGGAAAATTGTTGTAATAATCAGGTGATAATTTTATATGCGTTCAGTTATTTCATAATTTCACTGGTCATTTTGTACATATGTCTTTTATTTATTCAAGTAAATAATTCTTTTTATAATGTTTTATTTATATATTTAATTTTGAACACTTTGGCGTTCCGTAGTTATTAGCTTACAGTATATCATACAGTACTATTAGGTTAAACAAACTTTTTCTTATATAGACCTCTGTGGGTGGAGTTCCCTAAAGATGAGGGCACCTTCACTGAGGATAATCATTACATGATTGGTGATGAAACAATGTTTTAAATTAATGTTCTCCATTTTGCATGGACTTATTGCACATCTGGGCTTTTTGTGAAGTTCAGTGTTTTGTTTCATAAAGGGGGAGCTTTGTTCGCCTGTCCTGTGACGGAACCAGGTGCTCAGGCAATCAACGTCTCACTACCTGGATCTGCTGAGGTAAAATAAATAGATCAGTAGGCGTTTGAAACTATTACATGTATATGCAATATGTTATATAAATACAACGTTACTTTAAATATTTCTTTTCTGTCTTAGATTTGGTATGATATCTGCTCTGCAAAGGCGTACAGAGGAGGCAAGAGCTTGAGTCTTCCAGTCAACCTGGACACTGTTGGTTTTTATTATGATTTAAACAGCATACACTCATGTCTTATAGTTCTCTAGTTTTGTAGCCTAAATACACCAGGATAATGCTTCTTGCTCCAATTGAATGCAGTTACAGTCATGTTTGCTCTGGACAGGTTCCAGTGTTTCAGCGTGGCGGCTCGGTGGTCTGTAGATCAGTGGGAAGCGGCACATGTACAGCCGACTACCAGAAGCTACCTCTGAGTGTCACTGTGGCCCTAAACTCCCAGGTAAACACTGGATTCCAACACCGTATGTAACAGTCAGAGCATGTAAAACCACTATTCCCACAAACATAAAATATTTCTGAGCTTAGATACTGATTGTGAGTCTATGTTTCATATATGGAATTATTAAATATTTTATGAAAATGCCAAAGTTTAGAATAATATCACGCAGAAAAAACTTTTAAGTTTTGCAGATGACATTGTGATCTGGAACGAGAGTAGGGAGTCGGTTGAAGAAAGCCTGGAGAAGGTTTGGAAGTTGGATGTAGAGCAATGAAATCATCTATTTAAGGAGAACATTAAGTTGTCGGCAGCAGTAGATCAGCCGAGTCACGGCTAAACTGCCCAAACGTTGCTTCTGTGAAGAGAAAGAAACAGACAGAGAACGTAAAGTTAGGCGGTGCACAACAGAGGTTGTTGCTCAGAGTATAATCCTTCTTTAATCTCTTGTATAATCACAACATCCTGTTAATTTAAATACTATTACCATCACTGGTACGTATTCTCTAATCTGCTTTTTGAACTTCTGGTGTGGTTTCTTGAGCTCCTAGTTAGAAATCAAAGAGAATAACAAAAATTATAATGGCAAAGAATGTTTATGCTACATGCATTGATTCAGATGTCATGAAAGGCGGTGAAATAGCCTTTTACCAAACTACCACTCAGAATCCATCTTCCGTTTTGGAGTGTTTCATCATTTAAAGGTTGAAGATTTTCTGCTTGGAAAAAGCATTGAATTTTGAAAAAAACACAGTTGTAGGAGCCCTGTGATCTGTGTGGTTTTAAGAGCAGATCCCAAACTCAACGATCAGTACTTTTCAGTACTTACATTTGTCATTATACTACATAAGTCTCATCCATGAATGGACAAAAACTGTGTTGTGCTAAATCTTGGCGAGTTTCTTGATATTTTCTTGTTTTTCAACATGGAGCATTTATATCTCCCGTACTCCTCAGGGCTGCGCCGACGGGGAATTGTACCTCGATGACGGCCACTCCTTCAGATACCGTGACAGAAAGGCCTTCTGCCTGCGAAGGTTCAGCATGCTGTCGGGCCGTCTGCTCTGCCGGTGAGTCACACACACACACACACACACACACACACACACACACACACACACACACACACACACACACACACACACACACACACACACACACACACACACACACACACACACGGCCTCCTGAGGACTGTTCCTATTTTAGAAGGTGTCTGCAGAAACTACAGGGGGGCATGAAAGTGCTCAGGTTCAGGTTGGAAAAACGTCTGCTGCTGATTGGACACAGAGCGGTTTGATCTTTGCTGTCGGTGTTGCTTCTCCCAGTCCAGCCAGCGAAGAAGGAGGATTTGACTGCGAGACTGTCGTACAGTCGGTTAACATCCTGGGAGTGAAGAACAAGCCGTCCACAGTGACTGTCCACGTGTCAGGTAAGGAGAGCAGATGTTTTTTTTTTTTTTCAATCATAAGCACTTGTAACCCCATTAGTTTTACTTCACATTTAATTCATCACAAATGAAGTCGGGAGTGTTTTAAGGAAAGGATCTTTTAGTTTTACAGTACATCAGATTAGAATCTGTGATTAAAAACCAATCATATAAGGAACGTGAAAACAAAATAATGTTCCTTTGTTTTGCAACCCGTTGAATTGAATGGGTCCCTGCCCATCTGAGGGTAGTCCCCAACTACTACATAGCATAGGCAAACAGGAAGCTGCCGAGGCCTCTCATTCACTGGGAATATCATTGTTTTAAGATTTGTTATGAAATACAATCAACAAAATTATCTACTGATATTCCAGTAAAAACCAAACCAAAACATAAAAAAACCTTCCATGCAAAAAACAGCTTAATTTCTCACAATTTCTCGCCAACAACAGGTAATGGGAGTTCACTTTTGTCAGACGCTCCACAACGAATCATTTAAAAGTGCCTTGGGATGAAAGCTTTTGATCAAGTCAGGGCGTTCCAACTTCTTACAGTCTTTAAAACAGTGGAACGTGTCTGGATTGGGCTTTGGTTGTTTTTCAGGTCTGGAAAAATGTCAAGAAATTGTAATCTCTTGAAAAAAAAAAACAGTCAAACAAACAGTCTGTTTTTTTATCTCTGATATAAAACATGGCAATATTCATATGTCTAGTTTAGTTTATAAAGCACATAATGGATTTAACTTGGTTTAAAAGTGTTTTGCTATTTCGAAGAAATTGCAGCTTTTAGGAGACACCTGTTGGTCACAGCTTAACCCAGCACTAAAGCATGAATAGCTTTAATCAGTTCACACTAGGAACAATGTGGACTTTGTGTTGCGACCCATAAACTCATAAATGTCTGGGAACCTGCAGCTACAAAACTTTGTTTGGATTTCTTACATATTTGCTAAATTTGTTAGCTGACTAAGCCATTGAGTTAACACCACTATATTTCCGATTGAGTCTTCCGAGGCAGAGGAATAGTTCTAAAAGTTGAAGTTGACAATAATAAAAGACATGCTTACTTGTGAATGTGCTGGCTTTCTAAGTTGTTTCTTGTTCCCGAGATATGCAGAATCTATTCTGGTTTTCTCTCCAGGCGCTGAAGCCATTTCTGCTCCCTTTGAGGTCCTGGAGGCCAGATGCATGCTGACACTGAACAACCTGAACCTCAGAGTGGGGATGGACTGGGAGATACGGATCAATTAATCATGGCTAAATGCCTGACTGGTTTTCCTCTGGCCTTGATTTCTTTTTCCTGTAACAAGAATATTTAACCTAATTTGATCATTTGAAAGGCACAACATTTGACTGCCAGCATTTCTGAAATTGAGTTACAGACAAATATCCACTAAGTGTGGCCTATTTTACGTCATTGTAATTATATAATTTTTCATTTTAATATTATGACCTTTATAGTAATTATAGGATCGGGTTTTTTTTCTCAGGTTGTTTCGTTTTAAGATGAGCAGCTAAATCGACAGTCTGCTACAAAAGCATTCATGTTTCTTGAAATAGTCACGTTCGCACATTACATTAATATGTGAAGCTTGAATTACATTTTTTGGGGTTCTGTGATAGAATAAGTACTACAGAATCAGTGTTTACTTTAAATATGTTGATGGAGAAGTACAGAGGAGGTCAGAGGGAGCTGCATCGTGTTTTTGTAGATCTAGAGCAAACATGTGAGCCAGTGGCGAGGTGTGCTGTAGGTGTACACACAGTGTAAAAACAACTGAGCACACTGAACTCACCAGTCACGTGGTGAAACATGGTAGTGGCAGCATCCACTGTAGGGATGCAGTGACAGGGAAGATGTAGGGAGCGAATTACAGAGCAGTCCTGGACCAAAACAGGTTTGACAATGGCCCTTAATGTGCTGCCAGAGCTACGATGGAATAGTTTTAGATCAAAGCGTATCAATGTTATCATGGCCCAGTCAAAGGCCAGACATAAATCTAATCTAGCCATAGTAATGGCTCTTCAGATGTTCTCTCTCCCAACTGACTGAACTAGAGCTAATTTCCAAAGAAGACTAAGCAAAGATTTTCTGTCTCCAGACCCAAACCCCAAAATACTTTATAGCTGTGATCTTTGCAAAAACTGGCTCCACCATGAATGGGCACGGGGCTGGGGGGTAATGGATGGACTGGAAAAGCAAGCCCCACTTTTATTTTATTAGTGAAACATACAAAAACCTTGTATCTTCTTTACACGTCACAGCTGTGTACCGTGTTGTGGTGTTCTATCTCACAAGGCCGCAATAAAACATATAGAAACGTGTGTTTTTTAATATGACAAAATGGCAATCAGTTCAACGGGAATTAAGACTTATGCAAGGTGCTTCACACCCACAATGACAAACGTTGAGAAAATGGCAGATTGTAAACTTTAAGCACCATTTGTACTGATGCTGATAAATGACTCCTACATTTCAGAGTACAACAAATCTTTAACAAGTCACAGACTTCCTTCTTTGTCCGGATGCAAAATAAAGCAATAATATTCTGGTTAACAGTTGTGTTTTGTGTTATTAGTACGACAACCTGTTTTTCGACAACATTTCTGTGCGTTCTCGTGAACACATATTAAAAGCTATAGCGACGGAACTGTACAGAGAATGAAACGTGGGCGATGCCGCCCTTCATAGCCGGCTCTAGTTGTGCTGAGACTGCTCAACGCTGAGCTCCATTGAGAAGAGGTTTAAAGAGCTTGAATGCCTTCTGCTGAGGCAGGGCATCCACCGACCGCTCTTTGCGTGCCCTCTGGCCTTTGTGTCACCCAACAATGATGGCATCGCAGCACGGGCAGGGAAAGACCATTGTTTGCGTCGGCCAATAGGAACACGACAAACAGACGTTTATGTGATTTGCGAGTTTCTGTGCACATGTGCGTTTGTGTTTCTAAAGTGAATGACACCCCAAATGAGAATGTTGCTTTAACGCAGATTGTTTGCATCTGCTCCGTGACGAAGGGAAGGGGGACGTCACGCAAAGAAGGAACCAATCAGATATTAGTTGTTTGGATTTATGCCAGGGTCTTTTTGGCTTGTAAGACTTTCGTACGGGTGGCCAGGGCCAGTTTTTTTTTCCCCCCCTCAAAAATAACAGTCTGCTGAGTTGAGATGCCATACACGCCGTCTGGCTTTTTCTGCGACCGGCTGATCCGGGAACGAGAAAGGAGAGACGGGGAAGGGTCCCTGAACAAGCCCATCCGCTTTAACGGCCAGGACTACAACACGCTAAGACAGGAGTTCCTGCAGACGAAGACTCTGTTTGAGGATGAAGCTTTCCCCGCCACAGTGGAGTCTCTGGGCTTCAAAGAGCTCGGACACAAGTCCAACAAGGTCAAGAACATCATCTGGAAGAGGCCCAAGGTAGGTTGGCTGGCAGATGGAAAGGCAAACTCACAAAACTTAAAATAAGAGGGGGTGTATCACAGGTGGGACATGCGTTTCTTTATACACAACATCAGAAAACTTATCGGATAAGATCGGAATTTTATCCAACCTGAGAAACAGATGAAGTCTGATTTTATGAAAGGATGAAGTTAGGAACAAAATACCTCAGCTATATCCAGGAAGAAGCTACATATCTGTTTTTGAATGTATTTGATATAATTGAGGTTAAATAAAACATCATAGACTCTTTTTTTTTAAGGACTAAAGTTTTTGTGTTTTGTTTTTTTCTGCAGGAAATCTGTGAAAACCCACAGTTCATCGTTGGAGGAGCGAGTAGGACAGACATCTGTCAGGGAGAGTTAGGTAAACTTTGTCTCTCTTAAATTTCAACCACGTGTGGGGAACATCACATCACCACCACTAGTTCTAAGAAAACGTGCCCTTCCCCATGTATCTTGAAAGAAAAACGTTTTAAGAGGTTAAAAAGATAATTTATCTGATTCCACAATTTTAGAGATGCACCGAAAGGGCAAGAATTCAACTTTTTTGTGTCTGAAGCACTGAAAGTTACATTTTTCAACCTTTTTCCAGACAATAAACACACTAAATATGAGTACTAACAGGTCGCTCTGACTGCACACCTTGGTATAGAGGTTGTTGCTCAAATTTGGCTAGTTTTAGAAGTCAAAGAAACAGAAATCAAAAAAGTTATTTAACGAGAAACCATTTTCAACATGGTTGACATGTCTGCGTTTCATTCAGGCTGGGAGATAGTGAGCGAGAGCAAGACATAAAGCACGTAACCCGGAGGCTAAACATTGCATGGCAAAGAAGCTCCATTTCATCCTTTAAATCTTTCTATATTTAGGAATGAAAGCAGTCTTTTCGAACCTTAATAACCTTTACATTCTCTAAGGAAGAAAAACAGAGAGCACGCTTTTATTCATGCTAGCCATGCTAATTGCTCAAGTAAGATGTTAAAGGTTGTTAAAACGTCATCACTGTGATAATTTTATTTGTTTACTAAATACTGGCAGAACCCAGTCTTACAGCAATTGCTCTTTCTCACGGAGCAAGACGTAGCTTCTGTAAATTATTGTTGACAGGAAGGAGTTACAGCAGGAAGTATTTTTAATCTTTACTGTTGGTTTACAGATGTTGCTGAGTTTGGCTGAAACAAAATGACACCAAAACGAGCAACGGTTGTTGTTGCTACAGTATACAACAGCAGTCTGTATTCTCCAAAGGAGAAAACAAACGCAGGCCATTTCACATCCCAGGAATCCCCTGCATGCGGCCTCTCCGGCTGCAACGGCCTCCCCGTTTTGTCCTTACTCTTTTGGATGGGAATCCAACCGGCAGCACTTCCCATTGTTGTTTCGTTCGCACAGCGAATAGAGGGGACCAAAGCGAACAAAAGTCCTGGCAGACACTGTTAACCGTTCCCTGTTGAAAAACCGAACATTGTCCTCGTCTAACACCCTGTCGCACACCTGGACAGCAACAAAAACACAAAAGATCAGCACCAGCAGCAACCTGTGTCTCCTGAAGGACAAAAAAAATGTCATTTTTAGAGAACTTAATAATGCAAAGAGATGCTGCATTCTGGGATAAATATAGTCATAGGTAGAACCATGGGTCAGAAGCACTCAAAGTCTGCGCAATACTCCTCGCCTCAGACTTTATTTAACAATGTTTTCTCTGTTTAGGTGATTGCTGGTTGTTAGCTGCTATTGCTTGTCTCACCCTGAACGAGAAGCTTCTCTATCGAGTTGTTCCCCAGGAGCAAAGCTTCTCCGAGAACTATTCCGGCATCTTCCACTTCCAGGTGAGATCCTGTGTGATCCTTAGACGTGATCGTCCACTTCTCTGGCCCTGGTCTCTCACATAAAACACTTTATTTTTTACTCAACATTGTTTATGGATACCTAATTTGGTGACTTGGTCTATTAAACATTTTACAAGGTATCATTATTAATACCATAGGTGTTTATTCTAACAGTGCTTTAAAAATATTCATTCAACATTACTGCCACAAACTTAATAGACCAGCAGTGCATGATTGTGAAGCGGAAAGAAGATAAAGCTTGGTTTACATGGTTTTGTGTGTAAAATATCGTAGTGTCCTACGTTTAAGTTCAAGTTTCAGTCTAAATCCATCTGTCAAAGCCTTTAGAGGTTTGTAGGAGAACAATAGCCACAGATCTTGTATTTATGAAAAAGTGGCTAGAAGAAACCCGTATGGTGTCCCATTGGAAGTTTGCTCAATGAAGCTAAATATAGGCAACCCGTTGCAAAGTGTTACACTACACCCCATTTAGCCATTTTTGTAGTATCCTGGGGGACGGTGTAATGAATTGTGTGGGTTAATGCACCCAACAACCAAACATTTTAACTTATCCACTTATGACTCCGGCATCCTTGAGCCTGGACTACAAAATTGCAGCGAAAAATAAAAATGCCCGGATTTGGATTTGGACAGACCAAATTGGAATTTTCTGCACTCCTAAAGTTCACAGCAACATGTATTTAAGGCCTAAAAAAAGTGGATTTTGCATTATATATCCCTATTAAGAAAAATGGGCAGCAATTACAGTCATGTGGAAAGCTGGTAGAAACACACCCCAAATGACTTGCTGCTGTAATTGCAGCAAAACACGGTTCTACAAACGGTTCACTCTGGGATGCCAGAGCATGCCACACTTTTCAGATTTGTGGCAGGTTTTTGCTATTTTGCCTTGATCTGTCACATAAATTCCAGATGATGTACATTAAATGTTGTAGCAGACTATAAAACGTTAAAACGTAACAGAGTATAAATGTGTGAGCTATGAATACTTTAGAAAAGCACTGTAATTACTAAATCCTACAAAAGAATAACCAGTAATAAAAGCATTAGATATTTGCAGCCATATTTGATTTATAAATCACAGCTTATAATGCTCAGTCTTGCGTCCATTCAGACCATAAAGAAATCTAATCTTCTCGTGTTTTTTTACTCACGGGTTCTCTGTATTTCAGTTCTGGCGTTATGGCGACTGGGTGGATGTCGTCATTGATGACCGCGTTCCAACGTTCAATAACCAGCTGGTCTTCACTAAGTCCGCTGAGAGAAATGAGTTTTGGAGTGCCCTGCTGGAGAAGGCCTACGCCAAGTGAGTCACAATACTCCAGTATGAGGGACAGAGCAGTTTCGAGGCGTTTTCAGCTGCTGTTATCTTTATGGTGCTTTCTTGCACTGTGTTGATCACTTTATTGTATAAATTCTACATTTGCTGTTATAGGATCTGTTTGTTTTTCCTGATGTGGGTTTGAATATGTACAGGTAGAAATATGTTAGCTGGTATATCCATAACATTGCGCCCTCCATCTGCACAACACATGGAGATATATATATATATATATATATATATATATATATTATAAAACTTTGGTTCTGCCAAAAAACCTGTGTGATATATCTATATCCTGACAGAACAATGTGTGGTGGGTATACAACAAAAAGCATTTGGGTTTCCAACCCTCTTCCTATAGGTGAGGATACAAAGGAGGGCACTGTTGTATGAAACAGACTTTACATCAAAACAGTCAAATGGTGGAAATGTGGGACCACAGCGAGCATTTAGCACAACTGGCAGACCCTGTGAGGCTGTTATGGGTTTAATTGGTGGTCTCAATCTTCACCAAGCGCTGCAGTGCCTTTCAGCTGTAGTTTGGTCAGGGTGAGCAGGAACCTTAGGAAAAGAAACAAAACAAATGAGTCTTGGTTTCATTGTATTTTACTAATCTTATATGAATTAATGTTGAAGTCCCCAAAAATGTAGGATTAGATGAAAAAAAAAGATGGACGCCATCTAAATTAAAGGTGCAATCACCTTCAATTTGACGATTCCATTCAGCGAGGATTTTCTCACCTCCTGGACTTTTTGAGTTCGGAAATGTGTGTATGGAGACATTATCCTTGTTGGTATTTGACCAACCATAAGCCACACACTTTTTAGCCATGTTTAATCCGTCTAATTGTGTTTGAGAAAGCGAGTTTGCAACCAGGAAGTAACTTGTTGCCATATCAACAGAATGTCAACGAATGACGTCATCGGTCACTTGACACCCGGTCACTTGACACATCGGTCACTTGACACCCGGCGCAACATTTTTTATGAGCCTTGCGCTAAAAAGCCTTAAAAATCCACTTTGTCATCGAATTTTTAACAATTTTTTTCCTCGGGTCATAATATATGAACTTTCTAATATATAGCAACTTGTATGATTTCAGAATGAAGAAGTACTTTAAGCTTCTGTCAGGTCTAGTGTTGCTAACTATGTTAACAGCATTGAGGCAATGTTGTTGGCGAGGCAAAGAGCGTAAAAGTTAAAGAAAAGGGTAATGACTTTTATATGGTGTCTAACATTTATTCTTTTATGTTATTTTCATAATGGCATAATTGGAGATGCATTCAGCCAGAGCGCGTTTTGGGGACCTGATTTCCACCAGTGTGTGTTTTGCACCGAGTGAATCCACTGAAAGGGAACTAGCCTCGTAGCTAATTCGCCTGCATTTACAGTTAAAAGTATTTACTGATTAATGCATCCTTTTAAAATAAACACATTTCAATTGAAAGGACAGTGACAGAAAAAAAACCGTCTCGTCCCTGTTTCTTCGTCCAGGCTGCATGGCTCTTACGAGGCCCTGAAGGGGGGGAACACCACGGAAGCCATGGAGGACTTCACTGGTGGTGTCACTGAGTTTTACGAGATGAAGGAAGCCCCCAAAGAGTTGTACAAGATCATGAAGAAAGCCCTGGAGAGAGGCTCGCTCATGGGCTGCTCCATTGATGTGAGATAGCGGTTATCTCACCGCGACTATACCACATTACAGCTAAGAGTGTTTTTTTGAAACGTTACTGAAATCTAGTTAGGATTTCCCTTTAGCTTTAATAACACTAACTGAGAATGATGTTACCTTGTCTTGATTTTCCATTTTCTTATATTTCTTCTTTATCTCATCCATGTTTGGCTTCAGTCCCTGGTTCCTGCTCGCTTTGAAACTCGCACAGTGACGGGACTTGTGAAGGGCCACGCCTACTCCGTCACAGCGGTGGACGAGGTAACGCCGGCAGCTCAACTTTAGCGCGTTGACACGTTCTGTTTCACACCAAGTCACTCGCTTTGTTCATCTTTCGTGTACCCCACACAGTTATAAGGCCAGTGGAAGGAGGGTGACCCAGTTGGGCTGTAAAGGGCTGCATAAATATGAGCGGAACAGTGAATTAAGTACCGCAGTGTCACACAGTTTCAATATATCAACGCTGTTTCCATTTCTGTGTGTTGCTACAGTGCAAATCCTCTCAGCACAAGGACAGTAAAGTCCGTCTGGTGCGTCTCAGGAATCCATGGGGACAGGTGGAGTGGAACGGCCCCTGGAGTGACAAGTGAGGATTTCTTCTGTTCGTTTAATGCACTCATTGCATTTTCCCTTCAGTCTCACAGATATACATTATTTATTTAGCTTTCGTCTTTTCTTTTTCATTGTCTCCCAACAGCTCCAAAGAGTGGGCCACACTCTCTAAGGCTGAAAAGGAGAAATTGCAGCACCAAAGTGCAGAGGATGGAGAATTCTGGTAAATTACTACACATGCTACTGAAGTTGTGAAGTTTAGATCAGCTGGCCCTGTTTAAGTGGCAGGTTTTCCTCCTTTTGTGCAACATATATCGTATAAAATGCACCCAAAAGACAAACAAATCATTGAGGGGAATATTTTTAAAGGGACAGTAACCTAGTTGATTAGATATATAAACTGATTACTGGTCAAAGCACCTTTCAGTTTAATTCCAGCTAGGGCAGGACGACATAGAAAAAAAGCATATCAATAAAATAGAAATCATATTGTATCGATATAGATAATTATTAACAAATTCAAAACATATATTTTAAGTGCAGCCTTGGCCATTTTATGCTATTGCTTAGCAACCTATTTTTAAATACAGAACACACAAACACTGAATTCAAACTCAACCCTTTATTCAACCAATTTTTTTTATCAGAAATGCTAGTTTTTTCAAAAGAAACATAGAACGTATGTTCTTTGAACTCTTTGAAGGGGGCGGAGCGTTTCCTAGGTCTGACTTTGTGATTAGTTGGGAGGATGTAATGACTGTAATATTAATCTACATGGATAGAATGCACAAGGAAAGAAAACTGTTATTCTATTGAACTTTTTATTGACCCTTTTTTTTCTAGCATCAATATACGTCTATCGACATATATTGTTATTGAATTATCGTCCAGCCCTAATTTCAGGATTCAGTCTTTGTTGCTAAGGGTCAACAGACTCTCTGCATCTTGACTTGGCAATATTTGCCCTCTTTAATTTGCAAACCATCTATAAATGCATCATCTCTTGTCCACAGCTCTCCGAAGGTGACCCCACTGAATTTCTGTTCAGTGGGGTTCAGTTCAGATTTGGTTCACCAAAATTTAAACTTTCCTACTGTTAAACTTTAATTTTTGGTCCTTTGGTTGTATGCTTGGCCTCAATGTCATGCAGAGTTAAGAAATTCCTGTTTATCTTCTGCTTTCTAGCAGACACGTGAAGGTTTTGGGCCATTTCTCACTTAGAACTGCTCATAATTTCACCCACCCCTATTAAAAACGGCAGGTCCAGCTGAAGAAAATTAACCCATAGCATGATGCTGCCACCACCTTGTTTTCCCCGAGGGCATGGTGTTCTTTCAGTGATGCGATGTGCTGATTTTGTCCAAAACATAGAGTTGAAGCTACACACTCACACCTTTAGAGAGAGGCAATTAAGAGAGACCAATTAACCTAACAGTCATGTTTTTGGACTGTGGGAGGAAGCCAGAGTACCTGGAGAGAACCCACGCATGCAGTTTAATTGTAACTCTTCTATTATACGTCTACAACCTGCATTTGTATTGTTTATTCCATACTACATATTTCTACATTAACTTATGTCAGCTGTATGTTGGTCTATGTGTAGCACCTCATCACCAAAGCAAATTCCTTGCACGCGTAAAATACTTCTCGCCAACAAAGCTCATTCTGATTCAGATTCTGAAGTGATATTTGTCACATCTTCTTGTACTGACTCATCATGACCGTTTTCTTTTGCGTCACAAAAACCGGGGAAATCTGCCACCCATCAGGTTTGTCTTGAAATGGTGTCCACTGTACTCTCTGGTGTCCTTCAGGATGTCATTTGAGGACTTCAAGAAGAACTACACTAAGATTGAGATCTGTAACCTAACGCCTGACGCCCTCGAGGATGATAAGATCCACAAGTGGACAGTGTCGGTGAATGAGGGCCGCTGGGTGAGAGGCTGCTCCGCCGGAGGCTGCAGAAACTATCCAGGTGCACTAATGAGCTGCTGTCTAATAATTTTATATATATGTATATATGTATATGCTCTTTATTAACAACATCCTAGGGAACCCGATTGAATGGCTCTAAAAAAACACTACAAAATCATTTTAGGTTAGACAAGAAGCACTGTTTCATGTCATTGTGAGAACATTTTTGTCCTGCAGACACTTTCTGGACCAACCCTCAGTACCGACTTCGCCTGCTGGAGGAGGATGACGATCCGGACGACAACGAGGTGGTCTGCACCTTCGTGGTGTCCCTGATGCAGAAGAACAAACGAAAAGAGCGAAAGATGGGGGCCAACCTCTTCACCATCGGATTCGCCATTTATGAGGTCTTCCCTTAGGTCCTTGCTGCTGAACGAAACGCCTCGGCATACAAACCCGCATCATTAGAAACATTAGATAGTGGTCTAATCCCTGTGTTGCTTCTTTGCTTTTTTTTTTTTTTACATTTGAACTTAAAGTTCATACATAAAAATACAAAATGATTCTCAAATTTCCAATGTTTTGATCTAACAGTGCTTTAAAGTACCAGTTGTACTCATGAACGCGTACCGATTTGGCAACTTTGGGTTAAATGCCGTGCCCAGGGGCACATCAGTCAGGACAGGATGTCGTGCTTTCGGGGTTGGCTGGAGTGCCTGTCTCCAGCGCTCAATGACTGAGAGGCAGGGTCCACCACCCTGCACAGAGCTGTCTGTGTTATTATTTAATTTAAATAGTAATTAGAATGATTTCCTGCAACGACAGGATGGAGGTTTTCCGTCAACAGGGGCTAGAGTAGCTCCTCTCAGCTGTTACATATGACATGGCCACCATCACTGATTCACAAACCAGTAGAGTAATGATAACCAGGGGTAAATGTGATTTGTCAGCTGTAAAATGTTCTTATTAAACTCAGAAATAAAACTTTTGTCTTTTGTTTAGTTTAACAGTATCTGCAGATCTTCTGCTGACAAAACAATCGCTTTTTCCCCTTTTTTAAATAACAGTTAATATTAGGGCTGGGTTTCATGTAGGATGAGCCGATACAATACGATTCTCGATATAGCTCAGCTTGATTTGATTTGACTCCAATATCAATACTTATTACTTTCAAATGAATGTTCAAAGTCATTCAATTAACAAAACCAGCCAAATATTACATTTATGTTCGATTTATTGTTATAAATCGTATTATTACGATAAACAGTATTATTTTCCTGTTAATACTGATATATTAACAGGAAAATAAAGTGCATTTGTTTCAGAGCATTTAAAGTATCACAGAAACCAAAAATGTGCCCAAACGTCTGATTTTAGGGACAAAGGCGCTTCTAAAATCCTGTCAGCCATTCCATAAATTCGTCTTACTTGCACTTCCTCGCTGTGAACAGTAATGAAGCGCTGTAACAGCGCCCCCTAGGGGTTTGGAGGTATATCGATATTAAAAGACAGAATATTGATATGAAATTGTTTTTAAAAAAATCAAAATTAATATTTGTATCGATTTTTATGCAAAACCCTAATTAATATTGTCTTTAATAAAATGACAGTTAAATAGCAGAAATTCTCCATTCGTTAAACATGACTTTGTGCGTCCTGGGTGTCTGGATTATGTGACGGCCGCTTCTGACTGGCGTAGCATTCAGAAATGCAAACACTGCTCAGAACGTCATCTTTCTTTTTTAGCAGCTCCCAAACACGCAGTTCACTCATTCAAATAGGGCGGACCAAACTGGTATTGCACGTCTTGTCCGTTGCGGACGCAATCTTAGAAGATCTCCTGCAACACGGCCACTTTTTGTAACTGACATTTATTTTTTTTCTGCTTACGCAATTTAGCTGTCCTTATTTGGAATCTTTGGAGATCAAGCCCATAGGTGCATCTCAAGGTCCTTCATGGTTTAGCGTTCATAATAAGAGTATTGATTTCAGTCCCTCTTTCTATTTCGTCATCGTTTATTAAACGTTTCATTTGCGAGTTGGTCTAAAACAATGCCAAAATATATGCACCTTGTTTTGCTTTATTTCGTTCTACCTGAATTTATTGTGAGCAAATTTTTTTCACTTAATTATCTCCTACCCTCCATTAATATCATTTCCTGGGTGTTGTGCAGATGCGATCATTTTAGTGTGTTTTGCTCCTTAAAATTGCTTTTTCTTTAGCCATTAGCCTAAACTTGCTATCCCAGCAGTACTCATGTTGCTCGTATCTCTCCACAGGTGCCAAAGGAGGTGAGGAGGGTGTCGACAAAACATTCACACTGAAGCTGCAATCAGTTGTATCCTGCCGTGGTTTTTATCATGATTGTCCATTATAGAAGGGATTATCGTCTTGGTTCCTAATCTATGCTGTAACCTGTCCCCCCCCCCCCCCCGGTCATCGCGCCTGTCCCCCCGTAGATGCACGGAAACAAGCAGCACATGCAGAAGGACTTCTTCCTGTTCAACTCCTCCAAGGCCCGCTCCAAGTCCTACATCAACCTCCGCGAGGTGACGCAGCGCTTCCGCCTCAGCCCCGGCGAGTACGTCATCGTGCCCTCCACGTACGAGCCGCACCAGGAGGGAGAGTTCATCCTGCGGGTCTTCTCTGAAAAGAAGAACACCTCAGAGTGAGTGGGCGTGGGCTGTGGCGTGGGCAGTCAGGTCTGTTAAGGGGCAAAGGGCGTAAATGCTGTCCCCTCAGAGCGCCACAGAGCTAAAGTTAGACGTGGCCTGTGCTTTTTGATATTTTCCAATATTTACTTCAATGTTTCTGGGTAGGGCTGGGTATTGCTGGAGGAGGAAATGCGTCACAGCTAAGTTGTTTTTTCTCAAGTCTAGTGGCAATGTTGCTACAGGATTTGGTGAAAATACAACAGGGTGGTAGTACAAACGCTGCAAATCTATCATGCCTCCCCACCTTTGCCCATAGGGATCAGTTTTACTAGAAGAACGGCGAGTCAGATTTCATGACAGGCGACTCTTCTGAAATTAGAGAATTTGTTCTGTCATGCTGCAGCGAAACATAGCAATACTGAAATATGGAATATTGCAGTATATTGCATAGCAATATGACCTTTTTAACAATCATTTTAAGCTGTCATATCATGACGGGATTAATTCATCAAACTGTCTCCGTTAGAAAATCCTGGACAAGGTTCAGGTAAAGGTAAAGTTGCACCGATCAGGCGTATCCGGGCCGATACAGATTTCCAATTGGTTTTGAGGTCTGAGCTGCCGATTCCCACATCCACCAAATCAGGAATTTTCTTTCTGAGGAGTCTAGCTAAAACCTTTACCGAACGAGATCCAAGCACATGCACATCCAACAATACCCAGTCCTACTCTGTGTACGTTACCCTGCTGGTAGCGGCTTTGGCTTTAGGCTGCCACTTTGTGTTGTTTGGGTCTTAGCCAAATGTTGGGTGGGTCAAAGAGCACCAAGAGCGAACCATTTTAACGGCAGTTTGATTTGTAGAACTGGAAGAAATCGTCCCGAGCTCGAAGCTGTTATGGAATCTTTTTTAGGACAAGCAACGTCCGATTTGGCAGTGATCGGGTAAACTTTCTAATGACTTCGCACTGGAAGAATCTAGCCTCAGCGAACCACCACCCCCAACCCCGCAACCCCGGAGGACGAAACGGCGGGCGGGGCCGGGCCGGCGCCGATGGAGGAGGATGTGGCTGAGAATCAGGCTGTGTGATCGATGCGCACAGAATCAGCTGCATCTCGTGGACTCTCTGCTCCTTATAGCAATATTGGTGTAAAGCTCTGGTCAAAAGTTTACATACGGCCATCATCTGTGGTCACGCCACGGTTCTCCTTTCAGAGTGGATGGATTACACCACATTAAATGTCGATGGTTTTTAAAAACAAGAAGTGGGTGAACGAGTTTGACGTCAAGGTGGATTTTTATTAATCCTCACTTGGTCAGTATTATACATTCAGAATCTAATGTCTTTTTATGTATTTATTTATTTATTTATTAATTTCTTTTATTTACGATAAATGTAAGAATCAGATTTAAAATGTGATTTGAAATGTGCAAATATCTGTGTTTTCGTCAGGATAATGATCCCAAACGTCTGAACTGCTCCTTTAATGGATAAAGCAGAAGCAGACTAGCATTAAACTTCTGGAAGCCTAATTCATAGAGAGGGATTAAAAGCCCGGTCCATGTCAAGAAACGAATCGGTTAAAATGAGCTCTACCTTTCCCGTTCAGGATAATGGTCACAGGCTCAGGCAGAAACAAGCCAGAAGTTTGTTGACGGCTCCATTAAAAAGGGTGACTTCCCTTTATCCAAATTGTAGTGTGGGTGTGTGAGTCCATGCATCATTCTGAATATGTGTAGATTAGGGAAAACTTATTCTTCCTTTAAAAAGATCATCGATGTTGCAGGTTGTGTAATCATTCCACCCTGGAAAAAAGAACCGTTCCAATGAATCATTGAGAGACATCCGTGACCACGATGAATGTATGTAGACAGCTCCCAGACACACAGCCGACACTGTTAGTCACTGAGGATGTAGGTTGTGATGTTAGGCTGACAGCTAGCATATCAAGGCTTGAGGTGTGGACGAGATGTCGATGATGCCAGCATGGTGACTGCTGTTTGTCCGTTTCCACTCAGGGAGATAGAGAACAGGATCGAGGCGGACCATCCTGTGGTAAGTCGGATATCCCAACGCTGACCACCCCCCGTGCATCCGTGTTGTTTTTCATCTCCTCATATTCTGCCTTATCATGAAAGTAAGCCTCGGTAGTATTTTTTTTTTCAACTAATATTGATGAATAACCTTTCGGACATGTCTCCCTACGCGTTTTTTTCCCCCTTTATCCTTCATCGCACGTCTTTACTGCGCGGCTTCATTTCTCACGGCAGCCGGCTCCGGCCTCGGCGGGGGAGGAGAGCGAGGAGGACCAGCAGTTCCGGACGATTTTTCAGGAGATAGCCGGTGATGTGAGTGATGAAACTGACCCCACGTGGTTATTTTGATGTGAATGAATTACTGTGGAGATGTATTTGGAAATCAGCCAGGCGACAGTTTTTTTTTTTTAACCCACTTATCTCCTTTGTTCGTCTCTGACTTCTCCGCTCGCCGCTCTCTCTCAGGACATGGAGATCACAGCTAACGAACTGAGAAACGTTCTCAACAGGGTGATCACCAAGCGTAAGACCAGTCAACTCTAAATCTTCCTTATCCTGGTGTATAATTATTTTGTAGTTCCCTGCAAAAGTTTTTCTTTCCTCTTGATCTGCATTTTCACACTTTGATCTGTCACCGCTGCAAACTTCATTGCGCTTTACCGGATTTGCATGCAGTAGGTCACCACAAAGAAGTGCGTAATTAATAACAGAAAACAAGAAGAAGAAGAACAAAAGTTTTTTTTTTTTAACACTTCTTTTAGGAAATAGAAATCTAAAGAGTGTGGCGTGCTTTTGTGTTCAGCCCATCTGAGTCACTAGAACCATGTGTTGCTGCAGGCTTTTGAGGCATGTCTTTCAAATAATTTAAATATTTTTGGAGATTTTTTTACCTGTTCAACAATAACATAGATGTGTATTATTTTAATGAACCAAATAGTAGTTGGATTTTCTTTATAGAAAGGGGATCTGTATGGGTTTAGTGAATGGGTGGACCCAAGTCTGGTTTTGAGTAAAGGTCACTAGAGATCTGGCTGCTAGTCCCATTTGCAATAGAATTAAAATTGAAGCAAATAAGTATTTTTCCATAGACTAATACTTGGTGTTGTCACTAATATTTTAAATTTTATGAGGATTTTAATTAAACAGTGAAAATTTCACAATATGAAACAAATAAAGTGGGACCATGTGCATCCAGTATTTGTGCTGTCGGGCCAGATGTGTATCATGATTGAATTTAGGTTGCAGACTAAATGGCTAATGACTAAACAATTCTAAAATAGCTCTCACTGTAAATTTAGGGTCGTTCATCTGTTAAAAAGTAACTCTCAGCTTCACCTGTCCCCACTAAAAAAAAAAAAACCCTCCACAACACGATGCTGCCACTACCGTGTTTCACAGTGAGAATGGAGGGTTCCACTCCATATGCAGTGTTTGCTTTTTGCTGCATAGAGTTTTTCATGTTGGCCAAACTGGATCAGTTTCAGTCTCACCTGACCAGAGCGCCTTATAAACAGGACGATACCTGTCTGCCGGCTTCTTTCCGCTTTATCGTGTTGTTTTGTCTCAGAGGCCTTCACAGAGCAAATAGTAACTACGTTTTATTCATTCAGGCATTCATCTCTCAGGCAACAGTCAATAAAGGTTTCACAGTAAAATTAATTTTAGAAGTTTTCAAAGAACATATAAATAAGACATATACAGGTGCTGATCATATAATTAGACTATAGTGACATTTTTTTCCCAGTAATTCCATTCAAAAAGTGAATATATATATATATATATATATATATATATTATATATATATATATATATTATATATATATATATATATATATATATTATAGTCATTCATTACACACAGACTGATTTATTTCAAGCGTTTCTTTCTTGTCATTTTGATAATTATCACTGACAACTGATGAAAAGCCTAAACAGGATTACCAACTAGAGCTTCAAGCGATTGCACAGGGTTTTATTTTGGGTTGTTAGAGTAAAGGGGGGAAAATCCAAAGTCTGTTGTAACGATATCCATTCTTAAAGTTTAGATCTTTCCAGTGAAGCACTTTGAGGTTTGCAGCTGTATCGTGACAATTGGGAAACCCGTCAAAGAGCACCAATACTTTTGCAAGGCACAGTAATTAGCAGAAAGAGTTTAAGGTTGGAATGTGGTAATGTGTCATTTTCTTGAAGCGTTTTCCCCTGTTGTCCCCCCCCCCCCCCTTCCCCCCCACTCCCCTTTAGACAAGGACCTGAACACCGAGGGCTTCAGCCTGGAGAGCTGCAGGAGCATGATCGCTCTGATGGACGTATCCTTTGTATCGAGTGCATCGGGCTGTGTTGTGCACAGGGGACACAACCTGCCAAGACCCTTTGGTGGGGTCTGTGACGGACGGCGCAGACAGAGTGACACTGAGGGGTCGGTCAGCGCGATCACCTGATTTCATTTCTTTAAAAAAATAAATAAACTCGACACTGCCACTTGTTTTTTGCAACAATATTACATTGTGGGAAGAACAGACGGTGTTGCTCAGATGTTCTCATTGAACAGAATGGCTGTTTTTGGGCTTCACGTGGTGGCGAGTTTGCTCTTAACCGCGTCCGTGTAGATGGACGGGACGGGTAGACTCAATCTGCAGGAGTTCAGACATCTGTGGAATAAGATCAAGCAGTGGCAGGTGGGGAAAACGCAGGATTCTCTTTCAGATCCACTTATAGGGAGTGACTGAACCCATCGCTGCCGCTTTACAGTGCTGATGTCTGAGAAAAAAAACAAACACTCGCTGATAATTGTTCATCATAAGCAGACGGGGGGAGATGATTTTCTGTGTTTACGTGATACGTTCGTGTTTTTCTGTTTTCCAGGGAATCTTCAAACACTATAGCGCCGATCAGTCCGGCGGCATCAGTAGCTACGAGATGAGGAATGCCGTCAATGATGCAGGTGAGAACATACGGAAATGTCTTCCTCTCTTTTTTTTTTTTTTTCTTTCATTTTCACTTCAGATTGTCTCAGACGCACTACTGCTAACGAGCCGGTGCCGATGATGTGTTAGTAATACGCAGTGTCTTATTAACGTATTCACACTGAAGCTTTTCACATTCTGTCCCGTTACATACAGCGACAGACCAATACAAGGTAGTGCAGGGTGGAGACGTAAAAGGAAAAGTATGTTTGGAAAAAAAACAAAAAATCAGACAGGTGTGGCATGTTCAGTCATATTCAGAACTCATTTCACTAGGGAAACGTGTTATATGGATTAACACAGACTGGTGTTTTAAACCCTTTATTTCTGTTAATTATGATTTTTTTCCCCCCACCTACAGCCAATTAAAAAAAAAAACATAATTTAAGATTAGAATATTGGGTCTGAATGTTCATGCAGAAATGGGGGCTTAATGAAAAGTATGTTGAATACCAGCTTAAAGATTTGTTTTTCTTCCAAAAGGTCATTTTAATCTGACAAACAAGCCTCTTAGAAATCCATATTCTGATTTATTGAACAGTCAGACACCCATCATCTACTCACTGAATCCATTTTTCCTCTGGACAGAGAACGTCTGTGAACAGCAATTTTAAGGCATGGCTGAAGATTCTCAATTGGTTTCAGGGCTGAACTTTGACTAGGCCATTTTAGCACACAGCTCCATCCATTTCAGATCCTTTGCAGATTTTTGTTTATAAAAATGGATGAAAGCCATGCGTCCTTGTCCTCCCCCAGTGATGCACCACGTTGTCTTGCTCTGTCCCATAAAATCCTAATTAAAGCTTTTAATGTGACAAAATGTGAAAAGCTCCTGTGGTCTAAATCACAGAATAATACGATTAAATGTGTCTCAGTTTGCAAAACATTAACGTTCACTGATTTAGACTCTCCAGCTGTCTGTTGACAACAGTTGGATAACTCCAGCAAATTTTAATTTATTCATTTTTACTTTCTGGCAACATGTGCTATCTGTCTGATTATTTTTTTTTTTCTATTGAAGTTAGAGGCGAGGTCAGACCGCGTCCTTAGCTTGTCTCTTTTTAACATGCTGTTGTGCTGTTCACATTTACTATGAATAAAATGCTTTAAAAAAGTCTTCACTTACAGCCTGAACTCATCCTCTAAATGTTCTCGTCACTGTACAGTCATGTGTCTTATGTCCTGCCCAGGCTTCCGTCTCAACAACCAGCTGTACGACGTCATCACCATGCGCTACGCAAACGAGAACATGAACATCGACTTTGACAGCTTCATCAGCTGTCTGGTCCGGCTCGAAGCCATGTTCAGTAAGTCGCTGTCCCGTTAGGACGGATCTGTCTCAGGAGGCGGTGGGATTTGTAGTTCCTGAACGTTTTCGCCTCGAAGGACAGCCTTAAATAATCTGTGCAAATGTGAAGAAAAATGCCGAAAACATTTTTCTTCTGTATTTTCTTTCCATAATTTCAAAAACGTGATCCTCTGATTTCCAAAGTCAATCAAGAGATCCCAGTTCAATTAACTAGACTAAATGAAGTAAGGGGAAAAAGTTACTGCATCTTTAAAGTTTTTTTTTTTGTTGTTGCTTTTTATTCCACACTTAAATGTTTTAGATCATCAAATAAATTTCAATATCAGACAAACATAACCTGAGTAAATACAGAACGTAGTCCTCTGTCTATCCAAACCAACCAGACTATGAAAAACTAGACCCACCTCTTAACAAATCTCTATAAGATGAACTTTGACCTCCCTCTTCTTTGCATTTTCATTAGAATTTAAGCCACATTCGAGGGTTTTCCATCATAAACGGCCTGTTTAAAGTCCCGCCACAGCATCTCATTTCCAGCGAAGTACAGACTTTGATTAGGCCACTCCCCTAACTTTCCTTATTTTTTCATGAAGATGCTATGTAAATTTTACTTTGGGGAGAAATGTGAATTGGACCGTGGTTTTCTTTTTGGTCAACAGTGATGCCCCTCCCCATTTTTTGTCCAGTCTGAATAACTCCACTAGGACAGCTGCTCCTGTGAAGGTCACCTACTGACCTTCACAGGAGCAGCCATTATATCCATTTGTGGATAATGGCTCTCCCAAACACTTTTCCTCACTGGATGTTACATTTATTTTTGATCAGAGCACAACGTGCTGCGTTCAGAGAGCTTTTGGTCATCATGTCATCAGACGGGTTCTACTTTTTGTGATTCCTTTCATCTACAGTTCGGCCAGTAATCAGGCCCGCATGTGGCTCGTGAAATTCAAGTTCTGCTCACTCCTGATTTAGCAAGGAGACAATTACTTTCATTTTCAGTTTCATTTATTTATTTATTTTACTTTAATGAATGAAATCTTCCTTTAAAAACTGCTGTTTATATTTACTCTGGTTCCTTTTGTCTGATATTAAAACATTGTTGATGACCTGATCCATTCAGTTGTGAGAAAAAAAAAGGAAAAAATGGAAGAAATCTCCTAAAATGACTTTACATATCTGTGAGTTGCAACCCTGCTGTCCAACCATGATCATCTTTAAAAATGGCTTTACTTGTTGGACCACTGGCTTCAGGTTCTTATAGGACATTTCAGTTTCATTTTAAGTTTCTGAAATTATGGAAATTGCAAACAGTCCAAAGCACAGAGCATGATACCACCACCACAGTGTCTCACAATAAGGTTCTTGAATGTAGTGTTTACCTATTACCTATTAATAATTCCCTTAAACGAAATAACAACAAGAACCACTCATTTAGACCAAACATTTAGCCTTTTAGGGTGTCCATGTGTTCTCTAGCCAAGATGTACACACGGTTATTGGTCACTGTGATGGAGCCATGAACCTCAACCTCAGCCAGATGTGAGAGAAGCCTTTATTGGCTACCGAGTCTCTTCCATCTGTTCCTGAATGAATTTGTGGCCCTTCAGATATGTTGCCTCTTGGACAGACCGGTTAGCAGCAACAGCCACTTCTAGTTTTGCTATTTGATCAACGCGGTTCTTTCTGAAGTCCATTTGAAATCTCGTTTGGTTGTGCAAAGAGAACTTTATAGGAGGCATTTTGAGGATCAGGCTATAAAACAAACCGTCTTCTAGATCATCACAGAAGTGTCAAAGAAACTACTGACTAGTGCTGACAAGCAGTACTGAATAAAGGGACATTTCTCCTCTAAATTGTTTCATTTGATTGTTTTGTTCTTTTTTTCTTCTCAGGAGCCTTCCAAGCGTTTGACCAGGATGGAGATGGCTCCATCAGACTCAGCGTCCTGGAGGTACGAAGCCGTCATCGTGTTTGTATGCTACTCACCCGATGCACACAGACGTTAACGCGTCCATTCTGACACGCTTAGCTCTTGGCTGGACATTTGATGCTTATCAGAAATGGTAGAGCTCTTCTTAATCGGTGGGTTCCCTACCATGGACGTCGGTATTAATTGCAGTTCAGAATTATTAACAGGGCCAAGGCATCGGGGGAGGCCATTCAGGAAGTTGTCCAAAACCATATGTGAGCGGCTTATTTCATCCCAATTTTCTACCATCTGGGCCAAAAAGGCCACCCCTCAGATGGTGGAAATGTTTTGGTGTGTTCAGCAGTGACCCAGGAGCCAACGAGGCTCAAGCTGATCATAAGGTAGGAGACGCTGGAACACCAGTGTCACCGTCGCACAGAGAAGGCAGGTTAATGTCAGCATGGACCAACAGGGTGGCAACCAAGAGAAACCGGCAGCTCCGAAATCTTCCAAGTTGGTCTGAAAAAAAAAAGAGCTGCATGCTTGAGGTCTGGTACTTTATTGTCAGAAGAGAAAATGGTTGTGCTATTTAGTCTCAATAACCAGAAGAACATCTGGAGGAATCAAGCTAGTGCTCTCAAATGTTAAAAGCACGATACCGACTGTCAAGCACGGCGGAGATGGCATCATGCTGGGCGTCTGCTTCGCTGTCGGTGCGCCTGGACAGACTGACTCTGACCTCAGAACTAAACATGCAATACGTTAAAACGAACACAGTAGTCAGGAAAAAAAAAAAGGATATCTGTAAATGATTATACATTCAAAACATAAACTGGAAAAGCCAAGATAAACAGGATACGGGTCGCTCTTTAATTACACTTCCTGTATTTAAGCCAAACACCATGAAAAGGCTAAAAGAGTAAAAGTCCAGGGATGTTTTTCTGTCATTCTAGTTTCAAAGTACTTTACGTTTTACACAACTTCTTCCATTTTCAGAGTTTAATTGTTACAAAAATGCGTTTCTTTATATCAATTACCTGTGCTTGGGGGATACATTTACACCATTTTTGAATTGGGATCAGGGGGCTGCATTTTGGACACCCAGTTTATGAGTTCTACCAAGTTCTGAGAACACTGGTCAAATATCCAGTCTGAACTATGCCAGGATCTTACTGATGGCTTCCAAAAAACACAGAATATTTATCTTAGTATTTATCAAAATGGGCCGTTCAAGACGAATGCAAGCTTCTCACTTCAAACTGAACCAGCGCAGATCTGGATTAAATGAACTGTGTTTGGGTGAACTTCCTCTAAAATGATGCGTTTCCTCTTCTGCCCCCCCCCCCTCCCCCCATCTGAAGTGGCTCCAGCTGACCATGTACGCCTAGAACGGCCCCATCTTCTCCCAGGTGAACTCCACGCCACACGAGGACCACGCCCGCCAGCCAGCCTTTACCTCATTGCCCCGCGTGCCGTTAGCTTTCCTCCACCCCCCCCCGCCTCACATCCAGGAGCTGCGAACACGTCTTCCTGCTATGTTTCCTCCGCCTTTGTTCTACCACGATCACCACATCAGTCTCTTTATCAGTGATTGGCTTTTTTTTTTTTTTTTTCATTATTATTCAGTTTATGACATCATCACCGTTGTACTGTTTTCTTTTCTCAGGCAGCAAACACAACCAACCTCTTATTTTTACCGTCACAATACCTCACAGAGCTCCTCTCATACATCACGCTGTTCTCTTCTATTATCAAAGTTAGCAGGAAGGATTGTCCCCTGGCATTCGCCCCACTGACCTGGGCTTAACATTTCTAACATTGCATTCTCATAAAGTTCTTTTTCTTCGCTGTTCTGTAGCAACCTTTGCCTCCCACCAGCGACTGGAGCCACGTTGAGCACAGCTCCAAACATGGCTGTCCCTGTTGGAGAATCTCAGGCCTCCTGTTCCCCTCGGCGGGACTTCGCCGCCTGACAACTGTCCAGTCTTTCCAGTTTTTAAGCTCTGCACGTGGTTGGAATCGATTATAAAGATCGAAACACGGAGCCGACGGGACTCAGCCCAGACTCGGGCGCTTCGAATACGCATTTGAAAGAATATGAATTAAGAGTTGAACTGCAGCTTTTTTGTGATTTTTTTTTTTTCCTTTCCTTCCCCATGAAGGCTTTGGTCAAATGAGTGTACTACATTTTTAAACATTTTAACCCAATAAATATGTAGCTGTTGGTTTGACTGCGTTACCACCAGTTCTGATCTGAGTTTTTTTTTTAAAAAGGTCAAAATACAGACAAGACATCTTTTTGTGTTGCACAAATTGTTTTTTTTATTATTAACGTCTTCACAGATTGCACTTCTTTAAAAAATAGCTCCGCAGAACTTTGTTAACAAACGGACACCTTGAAGAAACTCAGGAATGCCAGAAAAGAGGGGAACTGCACACGTGGTGCTGGTGAAAAGCGCCTTTAAAAACGACCGATCTCTGCCACCAGTGACCTGACTACCAGCATGGGAGATGAAACTTTATTCTTCCTTCAACGTTCCTCCGCCCAACACCTCCTCTTAACATCCTTCAGGTCCACACTGGGTGAGAAAGCTACCCGTGTGGCAAATAAAGCTCCGATGCCTTTCAGCTTGATGCTTCAACTCTAAAAAAAAACAAAAAAAAAACACCCTAAAAACAACCTTAAAACATAACCCCACTTCACTCTTGATAAACAAGGTTGGTGTAACACTTAAAACGCTCTTCTAACGAAGACGAGGAACAACTACACATAGAACAGTAGGAACGCCACATTCAGGTCTTAGTCCTTGGACGTCTGGGTGAGCAACCTATAAAATAAAATAAAAAAATAACCTCAAACAAACAGAAAGCTTCCTAATTCCCCTTCAGGCTGCTCAACACGAGGAGATTACACAGTAACAATACACTCAGCCAGGCCGTAAACATGAGGTCACAGCAACTTGTAAAGAAAAAAAAAAAAATAAAATAAATAACTTCAGGTCGCTCGACGTAACTGCACGCTTAAACATCTCAAACCATGCCGCATTCTAGAGAATCTGAGCTATGATTCTATTTTTATGTAGTTGCAGCGGGGAACGTGTAACAGATCCCTCGGAGCCTGGCAACGCTGGAGTTTCTTCAAAAACGAACAAAAGTGGCGCGTTTCTTTGTCTTGCTTTGGTCGGTGAACGAGGAAATGGTCGGGTGAAAGGAAAGGGGAGGAGTGTTTTTACAGAATGTATTAAAAACAACACAAGCCACCCTCCTTTCGTGGTTGGATTCCAACACTGAACGGGAAGGACGTCGCCAAAGAGCCACTGGGCGGGCGTGACTGGAGCACGGTTGGGTGGAGAAGGTCCCAAGAATATAACCTCCCCCACCACCCTCCCAATATGGGAGGTTAAAAGAGAGATGGGGGGCTAATGCTCCACTGGAGTCTCCTCCTCAGCATGTTTCTGCATGTGCAGCATCACCATCTGCAGGGCGAGAAAAAAAAAAAAACGTTTCTACATCAGACGAGTTCAAAGGTCAAGATGTTTGGTGTTTTCGTCGCTTCCTCAAAACCCGCTGTGCTTTTTTTTTTTTATTGTAACGTTTTGCCAAACGAGGCTAATTTCATTGCACCGCAGCAGCAAACCTCGCTGTAAAAGCAAGAGGTGTAACAACGTTCCCCAGTTTTGTCTGAAAACAATTACAGCTCCGTTAAAGACGAGGGTAAGGATGCTCTGCGTTTGTTGCCAATATGACTCCAGGGTCTAACGGAGCGTACCCCCTTCTTCTAGGAACAAGTACCTTTACCCGTGCTTCAATGAGCTACTATTTTGAATCCCGTTGATCTGTTTCAAGCTTTTCTGTTTAGAAATATCCAAACATGGTAACAGTGTCCCCGGCTGCGGGCAGGACATCCGTCTCAGTGCACTTCAGCTTTTAGCATCTGGTGCACATTAAAAACATGGCTCCTGTGCAGTCTGGAACAGTATAGAGTTTGATTTGAACTATTTCCAAGTCTGGATGAGTTTGACTTTGTCTCATTTTACCATCTACAGGATAAAAATGTCACTTTCCGAAAAATATGGGGCTTTTCTATCAAGATGACGAGGTGTATCTTTGGCTTGTCCCATTAAATCTTGAGCTTTTGAGCCAACGCCTTGATTGTTGTGGGTACGTCACAACATTCAGTTCTCTTTACAGTTTTACGGTTCCAAATTACACCCAAGATTTTTCTGGCCAAAAACTGATTCAAATCTGTATTTCATCAGGGACAATTCAGTCCAGCTTTTTGTTAGTGACTGAATCTGCCCCACGTTTGAGCAAAGGCCAAACAAGAACAGTGAAACAGGCAAAAATAAGTGAAGGACGTTTCATTACTTGTTTTATTCAATTAGATTGCAGTTAAAAATCTTTGTCAGTCCAATTGTCCACTCCAATGAAATGTGTCTTCTGCATTTAACCCGTCGCTCAGGGGGCAGCGGGCAGCTTTACAGCGCCCCAGGAGCAATTACTTTAAGGGTAATGGTCGTTTTAAATGCCGTTCTGGTAGGAGAATAAAAATCCCCAGCAGCGTTTGAAGTCTGCCGTCTGTCTTTCTACCTGCTTGGAGCTGCTGCGCACGCTGAAAAGCTCTTCACAGTTTTTCCAGCGGCACTTGAACGTCTGGAAGTCGGCACTGGTGTGGTTGTCGATCAGGTGCTGCTGGAGATGCTTCGTCACGCCGAACACCAGCGGGCAGCCGTGCCACTGTGAACACAACAGTCATTTATACCAACAAAATAAAAAAAAACCAACGGTTCACATTTCGGATGTCTGCAGAGCCATCAGGATGCCTTCCAGTCGCGCTGGCGAGCCCCGCGCCGTATCTCACCCAGCAGCGGTGGTTCTGCATCAGGTTCAGCTTCACGCTCTGCACGCTGCCGTCATAACATCCTGTGTAGATCTGAAGCAAACATAGATATCCTCATCTACTTCACCTTTAACATCAGATTTGTTTTTTTTATTGAACAGAAATAATGTCTGCTTTCTCGTCCATTTAAATAAATCATTAAAAAAAACTTAGATCTACATGTTTCAATGATGTAGTGTTGCGTGGGTTAATCAGTGCCTGACAGAAGTATTCACATCACCTGAAATTTGCATACAAAAAAGATTCAACAAACTCCAAAGCATTTTACTGGCATTTTTTGTGCTAAACCAACCTGAATCAGCACCACTGCTATATAATCTGCCTAACTGCAGCTCAAATATCGCAGCGAAGGCCGCATAATAACGTCGCTTAATCTTGCGCTCCACTCACCTCGAGTTGCAGGACGCTTGAAACTGAAAGTGAAGGGGTTCCCTGCTCCACTCACCAAGAGCTACAATCCTGCAACTTTTAGCTCAATGCCTGCTCAAACAAAGCTGAATGAAATGCGCGTCTCCCTACCAGGCCTGTGCGGAGCTGACTGACATGCTGACAGGAAGATTCAGCCTTGATTAAGCATCTGTGCCTGTGGTGTACTCTGCCAGCGCTTCAGAGCATTGGAATCCCGTTCCAAGATGGTGGGTTGAGCCTTTAATGCGAAATAAAACGACAGAGCGGTGAAACCCCGATCACGGAACGGCAAAACACAACATTTCACACCCCGGATGCCAGTCTGCGCGCAGCAGTCGCAATGGGAGTCAAAAGCAACACAGCGGGAAACGTGACGGAACCTGATAGTCCATAAAATCCGGTTTCATTCCTCACGTTTAGACCCACGTGACACATGGACTTTAAAACGCTACGGTCGCAAGTTCGACTTGAAAACTATTTCAGGAGTCATGTATCGCAGCTATGCAATACCTCCTGTTGCTCTATTGCATAAAATGCATAAAAAGAATTCAAATAATCTGTGACGTCCTTGAAGTTGAAACGTGACTAAATGTGGGGAAATTCAGGTGGTATGAATACTTTTGCAATAAACTCTATTCCTGATTAAGCTACAACTAGTTAATCCCGAATAAGGCGTCTGAGTTTTCTCACCATGTTCTTATGGACAGCCATGCACAGCACCATATCACTGTATCCACCGTAGACCTGCAGCTGCTCCTGAGTCTGTAGACATAATCAACAGTTTTTGCATGACAACAAAAAAAAAAAAAACATCTAAATTTCCCTTCCATGACTGAATTTATAAGAAGTGCATTTTATAGAATTTAACAAAAAGGCCAATTACTCCGGTAAGGTTTTCGCGCATACAGACCTGTAGGTCGTAAACTCTGACCAGTTTGTCCAGGCAGGCCGTGACCATCACTTTACCAAGAACGGTCACCACGGTAACAGCATGGCTGTGACCCTTAAATGAGCGCACCAGCTCCCCCGTCTTGATTTTTAAGACACAAAAACATTATTATTATTATTTTTTTTAAGAGACTGACAATTTACTAAGAAAAGGATGTTAAACTGCAGAACAAGAACCGTGGCATGAACTCACGTGGATGTTGTGAGCGTGCACAGAATGATCGCTGGATCCACTAATTACCAGATCGTTGACCACCTGGAGGAGAGAAAAGATGGAGGAGGCGGTCATGTTGTTTGGCCGAGCCGCTGATTTCTCTGGCGACGTGTCTCCCGGTGGAGGGCCGGCATACCTTCATGCAGAGGACACTCTTGGTGTGGCCCTCCAGCGTGCGCAGCAGCAGCCCGTTGTGGGCCGCCCTCACGCTGATGGTGCTGTCGTAGGAGCCGACCAGCAGGACCCTGCGGGCGCCCTCCTGCGACGAGGCCAGACAGCTCACGGCGCGCGGCCCGTGGCACTCGAACACGTCCATCTGCTTGTTTGTCTAAACAATGAGCAGCGCAAAGTGAACTCGGTCGGCTCAAGCTGGCAGAGATACCAGCCGTTTCTGATCAATTTAAAACGGAGACGGGCTTCAGGGTTTTGAATTGTTATCCAGCATTAACAAAAAAAAACAGCCTTTATGGTATTTTATGTGACAGGCTAACACAAGATAGTGCATAATTGTGAAGCATAAGGAACATTTTAACAATTAAATTCTTGAAAGGTGAGGCCACCTGAAAGGTGAGGATGGCATTAATCAGAGAAGCAGGAAAGGCCCGTGGAAACTATGGAGGAGCTGCGTAGATCCCCAGCTCAGGTAATAATAGAAAGTGCTGACTGGACAACTTTTAGTAGTCCTTTATTTGCAGAGTAGCGAGAAAGCCATTATTTAATGACGCCCCGTTTAGCTGTTTGTCATAAGCCATGTAGGGGCCCGGCATGTATGAGCAACAAGCTGTTCTGGTGTCACACAGAAGCAGATCAGAACGGATAGAAAGGTGGACGGACCTACTTCTAAAAAAGTTAAAAACTAAACAACTGGACTTTTTCTCTCGAAGTTTTGTAAAAGTTCCAAAAAAAAAGTCCAGTTGTTTTGTTTTGAACTTTTTTGGAATGACCATGACCTGGATGACTGAGAATCTTCACCAGCATGGATGGACCTAAATACCGTGGACTACTGGAAGAAAACCTGACAGTGGCTGCAAAAGACTTACAAGGTTAGGCTTTATTACTTTTAATGGTTTTTATTACGGCATCAATTAAATCAACGTATTGGGAAACTTGAGTTAAAGCAATTATCGCGAATGGTTGCCGGTTCAATTGCACTGAACTAAAGCAGCTTAATTAATGAGCTTTTGTTTTTTTTTTGTTTCATCAGGCCTATGCAGTGAGAGAAAATATTTTTTTGTTAAGTGTTTTAAATTAATTTTGATCGTTACTAAATCTGGCTCATATTTTCTTCTTCTTCAGTATTACTTTACTTGGATATACATACATACATACATATACATATATATATATACATACATATACATATATATATATATATACATACATATATATATATATATATATATATATACACATACATATATATATATATATATATATATATATATATATATATATATATATATATATATATATATATATATATATATATATATATATATTGACTTATATATTTATATATTTATATTACTTTGTGTGGAATGTTGTAAATATATATATAAAAATGTTTGTATATCTGGAGCATGTAACAAAAGTGATTTCCCTCTGGGATTATTAAAGTATGTCTGATTCAGATCTATATCGCCTGATCTGAAGCTAGGCTGTTCAGCTGCTTGTAAATGCCCTCAGACCTAGACTCCTGTTGAAAGGCAGGTTCTACATTAACATCAGCAGAACCACTCTTTTCATCGCTTATCCATTCATTTGCCCTAATCCTGACGCTTTTCTACCCTTCCTTATAAACGCAGCTCAGTTTTTAAAAAGACATTTCACTTTGTGTTCCTCACCTTGAGGTTAAAGGTCACCACTGTCCCGTTTGCCAGACCGGCGTATAACGTCTTCCAGCGGCTGTGGAGGCAGAGGACCCGGTCGGACACGGGGAATTGCTGCTCCAGTCTCCGTGTCTGTGAACGACATTGGGCACAGGGACGCGTCAGTCGGTGCCGCCTCGGAGTGTGGCTCCAAACTCGGCGGGGGGAATGGATCGGAAACAGGGCTGGGTTTTACCTTGAGGCTGTAGCAGCGGACGGTCTGGTCACTGGAACCGGAGTAAAGGCGCTGGTGAAGGGAGGGAGCTGCCGACACCAACAGGCAGGTCACTTTGGAGCTGTGGCCCTCAAACACACCCACGCACTCGTGGCTCTGCAACAAGCAAACTCTGTTTTACTCCCACAAAAAGCCTGATACCAGCCAGCAGGAGTGCATCGTCACCCACCACCAGGTCGAAGGCTTTGATGGTTCGATCTCCTGAGCAGGTGTACAGCAGCCCGTTGTGGATCTGGAGGGCGTCCACGGCCCCCTGGTGGCCATCGAACCTCCCTTCGGTCGGGACCTCATCCTCACCGTGATCAGAGAACACGTCTTAGAAAACACAAACGGGGATTTCACAGAAAGTGGGGATGCTTACTTCACCTCTTTGCCATTTCATTCCTCTGCAGCTTTTATTTATATATTTAAAAATGGAGCCATCCACTACTTCCGATCATTTTTTATTATTTTAGACGTTGTGCTCAGAGGCTAATGTGAAGAAACGAGGTCACATGACACCAATGAAGAACATGTGTCAGAAGAACGTTGCTTGGAGTTGGTTTGATTTGATATTTAGTGAGAGTCAACAGACCCTCACAGAAAGCAATGCCAAAAGAGTGGGCTACAATTATAATTGACATTATATACAGTTAGATAATTCATTAGATTTGGGTTGTTTCATAACTCTTAATCTACGTACTCCTTCAACCAATAAGCAATGGTTTAAGGTGCGTATTGGTTTCTTTACTGGTATGAGATGAACGTAGCAGGAGACAAACTGTGTCCAAAATGGGGAAATGAAGTGATGGGCTGAAGGGTGAAATTGACCCGGGGTGATGAGCAGAACAGATGAAACTGTCGGACCAACTCTGACCTAACCCTGAAAATCACCCAGCGTGTTACTCCACAGCTTGGGTAAGACGCAGTTGGATAAATTACACCCATCTGCTTTCAGGTGGGAGTCAGCGCCTCAAGATGTGTAAAATGATCAATGACGTACCTGATGAGGTTGTGGGCAGCGTGACGGGAAAAGGCAAATCACTGTGAAGACAAAGGCGTTATCATCAGAGGCAGGAAGACATTTGAGAAAAGTATCTCTACTGAAAGATATTCATAGCAAGGATGGCTGCCGTCTGCTTCCAAACATTTGACATCTTTATTTTTGTTTCGTTTTTACACACGGCTGCAGCTCAGGTCCGACCTTTGATGCTCTAATTGGCAACACGAGAAACGCTGCCTGAACAACCCTTAAATTACATTTACATCCATTTCTGTGGCTCCATTAGCTGAAGATAGTAGTTTGGTTGAAAACTCAGTTTTCGGTTTGTTTTTTCTGACCCACCTCTCAGAGAGTTTGCACAGGTCCATGTCACTGGTGGAGGAGACCTCGTTGCAGGCCAGGCTACGTGGTTTGGATGGGATCAGAGAAGGGGGAGGAGCCTCCTTGTGTGGCTGCTGACAGGCTGTGCTGACCTCCGTGCTTCCTCCTGAATTAAAGCTCTCAGCTTGGGGAAGCTCCGCCGTTGCGTCTGGAGAGCTTTGTGTCCCCTTTTCGGTTTTTATGCCTGAACACGGCGTACTGAGACTTTTCTTGCTCCCCTCATCCGTAGGCAAGCTGGAGGCACTGACCTGAGAGCCTCCGCTCGGCCTCCTGCACCGGCGCAGCCACCTCGGCCTGGACGCCTCCTCGTCCATCTCGGTGTCGCTGCTCTGAAACTGCTCTGCGCCCGAAGCCTTTTTCAACAGCTTCCTCTTCTTGAGCTTCCTCACGCGCTTCCCGCTCCTCGGCTCAGGCGGAGAGGCGGGCGGATTAAACGCCGAGGACTGCACCGACTCGACGACGCCGCTGTCAGGGAGCTCGGAGCCTCCGCCGGCCGCCGATGGCTTCGCAAAGGTTTTAGAGCTGGCGTGAGTCCGTGACGCCTCCGGAGCCTTTTCGGGGGTCTCCACCTGTGCAGGTGACTCGCCGTTGCAGGCTGGAGGCTCTTCGCCGTTTGTTTGGCAGGGCTCAAGCTTCCTGTCAGCGGATGACCCCAAGCTGTAGGCGATATCTGGAGAGTTTCCTACACAGGTCGGAAGCAAAAGAATTAATCAATAAATTAAAAAAAATAGACGTCAACATGATTTTATTTTACTAAAGCACTGAATAAAAGGCGCGGTGATCACCGGATCACCAGCTGGCAGGGCTAGCAGGGTGTGATCCCTGAATGGTGTTACCTAACGAGTTGACCGGGGACTGGGGCTCCTCCTTGATGACGACAGGCAGCAGAAGATGGGAGGAAGGAGGAGACGCGCACGCTGCGGGAGGATTAGGGCCGGAAACGGAGGAGGACGCCTCAGGAAGCTCGGTTCCCAAAGAATCCATGTCTTTTAATTTCAGACCGACCTCGGCTGCCTCCCCCAAAGTTCCTGAAAAGACAAAGTACGAAGCTCAGTCCACTGTTTTTTTTACACATATGGCCTGAGGAAGTAGCGGTTAGCATTTCAGAAACTGATCATGAGTCCTTTTGCCTTTCGAAAGTACTCAGATCTGATCATTTTCACATTTTGACACCCGATAAATGTAAACTTCATTGTATTTAATAGCCCTTTCCGCAGTTTCCCTAATAAACGCTGTCCCTCTCCCGACTGTCCGTTTCTTCTGCTGATCATGTCTAGGCAGGCTTCACATTTTCTCAGATGTTAAAAACTAACTCTGCACCACTTTCTCCCTGACTTGTTTTCTGGGTCGCGTGGTCTTCATCATACTTTTTGTTCACTAATGTTTTGTTCACTAATGTTCACTAAAGTGGGGGTCGGGAGATGATTTGATGCTGATGTGCTAAAAACAAAGTTAAGCATTTCCTTCACATTTTTTTGCAGTTCTTAAAAAATATGGCTTTATTATCTTGATTGTATGACTTTATTCTTATATTATTATGACTTTATTCTCACATTTCCCAAAAAAAGCAGTGTCACCGGTCTCTGGCGTTGTTTTTTTGGAGGTCGCACGCTGAAAGGTCTGGGAACCCCTGCTCTAACAGACCTTCAGAGAAAAGCTGGAATATGCTGAGTTTAAATCACACACAAAAGCCCTGCTTCTTAATTAATAATTAAGTGACTTCTAAAGGCCCTTAGTTGGACAGGATCACAGGTGTATCAGGGTAGAGAGGGCCTGAATGCATGCCACGCTTTTCTGATTTTTATTTGGGAACCATTTTTGAAAACCCCACGCATCATTCTCCCCCCCCCCATCTCCACTTTGTGTTAGTGTGTCACAAGAAATCTTTATCAAACACGTTTCATTCATTTCAAACGGTATAAATACTTTTTGCAAGGCTGTGATGCCAGCTCAGGACACTTTGAACATCAACGTCTAAATCCTCAATTATCTGCTCATACCAACGTTTTGGCTTTTTGCTTACCTTGCATGCCTTTAAGCAAGTCTATCCGTCTGTTTCTCAGTGAGCTCATCTCCACAGTGATCTGAAGGACAAAAACACACGCCGCCCTTTAGAGCTAGAAATACTCTTGGTTGCAATTCTTTATCGCTAAGACACACAATAACATTTCCATCACACAGAGAAAAGCTGAATATTACTACAGGGTTCCTACAGCATAAGGCAAGTTAAATTCAAGACTTTTTAAGACTTTTTAATGCCACTTAAAATAAAAAGTTAAGACCAACTTCACGATAAACAAGATAAACCTGGTTGCGACAACTTCACCCAAATGTTTATTTTAACATAAACCATTACTTTCTGGCTCAGTAAACATGTTAAAGATTTTGAAAAACATTTCATATAGGAAGAAAGCTAAAAAACACACAATTCACAGATATTTTTTAACAACTACTGAACTGAATTCACAAACTTTGTTTTGTTCCCTACTAAAATAAACTATAAATCAGTGCCAACTCTTTTTCACAGCTATGGTCCGGCCGCAACAGTTTTTATTGGTTCCGCTATCGGGACGGAACCAATAATGGTTACATTGAGCCATTCGGTAAATTTAAAAAATATATAATTGTATCAATTATTTTACTGTTTGGTAAGGATTACAAAAATAAAATCCTATTTATGACCTGGTAACAATTTTAAGACCTAAGAAAGATTGATTTAAGACATTTTAATGCCATTTAAGGCCTTAGTTTTATATTACAGAATTGAATGCCTTTTAAGACTTTTTAAGGATCCGCAGGAACCCTGTACTAGCATAAGGGGGCGACGGACACCAAACTCAGACGCTTAGAGATGCTGTGTTTCAAACATCTCTGGAGGCGTACCTGCTGTTTGACCACAATGAGCCGCTGCACCTCCACGTACGCCGCCTCCAGTGCCGAGCGGGCCTGGATCAGGTTGGTGTCCACCTTCTGCAGGGACTGACTCAGCTCCTCCTCCCGCAGGGACACCGCCAGCAGCTGGTCGATCTGCATGCGCTCTGCGCCGGGGGAAAACCCATTTTAGCCTTCAGTGTCGCTGAAGTCAGCGTGTGAGAACGGCTTCGTTTTCAATCTGCGCACCAACCTCTCTTTGATTTGACTTTCCTCCTTTTGCTGTCGTGCCCCAGACAAGACGGCCCCGCGCCGGGAGAGTCCTAGAAACGAGAGAGGCAGATGGAAGAGGCTGGCTGTTTGAAAACGCAGCGCTGAAAGCGAGAAGCCGCTTCGCTAACTCACCCCGGCGGCACGCCGCCTCTTCCCCGTGCCCTGCCCGTCGAGCTGCTCCGCCTCAGAGCCGCTCTCCCCCAGCGCCGATGCTAGTCTCTCTGGCTTCCTCTGCGCCTCCTCTTCTGCAGGCCGACGCTCGCGTTCTTGCTTTTCCGGAGCGGGTGGAGGTCCAGAGCTGAATCCCTCCTTCTCCACGGTCTCCTCTGGTTTTAAAGGCGCAAACGTGGAACGAGGGAGCGCGGCTGCGAGGCTGCTTTCCGACACGGAGCGTTTGCGAGCTCTGCTCTCGGGGGTGATTTCCATCAGGGATTCCCACTCGAAGCCCTCGATGAGGGGCATGCCGTCCTCCTCCTGGCTTTGGGACTCCTGCTCACACGGCACCATCTCGATCCCAAACCTGAAGGAGCGCGCGTAAAAAACCGGGTTAGCTCACAAGAAACGACTGAAAACTTCCATTGTGGGATGAAACGTTCACCTCGGCATGCCTTTTCCCTTGTCCTGCTTCTTCTTCACCTCCTGATACACCTGCTCCCAGTTGACACAGCGGCGGGAGCTGGAAGAGCTTATCAGCTGCCGTACGGTCGGTTTGAGGCCAGAATCCCGTTCGGTGTCGCTCCGCCGGGACTCGCTGAGGTTCCGCACGCGGCGGGCGATGTTCAGGTTGGGCTCGTGGCCGGTGCTTTTGCTCTTGGAGCCCATGTGCTTGGTAAGGTCCCGCTTTAAGACGGGCGGCAGGTCCAGCTTGGACAGAGTGGGTGTGTCCGACCCTGAGGCCGTCTGCGCCTCACCGGTTCTGGGAGAGTCGCTCTCTGAGCTGTGCCCGGCCTCGCAAAGCTGCACGGCCTCCGTCTGGAGCGCTGGGGAGCTTGGCTTCTCCGTTTCGCTCCGGTTCTCCTCGCCCTTCCTCTCTGAAGCTGCGGGCTCCGAGCTCTCGGCGGTAGACGTGCTGACGTGAAGCGACTGGACGAACTTGTCTTCGGCGGACGGCGGCGGAGCTTTCTCTCGCCTGGAAGCAACGGGTGACGTTGCTTTGCCGGAGCCCTCGCTCGTCCTTTTCTCTCTGACCGGTTCGCTCTGGTTCTGTCTCTGATCCGCTTGTTGCTCCCCAAGGGGGCGTGCCCTCTCCACGGAGCCCTTTCTCTCAGAGCCAATCGGCCTGAGCGAGCGAAAAGAGTCTGGAAGGTACCTCTCCTGCCTCGATGTGAGGTACCCAACAGGTACCTTGGTCCCACTTGGTTTTCCACCTGGTTTTGTTTGCAGACTGGAGGCCTTGCTGTGCTGAGCTTCACTTCTGACAGCAGGAACTGAGGGACTCTTCTGATCTGCGTGCAATGGGGATTTAGCTGCCTTCTCAGCGGAGAGACCAGATGCACCGTTTGGGCTGCCGTCGCTCTGAGAACCGTTTGCTAGCGTGCTGCCACAGCTTCCGCCACTCAGATGGGCTTCTGGTTTCATCTGGTGCCTCCCGTTCTCTTCCACGTGTTGCATACTTGGCTCCTCTGGTTTACGCTGGCATGGGGGCGGTTCCTGAGCACGCGAAGCCTTTTGCTGCTTCTCCGCAGCGTTTTGGAGGGTCTCGCCGAGTGATCCGGACACAACAGGGTAGGGCGACCAGCGGCAGCTTTTGTCCGGCTTGGGATTGCTGCCAAACGTTTTGGAGCTTTTACTGTGACAGTCGGGCTCGGCCGGGGACGCCTCTCCATTATGCGGCCCGGCGTCCTGGCGACCGGTCTTGGCGTTTCCTTTCCTGTCGAACTGGGCCAGAGCCTGGCCCAAAACGTTTTTTGCGCCGGCACATACAGAATTGGAGGGCAGGAAAGCGTGGGGCCCGGCCTTTGGGGCATACCTGGCCACGTTGTTGTGACCGTAGAGCCCGTTGCTGCTGCCTCCACTGCTGAGCCAAGGCAGTCGACTTTTTTCATTGCCCCACGTCTTGTTGCCGTGCGCCCTGTTTTTTGAAACCTCTACGGTTTGCCATTCCTGCAAACCGGGCGCTTCCTGAGCGTGCCACGTGGCGCTCCTCCACTGTTTGTTTGCAAACCATGGTCTCTCCTCGCCGCCATAATAGCTGCTCGTGTGCCATGCCGCAGGGTGGCTGGATCCCCTGAAGCCCCGCGGGGGCGGCTGCCACACCTGCTGCACGCGGTAAAGCTCCCTGAGCTTATTTCTCGCCTGAAGCTCCTCTTTTCTCTTTCGTTCTTCTTCTGCCAGCCTTGCAGCTGCAGCCTCCTTCTCTTTTCTACAAAATCAAAACAAAATGGGATTTTTCAGCTCGTTAGCAAACAGTCCATCAAAGGCCAACTTCCAAAGCTATAGTGTCTTCTGAGAAACTCACTTCAAAAACAGAACTCAAAGTAGGCAAAATCCTCTTGAAATTAGCGTATTTTTCATTGATTTGAGAGTTAAATCAGATTATTTGCCAATGGAATAAGATTTTTGCACTTAAAATAAGAACAATTCATCTCCATCACTTTATTCCAAGTGCAGGATGTCTAATTATCTTATATTAGGGGTAGTAATTCTCATTCCATTGGCAAATTGTCTTATTTAGCTGCTGAAATGAAGGAAAAATATACTAAATTTAAGAACATTTTACTTACTTTTATTTCCCTTTTTGCAGTGCTGGCTGCCCACCGGAAAAGACTATCTTAAACTCTGTGTGCTCTGAATGATGACGGGTCATTTGGTAACTCCAAACTCCAACCGTTTTCCACTCAGTGAATGCAACACACGCAAAAGCGCTGCCAGGTCGTGGTTAAAACAGCCTCGGTGTTTAAAATGAAGTCAGAGGATGCAAAGAAAATGTAAGAAGCTTTTTAAAATGCAGGGCTTTTTTTTCTGCGACATGTCAAAATGTGCCTGCGTTTCAGCGAGGCTCTGAGAGAGCAGAGCTTTCATCAGATAAGGGAAGGTTGAATGACTACAGAACAGTATTTCTTGTTTATCCTTTTGAGCTGGATTTGGAAATGTTGGCAGTTCATTTAAAATCCCAGGGTTGAGGTCAGAATCCACATTCCCCAGGGTGCAAACGTGGAGACAGTAATTGATGCAATATATATGTGCCAAATGTTAATTTAAGAGGTCAAAATCTGCTTAAAATGTCATATCCATTCAGTCACAGAACAGGCCTAGCGTGGCGACTTCTCTACAACATTTAATATGAATAATGAGCTCTCGTTAAAGAAAGGCTGGAAGATTCATTTTTTTTATATTTGTCCCTATACATTCTTATAGCGCAGTTCTACGCGGCTAAGAGTCAATGGCAAAGGATTACGCCTCCTTTCACACAACAGGAAGCTGTGTTAACCCTTTTGCATTCAAAGGTAAATTGCAGCAACGTGCCAGGGTAAATGATAAACTGTTCTGCGACCGTACTGAGTAAATGATTACTTGAGATGGCTTTCATAATCTCTAAGCTTTTCCACCATGTTGATACTGTCAACCAGTAGCAGAAGTCTAAAGCGCCACGAAAATACAGTATGTATCACACTTATTTCAATGTTTTTCAAGCTGATATTTGTAGATAAATCTAGGTGGGGCCTATTTATTAGAAATCACATTTAAGGCAAAGGCCTGGCTCTCAATGTGTCCTATTCCAAACCTGATGGCAAGATGATATATATATATATATATATATATATATATATATATATATATATATATATATATATATATATATATATACATTTTCAGCATTAAGATTGTTTGTGGGACTTGAATTGTAAGTTAAAATATGTAGAAAATTAACAACATTGACCAGTCATGTTACAATGCAAAAGCCATAAAGGAATATACTATTCCTAAAATAAAGAGTTTTTTTTTTTTTTAATGGTTGGTTATTGGTATTAGAGAACCAGGCTATGCGCTACTCTAGCCTGACTATAAACACTAGGTTATATCGGTTCATCACCAATCACTGGATCACCATTAAGCTTTATTGGTAGCTCTTTAGCTTACGGTAACGATGGTTGGTGTGTCAAAATGTTGAAATTCATGTATCGCTCTACTTCCACGTGGCACAGTATCCGCAGAGCTTTGGTATCTTCATCGTTATTTCGTGTCGCGTTAGGCTGATGGTTCACCTGCTGAAAGCTGTTTTAATGTGTCCCTTATAATTCAGGGGACACATTTTAATTCAGATCATAGAAATCTTGTGTGCGTGTTTTAATATATCCAGAAGGCATTCGGTGTGAGCTTGGATCTGTTTGAGCTGATGGTTTTTTTTTGTTGTTTTTTTTTTTAGCTTACAGGCCTGACACACGACTCCGGCCACAGCTCAGCGTGAAGCTGTGGCTAAAAGAGGCGCGGGAGCACGGCTGAGCAGAATATGACTATACATGGCAAATGTGGCTTGATGACTGTCTTATGTTTGCATCTTAGTTATGTCACAAAGTCTGCGTTCATAAGTAAAGAATTACCAACATTTTAAAGCTTTTGACTGAAAGCGAGCAGTCTAAAGTGTTATTAACTTAAAATAAAGCACACGTCTAACAACGTGACACGTTGTGATACGGTCGTTTTTAAGGAATGAGTCTAGTTTCCCCGCAGATTATAGACAGTCGTCTTACCTGATCTGGTCTTTTCTCTTTTCAATCAGCTCCACCAGAGTCTGGTCAAAGTAGTCTTCGTCTTGCTCGTTTCTGGCCTGCTGTCTGTCGGCAGCCTCCACGTTTTCCTTGTGAGTGGGGCTGGAAATGTGGCTGGCATAATCGGTCAGGCTCGCCACCTTCACCTTACACACTCTGCACTCGTGTCCGCAGTCCCTGGGGAGGGAAGGCGAGAGTGGGGTTTCGATCGTTCCTTCAGGCATGCTGCTGATTTAATCTCGTACGGCTTGCTTTCCCCGACTACAGAGCCTCCGACAGCACACGCCCCGGGCTCTACTTTCTCCAACTTTAAAAAGTCTTAATAAATTCAGGAAAGGAGGTTACTCAACGATCCTTCAAAATAAACTGTCTGATTTGTCTCTGGCAGATCAGGAGGTAGCTAACTTAGAATTTTTCTAGAGGCGAAGTCTTAATCGTCCTGATCCTGACGGGGCCTATGGTGAGCAGGCCGTCGGCGGCGGTGCGGATGGAGCGGCCGAGCCGGACCCAGGCAGCGCGCTAGCCTAGATGTTGGGGTCCAGCCATGCAGCACAGCGCTGGGACGCGTGGGTGGAGGAGAGGCCGGCGTCCTCAGCTCAGCGCGCCTTCATGATGGTGTCCGCTGCGCTCTGGTGCTTTACAGAAGGCACCGCCTGTATTTGACCTCTCTAAGCGCTCCGAGTGCCAGAACCCAGCCCCCCCCCACCCACATGACAGCTTGTATTATTAGGACAGGCGTGCGGATCCTGAACACCAATCCCCTGCAAAGGCTGTGAAATCCAAGCTGAGCGCAGCTGCCTGAAGCCTCCGTTTTAAACCTCTCCCACGTATGCCGTGCTGTAATTCTGTGGGGGCCAGTTGCCTTCCCGGCCCGCTCTCCATTCCTCCTGCAGATCTGTGTCACGGGGTGTTACCATTTTGGAGGCCTCTCGTGCAGCTGGCGAGCACCGACGAGATCGAGTTGCTCGCTACCCGACACAATATTCCTCAGCTGTGTCTGCTGCAGCGAGCAACATACTTCGGCTCACGGTCGCCGGTCGGGTTCCAGCGACATGATCGGCGAAGGCGTCGGGTCAGGACGCACTATCGCTGTTAAACAATAACTGACTTTTAGTCCGATCACCAAAGCTACGCCTGACACCGCCTTAAAAAAAAAGCTCCAACGTCAAGCTCTCAGCCACCGGCCGCATTCCTTCAGTCATCCAGCAGGGCGCCACAAGACAGCCCTTTGACTTGTGACAGCCGTGCCTGTTGTTCCGGACGGATCGCGTCTAAATATACCCGCTGCAGTTGACGGACAGCTGCCGGCATCTACTGACCCAACAGAGTTCAGCAACACTCTTAAGGGGGGGAAAAAAATAACCTTAAACTTAAAATGTCAAGATTATTTGTTGCATTTTCAATCTTTCTTGCTGACCTGTGAGCCGAACAAACCCTAAGAGGCTACGATGCCAAGGATTTCAGCAAAGTCTTTTGGGGGGGGGGATGAGTTACGACCACAACAGTGATGACGACTGAACTCACCGGCCTTTGAGCTTCTCCAGCTCGCGGTGGTGCAGCATGCTCCTCACGTGCTCGTCCATCCCCTGCAGGTTAAGGAAGAGATGCTTTTCACTCTGAGATTCGCAGGCCGCTCTCACAAGGTCTAACGTTTTCAGTCAAGAGACTGAACTGACTTTCGTATGAAGGTGTTCCCACACACCCAGTAAAGTACAGATCTCTAAGGCTAATACAGAGCAATAGGCTCGTGAAAAACGTTTCAACAGCATTCAGACGTCCGAGGAGCAAATGACATCCCCCCAGGGTAAATTACCTGCTTGGTGGCGCAGACGATTTCGCACAGGATACACTGTCTGTTTCTCGTCATTTTGGAGGCAGGTGGATCTCAGGCCATTACTGTCCAAAACAAAAGCCCAGACGTCAATAAACGGCTCACGGAGTTTCGACCCGACTGACATGCTGGCGAATCAAGTCTGAAAACTACGACTACATGTGAGCCTGTCAAGGCGAGAGGATGTATGGTAAAAATCTAACTTTAACCGTCTGTCGCGACGTCCCCCCCCCCCCTCAATTTAAAAGCAAACATATTTGTAGCTCAGAAGTATAAGTACCGACATAAAGTAATTGCATTTCACATCCAAGCAAAGTCTAATGGAAACTAGAAATCAGGTCAACTTTTTTTTTTGTTGTTGTTTTTTTTATTATTTTTTCTATTTTTTTGTGGCTTCTAGTGGCTCGCTTTTATTGACAGTAGACTGACAGGAAGGGGGTGGAAGAAGGGGAGAGACATGCGGCAAAGGACCGCGGGTCGGATTCGAACCCGGGTCGACCGCGTCGAGGACTAAAGGCCTCCAAATGGGTTGCGCTACCCGCTACGCCACAAGCGCTCCCGAAATCAGGTCAACTTTTGATAATGGAAACATAGTCGACATAGACCGATTTCAAAACTACGGCTATGCTCTCTCATTCTGAACCTGTGGTTTAAAGCCATTTCCCTGACCGGCTTCATAAAACACAGAGGAACAAAGTGTTCTCCCCTCCCCATCCAATGCTGCACACCAGTCAGCAGGATGAAATAAGGACGCTAAGTCGTTCCTTCGCTTACAATAAAGATAAATTTGGCGGCTTAGAAATATCACTGGACACAAAAAGCTTGGGGCAGACATAGCGTGGAAACTAAAGGAGCGCCACCTATCGCTGTCTTTAAGGTAACACTGTTTTACAACAGTGGCTGCCCCAACAGATGTTAATGTTGCTTTCCATTTGCCTCTTAAAATGAAAACAGGAGTAAAAAGCATTCCCAGTTAATACAGTCGGAGAAGTTGGGATTCCAAAATAAAAACAAGACCAAAAAAACCAAAAGGTCCGGATTCCAATATGGCGACGGCCAGGAAAGCTGCTGTTTTGTTCGTGGTGCCTCTTATAAACGCCTTTTAAAGCTGGACTTCCCGCATACAAACACCAGTTTTTATTTGTTCGGCTCACAGTTGCAGCCGCTACATGTGACATTGATTTTAGGCGCACTCTTGGAAAATAATCATGTTTCATCACAGCTCACTGCTGTTGATGCGAGGAGCTGCCATGTTGGATCCGACAACCGGCCTTAGAAAATGCATCAGACTTTCCGAAAGGAAAGTCAGACTATTGCAGTTGATTTTTCCCGACCGGAAGCCGGGATTTCCCAGTTCTGACTGCAGACGGAAACATACCTATTCAGCTAATATAGCTTTGTTATACTCCAAGTGAAAATCTATGAAGGGCAAAAGGGCGTATAATATTCAACACAATTCTTGAAAACTTCTGGTAGAGTAACTTTTCTTTTGTCCTTTTGTTTAAGCTTATGGAGTTAAATAAAATAAAAACAAATATGGCACAAAAACTTCAACTAAAACTGATTAAAAGCAATTAGATGATACAATTTTAGCCTGATACTGTGTACTCTGGGTTTCAAAGCCATCGAAACTCCGAGGCCCACGCCTAATGCCAATAGCAAACTCCAACTCTAGATACAAATCCCCAAACACAAACACAAGAGAAATGTATACAACTTTTCTTAACTTAGATCAAGAAAACAAGAATAAAGAGCAAAACCAATCCTGCCTATTTATAGAAGCTTTTCCGCTGTAAGCAACTAGTCAAGTGAAACCTTAACACAGCCTTTATTTTTGACTCTGAATTAACAAGTCTAACAAAAGGTCTTAGCGTGATTACTCTCTGCTAGGCTGACCTGTATCCTGGTTATTCCGCTCTCAAAGTCCTCAGAAAACTTCCATCTCCATCAACAAGTTGATGAGGGAGCCTGGCTCTGTTCTGGATGCTGTTCTGTTGTGTAAAGGATGACGCCTCCATAGTGAAAAATACAACGTGCAAGCCTAGACATCCTCTTTTCCAACAGAGTAATTCAACAGCAGCTTTTCTCCAGCTGTGGCTTCTCGTTGCTACAGGAAGGAGTTCCTGTAGCAACGAGAAGCTACAACCATAACGGCTCCGAGAAGAAAGTAGTTATCTCATTTTTCTTTGGCAAAAATAAACTACCCAATAAAATCTTTTTTTTTTTTTTTTTTTTAGTATTTACCAACATATTAAAAGAGGATTTAAAAAATAAAGAAGTCAACTCCATATATAACTTGTGTTCCAGTTGCCCTACCTGGTTGCAGCAACCCCACACGACAAGTTACATTTCTGTCCCAACTTTTAATGTATTCATTTCAGGAAGTCACCCTGTCTTTAAATGCACATTTATCTGCCTGCTGTTATCGCTGTGTCGAAAGGTAAGTTGTTCTTTTAGGTGGAGGAGGGTCGCAAAGAAGGGTATGCTCCAGCTAGCATAGCTGTTTAGCTTAGCTGCTAAGAATAGGAACGGGGAACCGAAAAAAAACACACGCCAGCACGGCAAGAGCACAAAATAAACTGCGTATAGAACTACAAACTGTAAAGAATATAATACTTAGTTGAGTTGTTAGTTAAAGAAAGGTCCTTTGTGGGGTAAAGCTAACGTTAGCAAGCTGGCAACAGCTTGTTTTACCAGTCTTACCAGTACTCCACCTTGTTACTTTAATGTATTATATTATCGTGACAAGGGTGCAGCTAAATATAGTTTTAATGTCCGATATTAATACTAAAACATGGGTTTTTACCTTTACAAGAGCCAAATGAATACAGTTGTGTGCTTACTGCAGAAACTAGTAACAACATCCTACTTAAGTCCTTGCCCCCAAAGTGAACAACATCCTGTGTGATGCGTTCAAGAACAGCGTCCGTGTAGGAACTAACACCAACGGCAAACGCAAACGCTAATTTACGAGGCAAAAATTTTGGCTTCAGGTCCAACCTCTGTATATGGCTACAACGAGATTTGACAGTATTTGGAAGAATAAATCTAACTAAAATGAAATCCTTTGCCCGGTGTATTTATCCCGCATATTCTATCTCCATATCTAATAAATTTACCAAATGTATCAATCAAGTGGATTTCAATTTGCTGTGATAACTTCACAACCAAGTTTAATTATTCTGGAAACTGAAGTAGGCTACTGACATAATTTTACCTCTCACCATAACCCAAAATGGAATACCAATTACATTTTAATAACACTGGCATTGGAAAAACTATTTATATGCAACATTGGATGGATAAAACATTTGGTCTGTAACCCACCTGATAAATGACCAAGGATACCAGCTTGCTTACCAAGACTTTTGCTCAAAATACTATATTGACTCCACAAAAGCTGAAATGAATAAAGTAATTAGAGTTACTCCAGGGGCAGGGAAACGGTTAATCCAGTACTCTGTCTCACAGTCAGATATGATTTTTAACTACACTCTACATTAGTAGTGTTAACTCTCTAGATAAAATCTCTTTGAATACATTTCTGTGCTCTTGAATTAATAAAATTCTTTTTCCAATTTAGTCGAACAGAAACTCCATCCACCAACTATTTTCTAAATCAGACATTGACAAATTAGGAACCAAGTATATTTATTACCTCATAAGTCCTAAAACAAAGATAATTCATTTTTTAAATTATAAGTAACATATATCCTTCTATTGAGTTGTTGAGCCTAAGATTTTGTATTGATCTGAACAACTGTGTGTTTTATGAGACAGACATCAAAACAACAGATAATCTGTTTACCCACTTTATATACTCTGGGACTTCCTGGCAGGGTAAAGGGGACCCGTCCTGTCCTGATGGGACATACTTGGTGGGATACACCTTAGATTCTTGGAACAGGAGGAAAATGGTGTTTTTCGATTTTGTCAGTCTAGGACGTTGAAGACGTATACATGTTTGGATTCATGATACTCTGATTTTCTTCTATTTGGATTTGGAGGATACCTGATGTATCTACAATTACAGAGGACATCGGTGGCCATGATCAGGCCGCCGGCCACATTTGATGCACTCACAAAGGCTGTGAACGAGCAGAACCGTAAACTGGATGGGATGGAACGCAGGCTGGCTGCGGTGGTTGAAACTCAGAGGTGAGATGGGATAAAATCTTGGATGTGAATGCTCGCTTTAAGGCGGAAAAGCCCAACAAATACGGAATATTGGATTTGCCATGTGGAGCCCAGCGCCAAACACTTCAAGGCTGACGGAAAATTTGTGTAGCTTGCTTTCAAAACAAAGGTGTATTTTGGATTTCGGATTCTCCCCTTTATCAAAACTTCCCTTATGTTATGGTGGGAGGGCCCAGAGATGCGCTCCCGCCATTAATGCGAAGGAATGCGCCTAACGGCTGCGTTCTTTTGGCACACAAGGCCTCAGTCAACCGTTCCCCCCAAATGTGTGTGATGTGATGGACGGTTGTACTGAAACTGTAATTTCGATTACAATGCAAATTGTAGTTGACAATAAATATTGATTGATTGCTTGATTGCTTGCTTGATTGATTTCTTGCTTGATTGATTTCTTGATTGATTGATTGCTTGATTGATTGATTGATTGATTGATTGATTGGCTATCAACACAACTCCAGATTACCCCCTTCACAAGACACAATATTATATTTGGCATTAATCTGGAAAACAGGAAGACTGACCTGACTGTAAACACCCTGATCATCTTGGCAAAATTCTTCATCCACATATACAAATGGAGGAAAGTAAAACCTCTTTTTTATGTCTTCAAAATGTCTATTGAGAACAATCTCCTCAATGCACTGAAGCTGAAGGAAAAGAAAAACGCACAATCCCTTCTGGCAGCATATGAAGAACTTGGGATATTCCCAGACCCCCCAAGATGTTGCAAAGGTCATATTATTTTTCACTTTGTATTTTATTTATTTTCTGTGTTTTATTTTATTTATTTATTTATTATTGAAACCGCTTTCATTTTTACTTAAACGTGCCCTGCTGTGAGTTCTTTTAAGGTATTGTTGATGTGACTTTATCTGTAAATGATAATAATAATAAAAAACAAAACAGAAAATGCTCATCCCAGATCAAAGGAGGTCATCAATTACTTTGCATTTACATATGTTTTACGTGCGCATCTGTTTAATTCGTATGTTAAATTTGCATATGAAAATATGTTTTTACACTTTTAAATAAACATTAAAAATCAAGAGTTAAATCACGTTTAGAGATCAGGTGTGGGCATAAAATCACATTTATTTTCATTCAAATGAAATTTAACAACAAACAAATCTATAATTTAAGATAATTCAAACTGCTACATACAGTAGCAAACTACAAATGAAATAAAAATTAAAAACAATTATATGCCAACAACAAACAATACATTTTTTGATAATCCCTTTTGAGTTAATCTTTTCTGACATTTTTTATTTAAAAAAGGAGGAGAGAAAAAAAGAATTACAAAAACTAATGGTCATTGCCACAAAACTCTGGCTTCAAGCATTGTTTCTCAGTTACACGAGCTCAACATACTAAAAATATATACAAAAAGACTTTTAAAGCATTTCATCTCTCAGCAACTTAATCGTACATGTGCAAAACTGTCATTCCAGAAATGTTTAGAAATGAAACAAAATATCTACTGTTATACAGAAGATACATTTAAGTGGTTGAAAAATCTAAAATGCTAAAATACAGCCCGTTTCGTGTATAAAAATATTGCGTTTCAAGAAATGTTGCCCAAGTATAAACCATTTTCTCCTATTATAAAAAATACTGTTCATCATGGCATCAAGAGTTGCATTGAAAAAAAGATCGATCACTTGTTTGTTTATCATCATGGGAATTCTGTCCATTTGTGCAGGCAGAGGTTTCCTCCAATGTGTGTTAGCTCACTGGGTTTAGTTCCCTTGCTTTATGCCTCAGATGCCTCTTACGCATCTTAATAATCCATGTTATAGTGAGTTTAGCGAAATTTGCAGCCTTGAAGAGAGCCATGAAGACAGCGCAGAGGATCCCCACGGAGCTCCAGGGATTCGCAGTCACTATCTGTGTAGAGAGAAGCCCAGTTGTCTTGATAGACTCACACCTACAGACTATTGTAACAAGGATAATCTCTTTGGGAGAACTTACCAGCCTGATTTCCTGAATGTAGAGATCTCGCCATTCAAAGACAACAAAGAAGAGTTGATCCTTTTGGTCTGCTTCAGGCCTCTTATCGTTAAACTTCACCACTCCGGACTGAAAGAATAAACCTAAATCATGAACGCATGGCCTTTAACAAAAACATCTTTGCGTATGTAAGCTGGGATGCTTGGGAATACCTCTTGCCGAAACTCAACCGCTTCCTTGTTTCTCCCAGATGTTTTTGCTAAAGACATCTTGACCCAGGTCCTGAATCCCCCGGAGAAGGTCCACATGGAGTAATTTCGCTCACAGTCCCTCATAAACTCGGACTTGTTTGCACTTGAGGACAAGAAAAGAGAGAAAATATGAGCGGCCAGGAAAAAGTATTTATAGCCCTTAAACTTTGCTGTTTTTTGTTGTTGAAATTTTCAGAGATAGACCAAGATAAAGTCAACACTTTCTAGAGCCTCCTTTCGCTGCAAAACCTTTAGGGTAAGCACTAAAGCTAAGATAACGAGATTTGAGTTAAGCGCCGGTGTCGAGTCTTCTTAGCTTTGGCTCCATCCATCATAGAGCCTGTTTCTTCAGAGCGTACACCACGTCCATGGTGGTCACAGTCTTCCTGTCGGCGTGCCTGGTGCAGGAGACGGCATCAGGAATTACGTTCTTCAGGAAAGCCTCTTCTTGCCAGAGCTCCTTTTTTAAACATCTCTGCTGGGTTTCTTACATATATTGTGAGAAACTGCAAACAGGACTTCTTCAGCTTGAGATTCTTTAGCTCAACGGTAGCTTTCTTCTTGCCACTTTTATGTTAAAGCTCAGATTTGGGACTGTAAGACTAATGGTTCTCACAGCTGAGCTGTGGATCTCTAACCTGACTCCGCCAGATGTATTTCGTTCCGCCTAGCTCCACTCACATACATCTGGGACACCGCCATAGGAATTGCCTTTATTGAAGGCTGGGCCTTATCAAAAATCCTTGCATATGATTGGATAAGCCACTTGTCTGTCACCTTTATTGACGCGCTATTTCAACCACTCACACCGAAGCTAACCCGTGACGCTGATGAGAGCGACGCAGGAAAAAACTTTTTTTTTTATGTTTGCGGCTCTAGTGGCACGTGTTTTATTGACAGTGAGCTGACAGGAAGAGGGGGAAGACAGGCGGCAAAGCGCCGCGGGTCGGAGTCGATCCCGGGCCGACCGCGTTGAGGACTAAAGGCCTCCTAACATGGTTTGCGCTAACCGCTCCGGGGCGCGTCCGCGTCCGCCGTGGACGCGCTTTGGAAAACAAAACTTGCCAAATCCGGTCGGGAGAAGGGCGAAAACATGGTTTCCACCAACAAAAGCCTTCAGAGGCGTTCTCTGATGTTCTTTAAATGAAACAACATTAGGTAGATTGGACAACACGGAAGAAATAGCAGCATCAATGTTATCGCTTGCTTCCTCGATGAGCCGCCATTGCTATCAAAACAGTCTCACGTCATGGTCGCTTCTCCACTACGTCACATCTATGAAACTCCAGCCCTGCGTCCTGATTGGCTAGACAATAAAATTGGTTGGAGAAATCACTTTCTGTGGGCGATGTCCCAGATGGATGTGAGTGAAGCTGGGCAGAACAAAATACATCTGGCGGAGTCAGGTTAGTGGATCTCTGCTGTTTCTCCAAAGATGCCAGGGGCCTCTTGGCTGCCTCTTTTTGCGATCAATCCCTTTTTTTAATATAAATGCAATACACCTTTCAGGTTTTGCTATCTAAAAAAAAATATAGAAACCATGTATCTTTTTCCTGGCAGGAAAAATAGTTGCTTCCTCTCAACATGAGAGGAGGCAACTATGTTTCCTGCCTCCTCTCAACTATGTCGCTCTATCTAAAAAAAAAAAAAAAACATATATTGGAGTTTGTAACGTGGGAAGGTTCAAGGGATAGGAAGACGTCTGCAAGGCTCTGCAGCTGTTTGATCACACGTTTCAGAGGTCACTAAGCAGCGATGATAAAGGAGGTTTAGATCAACCCCCAGCAGGGTTGAACTAACTTTCACATCCAGTGTTACGTTCCATGTTTGCTGCCCTGTGATATCCAGATGATTGTTTTATCTGTGGCTGTTCCTGACAAGAGTACAAAACGTACTCTCGTGAAGACAGTTTGTCAAACACACTCAGATTATTTTCTTAGCCAAAGGTTTACTTTGTGGTGGTGAAATATACAAGAATAAAAACAAGATATCGTTGCAAAGGTTTTCCCGTTTCTCTTGTGCTGGACATCTAGTGTATAAAAGCTTAAGTGAACTGATGAGAGCAAAAAACGACTTCTGTAGGTTTAACCAGTTTGTATCATTGATGGTATAATGAGCAGGATACCCTAAAAACAAGTCACCGGCGAGGACACATGAAAAAAGGTACAGAGAAACAGGATCAGCAGAGACTTGATTGCCCACGCCAGTTATCTCACACGGCAAACAAAACGGGATCGATACTTTGAGTTCGTACTCACCTTTCAATCAAGTCGCTATACTTAGCAAAAAGCATATATGAAATGGCACTGAAGTCCTCCTGGGTTTCATTCTGACTGAACTGCATGAAGATCAGCTCTCTGTTCTTCACGTCCGATGGGCCACGGACCACCACGGCTCTTTTCTTTGATGCAGCGGAGGAGAGCAAATACAAGACTGTAAATCAGCAGTTTAGAGTGCATGTGAACAAAATTCAAGCTTCTTAAAGGTTTCACATTTTGTCACGTTATAACCACAAACCTTAACTCGTTCTATTGGGATCTTATTCCCAATAGAAAACAGAGCTCTCATCAATCACCAATCTTAAAATGCTAAGAGTATGGCAATTCACCAAAACTACCAAGACAAAGCCTAACCCCTGAACTGACAAGGGCAGCCTTGATCAGAAAAGCAGCCAAAAGCCCAATAGTAACCCCGGAGGAGCTGCAAAGATCCACAGCTCAGGTGGGAGAGCCTGATGACTAGCGAACTGCTCCTCCTACTACCTTCCATTTGGTAAATCCAACCTCTATGGAGGAGTGAAAAGAATACATCTATTGAAAGAGGTCCTGCTTGTAGTTTACCACGAGTTCTCTAGGAAACACAGAAAATTTAGAACAAGGTTCTCTTTTTAGATGAGACCAACATTGAACTTTTCGGCCCACATCCCAAACACTATGCCCAAAACGATGCTGGTTTTTCCAGTAGGGGCATATTACCAGGTCTTCATCGATAACACTGTACATCACCCTGCACTCACCAACCCCACAGCACAACATTATGGCAGCAGCATTATGCTGCTGGAAAGCTTCTCTGTAGCCGGGACGGGAAAGCTGGTCACAGTTAGTGATCAGAAGGTGCTAAATACAGGGCAATCCTGGAGGAAAACGCACAGGAGCCTGCAAACAACTTTAGATTGGGGTAGAGGTTTATCTTCCAGCAGGAAAAGGACTTTAAACATACAGCCAGAGCGGCAACAGACTGGTTTAGATTAAAACATATCCATCTGTTTTGATGGCCCAGTCAAAGTCCGGACCCAGTGCCAATTGAGAATCAGCGGTAAACTTGAAAATAAATGTCAAGAAATTATCTCCATTTAATCAGACTGAGCTTAAGGACATCAGAGTCCATTTATCTCACTCTGCTGAGTTCTGCTACTGTTCTTGAATGTGCATTGCTTAATTGTCATTTCATCTTTTAACTTTATGTTCTCCCTTTTTTTTCTTTATAGTAGGTACACCTGGTCTGTTAGCTGTGGCATCATCCAGAGAAGACAGATCACCTGCTATTACCATCTAATGTAGAACAGATTACTGGATCAATGTGTGCTTCTGTGCTTCTTTGTTTCTCTTGTTGTGTCTCTGCTCTGTCTTCTGTAACCCCAGTCAATTGAGGCAGATGACCGTTCATACTGAGCCTGGTTCTGCTGGAGGTTTTCCTTCCTGTTAAAGGGGAGTTTTTCTTTCCACTGTCACTTCATGCTTGCTCAGTATGAGGAATTGCTGCAAAGTATTGGACAATGCAGACGACTCTCCCTGTGGCTCTACACTTCTCCAGGAGTGAATGCTGCTTGTGAAGACTTGATGCAATCTGATGGGTTTTCTTAGACAGGAAACTTGTTGACCAATCTCTATAATCTGATCCAATCTGTATAATGACTTTGGAAAGTGCCTTGAGATAACATGTATCATGAATTGGTGCTATGTAAATACATATTTTTTTCAATTGAATTAAGTATTTTCCAAAGATGAAGGGAGAAATATTTAATTGTCTAGATGTGCAAAGCTGGTAGAGATACACTCCAAAAGACACACAGCTGTAACTGTAGCCTAAGGTTCTGTAAAGCATTGACACGTGCTTGATTACAAATGCACACTGCAACTTTTCAGATATTTACCTGTAAAGTATTTTTAAAAAGTTGCACACCTTAGACTTGCTGTCCACGAAATGACCAAACCCCTGCATTCACTTCCTACCTGTTTCTGGTCTGTGAACGGCCCAAAATAAGTCACTTCTGTCATCTCACAGTCCTGTTCTTGAGGCGTTCCAGGGTCCACTATGGGTGGGATGTAGTCGTGGTAGTGATGTTTGCAGCTCAGCAGCTGAGCATTGCCAGGGAACAGAGCGATACCTGCCCAGGGATGGGGGAGAAAAACATTCTTTAACTTTTGGAACTTTTGAAAAAGCCTCACATAAGTGGATTTGTCAATTAGATTTCCTTGCAGTTGAGACACTCTCATAGGTTATGTCTTAAAGCAGCTTGAGCGTGTAGTAGTTGCAATGCATAATTTACCAAGCTTAAAGCGCCGTGTATTTAAATAAAAACTGTACATGTGACAAAGCTTTGGTTTAACATGCTGGCTTTCATATTTCAAGTCACACTTTCTATTAGATCTGATCTGTTACTCTGTGTTTTTAGTCCGCTATATTGTCATCGGATGCTGCAGGGTTTCTTGTGCTGAATTTGTGATCCAATGTGATGCGATACAATGAAAAATGTGTTATATCCCCGCTTGACACCTTTATTTGCTCGTTATAATTTACGCCGGCTTGGTGGCTGGTGGTGCTAAACAGCAGGTGTGAAGTAAAGCCATAAAGCGCCAAATACTCTCATTAAAGTAAATATATAAACACCTCTTACAAACTGTTTGTCTCTGTTAAACTGTTAAACTCACAAGCTGTTGGTCTTACCTCGGCTAAATTTACCCAAACCTCAAACAGAGAACACTTTCACCCACACTTCTCCCAGTTGGAAACCCATTTTAATACCAGTCAGCCTGGATAACTGGTTATTTTGAACGAGAAGATTACATTGCATTTATGAAACAAAAGGTTTGTCCAAACAGGACTGCAGAGGCAAACGTTATCAGCTGTCTCTATTGGCTTCCCTTGCACAACAAAGAACAAGTTACATGTTGCTGTAAGTATATCAGAGGCTGAGATATAAGTTCTAATGCTATTTGATAAGAGGAAGTTCATTCTGCTTGAGTGTTGTCTAAGAAGTGGTCAGTGTCTTGCAAAAGCATCCAAACCTCTGAAACCTTTGCCAATTTTGTCATTTCATAGCCAATACTCTCAATGCATTTGATCAGGATTTTACAAGATAAACCAACACAAGGCTCGGCATAACGAAGAATAAACAAATACAGTTCCACCTGCAAGTGTTTTGGGTCTTCCACCCATTTTTCCAAAACAGCTCAAGCTCAGATAGGTTGGATATCAGCCTGTGAACAGCTATTTTCAAGTCTTGCCTCAGATTCTTCATCAAATTCCGACCTCAACTTCGACTGGGCCACTCGAACACATTCATATTCTTTGGCCTCATGATTTCATTGTGTCTCTGGCCACAAGTTTAGCTTTCCTCTATGGTTAATCTTTACTCAGCTCCATCCATGTTCTAATCAGCTTGAGCCAGCATTCTTGTCCCTGGTGAAGAAAGGCAAGGCATGATGCTGCCACCACCATGTTTCTCCATGGAGACGGTTTCAGGGCGATGTGTTGTCAATCCAAAAAAAGCATCTTATATGTACGGTAGGTCAAAAAGTAAAAATCTTTGTCTCACCTAGCCTTTATCCACATGCTTGTTGTGTGTATTATATGGCTTGTGTCACCTACCAACAGGTTTCTAATGGCTTTTTTGCCAAGTCTTCCAGATTTGGGGAGTGTTTGACAATATATTAGCCAATGAACAAATTGTTGCAGTACTCCAAAGGTACCATAGTGGTAGCTTCACTTATTAACGATCTACTAATAAAACCTGTCACTTTATGGTCCATTTTTGGGTCATGGACTGAAAGATGCTTCATGGGATGTTCAAAGCATGAGATATGTTTTTAAGATCTAACCACACTTTAGACTTTTCCAAAGTTTTATGGAATACGTGTATTTAGATTGCCTTTTATTGGCATTAGTAAAATGTACCACTTTGTGTAGGTCTGTCGAGTAAAATCCCAGTAAAATACATTGACGTTTGTGGTTGTAATGAGACAACAGGTGAAGAGGAATACCTTCGCCAGCCACTGTGGACTCACACACACACACCAACCATTAGTTAACCCATTTCAGCATCGCATGCACTGTGCTGTGTTCATACAAACCAGGAGGCGGGAATGAGTCCACTTCCTTGTAGCTGACAGACATGACAGGCTGACTGAGTTTATTCAAAAAGTCGGAGATAGTCTGGTAGGCTAGGAAAATGGCCACGGCAGTCAGCACCAGGTAGATGAAGATGAGCAGCACAGTGAAGACGTTCTTCACGCAGGTTTTGCTGAATCTCTTCGGTGGGATGTTGCCTCTTATGTCACCCCCTGAAGAAAACAGTCAAGGGCAGAATTATGAGGACAGAGAGTTATGGTTTCAGATCATCACTTAACAGCAGAATGGTATCAAAAGGACTATACTGTACTTTTTAATACTTTAAATGTTTGGGCCTTTGTGAGCCCAAGAAACAGATGACATCTGCAAAAACCTGTGATATAATAGAAAACTCCAGCGTTCACCAAACAACAGAGGAAGCGCTGCTTGCCTCGTGCGGCGTTGCCGTTGGACTCCACAGGTACCACATCGTCATCGATCTCATCAAAAGAGTCTTGAGACTGACCGTTCCCTTTATCATTGTCGTAATCGTCATCGTTGAACTGTTTAAAAAAAAACAAAAAAACACACAATATAAAATGACTACGAAGCTAGTACATTTCACAATTACTGTTCGGACAAAAAGTAGGCTGTCATGAATGTTTAATAAGGGAGGGGAAAGACTATGTGTAAAGACAAGCAGACTCGTGAACAAATACACACTATGCAATGATCTTGACGTAACTTTTAAAATGTACTCAAAGTGTCACAAACATGTTTTGTTTTTTTTGCATAATAATGAAGGCTCTTGTTCGGGAAAACATATTCAGCAAGTTGACAGATGACTAATTGTATCTGTAGCCCTATTCTGCAAGTATCTGCCGTCACTAGTCTCGACCTGTCTTGTGTTGAAATACAGTCGATTACAGTCGAGGTAAATGATACGACGCTGGTTAGGAGTGCTGAGCAGCAGATGTCTTGTGTTGGACTGACTCCTCTGGCAAACTGTAACCGTACTTTCAGTCCTCAAACAAATCCAACAAGTAAAATTACACCAATGATTATGTATGAGAGCAATAAAACAGATTCTCTACCCACTGTTCAATGTGTTCAAACTGAAAGCTTTATTACTGTCAGTGGAAATACAAAGAAGCAATGAAGTGTTGATGTGTAAGAGCTTGACTTTAATTTATATAGGTCCCATATCCATATACCATATCAACGTTAAGGTTTTCATGCACTAAATGCTGCTGGGTTGAGGCCATTTGGGCAGAAGTTTTAACCAAACGTAATTTGGTTAGAGAATAAACTAAAAGCAGAGCCTCGTCATTCTTCCCAGACCGCCATTTTGATATGTGCAATGCCCTGTCCAGGTGTATCTGGACCACTTTCACAAGACAAAACAAAAAATCAGATGGTAAAATCATACACTATAATAATATTAACATCAGTGAGCAGTTTTCACAACTTTAGTTCTCAATGAAGAAGGAATTTATCCACTCAAGTTAACATTAGCCTCTTACCTGCTAGTTAGCTACTTAAGCTGTCTTAGTTTGAAAATTTGCAATTTGACAAAAGAACATAAAGTAAATGCAGAGAAGCAAGTTTATTATAGTTCTATTGAGTACTTTTTTGGTATTAAAATCCAATTATGTCTATAAGTCTTATTAGACACCATGAGTTTTTTTTTTTCCATCCATCATTCAGGGTTGAATGGGGGCAAAACTTCCCTGAACAGACGTAGAAAAGAGGACGTGGTAGTCTGTCGGTGTCGAGATGTCAAATTGTAAGGGAAAAGCAAAATGGGAAGAGAAAGAAATCTGTTTCTCATTGTCTAAATGTGTTGAAAGTAGGGGTGTAAATCACCAGCTTTATCACGTACAATGTTATATTGATTTGTTTGGACGACAATACGATATTTGCTGATATCACAGAGTCTGTTACGATTTTGGATCGATGCATTCAATATGATGGAATATCATTTGGCCATCTACTATTATTTAGATTGATATCAACTCACAAAAAAAAATATAAGCAAAATAATATTATTCCACCATTTGATTTCTACGCTGTTACATGTATCAGGCATTCAAAAACAGAATTCTTCTCATTTTAAAATAAAAATGATAATATATCACCTGTTCACTATAGTCTCATGCCTGAATTTCAATATAAAAGCATATCTTAAAAATGATAATATGGATCAATATTTTCTTTTAATCAATATATTGACGTGGCTCGATGCATTGTTGCACACCTAGTAGAAAGATGGTTGCGGGTGCTTATATAGGACAACCAAGTCTGACTTCTAATGTCTCTGTTTAGGCTAGATTTGAACACGATCTGTGGGTTAAAAAATGTCCACATTTATTTCTGGGCTAAATAAATCCACGGACTGTCCAACCTTTACATAGCCCCTCCTGAAAGATGTCTGTGGATGCCCAGTTCGTGGATTAGGGGGAGAATATTCCTAGTTTATATCCAAATAGGGGCCTTTCTGTTCGGAGGGTACATATTTCCGCAAGGCATGCATGGGTTCTCTTCAGTGGTCCTGCCAGAGCCCCAGAAAATGCACGGGTTGAAATGCCAACTTAAACGTATTAATTCGTTTTGATTTATAAAGTTCAATGCACTTCTGCAAACATTAGTCATTAGTCGCTTACTTTTTAAAACCAAACCAGTTGATTGATGTTCAATCCAGGCTTGGATTTGTTCTTCAGGCCCAGGACCAGGTTGTCTTCAACCCAGTTTATGTCAGATACAGGCACCCTTTAAAATTATTAATTTTGTTACTTTTTGATCCAACATCTGCTGTGACACTGAATCCCACATTCGCTGCCACAATAAGTAACAATCCATGAACATAACAAACAGGCTACTTGTATGTGGAAACACATTAAAACCTACACCGGTTATTTTTATTAGTTTACTATGCCGTGACGGTGGTTTTGCTCACAGCAAGAGCTGCTGACCAAGTGAAAACTCAAAACAACAACATGTACCTATTATAGCTTCAAATTCCAGCACAAGACCTAAAGGTGTAGCCCTTAAATCTCTATTTTAGGTGATATCTTTCAGGTTTCTGCAACTTTAGGCAACATAGTTGCATGCGCCTGCATGCCCGGAGTTAACTGCGGGTTTCCACGCTGCAGCCGGCGGTCACATGACGCGCACCGAGCCGTCAACAGTCTGAAGGTCCGTCTCCCTGTCAGGAAGTCCTCACTGTTCTTCAGGGAATATTTGGACCAACGTGGGGAAAAAAAGGGAACGTTATAATCTCACCTGTTGGTAGGATCCTCTGTTTCCCGTTCCGGGCATTCCTTAGCTCTTCTTTCCTGGAGCGGATCTACCGTCAAAGCATTGAAGCTATTTCTATTGGGTCACAAAAAAGCGGACTTTGAGTAACGCAAACATTTTTTTTTTAAGGAAATGTCATTTCTCTCGCTCGGGATTCCCGGTTTCTCGTCCTCCAACTCAGCCCCACTATTAATTCAACCCCCCCACGCTCCCCCACAGCACTGGTGACGACGATAGCGGCCCATCCCGTGATAAGCAGGCACCTCCACAGGCTGCGATCCAATTCTAACATCATGTTTCCTTAACCTGGTTTTCTCGTTCCCTCCCTCCTTCCCTAAGCCGGCTGTATCCTGTCGGTGCCTTCACGTTCTCACGGGAACGTTCATTTTTCTTCCATAAGATTCTTTTGTTATTATCATTCATAAAAAATGAATAATAATAATAATAATAATAATAACCAAAAACAGAGGAAACATGTTTGGGGGTAAATTCCTTGTCTGTATACCTACAAGGGATTAATGGATCTTAGTGTACATCTTTTAGGGCTTGCTGGCACCTCATGTGTTTTAAAATTGTGATTTTTAGTTAGAAAATTAAGGACTCCAGAAATAATGGTCACAGAGTAATTTTCACATTTAAACAATGTTAAAATGTGAATTGTTTTATAGTTAAACATTTTACACTTACACACATTTCTTTCATAGCTGATGGCCCATATTAGGATCTACTCAACATGGGCAAGTTTGGGGCTCGAGTCTTTGCCTTATAATAATGATATAAAACAGGTAATCATACAACTTCTTACAAGCAACTTTAGCTTGCTTGGGAACAGTGTTAATACTAAAGTCAAACTTGACATCTTGTTATAATAGATTTCATAAACATAAACAAAACATTGTTTATGTTTTCTTGAAGTTGGGGGATGTGGTTATGTGACCCTGAGCAACCACAAGGAGGTGCACAGCAACCACAAAAATAGAAAATAACATCCAAAGAGAAACTAGTTTGAAAAAGTAAATGTCATTTTTAAATGTATTTATTTATTTATTTATTACAATTTATGCAGCATAATTACACAGCTTAAGTGTTATCTGTGCAGATAACACTTAAGATAACATTTCAAAATAGAGTATAAAACAATATAAGAACAGCGACAGTAAAATATTATAAAACACCAGAAATCTCACAGAACCTGTTGAACTGTATGATATCAATCCCACAGTCCTTCTCTGGCAAGTGTTGTCAAATTTCCGAGAGTTCTCAAACGCAACACCAAAAGGGAAGTGGCTGGTTGCGTTTCCGTACGGGGTCCGTCCAAACAACGTCCCTGCCATGGCAACGGCGCACGTCTGTGTCCTGTTCGCACTGCTTTCAGTGAGTTTAGCTGGAGATGATGTGAAGTTAAAGTACAAACCAGCCACGAAACCCGTGCGGCTTTTCACCGAGGAGGAGCTCCAGAGATACGACGGCAGCAAGGTAAACTTTTTCCTGCTGCTTTTACTGTGATCAACCCTCGGTGTGTCTTCTGAGTGCTTTCTTCATAGGAGATAAGGAGTAACCTACTTTTCGCTGTTTCCCCCCACGCCGTTTCAGGAAGGCCAGCCTATTTACATGGCAGTGAAGGGCGTGGTGTTTGATGTCTCCACGGGAAAAGGTACTCAAATCAGAGTTTAAAGCAAACAGTTCGGTACATGGGCCAAAATTGTCAAGTCAAAGGAACTCAAGGGTAAAAAAAATATTGACAATTTTTTTTACCTCCCCTACAAAACATGCTAATTTTAAATAAATAAATTTGTCAGATTTTTTTTTCTCCAGGAAATTAATGTTTAAATCATTGTAGATCCGAATAAAAAAAAATACTTTTTTTGGTCATGTTGTATGAAAAAAAAAAACGTCGTCCAGTTTGCAAATTATTTTGAATAATTTAATTTGACTCTTTAATAATAATAAACATTACTCTTTGTGGTGTAGCACTATAAGAAAAGTATTTGGGTTTTGCTTTGAAAACACTTGCTATAATTTGCTAGTTTTAATAATTGAATTCAAAGCAGATTTTAATGCACCAAAGTCTGTGTTTGAGTAATTAAATGTCATTGGATATATATTACTGTGGAATTAAAGAGAATGTCAAAAGTGTGTTTATGAAAAGATAAATACTTTGTGTTGTACTTTACATTTTCACTGAGGTGGGACCAAGTCACTGTTTTACAAGTCCCAAGTGAGTCTCAAGTCTTTATCCTCAAGTCCTGAGTCAAGCATCAAGTCAAAACTTGTATTTTTCAAGTCACGTCCCAAGTCGTTTCGAGTCTTTAGCAATGTTGAAATACATGTTAAATGTAAATAATAGAGCATGTGTTCTTTTTAAATCAGTATTTATCTCAAAATGGGATGAAACCAGTGCTACTGACCTGACAAAACTGTAAAATTAAACTTAGCTTCAAGAATAGTCCTCCTTTGAACTATATTTTTCCAGAATATTCGGTGAAAAAACTGCAACAACAGAACTTCATGTTCAGACCCAAATGACATTAATCGTGGGAGCATCTTTGTCCTTAGCTACTTTTCTTTTCCTTTTTTTTTTTAAAAATCTTGTTAATTTGTTTGCCTGTGCTGCATCTCACGCACACATACGTACAGAGTGGGGAAAGAGAGAGACTACCTGCGTTTGTAGATACTGATTGAGTGAAATGAATTAATGGTGCGCACTTTTTAAATCCTAGATGTCTTACGCTTTAGATTTTGGGTAAAATATCAAGTCTTTTCAAGCAAACAGGTTCAAGTTTCAAGTTACTGATATTAAAGTCCAAGTCACAAGTCTCTGAACACTTTTTCAAATCAGGTCTAAAGTCATAAAATCAATGACTCGAGTCCAGGTCGTGTGACTCGAGTCCCCACCACTGCATTTTCAGTTGTAGGGTTTCAACTTTTCTGTAATAATTTTCCCCACAATAAAAACTAAAATCTTCCATCTACATCTACCTGTGCTGATGGACCAAATCTGTCTTGAAATGCAGTTGGGGCGGCCATCCAAAATGAGTACAGGGGCCACAAATGGCCCCCGGGTCGCTCCGTGGGCATGCCTGGTTTAAACAGTTGCTCAAAAGTGGACTCGTGAGGAAGTCCACTGGACTTCATAGTCATAGTTTTGTGAACCCAGATCAGTTTTTTTAATCCACCCCTTCTGCAAATATTATCCAGCATGCCCTGTCAGTGATGTATCTGCTGTTTGACTCTCTGCAGAGTTTTATGGTAAAGATGCTCCATACAACGCCCTGGTTGGCAAGGACTCCAGCCGAGCTGTGGCCAAGATGTCCCTGAGCCCAGCAGACCTGACATCAGACACCGTGAGTACCTGAAAGCTCCAGAGGGGCCTACTCCTCCGCCCTCACACACCCACTTCATTGTCCTGGTGGTTTTCACGCTGATATGCTTCCATAGATTGAGGGATATCTAATTTCATTTTCAGCCGCTGCAATGCATTAAAGCTGCAAAACATCACTCTTTGTGGCTTTAATTTCAATTTTTGCACAGTGGGGCCTTTCAGGGTAATGACTACTAAGCGTCACAGTTTGGATCAGAATAAAATGCATCATACGCACCATCCACAACTGCTTTCACATGATCATATTTTCAATTTTTTTTTTGTTTTTTTTGTGGCCACTTCAGTGTTTGAGATCTTCAAACAGTTTCATTTATTAAGGGAAAAAAAGCTATTTAAACCAACCAGGTGCTTTGTGAAAAAGTGATTGGTGCCCAAACATAACTGCCCAGGCCACTGATGGCAAAAACGAGTGTGTGTGGTTCAACGGCCAGTACATGTTGTCACACAGGTTCTATTTAAGGCTTTTCTTTATTCTTCTGGTCAGGTAGCATGCAGGCCTGGGTGTGGCTAGTGGAATACAGCCAAAAAATGGGGATAATCTCAGGTAATTTAAAGTTTACCCAGCACGGCTTTGCAGGAGGTTGACTTGGATGGACTATCATCTGTTAACAGCTTTTTGGATGATCTGCGGCAGCAATGTGTAACAATAAAGATAAAGACAGGCAGAAATCTGTGGGAGAGAAAATAGTTGATTGTGCCGCTGCATCTTCAAAGAATGGCTTCTTTTTATGGGGGAAAGGCCTTCCTCGCAATGATTTCAAGGAAAAAAGAAATAAATAAATCTTTCTTTGTATTAGATTTGCTTAACATCTTGATCATTATCATTTCATCTGGTGTTCCACAGAGAGAAAAAAAAAGTGAGGGAAAAAAAAAGCGACAACAGCTTTATTGTCAAGAAAACAGTTGGTATTGTTCATCACTTTGGCTCCACAAACTGCAAACCCTAAACTTTATTTTCCTGTTGTCACCAGAACATCGTGAACGCGATGACTCGCGTGAGTCATCGCGTTCAGACTCCACTAGAGTACGATGACCCTCGCGTTTGTGCTTGTCAACAACGATCAGACGTTTAATCTGCATGTTTTGCTTGTAGGGACATTTTTAAAAGGAGAGCTAGCAGAAGCAAGTTTTTGGAAGGAGACGGTGAACGTCTTAGTCAGTGCTCAGCAAAGGAAAGATGAATCAGAACTGATTTGCTACGGTGGGTTTTACCAGACCAGAATGACTCTTCACCCAGATTCCCCCAAAGAGGACTGGACTCCTTTAGAATCCCCCGTTAAACCAGAACAATTCAGAATCTAAAGTACTACCAAGCCTTTCCAACCTTTCTCACATGTTGTCATCCACATGTGACAGCCACAAATTTTACCTTATTTTATTGCCATCGTCTGTGATAAACCAACACAAAGTGAAATGCAATTATGGAGCAGAAGGGGACTGATCAGTAAAATAAAGTGTGGCGTACGTGCGTATTTGGGCCCATGAGGCAAAACTGGGTAGAAACAATGTTTGCTGCACAACAGCGAATCTTTTTGGGTATGACTCTGCCATAACTTTAGAGTACAGAGGGACTTGTTTCTCCATTCATTTAAATATATAAATAAAATAGCTGTCAGATTGGAAGGAGGATGTCTGCAACATCATTTTTTAGGTCTAGCTGCCACGGATTCTCAGCTGGATTCAGGTCTGGTCTTTGGCTTCTGACACACGGATGTTCTTTGATCTACACCAGGGGTCAGCAACCTGTTTGAAACTGAGAGCTACTTCACTGGTGTTGTGTCATATGAAGGGCTACCTGCTCTGACCTTTGAACTAGAAGAGTCAGAGTTCACCTCAACTTTATGCAAAAACTTTCATGCTTAGTTATAGATATTATCATTTTTAATCATATATAAATGCAAGTGTAAATAAAAAAAGAGTAACGGAATAAAATAAAGTTTTAGATGCAATGGGTAGATTGGGCTTTTTGCCCCCCACGGCATGATGCTACCACCACCGTGTTTCACCTTGGGATTGGTGTTCAGGACGTAGTAGCGGGCATAGGAGTGAATACCATGAATAGAAATGCCTGTCACATTTTTTGGATTTTTATTCATAAAAATTGAAACCCACGTATTTTTCTTCCTCTTCTCTTCACAGTTAAGCTTTATTTTTTGTTGGACTGTCAGAAAATCTCAATAAAATGCAGTGAAGTTTGCGGTTGTATCTTGATAAAATGTAAAATAAATTAAATGAAATGGTCAAGCAGTGTGAATAGCTTGGCAAAGCTCCATAAAAACGTTTTGTTTTATGTTTGTCTCTACAGACAGACCTCACCGAGGAGCAGCTCAAGTCTTTGGATAGTATATTTGAAGGAACTTACAAAGCCAAGTATCCCATAGTGGGTTACACTGCAGCACGTCTCCTCAACCAGGACGGAAGCCCCAACGAACACTTCAAACCAGAAGACCAGCCTCATTTTAAAATCAAAGATGAGTTTTAAGGTCATCTTAGGCCTTTGTTTTTCTGCTTGACCTTAATAATGATCCTAAAGTGTCATGCGCATACAGGAGGTGGACAAATTAAATTATTCTTTTGAGCCGATCTGAGATTATAATCTGTTATGTTTCATCAGAGTCAAGATGACAAGGTCGAAATAAAGAGTTTTCAGAAAAAAACATACAATTACATTCAATCAAGCCTGAAGTTTGAGCGTTTTCTTACAATTTTTATACACTTAACTGCATTTAAAAGACGATTAACTGATATCCAATGGGTTAAATACATGCTTATGAAATGTTTAGTTTACAGGTATAAAGTGGAAGAGGGAAGGGATTAAATGCTAAAGTGGGATATAAAATAGTAATACAACTTGGCAAATGGGTGAATCGACCCGGACATGAGAGCATCCAGAAAGTTTTGTGAGCCACATAATTAGTCTAACCACTAGTAATCTTGGGGATACTGTAGCTCTCCTACTTGTGTGATTTAAGGACAGGTTCAGAAGTGAGTGACCCACATTTAAAAAATGTCATTAAGGACAAAATGTCAATGTTATTAAAAAAGCAGTTCATCAAAGCGTGTTCTTTCTTCTCTTTAATTCATGCAAAATAAACATTTAAAGCTGCCTGGGCTAGATGGAGTTAGAAGGGGGACCTACAAATTCATAGTGTCTGTCATTGCACCCCTCAGTGCAAGTTTGGCGTGGTGATGCTGCTTTACCTGGAGCAATATAAAATATAGCCTCTTTAGGATTAAAATTAGTCTTTTTTTTAACATTGTACAGGAACATCTGAAAAATTAGAATATTGTGCAAAGGTTCTATATTTTTCACCATTCGTTTCAGAAGGTGGAACTTGTATTCATTTACGTAGATGTAAATCATTTTTGGGTTGCTCCTGAACATCCCAACTAATTTCATGTCATTTCAGAAACGAAGAAGCATTTTGATCAGATGCAAATGTCTTCATGAAACAAGAGGAGTCCAGTTGCTGTCTACTTAAGAACGTAGGGTTTCACTTGAGGGTTCACAGTCTGGGTCAAACGGTTGACTTTGGACACCATACAGTATTCCAGCTGCACAGTGGTCTCAAACACACATAAAAAATGGTTTGAAATGGAAAAAGCAGGTAAACATTGAGCTTCTGGAAGAGCTTTGGTCTAATTTTTGTCATAAATGTATAGACCGTGAATAAAAGCCAAGTCAGTGCAAGGAAGCACAAGACTCGGCCGTGCCCATGAATAAGAGAGAGAATCAGGCCTTGACGTTGTTGATGAATACGGAAAGCATGTGGATTCCCTGAAACTTTCTTTGTGGAATCAATCAAAAATTTAGGGACTTGGTGTATTTCAGCATGTATAAGTTGTTTGACTGTATACATCAGAAAAATTCAAATTGTTGACATGGGCCCTTTTTAAAATGCCTCATTAAAAGCCCAACAAATAAGACATTCCGGTCCAGGTTGAGTAAATACAAACTTGACCTGATTAAAGGTCATAGCGGTTTACTGTAGATGCTCAGGCAGGTTATTGTCTGTGGGTGGAGATGGATGTTTATCTTGGTAAAAATACACAAGCACCGTCTGTCATTTCTGCGCAACAGAAACCATGTAGTTCCTCCCACGTCACGGTGCACCGTCGAGCTGTCCTGGACGTTTGCCACTGAAGCCTGGGAAACACTTATCTTCAGCAGCTCATCCAGACCACTACTAACATGTCCAAAGTGGGAGAATTCTTGTTATTGTTGCACAAATCCTTCTGGCTGGTGTAAAATAGGTATGGCGGGGTGTCTATGTCCTTCTATGGTGTTACTTTATGTAAAAGAATAGTAGGGCCTTACATTGGAACCAATTAATTAATAGTAGTTTGTAAATGTAATGTTCAATAATCATTTTGTAACAACACAAATACTAAATCCTACATCGCTGTTTTGATTAGAATTTTCCTGAAGTGTCGTTTTTTCCATCAGGCTGGTATATTTGGGTTAAATTATGAATCATTATTTTAACTTTGCAGATCTTAAGAACTGCTGTAGCACTTGTGGTTAAGTGATTTCTGTCTTAGAGGAAGAATTTGTTGCAGCAGCTTTAGCTAGCTTACTGACAGCATCAATGCTGAATTAAAACTTAGCTTCTTAACCTGGGGGCAATTATTGCCAACGAATGCCATTTCTTTGCTGAGGCTGTTGGGGAAAAGATGAAAACGGCACCTTGTTGGAATAGATTTTAAATGTTTGGTGTTATCACAAGAGTTTTAAATTCTTACTGTTCCTCTTTATCATAAAAGAAAAATTAGATGACATGATGAACGAAACAAGCCAAAGTACTCATTAGTCATAATTCAAGGAGACCCCACAGAAGGGTCAGAAAACTTGCAGCAACAGACTGACAGGTAATGACAGTGTTTTTACAATCTATGACCACAATATTTAACATTATATCGCCAGTGAAAACATTTCATGATTACTGGAAAAGTTTAAAAAGAGGGATGTGTCTCTGTGTCACATCCACTATAAACACTTCCCTTTTCATACAATGAGACATGAGATACTGTATGACAGCAGTCTCCAGATGTGGAAGTCTTTCATTTAAATTGCAAACAGGCACGTAATGTTATGGTTCTGGCCTGTCTGTCTGGATGCATCCGGCCATTCCTTCTTTCCATGCAGTCATTAAGGGTTGTTCGCCACAGTTGCATGACCACCTCTTAGCCACACAGGAGTCAAGCTCATCACCTCCACCTCTTCCTCCACCTTTAATGGGTATACCTGACTCCCACAGAGAGACAGTGCCAGATTATTGAAAGCCCTTAAAGCCAGTAGATGTCCAGATGTTTTCCCCGCTTGATTTCAAGTTATGACCATGTTTCCACTGATTTTCCTACCCTGCCTAAACTTTGAAGGACATCTACCCAGAGCCTCTGTTTCCTGGACAACGACCTGGCCTTTTCTCACAACCTTAATGCCAGCCTTACCCATGGATTTATTTGCCTTTCTCTGTCTGTCTGTTATCGACCCACGCATATCCCATCATACCATTTCCAGTCTCTGCCATCTTGCCAATCAATGGAGACTCTTGATGTACAGGATCAAAGAGTGTCGGCAATTCTTCATGGTGGACCATGCAGATAAACTTCAGAACAGTCTTTTTTCAGGAAAAGGCACAAGGAGAAGAGCACAAACAGCAGTATCGCGAGAGGAGCTTGTCAGAAGAAAAAGACACAATGCCAGGTGCGCATACACTGCAATAATAACAGAAGCACCGAACTTTGTGTGAACTGCTGCAAATACACCTGTGGCGAATGTAGGAAAGACTCACCTTGGGAATGTGGAAACTGCTAGAAAGAGACAACTGTAAGTTGCATTTCTACGCTTTGTATAGACTCCATATGTAGTGAGCTTGCTTTTCTTAGTGTGAAAAAAAATCTGTCTGTTGTTTTTCCAAGCTGAAGTTGTGTGTTTTTCTTATTTAATACCAGTCATCTGTCCTTGTGAGCTTTGCAGAGGAAATTGTCATTGAAACCGTTGTGTCACCTACAACCATATTACCATTCTCATCAGAAATACCTCTGATAAAAGTATGCTCTTCCTAAAATGACATTACTAGTGTTTTCATGACAAATAGAACATTTCTCAGATCAACTGACAAAATCAGGTAAACGTGGACATCCACAGTTTTGCAGAGGGGCGGGGGTATGCAGCAGAAGCGACAAAAAACCTGGGACTTCTATTGTTCCATGCGTTCAAAAAGTCATATTTAAATTTTCTTATAGGAAAAGAAATTGACAAGACTGACAAATTACATGCCAAGATCAGGAAATAATTGTTTTATGTTAATGCTCGGAGCTCTGTTTGGAGAAAAGGCACCGATATGGACCTTTTTAAAGCATTTTGTATTGTCGACCCCTGCTCTATTATGTAAAGCATAGAAAAATTATAAATAAATAGGAAAGTGTTCTGTAGCTGTCTATTTGATGGGTAAAAAGACAACGTCTTCAGTCAGAGGCTTCTCCAGGTCAGCTGTAAGACAGACCAGTAAAAAAGATCCTTCCTGCCTGCAGCTATCACCATCTACTACAACTGAGTTACAACTGCATTTAATGTCCCTTTGGGATTAATAAAGTATTTCTGAATTGAATGAAGTTGAATTCGGTTTGAACTCCGATATCCTGGCTTTCGATGGGGAGAATCAGCAGGAACACCCACTGAAGTCGGGCTTTGCCCTCAGAAAGTCAGATAATTATTATTTTTTTTAATCCAATATGGCAGCTCCTCGCATCACCAACAGCAGGCTGTGATGAAAATGCGTTTATTTCAAAAGACTCAGTTGTAACTCTGCGTTTAAAATCAATGTTACATGTAGGCCGGGGAACCGAGTAAATTAAAAGTGGTGTTTGCATGTGGAAATTACAGCTTTAAAGGGCGTTTAAGGGCTACAGTGAACAAACAGATTTCCTGGCTGCCTTGATGTTGGAATCCTGACGTTTTTTGTTTGTTTGGAATCCTGACTTCTCCTCCGGTGTTAAATGGGATGCTTTTTACTAGGTTTTAACCACTGAGCTATATAATACACTGGAGTGTTAATCGCCCGCTGTTAGAATGAGTCGCTTTGAAGCCACCAGCCGCCATATTGATACTCCCTAAATTCCTCCAGTAACTAGGGAATATGTGCGCTACAGCATCCAATAATGAGGATTTTCTCAAGTTTAGGGGGGTCTTAAAACTTTTAAAATGTCAAATGCCATATACTTTTATTTTATGTTCTAAAACTATCAAGCACTGAGAAAGTCATGTGCTGAAATATTTAGCATTTTATTCATTTAAATATATATTAATAACATTTATAAATATATAAATAACAATATACAAAAACATATATTTACATAAATGTATACATACATATACATATACATACATATACATATATATATATATATATATATATATATATATATATATATAATATGAATAACATGTAAAATATTTTAGCACATCATTTCCTAGTAGTTGATAGTGTTTGTACATCTACTGACTGTAGAATTACCTATGAAACGTTTTCACAGAGCCAGAAAACTGCTTGTTGTTGCAACCAAATCCTATGGCATTCTGTGAGAGTAGGGAGTAGCAAGATGGCGGCCAGTCACTTCAGTCTTTCGGCAAAATCAGCACTCCAGTGTATTATATAGCTCAGTGGTTTTAACCCATTCCCAGCATTTCTTTTTGAATTCCGAGGCAAATGGAACGCAACATGAAATCAGGCACAGCGCGGCTTGAAAGGGTGGCGTCACAACCGCGCTGCATTATGGGGTTCTCGGGGATCCCCGGAAACGGACTTGTGTTTGTTTACTGTCACTACCCGATCCGTACGTGACATTTACATCGCGTTCATCCACAATGCCGCCTGTGTTTTCTGTGTTTTAGCTGTCAAAGGGTTGAAAACATGGTGCAAACGTGCTCGGTCATCAACTGTCACGCGCGCTCACACGACCGCTTCGGGAAAAAGAAGGAAGGGTTGAGGTTTTTCAGTTTTCCGGCGTGGAAACAAGGCCAAGGACCTCGGATCTCCGAACTTACAAAGAGACGCCGATTGGCATGGATAGCAGCCGTGAGAAGTCCAGGCCTCTCTTTCAGCGGCATGTCCAAATACACGTGTGTGTGTTCACGGCATTTCCACGGCGGTACGTTTGAAGCAAAGCTGTTTTCACACAGAGCTTTTAGCGGGCTGCTAGTGGAAGCAAAGGAGAGCCTGTTTGTCAGTGATGCGCCAACCTGTATAATCCAAAGAGCCACCTGCCCTCAGTCCAATAGAATTCACAGAGAGCGACAAATGTGGATAAAATAGAAGTCCTTGGTCGATTTTTATCAAAATATTCTCAAAACATATATTCTAAATGCAGCCCTGTCCATTTTATGTTGTTACTTGATGACCGATTTTTAAATAAAGAACACAAAAACACAGTGAATTCAAACTCAACCCTTCATTGAACAAACTATTTTTTTTTACCAAAACTGCAGGTGAAAAAAAAAAGCATGCGCGCCGCTCTCTGAACTATTTAAAGGGGGCGGAGCTTGGTGCCGGAGCGTTCCTGGGTCTGCGTTTGTGATTGGTTGGGAGAATGTAATGAATGTAGTATAGGGTGTGGGGGTCATGACGTAATTACATTGCGTGGCCGCCATATTGATTGCCTTCTTTACCGCTGCTCAGACTACTGCCTATGACCCTCTCAGCCGTGTTTTAATGTGATTAACTTCACCGTAACTTGATTTCAACCATGGTAAACCGTTGCTGCGTTGTGGGCTGTAACAGCGCAACACATGATCGCCGTGGGAAAAAGATAGAAAATGGCTTAACTTTCCACCGCTTTCCTGCCTGGAGGCGCAACCATGGAGACCAAATGTCAGAGATAACAAAGAGTCGTCGGCTCGCTTGGATCACGGCTGTAAGACGACCGACCATAACTTTCCACAATGTCCCGGTGTCAATGAGAGTGTGTTCCCTGCATTTTCATTCTGGTAAGTTAAAGATGCACAGTTTTATTTTATAGCCTACATTGCTTCTTTCCTTCAACCGCGACACCACATGCATGCATGAATGCGCGCCCGGAGACGGTTGATATAGCAGGAAGGGCTAACGTTAATGTTATGAGAGTTAAAATGTGGGATCTTTTACGGGAAAAACGGCAATGGGAAAAGGCTCAAATACGCGAGAAACCCGGAGGGTTGGCAGTTAACGTTACTAACTACACCTTTGAAACACATAGCAGCTAGTTAAAAGCATAGACATTATAAACGTAGAGGCGTGGTCGGGCGGGTTCTGCCTTTGCTGCGATGCGTCAGAGCGTCCGCCATGTTGAATGTGGCAAATCTGCAGTTAGTCACTTAAACAGTATCAGAGGGACTTTAATCTCAGAATATACTTTATATATTCGTAATATTTTTGTTTTTGTAATATTAAGAGTTTATTTTCGTATCGCTTTGGCTTCATTCTCCTGACTTTATTCTCGTAAAGAATAAAAATAATAAAAATAATCTAACCTGGCCCTATTACTGCAGGACTGAAATAGTTCTGCAAACTGTGACTATTCTGGAAATCTTCCCCTTAATTCTCATAATATGACGTTTTTCTCATAATATTACCACTTATATTTATATATATATATATATATATATATATATATATATATATATATATATATATATATATATATATATATATATATATATATATATATATATATATATACGATTGGTACATTTCCATGCAGCACAGGAATGAGGCATCTTCTCTGATCCACGTTCACTACCATAGAACTTAACTTCTTTCTGCCACATACAATATGGCGGGGACGTTGACATACGAACCCGCGCCCAACGACGCGTCCTACGTATATGATGTCTATGGTTAAAAGTACATTACATGCGTGAGTGGTTGTTAGCACTAACGGTTAGCAGGTGCCAGAGCCCGTCTAAGCACAGCTTACCTTTGTACGAGTTACTGTGTTCCCACTGTTTGCTGGCTTTATGATCTGCAGCTCCTGAACCCGTTCGTTCGTGAACTGCACATGAGACTCCAAGGACTTGTAGCTTTGGAACTGTTCTGAAGTATAGGCGCTCACACCACAAACAAGGTAGCCGAAGACGCCCTATTAATCTACATGATAGAATGCTAGAATGAAAAAGGAAGGAAAACTGTACTTCTATTGACCTTGTTGTTGACTGGGCGACAATTCAATAACAATATATATCGATCGATAGACGTATATCCATAATAAAAAAAAAAGGTCAATAAAAAGTTCAATAGAAGAAAAGTTTCCCTTTTTGCATTCTAGCCTATCATGTAGATTAATATTAGTCATTACATCCTCCCAACCAATCACAAACAATCCGGGAATGCTCCGTCACCATTATTATTATTATTTTTTTTAAAAAACTGTTTTGGTACAAAGTTGGTTGAATAAAGGCTTGAGTTTGAATTCAGTGTTTCTGTTCTTTATCTATAAGTAGGTCGCTAAGCAACAGCATAAAATGGCCAGGGCTGCACTTAAAACTTAAAAACTCATCTATATATATATATATATATATATATATATATATATATATATCTATCTATCTATCTATCTATCTATCTATCTATCTATCTATCTATCTATCTATCTATCTATCTATCTATCTATCTATCTATCTATCTATATATATATATATATATATATATATATATATATATATATATATATATATATATATAAGATTTGTCAACCTGGCAAACCAGATTGATGAAGCGTTCTGCTGTCTTTGTGAACGCACAAGTCAAATGAGAATTCACACCTGCAGGCACGGTTAAAGATTTGTGGAACCTTTTTCCCCCTATTTGAGAAAAGTAGATCGAAAAATATATTACTGGTATGCTTAGTGTTATTCTGTTGTGGAAATTCAATGTAATTTATCCATTGACTTTTTTTCTTGATATTTTGTCTACATTTAAAAACATTTCTTAGATCTTTGTCATTTTTAGTTAAGTCCAAAGAGCCACTTGCCAAAGGGGGGCCACAGGTTGCAGGCCCCTGCTCTATTTCATCCACACATAGTTTAAGTTTACATCATAAAGTGTCCTCTCTCGTTGGAGGTGAACTGTGATATTTCATTATAACCGATGTAATTTTGATAGTTATATTTGGCATGTGTGTTTCCCAGGGAAACCAGCTTATGAAACCAACGAATCCCACCCAGACTGGGCCCCCTCGTTACATCTCGGGCACACGAAGGTGACGGCCGCGGACAAGGAACGATTTCAGCAGAGGAAAAGGAGATGGGATACTATACTGGCATCAGGCGGTGCGGCTGCTTCACCTGCGCCCGCGGATGTGAACGAAGAGTCGGCGACCGCAGCAGCAGCTCCACGGGGCTCAGACCAACATGGAGCAGCACACGAGGGCACGCAGGGTCCCCCGCAGAACTGCACGTTGGACATCGATCAATGTGTCAGCTGCAAAAACGTGTGTGGACAGATGAGGTCCATGCACGCCGAGTTGGACCGCTTGCTCGAGGAGAACGAGACTTTAAAGAAAGAGCTGTCGGCGGTGAGGCTGGACGAGGAGTTCTTCGGCGAGGCCGACGAAAAAGCCCGAGACGACAAGGTGAAGTACTACACCGGACTGCCGCGCTGGAGCTTACTGCACGCTCTGCACGCCGCCATTACCCCATGCCTCACAAAAGGAGGCAGGAAGGTCACTCCTTTCCAAATGCTCCTCCTGACTCTGATGAGGCTGCGGCTGGATCTGTCCGAGCAGCACCTGGGCTACCTTTTCCGGATAAGTTCCGAAACAGCGTCTAAGATGTTTAGGAAGACACTGGACGCCCTGCATCTCCATCTGTCGCCTTTAGTGCGCTGGCCTGCCAGAGAGTGTCTGCTACACACAACGCCGCGGCAGTTTAGAGAGGCCTTTGGCGGCAGGGTCGCCGTCATCCTGGACTGCTTCGAGGTCGCCACCGAGAAGCCGCCGCATTTAAAGGCGCAGTCGGAGATCTACGCTCAGTTCAACCAGAAAGACGCTGTCAAGTACCTGCTTGGCATCACGCCACAGGGCGCGGTCTGTTTCGTTTCTGAAGGCTGCGGGCAGCGGGTGAGCGACAAACGCCTCACCGAGCAGTGCGGCATCCTCCATAAACTGCTACCAGGGGATTTTCTCTTAGCGGACCGGGGGTTTAACGTGGCCGATGAGGACGGCCTGATGTGCGCCGAGTTGAAAGCCCCCGGCTTTACGAGGGGGCGCGCTCGGATGCGCCCAAAATGGCCGGCGGAGACGCAGCAGAGAGCACAGCTGAGGGTCCACGTGGAAAAAGTGGTGGGTCTGGTACGCGACACGTACAGCATATTGCAGCACGCCTTGCCCATGAGCACGCTGGCTCCGCTCGGGGGCGAGGCATTTTCCTTCATAGACAAAATCGTGACTGTGTGCTGTGCTTTAACTAATATGTCCCCCAGTGTTGTGTTGCAACCAGAGGACCATGTGATTCCAGGTAGTGACGGAGAAACGGAGGGAATCGCAGACGACGTAACATCTGTGAGGCCGAATGCTGGCAAAGAGTTCATGTGACAGATGCTTTTCTGCATCATGTCTGACGCACCTGTGGCTAAAAATAAAATGAATGGCTTTTAATCTCCTCCTGCTTATTTCTTTTCTTTTTTTGGGGGGGGTCTTCAGACTAGTTAAAAGCGCTACACAAGTACAGGCCATTTACCGTTTTTCTTGAAATGCTACAGGAATGTTGGTGATAATTACTATTTTAGTTCAGTAGCTATACAATGATAATAATTGCAATAAATTAGAATGTGCATCTCTAAGAGGTTTGTTTCCCAGATTACAAGCACCTTTAAAAGACAACAATGATTTGAACAGGTATTAAACATATTTTTCATCAAGCCGACATTTCTGCATGAAGAATGTTGCTTTTTAATTGGTCTAACGTAATATTCTAATGTTTGAGGCTGTTATAAGCTGGAGGTGGGGGTCGGGATCATTAACAGAATTAAAGGCTTTAAAAAAATCTATATAGTGTTTTGCTCACTGAACTGAGTTACTGAAATAAATCCACTTTTCAATAATCTATTGAGAATGACTGTGTATACAGTCATATTTGAAGTAATTCAATTATCCCATGATATTTATCCAACCAATAGTATCTGATCAGTTCTTGTTTCAAAGTCTTTTGTTTATTAAAATTCTTGTTCAGTGCACAAAAGACTGCATGCAGAAAGCCATCGCTGTACGTGGGGTACAAAAGGCAGTGACATACGGCATGCCAGCATAGAAATCAGTGCGCATGAGCTGAAATAGATGCGAGCATAAATATATCTTAACACGGGGTAAATAAAAGATTAGGTGCACGCACAAACGTCACTGCAGATGAGGTAAAGTGGCATACAATGTGCAAACAATGTATCGCTGTGCATGTGAAAAAAAAACAAAAATATCTGGTGCAAACAGCAATGTCACTACTTGAGGTAAAAATCGAAAAGAAAAAACAAATGAGGTATTAAAGCGAAGTAAACGTAAAGCAAAAATTAGGATGAAAAAAAAAAGTCAGTTTGAGGAACCGCTCTTTCCATCCTGATAGACAAGAGAAAACCCAATCTAAAAAAACCAAACAGCCTTCAGTTTCATATTCTCTGCAGAGCCATGGCTCACTTTGGTCCGGTCTAGGTTTAAGTCCTGCACATGACCAATGAAACCAAACATGATCACAGTTTTGGCCGTCACAGGCTGCCCACTTTGTGATGGCAGGTTCACCACTGTGACTCTGAATGGCTGCAGCTGTCATTTTAAAGGTCAGGCGAAGCCATGAGGTCTTTGAGCGCTAAAAATCTTTGCTCTCTCTTAACAGCGGTCTCCTGGAGTTCACATCTGGTGGGATGCGCAACACCTTGTAGTCCACCAGCGTCCAAACAACAAAGTCACAAAAGTCTGCAGCTGTCACAAAGATTTGAGAGTAATCTCTCTCTGTCTCCTTCATCACAGCTTTTTTTCCAACAGGAACGGTGAGTGAGTCCAGAGTATACAGAGTTCATAATAATTTTGGTCTTAACTTTATTCAGTGATTATTTGTACATTTGGGGTCTGTTTCATTCTAGCAATTAGGGCTGAACGATTTTGCTAAATAATCTAATAGCGATTTTTTTTTCTTAATATTGCGATTTAATGCAATTTTTTTCCCAGTTTAATTTATCATGTCTTTTAAAACATATACAAACAACAAATCAATGTTTCCTCGCCGTGCGGATTAGTTGCTAAAAGACCCACAGCATATAAACTCGGAGCAGAAATGATTGCGCTCTGCCTATGATATATTTCAACCAAAATTGCAATTTTGACTTTTCTCTGCATTAACCACAAGCAAGATGTTTGTAAAGAAGGACTATTTAAAAGAAGAACTTTTAATGTTTCTATTAATCAAAATATTATTCAATGGAACAGCTTTAAATTGATTTGGACATCAATCCTTGTTGGACATGAAGTGTAACCAGTCAATGTATTAAACTGATTGACCTGTACTTAATGTTATGTATGATTATATAAACTCTAAAACAAGTAATAAAATTAGATTATCTCACTGCTGCAACTATCTTCCCTTCCATGTGGAGGCAAACCCACTTCAAACATTTTACTGACACCTAATGGACGTGTCTAATTCCCTAATTGTTACATAGCCAAAAATTGCAGACCTCTGTGATTTGGAAATTGCGGTTTTTTAAATCGCGATTATATTGAAAATGTGATTAATTGTTCAGCCCTACTAGCAATTCATGCGGGTCCATCTAGAAACAAAATATGTTTTACTAGAATAAAAGCAGACAGTCGGACTCAGGAAGGGGGAGTTTTTGGTGCAGCAGACAGAATTTCTGGAGATGAGCGACAATCAGAGTAAATAGTTCTCATATTAGGCAGTCTCGGTATGTTGAAGTAATAACAGTTGTGGGTTTTTTTTCTGTTTTAACCCGCTAACTCAACGACACTCCTTTCACTTTTTAACAAAAGTAAAACATCTGTACTTCCACGTCCACTCGTCTTGCCTTCAGTCCTCCAGGAAACTTTCCGGAGAACCGGAAGATAAAGATCACCCATAACGATACACTGCTATCGCTGATCGTAGTTGTCCCTGCGGCAGAGTCTCATAAAAAGCAGACATGGCAGCTAAAGACGTGGCCTAAAAGGTTAAATGCTATGAGTATAGAACAAAGGTTTCACTCAGTAGGGCTGAATACATGGCTGCATAGTGTGCTTTACATGTTTTTATTTGGAAAAAGCTGCGGTAAACGGTTGGTAAATATCATTCCTGACGCCTCAGGACAGAAAAAGCACGTCCCGTCTACGCAGCCCTGGGTGTTCTGATCAAAGGTCACAGCGCTGAAACAGGGCGATGGTCTTTGGGTGGAGCTGTGTGATCAGTCCTGCTTTTGGCACCGACAGAGGTAAAGCTGTCCGTTTTGGGGGATAGTTACCAAGCAGCTCCTCCAGAGTCACTGTGCACAGTCTGCTTGTCATGAGAATCTACAACGCAGGAAACACAGGATCGTTGCCTGGCTTAAGCAGGAGACTAATACAGGGTTCATATTAGCTGGAAATCTGACATTTTCCTGAGTTTCCTGCAACATTCTGTGGAACCTTGGTGCCAGAATATTCCAGAAGTTTATAAAACTCAGCTGGGAATTCATCTGGACCTGGAGCCTTTTTATTGGGCGTGTTTTTAAGAGCGTCCTGAATTTCGACTGTTGTCAGTGGTGAATCCAGGGTCATTGTCTGACTATCTGATCATTTAGGAAGTGTTATTTTATCCAGAAATTGCTCAATGTCTTTATCTGATGGGTTTATCTGCGACATGTGTCAGGATTTGTAGAAATCTCAGAAGGTGTTGTTTACACTTTCAGGATGAAATAATGTATTACCAGTCGAGTCTGTAACTGCAAATATAGTTGTTTTTGCTTTATTTATTTTTAGCTGATTAGATAAGAAGCTTCCTGGGCTATTGCCATGTTCAAAGGTTTCTATTTGAAGTCTGAATAAAAATTTTATTTTGCTTTTCAATATGTTCGTTTAAGAAAAAACATATTAAAAACATGAGATGGTTGTTTCACATTTTGGTTCATAAACAATACTTAATCATCTTAATCATCTCTGACAAAGATGTTTAATCAGCTTCCCTGTATTTCCCAATATACATAGTATATATTTCTTTTTTATGCTTAAAAGATAGTGAAGTTTGGGATTGTATTTCAAATTATAACGGCTGGAAATAATAGATATCTCAAAGGACACGGTCATGTATTTTTTTTTACCAGATCCACAAAACCCACGTCTTAAACAGACTCCTGTGATACTCAGCAATACGGCAAGAGGAAAGACGTGTGTCTCCGTGAGAACCACACTGCTCCTGCTCATGAAAATGTTTTCTGTAAAAAAAGGAACATAGTACCCTGATAATTCTAAAAATAATTACAGTAAAATTAGTTTGTGTGTTAGTACGGCTTGCCCTTCAGTGCCCTTAGGAAACTCTATTTCTAAGTCTAAGATGGCAGTATTTATGCACAAACGTGCACCAACGATAAAACCCGCTAATGACGCCTTCAAAACAGGATCTTTTCAGAACTTTGCTGACTTTAAAACAATGTTTCCTGCAACAATCAGAATAACAGAACAAGCCTCATAGCTTGACGTGTCCAGTATTGAAAACCTTTCTGAGACTGTGGTTCCATGGGATTGTCTCACCGTCTGTAGATTGTTCACCGCCAGAAGGTTGCTGGTTTGAATCCCAGCTGCAGCCTTTCTGTGTGAAATCACATACTCTCTGTGTTCATGCATGAGCACAGTCCACAAAATGCGTGACAAATTACCTGGCAACTCAAAATGATGTTTAATATTATTCCTGTATCGATCTTGGTACAACACGGTGCAAGATTATCCATAACTCCTGAAATCTTTTAAATTTTTTTTCATATTGCAAACCCAAATCTTTATATCATCTTAGTGGCATTTTATGCCAAAAACCAACAAAAAGAAGTGTATAATTGTCACGCAAAACAAAATGATACATGTTTTGTCGGAACAATGAAGTGTCTTTATATATCGAGAATCTTTATTCTGTTTTTGGAAAATGCTCCAAGGCCATTCAGATTGGTTACAGACCATATGCCAACACTGAGTTTCAAGGATTGCCAGGACTGCTGCGGATTCTCACTTAGATTTAAACTCAGTCTATTCCAATATACCGGAGGACTTCCTTAAAAACAATTATATTGTAGCTCCAGCTGTGTTTAGTGTTTAGTGGTTTCTGATCAGTAGTAGTTAATGAACGTTGTACTGGCTTTTTGATATATCCAATCTCCTGGTTTGCCATTGTAAGCTTAATCCATGTTTTAATCTTCTGTGTGGGTGTTGGCCCAGGATGTAACGAAAGAGAGTTCCCTGCAGTTTGAGGTTTTATCCACTGGATACTGAAAAGGAGATGATCCAAGACATCCCCAGGAAGCTTTTCTTCCTGCAGGCGCAGGAGGACGCTCTCTCAGGAAATATCAACTGCCCCCCCAGATATTGCTGAGCTCTTGGCCTCCTGCGCAGAGAAGCATGAGCGACACTACAAGTGCATTCTTAGTGTTATTTAACCCTATTAATGCAATGAAACACGACCAAGAATCACAGGTAAAAGGCGTCTTCCGGCCCCTGGGATGCTGAGTCTCCATGTGGGACAATAATCCAAGCATTTAGACACAACAGCCCTGTTCACCTGCTATGCAACCTTGTTCACCCCCACCTCTCTGTTGGTTACATTTTAAAACCAAGTGCCAAAATATATATTCACCATTAATTAACTACATGCCATCTTTTTCTCCTCTCTAGATTAGATCCTGGTCCCATGACCTTAAAAAATCCACTGATATCAGCTTTTTCCAGCCACTTTTTTTTTTACAATGAAAAGATGGATTTTGAGAAATCGGACGCTGTTGGACTTACCCGCTACAGATAAACAACTCCAAGGCTTCCTAGTCTCGACTTGTTCAACAGATTTAATTGAAAGCATTGTTCCCGCTCCACCTAACTCCTAGAACTTTGATCAAAAACAGTGTTTGTGGTCTTCTCCACCCAAGTCAACCATTCTGGGGCTAAAACATAGATTTTTTTTCATGCCTGGTGTTAAATGGGTTTAATACATCCCTTCAGTTTCTTTTTGATTTAATGTTTTTATTGTGTCCCAGTTCTATTCCTGAGGTATTAAAATTTCTAAGGGTAAACGTCCTCTCACATAGACAGGTAAGGTTTGTAGTTATAACTGCATAGTTGGGGAACAGTATTGCAGGTGAGTTTTTATAGATTTTTATAGATTTGTATGGTGATCAGTGTTTTGGTTTTCTTTCTTGTGTTTTTTCTGATCATTCCTGGGTTTATTATTAGTGCTGAGTTTTATCTAACTTTATTTCTCTTCTCTGTGCATTTTGGTATTGGTTCCTTTTAGTGTTGTTGTTTTTTTTCTTTTGTGGCTTGTCGTTGCTACAGCACTGCTTTTCAGGACCTCTCAGTGAGTTCTCCCAGTCGCCAAGTTGGCCTTCAGACAAGGTCCTCCGTGGTTCTCTTCAGCCTCCTGGCCGGCCTTCCAGGCTTCTTTGCCCCTGACTTCAGTGGTTTTAATGCGGGCCTCTGAAGTCCCACCGCTGTCTCATCTCACTTGTTTCCTTTTTTCCTCCTCAGAACGACCTCCAGGTTACCAGCCCTGACACTGTGCCTACTCTAACTATTTCGGTCTGGGTTGCCAAACCATTTTTGCATTTGACATTGGTTGATGCTGCCGCTTTAGCTTGAGGAAGACGTTGTTGGAGTTTGGAGGTAATAATCAGGTAAGAGGTCTTGGAACACGCAGGGAAACACCTAGTAAGTACCTCGGAAATATTTAGATTATTCAAAGCATGTTAACGGGGAAAAACTTCCGTCATGCATTGGACAATCCAAACTGCAAACAATATTGAAGGGGAAAAGTCCAAATATTTCACATGAATTCAAAAGACGGTCACAAAGAGAAAGTTCAGATACCCTTCAAGTTGTTGATTAACAGGCATTTAAAGACCTACTTCCAGATCCCTTTGAGCTGCAGACTTGATTCGACAAATGGAAACCGCTAAACAGGCACGGCAGAAATGCCCCCACTTCAGGAAGAAACCACAATCACACTATCACCAAAGAATCATGACACCGTCAAGCCATAATTTAATCAGGTGGTTATATGTAGCTCTTGTAATAGATATCTGAATGTTTTGGGTCACTAACTATTTGAGGAGATCATTTGATTTTGCCAGCCCCAAATAGGACAAATAGGACAAAATAACAAAAAGCTTCTTTGTGCATTACTGTTTACCTCTCGAGTAAAGTGATATTTGAATCTGATCACAGGTTCTCATTTAGATTGAGGTCTGGACTTTGACTAGGTCATTCCCTTAAACTACTGGAGTGCTGCTTTAGCATTATGTTTTGGGTCATTGTCCTGCTAGAAGATGAACCTCCATCCTAGTCTCACATCACAGGCAGATTGACACAGGTTTTGCTCGGGAATATCCCGGTATAGACCCATTTACAGCCTAAACCTTTAAGAAGCTGCGTGTACATTGCGGCAACAGAAGTTCTGCCTTGCATGGTTTGTCCCTGCCATTTTTTAAATGTACCACCACCGGCATCACAATGGAAGGTTTTTAGGTTTACTGTTGTGCAAACCGATATTGTCAGGACAGACATAAGGTCTACCACGTACCAAGAGGAAATCAACCGTTTCAGAGCCACCAAAGGCCCCTGTGGCCTCAGACTATACAGCAGGTCGAATGGACCGACAATGCTATCAAAAATAAGGTTATAAAAATACACTACACAGCATTTTTGTCACAGCAGCTACTTCATTTTTATAATTTGTGCTTATTTTTGGTGCAGATGGCATTTCCTTTTCTTTGTTTTAGCTGCAGAAGACATGCCAGTCCCAAGTCGTGACTATAATGATCCCAGCCTGCGCACTTTAGAATCAGTGTGTCAAATATGGCAGGGGTTTGACACACTGCAGGCTGAAAATCAAAAGTTGAATTTGACTTTATAATGTGTCTTGAGATGACATGTATCATGAATTGGCGCTATATAAATAAAATTGAATTGAACTGAACTGGAAAAGTTTTTCTTTTCAGCTGTCAAGTGTGAGATTGGACGACTTCTCCTTTTTCTTTAGGTGGCTATCTTCCTACTTAGATTTTTTTTTTAATTTATTCTGTATAGGTCAACAAATGTTTAATGAATTTGAAAATGTGCTTACTACTTAAATTTATTATAGTGCTGTTTTCTGAAGATTTTCTTGCAACGTCAAAATGGAATGAAAACGTAAATGTCTTGATGCACTGAAGTACATCAATGTTCAGACAGAAGTCACTAATAACAAACTGCAAAAACTGTAAGGAAACTGAATCTTATGCATTCATTTTCCCTTCCATGTATATACAGGTATGGCTATGGCACAATACGAAAATAATTCCTCAACATTGCAATGCACACATATTTTGGGAACCATAACCCTGTCTTTTTCCACAGCTATGAAAATCAGCCAGGTAAATCCAGAACACAACTATAATGCAAAAGATAATACTGATTACACCCTGACTTGTTCTTCTCAGCAACGTTGTCCCTGACTTGTTTGGAGAGCTCCTTGGTCTTCATGGTGTGACGCCTCTGGCCTAGTGGTGCTGCAGCCTCAGGGGCCTTTCAGAAAAGGTGTGTTCATACTAGCAGATCATGTGATACTTAGATCGCACACAGGTCTACATCATTTCACTAATAATGTTAGTTTTAAAGGTCATTGGTTGTACCAGAAGTTTTTAGGGGCTTCACATCAAAGGGGGTGGAAATATGATGAAGCTAAATGTAAATTTTCATCTGTAATCCCTTTGCTGTCTGAGACCCAGAACGTGAGGTCTACTTTCTTACATATTGCACAAGATCTGGAGATGTTTGGTATTAATTACTTTGAGATAAAGGACAAGAAGGGCACAGATGTGTGGCTGGGAGTGGATGCACTAAGTGTTAAACAGGTGAAACAGTTTGCTTACTTACTTCATTAAGTTCTGAACACTAATTGTGTGCTCAGACCTTTTTACATACAGTTATAAACAAGAGTGCAACACACCAGCACCTAAACCTCAGCCATTGACCTCAGTTGCCCTTTCCTTTGGAATTGCACATTTGACCACATCAATAGTTGTTCTAAAAGGCCGTTGACCTGTTTCTCTTGATTCCCCGATGACATAGATTTAAAATTCCCCACTATCGTAGTTCCCATAGTAAACCTGTCTGTTTTTCACTGTTTTGTGTATCTGAGCAGTTATCTTTCAAAAACTGCAGAGTCTCAAGAGCATGGAGGAGATTCCAGGAGCAAGGCAGTCACTCTAGGAGAGCTGGACAGGGCTGCCGGAGGTCCTTAACCCATCATCAGGACCTTTGTGCAAGGAGGAGCAGGATGAGTACTGCCAAGAACCCTACAAAGGGAACTCCAGTGGGTCACTGGTATGAATGTCTCTGACCAAACTCTTAGGAACAGACTTTAAGGACCTGGGGATCCACTGTTTAGCCTTTTGATTACCTTAATCCAGGGATGTTCTAGACTATCATCAATTGTCATTCTCTTCTTTGGATCTTTGACCAAAAGGCGGCGTATAAAGTCCTTGGCCAGCACACTGGTGTTGCAGAGAAACTCCTCGTCAAAGTCGTAAGTGACAGCAGAAATGTTGGTCTCCTGCCCGGACCGTGAAGCTTAACTGGAGCACCAGAACGGAAAGAGTCTGGAGAGGCCATGGTGAAGATTATGCTGTCTGCTCATTGTTCAGCATTGGTCAGTGTTGGTCTGGGGAGGCAGAACCATGAAGGAACACAAAGGCCTGTTCAGGATAAAACATGGCTCCCAGGCTGCCATTAGGTACTGGGAGGAAATCCTTAGACCCCTTGTTACAACCTGCACTGGGGCAGTGGGTACCTCCTGATGCAAGATAATGTCCTGCCTCTTGTGGGAAGAGAATGCAGGTGGTTGGTTCCAATAGTTTTACCCCAAACTAACTTAAGTTCCAATTTGAAAACAGTTTTTTGTTTTTGACCAGGACACACACACACACACACAAAACCTCCAGCATTAGAACATAAACTCCTGCCTGTGATGCAGTTCTAAACCTGGACAGAGTTGTACATGTTCCCAACCAAAACATTATGATCCACAGGATTAAATGCTGATAAGTTTAAAAGCACTAAAACAGCCAAGTTTGCAGAGTCATCAGCTGCTAAACGTTCAAAAGTGCCGTATCGGCGTTTTGAACTTTAAAACATGTCTGAAACTTTGTCACGGCTGTCTAAACTTCTACGTTTCCTTCAGCTGCTGCTTTCTAAACCTCTTCGGAAAGGAACTGCTGCTTGGACATTGATTTGTTGTCCGGCTTGAGGTTTCCACCCAGCACCGTGGTGAAATCGCATCTGAGACGCGACAGAGACCCTTCCAAGTTCCAACGCGTGGACCGACGACAACAAAACCGTCCACACAAGTGTGCCCAAATCACGTTCCTACTGTTGTGTGGATACAGTTTCTTTATGACAATGACTCATGTCATCTCCAAACAGGCTACAGAAATAGCACATCCATGGGCCGCGTAGCCTCGCACTCTCCGATCAAAGGTCACCGGAGGTTTAGCTGCTGAAACAGGTGATTGTCTCTGGGTGGAGCTGCGCAGCTTTGCCTCACTTTTGGCCACACCGGAGGTAAATCTGTCGGTTTTGTGCGATAGTGACAAACTTGGTCCTCCCACATCCCTGTGAGATTTCGCCAACAGAGTTCAAAGGACACAAGTCCTGCCCCTGAGCTTAGCAGCGAGAGCGGAGAGACGGTCTTTATCAGGCGGAGGTTCTGCTGGGAGTTGGCCACTGCAGCCTCGGTCAGCCTGGGAAACACTTTCCTCTGTTAGGAGCTTGTCCACAGACCACCGCCAAGATGCCTTCCATGGTAGGATTCCTGTTGTTTTAGATCTATTCTTCTTTTTTTTTTTTTTTTTACTGCATGTCTCCTTCCTGGTTTTAGAATAGCACGGTGGGGTCCGTAGATCCTGCTTGTGATGTTCGGTAAATCATTTATGATGACCTACGCAGGAACAAAAACAGGTCAGAGTTACATACGTTTGAAGCTCAGTCGGTTGTAACCTGATTTGTTTATGCTGATCATATTTTCTTTTCTTTTTTTTACTAAGTTTCTCCAAGAGACAGCGATCCTTCTTGTCATTTACTCATTAACCAAGTGTAGAGTTTGACCCACGCTGCACACATTCCTGACAATAAATTACCCCCCAGCACAAGAAGTGCTGCTTCTTGTATCACTAGGGGGGGTTTCAAGTAGACTGTCTATGGCGTGTATGGTCATGGATTTATGACAATATGATAAATAAGTAATTTCCACTTCCACGTTCTGAAATTATTTCTCTAAGTCATTTAGCAGCCAATCATGAATGTGTGTTTCCTCAGTGCCCAGCCCAGGTTGTCTAAATGTGCCAGAAATGACCAATCTAACCAAAACAACTGAATCTCTTATGTATCACAAGTCTGCTGTCCGCTAAGTTACTCAAGTGTTCAGCACGAAGCTGATAAGACTGGCCGTCCTGCACTTTACAGCTGCAGCAATGTACTTTTATTGACACTCCAAGGAGACAGCCCTTAGTTTGGCTGACATCACATTAACTGGAGACACGAGTCAGCGATACTATGTATTGCTGATGTTGATCTAGAAAATGCCTAAACTATGTCTTCGTTACTCCTTTGACTTGTTTTGATCAACAGTTAACAAAGTGGCAAAAAAAAACATTTGTTGCACATGAACAGAAACCAAGCGGATGGGATGAATTTCAACTTTTCCACGTGGAAGACAAAAAAACGGACATCTTACATCGTCCCAATTCCAACTATGAATGCTTGAAATTTGGCCAGTTAAAATATAGTTTTTGAACGTTTTTTGAAATAATGTGGAAAATCAAAATACCAAGTGAAGAGCTGAAGCCAGAGATATTCATACCAATGAATGAGGGCCATGGATGGGAAGCTTTCCAATGCCAAAGACCTTAAGCTCGTCACCAAAGATATATTGTGAAAATATACGTGGAAAAATGCAAAAAGCTGGTCATGGATAAGTGTTTGTTGAAATTATTTTTGATTGAATATTGAGAAAGGTATAAGCGATACTTGGCATACCCTATTTTAATAAAAGGTCAATGAAAACTGACCCCCCCCCCCCCAAGAAAAATGGTTATATTGTTTTATGCATTTTGAGCGAGCCCCCTCTCATTGCCTTTTAGAAACAAACTCCTTGGAAGAAGGAAAATCTATTTCAATTTAAATCCACCTGGTGTATGAATAATGTTGGGCTCAACTACAGGATACCCATAAGACACCAATAAATTGCACGATATGAACATGTGAAAATCATAGGATAAAATGTAAAAAGATATGATGAATAGGGACTTTAACCCCACATGTCTCAGTTGGCCATAGAACTTTATCCCCAACGTGTTTCACGTGTTCCTACTGTACATACTTGTGTTCACATGTGGAAATTGTATATCATCCATCCATTCTCTTCCACTTATCTGAGATTGCTTCCCGGTCCAGTAGGGAACCCCAGGCATCCCGCTGCCCAGTGGCGTCCTCCAGCTCTTTATGGGAGATCCCAAGGCGTCAGACCAGAGGGCATACATAGTCCCTTCAGCAAGTTTCAGGTCCTCCCCAGGGTCTCCTCCCAGTGGGATGTGCCCAGAGAACCTCCAAAGGGAGGCGCCTGGGGGCATGCCGATCAGATATGATGCTCATGTAAAATACTTGTATAAAATACAAGCTTTTTACAAGCGTTTAGACGTAGTAGTAATAATGCCATGTTTGAAACATTGAGTAAGCCTCCATTTCACATGGGGATATCATCTTGTATGGCAGTACGTAAAACATGTTTTTGAACATGTACTTCACTTGTAGAAACTATATCATGTGAAACATGTTTCATATGTGGAAACTGTATCACATAGTAATGTGAAACATGTAAAAGAAACCTGAGCATGGAGAGTATTTTTCTGTGCGTTTCACATGTGGAAGTCCTGCAGTTACATTCCACATGCGGAGCATTTCCCCAGGTTTCACGCGCGATACATTTGTTCGTTTTCAGGTGGGAAAATTGTAGGGAGTAATGCGAACAATGCAGTTAAAAAAACACTTGACTGTTTCAGAGCGCGTTTCACATTTAAAACGATGCCATGTGAAATATATAGAAGCGAGTTTCGCATGTAGCGAACGTTTCCACGTCCAGAAGTTTTTTTCTCACAGCATTTCATCTTACTGCAAACTATGATTGTCATGTTCACTTGTGGAAACTGTGGTGTGCAAAATAAAAAATGTGAGAAAATCTTTGACATGTGGAAAGTGTTCCCAAATATGTTTCGCATGTGCCAAAACATTCATAATGTCTAAGTGTAAAGGAATTTTCCCACATGTAGAATACATTTCCCCCCACCATGATACACGTTTTGCCACATTTATTTTCCCCTTTGCTTTTTACCATTACGCGTGAAGCATTCAATAATGCTTTTTTCTTGTACACACATGTGAACGGGATAACATGTAAACAACGTTTAGTTTTTTTTTCTCGCTCTTTTTTAAGGGTCTGCATGGCAGCGACGATCCAATCGCAGGTTTTAAAACCGCAGCCCATGTCAGCCAGAGTCACAAATCCATTATAAAGACACCAGAGCAGCGATGGTTCTAGACCTAATTCACCAAGGGGGCCAGGGTGGAGTCAATGTTTTTTCATGGGGGCACAGAACAAAAGGTTGAAGCAAGAAAACAGCCGCACCAAGAACGGCAACCTTTTATGGTCGAATACATTAAGTGAGCCACAGAGCCAAAGATGAAAACTGTGACCCTATGTCAATGTGGCTGAAGCCGAAAGTGCAATATCTTAATCTTTAAATCCTTGTTAAAGTAAAACTGTAAAGGTAAAAAATTAAGTTGGTTTAGGGACTAATCACATCTGATTTCTGTGCCAGTAGATATTATCAGAAGGAACCAGTTCTGCAGGGGGGGCTGGCCCCTGTTGACCCCTGTCTAGAGCCGCCCATGCACCAGATAAGGCAGTTATCTCATACATGCGATCATGCAAGGTGGAAACCATTTAGAAAGCTGGTGATGGTTTCATAATTGGATGTTCCATTTGTTCCTGCCTAACATTTAGTATGTTTATCTTTATGACGGCCAGGGTGTGCTCTGGTGTAACTTCATAAAAGTGTTCTGTATCTGCTACAAGCCTGAACCCAATCTGTGATCTTTCGCTGTGTTTTTTTTAAACCAGCGGAAATTAACCAAAACTAAAACTTACATGTCTTTTTTTTTTCTATTGTGGAGATGGTGTTCTATACAAACTAAATATTGGTGTTATCTGCTCCAACATAAGCTGATCTCGCTGCCTTCTGGCACGCAGCGAGCATTGTCATCTTTTACTCCGCGTGTGTGCAACCTTGTGTTCGCATGGCTAGTCTAAAGTCTAATGAGATAGTGAGCAATTATGGTTTATGAATAATCCACTTAACAGGTCCAGATTAAGGGTGCGCTTCCAACTAACCAGCCCGTTATTTATGTTTTCCAACTATCGGGGGGGGGGTTTGTGGATTTGAACGCAGTCAAAAAGGGAATTAAGGCAGATCAGACACATTTTTGGACTTCGGGAAAATATTAACATAAATGAGTGACTGGGAGGAAAACAGGTTACGTCCACCCCAAGAGAAAATGTTTGTCATAAATGCAATCAGTGAATTGCCTTTTTCCACTGCAGGTCAATGTACGCGTCACTACGATGGACGCAGAGCTGGAGTTCTCCTTTCCGGGCAACACCAAAGGAAGGCAGCTGATTGAACAGGTCTGTATGTCACAGTTCGCAAAGCACACGTCTACAGACTATGCTGTTTCCTACGAATCGCACGGTTCATGTTCAGGGCTCAGTTACTGGCGAAGAAACGTTAAGCTGAACTACATTAAAAAAAATAGAGTGAAAAGGGCTTCAGAGGTTTGTAAGAGAGCATTGGGATAGTGCGGCACAACTGCAAACCTATTAAAATATGGCCACCCACCCAGAATTAAACTAGCAGGCCAGACAAGGAGCGATTCAGTCACGGAGGCAACCAGGTTGGTCAGTGTTCTGGAGGACCTGCTGAGATCCACAGCCCTCTGGCCTTTATAGAAATATGACAAAAAGAAATCTGCAGTCGAAAGAAAGGCTTTAGAAGTCCTGTTTGCAGTTTTGGCACATGTCATGACGCAGCAAACATGGTCAGAAGAAACCTAAACTGAACACTCTAGAGAGCTCTTTCCAAAAAAAGTAAAAAACAAAGCGACTGGACTTGTTTTCCGTAGATGAAGACGTTTCGCTTCCTCTCCAGGAAGCTTTCTCAATTCAAAAGGTCTGGAGTAATGTGGAGTACCAAGCTGTATACTACTGTCCAAACAAATGCCTTGTAATGGCTTAGATAACATGCAAATTCAACCGAAACAGTCCAGTTGCATGTTATCTAAGCCATTACAAGGCCTTTGTTTGGCAGTAATATAAAGCTTGGTACTCCACATTACTCCAGACTTTTTGAATTGAGAAAGCTTCCTGGAGAGGAAGTGAAACGTCTTTAACTACGGACAACAAGTCCAGTTGTTTTTTACTTTTTTTTTTGGAATGACCATGACCTGGATGACTGAGAATCTTCACCAGCATGTTCTAGAGAGCAACTCTGGTGCAAAAGTGACGCTGCACATCCGCGACAATTGATGGTGGCAGCATCCTAAAGTGAGGATGCTTTACTTAAGCAGGGATAGGGAAGTTGGTCAGATTCCTGTGTCAGAATGGCCCAGTTAAAGTCGAGCCCTAAATCCAATTCACAATCTGTGGTTAGACTTGAAAACTGTCGGAACTGATGCTCTCCATCCAATCCGACCGAGCTTGAGCTGCTTTGCAAACAAGAGTGGAGAACAAAATCTATCTGCAGAAGTTTTATCTGTGAAAAAAAAAACCGTTAAAAGCCATCTGACGATTTCACTGCACTTTACAATGTTGCCGTGCTTTATGCTGGTCTGTCCCCAAAACAAGTCGCATCAGCATACATAAGAGGTTTTGGGTGTAACGTGACAAAATGTGAAAAGGCTACTTTTGCGAGGTGTATGCTGTTCAATAGTAACGCACCCGCCTGAGTCTGATCTTTTTCTTTGAAGGAAAATCTCTGAAGAAATAAAACATTTTGGGAGCAAAACTGCTTGCTGTTTCTGTTGCTACCATTTATATTTCAAGTGCTTATGTGTCTGTTTTACAGACAGTAGAGAGATGGCAGTAAAACAATCCATCTTCAAGTTTTCTAGAAAAAAAGATGAGAAGCCACGGATAAGAGGGAAAAAAAGACTGTTTTATGGTTTTCCACCTTTTAAATGGTTTCCTTTTTTTTCTTCCTTCCACATGATTTTACTTTTCGCACTTTGTGTTGTGTCATCAGGTTGCCAAGACGATTGGCCTGCGTGAGATTTGGTACTTTGGCCTTCAGTTTGTGGACAGCAGAGGATGTGTCTCGTGGCTGAATGCTGACAAGAAAGTAGGTTTGTTGTGTCAGAATTATTAGTTGTGTTGGTCTGTTCGGTAATTATTATAATTATTTTTTTTTACTTTATACAATTTGATTTATTTTAAAATAAGGCAGTTCTGTTCCTTCAGTCTGAGTACAGTCTTATTTTTTTTTTACACTGCAACACACTATATTGCTTGTGTCAGTGTCATTTATTTGAAGTGGGTTCAACCTTATTTCATTGCCATGTTTTTAAGATAACCATCATCAGTTGTCAGTTTAATCAGTGTTTGTTTGTCCATCAAAACGCTTTAATTTACAATTGTCACCAACTTGTGATCTGACTGATGACTCAGCCGCCTTATGAAGTAGTGTAGTAATAGTAGTGTGTTACCATAAAATTCACAGCAGGGTAAGGTAATATGGATTTCACCATACACACAAAAAATGTTTCATTTGTATGCGGGCGATGGCATCACAAGAGGCACAGGAAATGAACATGACGAGCTGGCATTAGTAAACCCTACGTATAGAATACCGGTGAATGCTTCTCAAGGAGTAATTTGATACAAAAGTAAAAGTAGTAGCCATATTCAAATGAGCTCTCATCACCTGCCGTATGCCCTTTGTGATGTCATCAGACGCATTTGTGAATGGAGGCGTGTGTTTTGACAGGTAGGGTATATCTTGTCTAATAAATGTTTTATAACAAGTTATTAAAAACAAACAGAGTAGCTGATCATGAGATGATAATTATCTGGGTGAAAAACTATATATATAAGTGGAGATTTATTGATTTTACAAATAAAAAGTCTGGCTTCTAACTTTGAAGCTACTTTTATTCATTAGACAAGGACAGTTTTGACTTTGAGGTACTGGGGATGGATTTAATAAGTTCGCACTTCTCTCTACCCCATTTCGAACATAACATTGAGCTGTTACACTGTGAAAACTCTGTTGGTCATTTATCTTTTTATCATTTAATGTTATTTTTCTGTATCTTCTACTCTTTTATTTTCCCAAAAATGTTCACGAATAAACTAGGAAATGGAAAGATGACTGTGATACAGAACCCCTGTAGGTGTCGGTTGTTCACAATGGGTGGAGAACGTTAAAAGCAAGTCACATATTTCAGATTATACCAATATAATAATAAAACTAATCAATCCTATTAAAGGGAATTCCTCGTCTGTGACCAACAGCATAATATCCGATGTCTACTTAATGCTCCTTTCTTTTGCGTGTTTTAGGCTTTAACAATCCACGCTTTTCTTATCTTTTTAGGTGTTGTCCCAGGATATAAAGAAAGAGACTCCCCTGCTGTTCAAACTCAGGGTCCAGTTTTATCCCGAGGACGTGGAGGAGGAGCTGATCCAGGACATCACCAGGAAGCTCTTCTTCCTGGAGGTGAAGGAGGACATCCTGACAGACGAGGTCTACTGTCCCCCGGAGACCGCCGTGCTGCTGGCCTCCTACGCCGTCCAGGAAAAGTTCGGCGAGTACGACAAGTCGGTGCACCGGCAGGGCTACCTCTCCTCTGAGCGTCTGCTCCCTAAAAGGTGAGATCAAGCTGTTGGAAATGCTGCACGGCACTACTGAACAGCCAACGTCTTTCTTTCATTCAGCTTTAAATGCAGATAATATGTTGATTGAATGAAAAATGTCTATTATTCCAATTTATTCCAAAAGAAAAAGATAATTTAGGTGAAATAAAAAAAAAAAAAAATCCGAGAATTCTTAGATTTCATCTTGCCAAAGCTGTAACACCTTGCTTTTTTCATTCAGCAGATAAACAAAGCATTAAACGTCACTTCAAAATTTTAATAAAACCACCAAAAATAAATATACTACCATGTTGCAGTGACTGGAGTGTCCATTGCAGCATAATCATATCAGTGTTTTATATTTGTTCCAGGTATTTATTCTGATGATGATCCCACAACAGTACTCAACAAAGTAAAAAAGAATAATTGTTGCATAATCCTAAGTATTCACGTCTAATAAACAATTTCTGTGATAACACAATCCTATCAAATGAGCCTGAAATAGGATCCATATCTATTTATGCGTTAGGTTACTCAATGATCATGTTCATTTTTGCTGTACAACAGCCTGGCAAAGAAAAAAAATATCTTAACATGTTTATTGTTTTATGCCACGGAATGTCATAAAAAGTTATAAAAGCTCTTCATCTCAAGGTCCTGTCAATGTAAGTGTTACATTTTTTTAATCAACTTTGACTCGTGTCACTTACAAGCTGTTGCTTTATTTTTTTTTTTTTTTGTTTTTTTTATTATTAAAGCATACATTTTTTTAAGTCCTTTCAGCTCCACTGATGCTTTTAAACTTGAGCAAAGTCTGAAAATTTTGCAAAGAGTCTTTCTTTTTTTACATTATGTATTTTAGGCTTTTTCAATTCAAATGTACTTATGTACTTGTATTAACATTTATGTCTACATCATGGTTGCACTGGTTCTGTGGAGCCTTAGAGAAGCATTATTTTATGGTACAGCCACAAACTTTGATATAATTGGGTTTTTATGTTACAGAGCGGAACAAAATAGTGCATCATCGTGAAGCGGAAGGAAAAAAAAAAATAAGGTTTTCAACAGTTTTACAAACAAGAAAACCTGAAAAGTAGGACATATATTTGTATTCAGCCTCCTTGAGACAATGCTGAATTCAAGCGTGCCCACAGCATGATGCTGCCACCACCATGCTTCATCATGGGGATGATTAGTTTACCACCACATGTAGTGTTTTCATGTTGATCCATAAGTTCTGTTTTGGTCTCATTTGACTAAAACTCTTTGCTGTGACCCTGAAATGCCATATGACAAACTCCCAATACATATTCTTATTGTTGTTGTGTTTTCCTACCATTCTTCCATATAGACCAGGTTTTTCCCACCATGATAGTTGTCCTGCCAACAGATGCTCCCACCTGAGCTTTGGATCCCTGCAGCTCCTCCTGAGTTACCATACGCCTCGTTGCTTCTTTTCTGATTAATGCGCTCGGTATTAAAGCTGAGATTAAATTAGACACACAGGTGAAGTTTGTGATTGTAACATGACAAAATGTGAAAAGCAATGAAAGAATATTAATGTGATAAGTGATAAAGAACCAACCAATGTTATTGTAAAAAATTATATAATTACAAATGCTGGTTTTAGCAGTTCTTCAGTTTAAAAAAATGGAATAATAGCACTGCAAACAGAATGACACTAAAAGTACAGGTAACTTCTTTTTAGATCTGTTTTACTTGTTAGGTTGGAAACTATGATTTTTTTTGGTACAATTATCCACAAAAATCCACATTCTTAAAAAAACTGTTTTATGCATACACCTTTTTGCAAACATTTAATGTTTTTCTTTATCTTAAACCATAAAAATAGAAATGAAATGAAATTATGTTTTTTTTAAATCGACAAGAAATTTTTATACTAGACATTTTTCAAACAATCTAAGTTTTTTTTTTTAAATGTCGTTTAACATTGGTGGATCTAGATAAATTAGATTTTATTGAACAGAGGGTAAAAACGGCTTTTCAAATTGCAAAGGTTTTAGACCCCACTGATCTGAACTGTAACAAGGTTACTACTAGCGCTGGGTTTCATCTAGATGAGCCGATTCGATACGATTCTCCATATAGCTCAGCATGATTTGATTTGACTCCAATATCGATATTTATTATTCTCAAATTAATGCTCAAAGTCATTCAATCAACAAAACCAGCCAAATATTATATTTATGTTCAATTTATTGACTTTATGTCATCTGATTTTAGGGACAAAGGCACTTCTAAGATCCTGTCGGCCATTACGCAAATTCGTGTCACTTGCACTTCCTCGCTGTGAATAGCAAAGGTGCGCTGTAATAACGCCCCCTAGGGATTGGGAGGTATATCGATATCTGAAAGCCAGAATATCGATATTAAATCGTTTTTATTCATTTTTGTATCGATTTTTATGCAGATCCCTAGTTACTACAGGGTCTCTGGTGAAAAAAGAAGGTCCCTTAAATTACAGTGTTGCATCAGGTCTCTAGAATCCGCTTAAAATTTCATTTTTTTTTTTTTTTTGATTTTGGAACTCCATAATAATAATAAACAATGTACACAGGTCTTTAAAAACAGGGACTTCGTCAAATGTCAATGTTCCCTTTGAAGAAATATATTGTTTTTTTATGTTGTTTTAAAATCAGACTAGGTAAATGGCAGTCACAGTTGCTAATTCAAGACCTAACAGAAAAGAAAGGCCCTTTGGTGCATGCAGCATGTGTTTAATTTAGCTCTGTATGTATACACAGAGTCATCCCGCTTTGAGCCACGTGGCTTTCTGACAGCTTGTCTCTCCTCTTAGAGTGCTGGATCAACACAAGCTGTCAAAGGAACAGTGGGAAGAGAGAATCCAGGTTTGGCACGAGGAGCACAAATCCATGCTGAAGTAAGTGAAGACCGACTGACGATGGGACGGATATACTGTCTGCCTTGACGAATGCGTTGCATTTAATTAATACTACACGGCAAAGCAAAAAAAATCAAATTAAATGTCAAGCAAATTCCAAATTATATTTTGAATAAAAAAATACATCTCTGCATTAAGGTTTTTAATGGCGACATTTGCATCCAGAAATTCAGCGTTATGTTATTCAGTGTTTTAGATCATAAGCATCCCAAATGGCACCATCTTTACCAATTAGTAAAGCCTAGAGAAATAAAGTGCGTCAGGATATTGACTTTTTTCTGTTTTCTTTGTTGTTATCAGGAAAACAAAAAATAGAGAGTGGTTTTTATCAAATTAAATGTCAAACATCCTCTCTTTAAATATGTTTCATGCACTTAAGATTTATTTCATAAACATGTATTTGTCTTGTCTGATAACAAATGGGACTTGTAGACATTTGGAGACAAGTAATGCAGAAAACTATAAATATAGTAAGCAATCAATGCAACAGCCAACATGTAAGGTCAGAAAATAAACCAAATTCCAAATGATATTTTGAATAAAAAAATACATATCTGCATTAAGGTTTTTAATGACGACATTTGCATCCAGAAATTCAGCGTTATTGTTATTCAGTGTTTTAGATCATAGGCATCCCAAATGGCACCATCTTTACCAATTAGTTATAGCCTAGAGAAATAAAGTGCGTCAGGATATTGACTTTTTTCAGTTTGCTTTGTTGTTATCAGGACAAAAAAATAGAGGTAAAAGAAACCAATATGCACTGCATGACTGGTGGAAGCTATAATATTTAGGATGCCATGTAACCAGACTCTGCCCATCTATACAATATTTAGCCGCTCGGATGGCTTCGAAGGGAGGAGTGAGGAAAATCTGAGTCATTTCCTATTTGTTCTGTCATTACATTGTTCAACACTAATGTCACAGTTTATTGTTTCCCTGATATCATGCAGCCTCACATGGCGATGTAAAACAATGCATCTGTCTGAACGTTATTGTGACTTCCGACAGGGAAGAGGCGATCATCGAGTATCTAAAGATCGCTCAGGATCTGGAAATGTTTGGTGTTAATTACTTTGAGATCAAGAACAAGAAGGGCACAGACCTGTGGCTGGGAGTCGATGCACTAGGGATCAACATCTATCCAAAGGAGGACAGGTAAAAGCTTTATTTCAGGGTTTATTGCGTAAACCTTTACGGATATTCTTTTTTTTTTTTTACAGGTTAATTCAGCTTCCTTTCTTTGTATTATCTGTGCTCTGTTTAAAAGCTGCATGTTAAGGTTGACATCGGTCACCGTGCAAATTCAGGCCTTTTTACATACAAAGGTGAGGGCAATAAACTAGCAGTCAAAGCTCTTTTATTGACCTCGGCCGCCTTTTCCTTTCTGCCCGTCATGTTTTAACTCGCCCGGCCGACCACGTGGATTTGGTCCGTAACAGGCCACTGACCCGTTTCTCTGTCTGACAACAACATGCACTCAAAGTCTCTCACTTTCCAGCTACGGTGTGTGCGATCACTGTGTTTTTTTTCAACATCTCTTCCAGACTCACCCCGAAAATTGGATTCCCGTGGAGCGAAATCAAAAACATTTCTTTCAACGATAAGAAGTTTTTAATCAAGGCCATAGACAAGAGATCTCCGGTAAGTACTCCATGAAGGAATCTAGACTACAGAGTCAGTGACTTTATCTTTACATTTCAAAAAGTGAAGAAAAAAAAGAAACTTTTACAGGCGGGTGTTTTCTGAAATCGGGTGACACTTCTTTTTTTTTTTATGGCTCACAAAGGACTTTATGTTCTACGTTCCACGTCTGCGTGTCAACAAGGGCATCCTGCAGCTTTCTATGGGCAACCATGCCCTGTATATTCGCCGCCGTAAGCCAGACAACATCGAGGTTCAACAAATGAAGGCCCAGGCCAAACAGGAGAGGCTCAAGAAGAAGATGGAGAGGTAGAGCACTTTGAATTGTCCTTTTGCCGAAAAGTCCTTTATAAATAAACTTGCCTTGCCTTGCCTAGATAAAAGTGGTCTCTAAGTGAACAGATTCAAGTAGACTACAGTACAATACATCTTTATTTCTACTGGTTGAAATTTTTTATATTATATTAGATAGATAGATAGATAGATAGATAGATAGATAGATAGATAGATAGATAGATAGATAGATAGATAGATAGATAGATAGATAGATAGATTCACTCCCATTTAACACTCTATTTTTCTGTCAATTTGCGTCATGTTAAAGGTGCGCCTCGTCCATTTAGTTAAGCGCGAAAAATAATTTTTACGTGTCACGCATTTAGGTAGTACAATTTTGCGACATTTCAGTTAAGCAATGACAGAGTTACTGACCGACGGTCTATATAGTTCGATTTATCCATCCCCCTGACGTGGGGCAGCAGCTCCTTGTACTGGTCCAGGTGGAACTGCTGGAGGAGACCTTCATCCAGACGCAGGTACAGGTGGTACTCACCATACCGGGTGCGTCTCTGGAGGACCTGGTAGACCGAGGGGCGCAGACGCCGTTTTTTCGTCTTTCCACATTGAACACAGCACCGTTGAACAAACAAGAGGAACCGGGGTGTTGCGTCAACCTTGCCTCCCCCATCGGACAGTGTTTCCCCTTCACCTCGGCACTGCCCACGGGGCAAAACACTGCAGCCACCGTGTTAACTCAAACATTGTGATTTAGGGAAGACGACCGAATTTGTGTTCTCTCATCAGATAAACTGAGATGCCAGTTTATAGATATGAGGATATCTATGATATAGAACAACACGTATTCACACATAAAGATACAGAGGAATAAATCCTTCTATTTGATGACGAGGCGGAAGCGAGCTGGGCGGGATTTCGCCGCCTTGTTTGCGTTCGGTGTGAACGTACCTTTAGGGAAACATGCGTTTGTGCATAGATCAAAACAATTTTAAAAAAAGTTTGAAAAACTTTTACTAAAAGAAAACGGAAAATGATGCTGCCACTACCAAATTTCACTGTGGGGATGGAGGGCTCTGGGGAATGTGTAGTTTTAGACCGCACATATTATTTTGGATTCAGGCCCAAAACACATAATTTTATTCTCATCTGACCGGATCACCTTCTTCCTCAGTTTGCTCTGTCCCGTGCATGGCAAACTGCAGACGGGATTCTTCTTTTTTTTTCAGCAATAACTTCCTTCTTACCACTCAGGTTCTCCCACCTGAGCTGTGGATCTCTGCAGGCATCATCTTTCCTTTCACTTTACCATTATCAGTCTATCACACGAACCCCCCCCCCCTAAAATGACATTTAAATCTGTGACCACGGGCATGTGAAAAAGATAAAGGGATATGAATAGTTGTTTTTTTGTTTTTTCTCCCAGGGATGTGAGTAAGTAATGTGTGATCTTGACTTTTTCTGTACGTGTGCGCGCGTCCTGCAGGGATCGGCTGGAAGGCGAGAAGAAGAAGAGAGAAGCCATTGAGAGGGAGAAGGAGCAGATGGAGCGAGAGAAGCAGGAGCTGATGATGAAGCTCTACGAGTTTGAAGAGACTACTAAGAGAGCGGAGCGAGGTGGGGCACAACACGTCACACGCAAGCTGTCTAAATTTGAACGGTGCTTAGAAAATGTTCCTCGTTTTCCCAAAGCGCCAGAGGAGAAACTCAAATGGCCAACCCACAGACCAGTGCAAGATGATTTTTACCGCCCTCTGCTGTTCCTCTGGTTGACACCAGTTTAAGCTCGTCTCTGCTCTCTCTGCATCTCCCTCAGACTCTTTAAATAAATATTCTAAAAATGAAACACAGCCCAAGACGTAGCAAGCCGTTTCCAGGAAAAGACAAGAGCAACGGAGATCTAAAATTAAAAGAAGCCCACCGAACCCCTAATGACACGCAGCAATTAATAGATTCTCCTGTGCGCTGATTTGAACCCGCAGAGCTCCAGGAGCAGCTGGACCGGGCCATGAGGCTGGAGGAGGAGAGGAGGAGGGTGGAGCAGGAGGCGGCCCGGCTGGAGGCTGAGAGGATGGAGGCCATAATTGCCAAGGAGGAGCTGGCCAGGCAAGCTGAGGAGCAGATGAAGAGCCAGGAGCAGCTGGTGAGTGTACAGTGCATAAGTGAACAAATCCTGATATAAGTATAAACACACATTCGCTGTTTTAGCTGCAGTCTATCAATTCTGCTTCTTTACATTTAAGGTACGGCCTGTGTGTTCAGCTAAAACTACAGCTGAACGTACCGGGCTTAAAACTGAAAAATATATATATATATTTTTAAGTAGTAAAATCTTGATGCCGACAGAGTTTCGTATTTCCTTTTGTGTGTGTGTGTTTTTTTTAAAGTGCAGGCTCATTGGTTTAACTGATTTGGTTTTGCGTTGTTCTCCTCCAGGCTGCAGAGCTGACTGAATACACCGCTAGGATTGCTGAGCTGGAGGAGGCCAAGAGACAAAAGGAGGAGGAAGCTGAGACATGGCACATCAAGGTGAGCCTTCCGACAGGTGATCTCGAACTCGTCCGAGAAGACGTCAAGGAGACTTTCCTGATAAAATACCCCCTCCCTGTGGCACCCGCAGGAGGTCAGAGACGGCACTTTGTTTTTTCCACCAGGTGTGGCAGGTTTAAAGTGATTTTTCTTTTTAAGTTGTACAAAAAGTGCTGTGATGAATAGCAACAGTCCGCACATTTATTGGCAGCACTACTACACATGTTCAAAAGACCAAAGAAAAAAAAAATATATAAATCCACGTTAAACAGGGAAAGACAGGGGGTTCATGTAAGGAGAATTGTTTTTCTTCTTCCTAATTATTCAGGAAATGGCAGCAAGAAAAACTAAACAGAAAGGGAAAAAAAAACAACTACTCACCTAAGCTTGTTCACATCTACAGTCAGAGCAATGATTAAAAAGTTTACAGCTGCTGCAGCTGCTTGCCAGACGAGGATCAATGTTCATCCCACCACCGCCCACGTAGAGACGGACACACATCAGCGGCGTAAAGACGTAACATTCAACCCTGCATGGAGCGACACAGAGGGATCCCGTTCGAACCTGTTCTGTTCACTAACGAGCTTTGAATCTCTGTCGAGTCTCTGCACAATTCAGCAGGTCCATCTTATGTCTGTTAGCTGATGAGTTTGACATGGTGCTACCCTTTCAGGGTAGTAAAGAAAACAATGATCTCTAACATTCAGCGTTGAGGATCTGCAGAAAAAAGCAGTATCCTGGAGTCGCCAGGCCTCCAAAGCAACCATCAGATGCTGTCTACACACCGCCTGGATGTTTGCAGGACATGTCAGAGAGAAAGAAAAAAAAAAAAAAAAAGAATTTCACTGACAAGTTAAACCCTTTTTAAACTGAAAAATATTATGCCCAACTCAAAGTATTTCTCTTTTATTAGCCATGTTTGCTTTCATTTTAATTTCTTTTAGATTTCTTTTCATTTTCGTTAAATTTTTTCCACATCCCGTTCTCGTTGTTGCAATTTTTTTTTTCTGGATCAAAGAAACGGAAAGAATACTTAGGAAGCCCAAAGACTTCCTCCCAATAAGGCAAAAGGCCAAGGCTCTACATGTTTTGGATCTATGGATCCACTTTCTTCAAAGATTTAACAGGAAGAAAGCCAATAATTGTGGTGCGGGACACTTTTATCTAATGTGGGATTTTCCCCCCACTAAGCATAATTTAAAGGTTGGCTTTGTCTTAAGTTTTTTGTTAATATGAATTTTTTTTTTTTTTTAGAAAACAATTTTGATCCAGTTTGTAAGACATACGGCAAATCCATTAGACTTAGACAAACTTTATTGTCGTTTTGTATGCACTCTGTGCAAATTTCGTTGTATACAGCTTACGACAATGTAATGAGATTGCATTTGAAAGAAAATGACATTACAATATATAAAGTGCAGCAGTGGTAAGTAAGTAACGGTGCAGGAGAAAAACAGTTTTTTTTTTTTAAAGTGTGCAGAAGAACGTTCCACCATGTTTATAGTGCAACAATAATGGTGCAAAAAAAAAGGCATTAATTAATTGTTGATTTGAAACCATGCCGTACATCTTCCACTGTCCTCCGCTGACGTGGTGCCTTCAAATGGTTCTTCCAGGCCACAGAAGTGGAGGAGAGCCTGTTAAAGACAAAGGAAGAGCTGCAGACCGTGAGGAGCCCCACCAGCTCGGCTCCTGCCGATCGGCCCCCCTCGTCCTCCTCCTCTTCCTCCTCCTCCTCAGAGAGCGACCACGAGCACAGCGAGGACAACAGCACCCACAGCGCCGAGCTGCAGACGCAGGGCATCGACGACCACCGCATGGAGGAGGAGCGGCTCACCGAGGCTGAGAAGAACCTGCTCCTGAAGAAGAAGCTGATGGTGAGCTCAGGTTTCAAAGATGCAACAGAAATGGTCGATATCCCGAGACATACATAATGACATTCTGCACGCAGGAAAAACTCCAATGGTTCTGCTTTAGAACCAGTTTTTCAAGTTAATGTAGATCTTTAAGTTGAGTCATTATTCCTTCAATAAGACAGAGAGATGCACCAAAGTGCAATCAACAAAAGTAATGAAGAGGTTTGCACTGTTGCCTCACAGCGTGACAGTGTTTCTAAGTGCAGTTCGAACGTTCCCACCGTGTCTGCGTGGGTTTTTTATGCCGGGTCCTCTGGCTTCCTCCCACAGTCCAGAAATACGCGCGCTAGGTTAAATGGCGATTCTAAACCCAATGTAGGTGTGAGTGTGCACGGATGTTTCCAGTGGGTGCAGTTTTGTCAGAGCTGCAGAGGAGCCGTGTGAAGGGCGCAACCATAGAGGTGTAAAAATGTGTTGATGCTCTTAGTGGGGAAGAAGGTTTTCTGAGTTTTAAGCGCTCTTTTGTTCAGAACTGCAGACTTTCTGATAAAAGAAATACAAAAGAAATAAATAAAAACAGTAAAAGACACTTCATTTTGCTGTTCTTCACGGCTGTCAGGTAGATATTGATTTAACTTACTGTAATGACAAAGAAGATCCAGGATTACCTCTTTGGGGACTTTTTTAGGAAACTTTATCTTACGGCCTAACATTTTAAAATCCCAATTATTTTTTTCTAGTTTGCTGCTTCACAGCCACGGTGTTGTTATTTTTTTTAATTTTGGCCGACATTCCCTGTGGTGATGGGGAAACTTGATTTATTCACCAAACTTGACTCTTATCGCAGGACCTGAGCTCAGACCTGGAGCAGTCCAGGGACGACGCCAAGAAGACCCAGAACGACCTGCTTCACGCCGAGAACGTCCGGGCCGGACGCGACAAGTACAAAACCCTCCGTCAGATCCGCCTGGGCAACACCAAGCAGAGGGTCGATGAGTTCGAGGCCTTGTAGAAACCCTGGAAGACCTCTCCTTAATACCTCCATCTAAATGCCTTTAAAATATAGTCAGGTGGCCCTTTAATTTAGCCTTGAATCAGGTACCCGCGAATCAGACACCAACTTCAGAGTCGTCACCAAGCAAAAGAGTACAGCCATTTTTACTCCTTTTGTGCTCATACTGCACACAATAAAGGGATCCCCTAATCCCCATGGACTGGACGTGCAAAAAAGCAATAGAAAGCCTGTTTCTTTCTCCTGATAGAAGAAGTCCCTAAGTCCATGCCGCCCTGGGTGGAGCGCCACATCGCCCATATCAAGAACAGCCATCGATTACAGCCATGTGTAACTTAAAGACCTGTGAAAAGCTTCATCTTGACTTCCATGCATTTTATTTTTGCTGCTTGAAAGTACGATGGCCATTTTCTGTCATACCAAAACATTCCTAAAATGGTGTTTATTTACATTAGGACAATTATAGAAGATGATGATGATTTCATTGTGGAGGCCAGCTGAAATGCATGAGCAAAGCTGGTATTAGGGGCACTAATGTATGCTAATCATAAGTTGCAAAAATTTGCATTTGCAGTTTTGTTTCACTAAACATGTGACTTTGTTTAGATGTATTTAATAAATGTAAGAGGCTGCAAACAACTGGTAATTAATGGTTATTAATGAACTACTCCTAATTTTCTGACTGGCTTCGGGAATACCTTGTGTGTTTTTTTTATTTATACTTGTAAATCAGAAATCAAATAAATTAGTTACAGGTAAAATATAAATAAATAAAAAAAATAACAAAGAAACAAAAATCAATCCAACCTCAAACTCAAATATGACTGCCAGACCTAAGAAAGTGTGAAGAGAGCTGCAACCATAAGCATCTTATTTGCATTTTTAATAATTTAGTAATTGTCAAGTAGTTTTTAAACAAGAGAATAACACTAAGGCCTGATAACGTATTTTTATTTCCCCACCATTATTCTGTTTAGATTTTTCAGTATTCCACATTTTATTTAGTAGCTATTTATTTCCACGGGAAATGTGGCTCATCGTATCCCGGTATTATGGCGATGAACATCGGGGTGACGTCACACAGGCTAATAGGGAGCTGACCAATAGGGTCTCTCTCTGTCTGTCTTTTTGTTGTTGCTTTATTATATTTGCAACATATTGCCAAAAATGTAGTGAACCTAAGTTTCAACAGCAATAAGGTTTGTAGCTCACTATACAATTGACTGAACTGCTCAATGGAAACAATGTCAAGCTAAATGTATACATGACTGGCAGCTACAGGAGAAAAATCAGAGGAAGTCTGAACCCAGCAGGTTCAGACCGTATGAGGTGCAACAACACTCTGGGTAAAGTGAGCCCCTCTGACCTGAGGGGATTTCCCATCAGCTGCACTTCATGGTGCATTCAAGTACATCTGCTACACTGGATTGTTTGAATCTCAAAACAACTCCAAAGTGACTTAGGCCTTTTTTATTCTTAAATGTACGTCCTATTAAAATCACACCAATGACCATTTTCAAGTGGTTCTATTGCTGTATAATCCATCCGCGCATGCATGCATCCAGTCAGTCAGTATCTATGCCCGCTAGTCCTTTATTGTAAAAAAATAAATAAAAATAATTACTAAATCTGCATTCACTTCTATAGCAGCCACTTTTTCTTTGTTTCTCTTGAAAACTCTTGAAAAAAACATTTGGAAACAATATTGTACTTCGGTATGTACTGTTTTTTTTTTTGTTTTTTTTTCTTTACTGTACATCCCCAGTCATATGAATTTAAACTGGTATTGCCAAATTATGATGTTAAAAAACGACAACATACGATTCAAAATGCCACACTTTACCTCCACACAAATCTCTATTTACAATTTGCCTTCCTGGTTAATGAAAAACTAACACCTCTCCTTTATTTTTACTTCTTGGGAAAAACTTTTATACCCTGGTAATGCATTTCTACCCTGGTATGCAGTGGAAACACCAGGGGATGGGAGGTGGGCTAAAAATGCCCTAACCAGGGTACTTATCTTCATACCATCTCCTACATACATACCAGAAAACTGCTTTTGAATTACTGTCTTCTGTAGAATCAGCAACGCGTAGAACAATCAATATATTTTAAGGTAGAAAACTTAACCCAGTATGCCGGGTAACAATAATAACCCAGTTCTATGTAACCAGGACTAAATTGAGCCTTTTGGGGCGTAGATCCACCTTCTTTTTCTTTTTTGATAGTTCCATCCTATTTGCACTGAAACAGTAAATAATTCTGTGTTTGTTTTTTTTCTTTTTTACTGATAAAGGAATTCTCTGCAAAAGCCCAAAAATTGCAATAAATGAACAACTAGTTGGTGAGCGACTGAGTTTAAGATTCTATCTCTCCTAAAGGTTTGCACAGTGGCCATCAGGTTGCTAGACGACTTGTGAAGCCAGGGGTAACAGGCTGTTTAAATAGCAACCGGGTAAATATTCCTCTTTTTTTTTTCTTGATTGAACACACATATCACACTAAATCGTATTTGCTAACGTAGCCAACTTGTTGCCAAAGGCTGAGCCTGCTTGTGGCAAAGGTACGCGTTTGGATGGAGCCGCCACTCCAAGAAGTCTGTGGGATTGCCCGGCGTGTGTTTTTTTTTCCCCTCCTCTTCCCTTCTTGTGCGGGATCTAAATATAAAACGGTGACAAATAGTCCAAATAGCCCACAGTAGCAACCCAACTGTGATGTGGGGGTGGTTGCGGCTCCATCTCCAAAAGTCTCCTCTGTTGGATGCGCAGCGCGTCAAGAGAAGGTCGCAGAGACGTTCCCCCGCTCATCGCGTCGCCATGAAGAGACAGAACGCCAGGACGCTGGCCCTCATCGTCAGCATCCTCACCTACCTGGTGGTCGGGGCGGCCGTCTTCGAGACCCTGGAGTCCAAGCAGGAGAAAAGTCACAAGCGGAGGCTGGACGTCAGGAAGTACGAACTCATGCGCAAATTGAACTTGACCAAAGCGAACTTCGAGGAGCTGGAGCTCGTCGTCTTACAGCTCAAGCCTCACAAGGCGGGGGTCCAGTGGAAATTCGCCGGCTCCTTTTACTTCGCCATCACTGTGATCACAACCATAGGTGAGGCGCGCCTGTCGGGGTAAAACAGGTGAAAAAACACCCTTTCAGGTTTTGCTCTTTCTGTACAGAAAGTGTTGTCGTGGTTCGGTTTTCAGAGAAATACTGAAGGGATCACTCATGTGCCAGGTAGGTTATTGGTCATTTCCAGAATCACGTCTCCTCTGGTGTCTTCTGAGGTTACAGAGATGTCATCCAGCTATTTTCTTACAGATCTTTGGAGATTGAGAAATGGAAATAAACGAGTTTACTTAGAAAACAAGGCTTTATAATAATTATGGAAAGTAAAAATTTTTCTCTAATAAGAGGCATACAGCTTCCACTGAGAAATGTTTAAATAAAATGGGCGGATTCTTAAAATACAATTAAAATAAATCATGATCTAAGAGAGCACTTTAATTCTTTGTTCTTTCATTTAAGTTGTGTATGTGTGTGTGTATCAGTGGAACCTTTGTTTTCTAATGAAAATCATCTTTTTATTTTACACTATAAAAACTACTGAGTTATTTTTAGTTTGGCTTAGGCTATTTTTAACGATGAACCAATCAGAGATTTTGTTGCCGATATCCGGTCCCTGATTTCTTTTATCTTATTTTTAAAGTTCTAACATGGCTAAACTAGGGCTCTGTAAACAATTACTGGCTGATCGCTAAATTAAATGATTTTCTATAAAATTTTCCAATCTTTGGGACAGATATATCTGTACTTAAAAAAACTCATACCTCATTTACCTCTGTATCTCAATAACATTTTTCCCTTTATTTTCTGGTATGTCTCACAAATGTAAAAGTGCCACCACATGTTTCCATTAAATGTAATAATTAGTTGTGTATGCCTTAAATTTAGTATTCGATCGAAAAACGCTCTGATTTACGGCAATATAAGTCCTCGTGACTAAATTAATTCCCTTAAGGAGCCTCTGACCAGTGATTAATTATTCATACTAGGACCTGAGTTTATACGACAATGATTCATTGAAAGCGGGGCTTTTTCCCCATTTCTGTTTACTAGTTTACATGGTAACGTTCAATTTAAAAGCTCTGTTTATATGGCATCAGCAGAAACTGGAAAACGGTATAATTCCCTCGCTGCGCCCTCTAGTGGTGGCGCTGTTCTTTGAAACTCAACATGCGCATGCCTACTGTCCAAAAGCTGCTGCAACTCATGAACATTTCAGATGAAACGTTTTCCTGTGAACAGAAGCTGAGCTTCAGCTGGTGTTTAAGGTGACTTTAAGTTATGGCTGTGCCTAGCTGTGCTTATAAGAGTCTGCGCCCAAGGCAGTAAACTATTATCCACCACTTTTTTCTTCTTTTGTGGTTTTTACATCATTAGGCAGCCGTAATGTGCCTGTGTGCTTACATTTTTACCGATTCCTGTCATACTGCGCATGCGCCAGGACTACACAGGACACAGAAAATAAGAAAAGTTCACGTTTTCCTGGTTTGGCAATAACGGAAACCAGGACATTTTTGGACAATTACAATCTGGAACCCACTACTTCTAAAAGTAGAAATGTTGTTTCCAACATTTAGGCCTCTGACTTTCTTCCAAGAGTGACGCCGATTTCTGTCCAGGAATTGTTAACAATTTGTTGTTCGTAGTGATCTGGGCAGAATCATAAAGATGTCTGTATTTACAAACCTCCGTTAGAAGGAGCGCTTGCTCGTCCGCCACGTTTTTCCACACGGGCCTATCTGCGTAGTTTGAAATTTCTCCAGGCAAACTTTTGACTGTGCAAAGGGCATGGAAGCCAAAATGACATAATATGGCGCGTCAAACATAAACCAGGTTTAACTCACTCCAAAATCAACTGTTAACATGGGCGTTAACAGTCCCAATCATTATTTTGACTATTTGCTGTGCATTTGTTGAAATCCTGCTTTTGTGTCTAAAACCCTCTGTGCAGTGCCCTCCTCACATTTAACAAGCGTACTACATAGGAAGTTCTGATCAGCATTTTTATTGGGTCAAAAGATTTTGTGACATAACCCCAAAAAAAAATTACACCAGTAGCTCTGCTGCTGTGGGGCATAAAAGCAGCTTTGTCTTGTGCCTCTGTAGTGATTTGGAGATGTAATAGTGAGCTTTTCGATCCTTTTATCAATTTTCAAGTTAGGAATTTATTATCATTCAGTTAGTTTATCTAGCATTTATTTAGCTTGTTCTAGTAGCACATTATGCCCAACCCTGGTCCACCAGGCACCACCTCCTCTAGGCAGAGAAAGGCTCTGGTAAGAGGATCACTAACCCTTTAACAGATTTTACAATCATTTTAAAAGAAAGAAAAAAATGTAGACTTTACATTTCAAATTAGCTTTGACATCTTATATAAGTAGTTAGCATGATTAGTGAGGTTAGAAGTACTAACTGTAAACATCAGTCTTTGAATTAATTTCCGATTGGGGTAACTAGACTCTTACCTTAAGTAGGAACTTTCTAAAAGAATACCAAATTTGTTAACTCAGCGCAGCGCATGATCTATATATAATATAGATATATATAAAATAATATATATAAAATAAGAGTAGACTTGCTATAAAACATCCAGATTTCTGTTTTCTGCTGAAGTCTCATCCCTAGTCTGCTTAAGGCCCCATAGAACCTTCGGGCTAGCCCTGAACCACATTTCCTCATAGAAAATAAACGTAAGTTTTAAGAACTTCATCATACTTCGCTTCCTCTTACTTTTATCTAAATAGATCAGTTACACTGAAAATAGCTCAGAGTTCTTTCAGTCACAACTTCCACACCGAAAAGTCCCATCAACAAACCTTCTTAGTGCGTAGGGGTGATGTGTTCTTCAGAGGGGTTTAAGCTTTTTAGAGGTGGACTTGCAGGTGTGCTTTGGATCATTGTACTGCTGAATATGACAAGAGTAAAATATGGCTGCATATTCTCCTGCATTTTGTGGCTGAATGCATGAATCATGGCTCCATCAATCACTGTAGGTCACCTGGGTCCTTTTACATCAGATCTAACGGGATGCAAACCTTCCTTCTTGTTAGTCCACAGAACACTTTCCCAAAAGGTCTTTGGGATCAATAAGACATTTTTCAAACATATTTTAAATGTGAAATTGGTCTTTGTGTCCTTTTTTTGTCAGCAGCAGCTTTGACTCCAGAACTCTCCAACAGATGCCATCTTGCCCAGTCTCTCTTTTGCTCTTGAATCATGAACACTGAACTTAACTGAGGCAAGTGAGGTCTACCGAGCTATGTTGTTCTGGGTTCTCACCTGAGCTCATGGAGGAGTTTCTGGCCTCTTGGAGGGATTACGGATCTTACAAAGTGATTTCTGATTCTACAAGTCAAGCCATTTAACAAAGTGAGCGATTTTATTGTCACATAGGACCAGGCTTGTTTGCAAAGCTTTTATTCCTCCAGTGAAATGAAACAATTAGAATTCTTTTTTTTTTGTATTTTCTCACGTTATTTTAGTCTTAGTCTGATATTTACAGTTAAAATTTCCCTTCCCCCTCCTCACCATTCCTCACTATTTTTACTATTTTATGGTCTGGATGAGGCTCTGGGTTTCGGGTTCAAAACGGCATTTTGATTATATCAGGATTTCTTTTAACATGATATAATTGCTCTGTTTAATACAGAAAAGTTCAAATTATTCCCAGTGCCGCCAAATTAATATGATATGTTAGGTATCTCAGTTATCAAACTGTTATTTAAGTCATATATTTATTGTGCTTTTAATATTGACTTTAGCAACAACATAAATGAAATAACCACAATGTTTTGCAGGCTGTTGTTGCATATATTAGAGGGAAGGTACCATCAGTACAGCATTGTTTCATTAGCTAATTAGTGAGATTATTTAGTCTTTTAGCCGACCTATAACCACTACATCACAAAAATGTACATCACAATTTGACAATTGTGGTTTTAAAATGGCGTTGCCTCAATAAGGGTGATAGGTGACAGTCCCTTAGTTTTCACACAATTACCATTACACAATCAGAAACATTTCCGTATGAAGACGTAGCAGTTAGATCTGGTTTAAGTGAATGTGGCCGGGTTCTCTACAGCTGGGTCTGTGTAGCTCCCACCATGTTGGACCCCCGGTTTATTTTGGTCAGAACTACGCAGCAATTTGACGGGAACGTCATGAGTCAGAGAGGCACGTTGGCTAGTTAGTTATTAAAACACATCCACTTTGTACAAAAAAAAATACAAAACAAAATCTCTGAACTGCAAGGTAAACAGTAAACAACTTATGCTGGCAGAATTTCCTGTACATACTCTCGCGTGAACACTCGATCTCATGAATCAGAAAAAGAAAAATCTGAGCATAGAGGTTTGGACGCAAGTGGTGTGTTTTGGTCTTAAGTGAGGGAAAAGTGTTGCAGCCAGCTGACTGGGAGTGCACAGCGAAAGGTGGGGGAGGAGCGCATATGAGCTCATGTGCACCATACAGAAAACGGCTCACTTTAGCACTTTCTCTGGCATCTCAGTAAGAGAACTTTGACCTCAAGGAAGGGTATTATGAAACATCTTAATGATTTTTAAAACCATGTCTTGCAGAAGCCTCAGCATACCTTGATACTGGTCACCAGCTCATGTGTAAAATCCCAGAACCAACACAAAGATACTCCCGTCGGTTTGAGAATATGCCACTCAGATTAATTCAGATATGCAAAAAGTATCAAAAGACATCTTCCTAGCTTAGACTAACAGAAATCTTACCCCCCAGGTTTCTCTTCTTTTACTCATCTTAAACCCTCTGATGGGGCTGCAAGGCAGCAGTGCTTGATCAAAACATGTCTGAGATTAGATTAGATTAGATTAGATTAGATTAGATTAGATTGTATTGTCATTACACAGGTACAGGTACAAGGCAACGAAATGCAGTTTAGGTCTAACCAGAAGTGCAATAGCAGCAAGTGCAGGATAAACAATGGTTCCATAAGTGCAGGACATGGGTTTTTACTTAATACATATAGAGATGGATACTATAATAAACAGAATGTTGCTGATAGATTTGTCTTATGAGTATAATATATAGATAACTAGTATTGTGAACTAAATTTACAGCTGGATAAAGATACAGCTTAACGATAAAAAAAACAAAAACAAAAACAATTGTCTGTCTTGGTGAATACTTTGTCGGTACTGTTTTTCAGCATGCTGACAGGCGATACTTTTTTGCGGGACACAGCCAGAACATGAGGACATGTTCAGGGTAACTTTATTTGTACCCAAGGGTAGATTTAGTTGCAGGTAGAAAGAATGGGCTGCATACACACATTACACACAAACAACATCGACAACATTGACAGAAAAATATAAATTACATATACATAGGAATCTGTGTGTAATTAAAAAAAGGAAACATTGTAATGGAAAAAGCTGTTACAACATAGCATAGGTAACCCTATGTGTGTGAGACCCCCTTGATTTGACTTAATTGACTTAAGAACATGACATTAGTTGCTCACTCAAGAAATTCCTGCGGTCAGAGCAGCAGCTTTACAGTTTAAAATGGACACAAAAGTTTCCAAGACGCTAAGGTACACTTGCACACACCGTAGCTACTCAGACATGTTGCTGTACAATCATGCAGAATGCATAGTTTTTCTCATTGTTGTGTAAATGGGCTGCTTTTTTCCCCCCCTGTTTAACTTGAATGTTTAATTATTTTTACCTGAATATGCCATATTATCAATGCAATAATATGACAGTATTGGAATAGTATTGAATATTGTGCAATATTTACTCTGTTTTTTTTTTTGTTTGACTTTTATTTTTAGTCTTTCTGCTAAGATCATTGTCTGTTACTTTAGAACTTTGGATAAAATTTGCTTCTTCTTTTTTTCATTACTGATTTTTAGTGTGTAACCGTCTGTGTCTTTGCCACTGTCACGCACAAATTTCCCCGTTGTGGGACAATAAAGGAATATCTTATCTAATCTTATCCAGCACCAGAAGGATTTGGTAACACCCTTGTATGCCATTCTGTTGTTGAAGATCAGTAATTATTGATGAGTGCAGGCGATGTTAGTCCTTCTATTTAAATGAGAGATTAAGCGAAATCAGAACAAACAGGTCAATAAACTTAGAGTTTCTTCTTCAGAGAAATGGAGTCAGAAACATGTGATGGTTTCTTTAGCAGTTTTTAACAACATTTATCAGTGATGGGCTCCATTACCTCAGTTAGCATATCGTACTGTAACAGCTCATAATCTGCATTTTCTAGATTTTAAACATTTCTACCCCATTTATGAGTCGCCCTGAAATTTCATAATCCTACACATTTGATAGAAATTGAAAGCTTAAAATGGAAACATCTTTCTGTATGGATCGAAATGTTTGCCCAGGCACTGGGCTGTCCTCTAAGTCGCTTAAAGTTGCTAATTGGCGTCATCACCCAATTTTTATAACCAACCGCTCGTCATGCAAGGATTGAGTGCATAGAAATGTTTTCTGTTTATTTTATCCTTGTTTCATTTGATCATACGGTATATTCAAATTGTCTGATACACTGAATTTTGGGTTTTAATCATCTGTAAACCGTGATCATCAAATTAACATGAAAATAAAGGCTTGACATATTTCATTCTATATGTAATTCATTCATGTAATTTATGAAATCAACTTTGTGGAATGAAACAGAAGACATTACATATTTTTAAGACGTACTTGTACATAACCAGCATCTGTCGGTTTTAAGCTTGGATTTGATCAGAGGAAGCGTGCTGCTGCGGAACCACTGATTTAATGAAAAAGATCCTGATCAGCTGAATTCTGGGACCTTTTTTGCAGCTTAAGGAGGGATTTCGGAAAGAGTGTGAACAAAGGAGAGTTGCAATAATCAATACGGGAGGTGACGAGGGGGGGAATAGGAACTGAGGTGGAGGGAGGGAGGGACGGAGATGATTAATGTTGCGAAGGTAATATGCAGACCGGCTGGCGTTGTTTATGTGAGAGGTGAAAGACTGGGAGCCATCAAGGATGACACCCGGACACTTAAGCTGCAATAAAATAAATCATCATGGGTTGGGAGTTAGAGGTACAAAGCCTCCGTTGGAAAGCAAATGTTAAGCATAACTGCGGCAGCTAAAGCACCATTCTGTTTGCCATGAAGTTGAACATGACAAGGGGAATATACATTTTATATGGGTGCTGGTCATATAATTAGAATATTGTGACCTCCCCTGAGTGGAGGAGTTTAAGTATCTTAGGCTCCTGTTCACGAATGAGGGAAAGATGGAGAGAGAAATCCATAGGTGGATTGGTGCTGCGTCTGCAGTAAAGAGGACCCTATACCGGTCTGCTCTCCCTTAGAGATAGGGTGAGGAGCTCAGTCATCCGGGGAGGACTCGGAGTAGAGCCGCTGCTCCTCCACGTCGAGAGGAGCCAGTTGAGGTGGCTCGGGCATCTGGTCAGGATGCCTCCTGGACGCCTCCCTGGTGAGGTGTTCTGGGCACGTCCCACCGGGAGGAGGCCCAGGGGAAGACCCAGGACACGCTGGAGGGACTATGTCTCCCTGCTGGCCTGGGAACGCCTTGGGATTCCTCCTGAGGAGCTGGCCCAAGTGGCTGGGGAGAGGGACGTCTGGGCCTCCCTACTGAAGCTGCTGCCCCCGCGACCCGACCCCGGATAAGCAGAAGAATAACAAGAAATAAATGTTTCAGTAATTCCATTCAAAAAGTGAAACTTGTATATGATATTCATTCATTTTACACATACCGATATATTTCAAGTTGTATTTCTTTTAATTTTGATGATTATAACTGACAACTAATGAAATTAGCTTCTCAGGAAATTGGAATATTACTTAAGACCAACAAAAAAAAAAAAGGACTTCCAGAAATTGACCAACTGAAAAGTATGAACATGAGAAATATGAGCATGTACAGCCCTCAATACTCAGTCTGGGCTCCTTTTCCCTGGATTACTGCAGCAATGCGACGTGGCATGGAGTCCATCAGTCTGTGGCACTGCTCAGGTGTTATGAGAGGCCAGGTTGCTCTCATGGAGGCCTTCAGCTCTTCTGCATTGTTAGGTCTGGTGTATCGCTTCTTCCTCTTCACAATACCTCATAGATTTTCTACCAGGTACTAGTAGCTTTGGCACTGGGTGCAGATGCCAAGTCCTGTTGGAAAATTAAATCTGCCTTTCCATAATGTTGGTCAGCAGCAGGGAGCATGAAGAGCTCTAAAACCTTCTGGTAGACGGCTGCGTTGACCTTTGACCCCAGAAAACCCAGTGGACCAACACCAGCAGATGACACGACACCCAAACCATCACTGACTGTGGAAACGTTACACTGGACCTCAGGCAACATGGATTCTGTGCCTCTCCTCTCTTCCTCCAGACTCTGGGACCTTGATTTCCAAAGAAAGTGCAAAATGTACTTTGATCAGAGAACATAACTTTGGAGCACTCAGCAGCAGTCCTGCCTGGTTGTCTTTAGCCCAGGCGAGACGCTTCTGACGCTGTCTGTTCTTCAAGAGAGTGGTTGACACAAAGACTGCAGCAGCTGGAACCATGTCCTGCATACGTCTGTGTGGTGGTTCTGGAAGCTCTGACTCCAGCTGCATATATATATATATATATATATATATATATATATATATATATATATATATATATATATATATATACATATATATATATATATATACATATATGTATATATATGTATATATATATATACATATATCATTCTGTCTTTCTGATCGGTGTCAAACGTATGTGACTTTCGATTGAAAATATTTAAGTCTAGCTCAATCCTTGGACTGAACTTTGTCATTGTAGTACTGGTAGTTTTGGTTTATGAGTGGTTGGTATGTGGACCATATTCATAGCCAGTTTTGTGTTACTTTAACTTGACATGTAAACAAATTTATCCGAGATCAGTTTGTGAGACCTGATGTTTGCCATCCTGTACAGTGTTGTAAACATGTGATGTACTCCCTCTTAGGTTACGGCCATGCAGCGCCCAGCACCGACTCAGGGAAGGTGTTCTGCATGTTCTACGCCCTTCTCGGGATCCCCCTCACCCTCGTCATGTTCCAGAGCCTGGGGGAGCGCATCAACATGTTCGTCAGATACCTGCTGCATCAATCCAAGAAGTGCCTGGGAATGCGTCAGACCGAGGTCTCCATGGCGAACATGGTGACGGTCGGCTTCTTCTCCTGTATGAGCACCCTGTGTGTGGGGGCTGCAGCGTTCTCCCACTGCGAGGGATGGAGTTTCCTGCACGCCTTCTACTACTGCTTCATTACGCTCACCACTATCGGCTTTGGAGATTACGTGGCCCTGCAGAGGGACGACGCGCTGCAGAATGACCCCCGTTACGTGGCTTTCTGCTTTGTTTACATCCTCATGGGCCTGACGGTGATCGGAGCGTTCCTCAACCTTGTCGTGCTTCGCTTCCTGACCATGAATACCGAGGACGAGCGGCGGGACGCCAAGCAGAAGGCCCTGATGACCGTGGGCAAGCCCAGGGGAGAGGTGACTCGTCTTTTACCACTCTCGACCTCAACTTCCTCCACAGCCGTAGCAAACAACACCACAAAGGCTAAAGATTTAAAAGGTGCCTACACCGAGGTGCTCCATTTCCAAACCATATGCTCCTGTTTGTGGTACAGAAGCAAAGAGAAGCTGCAGGACTCCATCCCCGCCATGGTCCCTCAGGAGATGACGTTCTCTGATGCCTACTTGCAGCAGAACAGTAACTGCCCTCACTACATGGATCCTGGATCATCGGGCTGCGTGTGCAGTCCCCGTCAGTGCACCAGCATAAGCTCCATAACAACAGGCCTACACATTCTTTCTCCGTTCAATTTATTTAAAAGACGCAGCTCCGTTTAGCCTTTTAACAGCAACGGCTCGCTCCGGAGCGCGCAGAACTGCAACTAGATGTGCGTGGTGCTACAATCCTGGTATTCCAAGAGTATAATGCGCAAGAAAACAAATAACTAAAAGCAAAATGCACACACAGCAAAGTCTTGATCAGATACGTGGCGGAGAAAGAACAGCCAGCAGGATTTTCTTGTCGAGGCTCCGTGTGAGCTCAGAGGAGCCCGGTCCAACCTGTTCGAAGTCCTGTGGATCACGGCCCATGAACACAAAGCAGTGCGTATTGTGCACAAGAGGTAAAGGCGTAGCAGCTGCTCGGCCGGTGAAGTCAACAGAGTGAGATGAGAGTGAAACGAAGAGATACAAGAACTCAATCTATTTTCCGTCCTGGCCCAAACGATGATTTTGTGTTCTTATCATTGAATTCAGCGTCGTTTTATTTTTTTATGTGTCCATTTTTGTTCCTACATCTTTTCAAAATTAGGGGTGTTACAAAACGTCCAGCTCACAGCATGAGACAGATCATAATTTTGATCATGTTATTGGCAAAAAAACGAATCTTCATTTTTTTTTTTTTTTCCTCTGTCACAGTAGAGTAGAAAAGTCCAGTCAAGGTTTAGACAAGTACCCATACAGTATTAAAGTTTTATCTCAGTCTGAGGTGATCCTAATGTGAACAAGAGAAGAACAAATACCATCCTGACTCATGAGAGAAATTGCGAACGAGCCCTTGAGTAAGAATAGGATGCTGCAGATCATTAGCGGCTAACAGTTTGCCAGATATTTACTACAGGTTAAGGCCTGGTGTTTTGGTTTATTTATCCATTCATCCAGTTGGTTGGTAGTTAGGCGGCAGCTGCTTTCTCCCATGGCAAGACCATTCCTCTATGGCAGCAGCAAAAGCTCTGTAGGATAGAAGGGGGGCACAACAAATGCTTTAAGAGTAATATATTATGGAATGTAAGAAATATCTAATCTGGAACTGTCTGGCAATATGGAGCAACTTTTCAATTATCTTAAAAAAATATATATAACAAAAGCATGTGAATATTTTAGGTGATTTGAGTTCCAAAAAAAAGGATTTACATGAGTGATGATATGAGTGATAGTATTTGTAGTAAAAATATGTCATATTGTTGGTGGTAGAAGGCTAACAGCTAGTCAGTCGGTGCACCCTTTTAGCTAATTTGAAGAGTTGTAAACAGCTCAAACTGAAACAATTGTTATCTGTTTGATTCAATGCTATGTTAGCTAATATTTTTATTCTAATACTGAGCAGTCAGCTTGTTCTAACCAGTTATAATTCATTACTGGGTTTGTTGCTGTTGTTTCAGCCAAACAACGTCTTTAAACTGCACTTACATCAGTTCACCACAACAGCTCGCGTGTTCTCAAGAAAACGATACGATTAAAAAAAAAAAGGATTTTCAGAATTGAAGATTCAAAGACTTCCTGGTCGCTGTTCTTGTGTACACAGGAGAAATAAATCTGCCTGTATGGCGAAGCCCTGGCACATGCGCCGTATGACTGCAATCAGTACAAATTAGGCAGGGGGGTTTTGCACGCATGCACATTTTGTTGCATTTCAAAGAACATTCTGCCAATTAGTAGCGTGGCAGGAAAAATATCAAATTTTTAGCGTTTCTATCATTGACTTGTGCACGGAGATCGTAATTAAAACACTGTCATGTGGAGGTGTTAACAATGGCAGAAAAACAGTCCCGTTTCCATGGGTCGCTGTCATTTTCACAGGGCCTCAGAGCTCCACAATATATTGCATTATCGCAATTTCCAATGCAATATCATTATGTGCAATATTTGGTAGCTATAATTCAGACTCCATGCAATAACACTGCTTTCCAATAATATGTCTGGCCACTTAAATAGACTTTGATTTTCTCCCGTGCCTACTGCTGAAATACAGCGTCTTCACACCCACACACCCCTTGCTATGTGTTGTTCTTTCACAACCTAGAATTAAAATGGATTGCTTGCAATGGTGAGCTTGCACCATTTCATTCATAGAACATGCTTAAGACTTAGAAGATGTTATTTTACGGTGAAGCAATCAGCAAATAGGACAAAACTTTAGCGTGCATAACTGTTCACCCCCTCTAAACTCTCTACTTTTTAGAGCCACCTTTTGATGCTGAAAAACATCCTCGCAGCAAATAAGCATATTTCACTGTGGGGACGGTGTTATTGGGGTGATGGGATGTGTTAGGTTTGAGCCAGATATACCACTTTTCTAGGTGGCCAAAAAGTTAAATTATTGTCTCATCGGACCAGAGCACCTTACTCCATACATTTCAGGAGTCAACCACATGTAAGTTGGCAAACTCAAAACTCAATACGTACCCTCTTTTTAACACTAATGGCTTTTTTCTGGCCACTTTTCCATAAAGCCCAGCTCTATGGAGTCTACAGCTTATTGTGGTCCTATGGATGGATCCTCCAGTCTCAGCTGTGGAGCTCTGCAGCTCCTTCAGGGTGACCTTTGGCTTCTGTGCTGCCTCTCTGATTAATGCCCTCCTGGCCCATCTGTGAGTTTTGGTGGGCAGCCCTCTTTAAATTAATATTACATATTAAATTGTCATGTGCCCCCATGAAAAAAAACGCTGGCCCCACCTTGGCCCGCCTGGCAAATATGGTCTAGAACCACCACTGCGTGTGGTTTTGATTTTTACCAGACACCGCAGCGGTGCCGTGTCAAGCGGCAGGGAATTACACGAGCCAAACAGGACGTCAGATACAGAATAAAATTATTATGCAAATTATGTATTTTCTCTTTTCATCTGCTTTCACGCACGTGTTCGCTCATAAATGTGAACATTACGTCATAACCGGTGGCACAGGGTCAAAACGGCATAGAGCACCACTAGCATCAATAGTGAGGGAAAACAACGAGGAAGTGCTTGTACAGCCAAATACGACCACTAGGCCACCACTCTAGTGGTTAGAGCACAGAGCTTTGGTCCCAGAGGTTCTGAGTTCAACTCCCATAAGCTGCCATTCTGGGTCCCTGAGCTAGACCATTAACCCCCAATTGCTCCCCAGGCGGCAGCCCACTGCTCCCCAAGGGGATGGGTTAAGATGCAGAAGTGAATTTCTCCATTGTGAGATCAATAAAGTTAAATTATTATTATGTTTGCAAGGCACTTCCTAAATATTGCACTGTTTAGCGTGTGAACTTCCAGCAAGAGCGGGAACCCACGCAAACTTCTGTTCTCGCGAGGGCCGTTTCCGCGCTGCCGCTGGCCACTGTCTCCCTAGGAACAGTGTGAGTGGTGTGGGGTGATTAGCCACACTGGATGAGGACTGTATCTGCGCCCACTGCAGATGTGAGCCCTCCGTTAAACTCGGCTAACGTGTCGAGTACAGCATGAAGAACACAAATGTGACCCTCTTTACCGATAAAACGAACACAAAAGCGTTGTTCACAGAAACATTGCCTATAAGGCAGACAGACAAAAAAAAACGAGACGTTGAACAATGCCACATACTACATTATTTCTACAAGCTAATGCTACACCACAGATGTTTGAGACCACTGTAAAAAGCTAAGTAAAACACCAGGATCTGAAACAGTAGTGTAGTAGTAAACCTCCTGGACAACGTAGCTAACGGCGTCCTTCAAAATATTAGCTTTCACAGACATGGATGGCGTTCTGCCAGGCTGAGCTCCCCCCCGCCGATGTTGATCAGCTGATGACTCGTTGGCTAATAATAGTGAAGCAAGAACAGTTCACCCCCACCCCCTCTCACCCCTCTATTTAGCTGTAAAGGCATCGGAGGCTAATGTGGCGAAGAATAACAAAGGTTATGGTGGAGCCAGGCTGATTCTGAAAATTGGAGCAGATAGATGTAGGAACTCGTAGCAAACAACCCTGTTGCTTTAACTGACCACTAAAGAGAATTTAATTATGCAAAATTACCAGAAAGACAGAGGGTTTGCGCTGAAAACATTTGCATGGACCACATCCTTATTTACACTAAATAAATATGTCTTGTATGCACCAGAACCATATTTGAACCAATCTAGTCTAGAATGTCCCTCATTAGGAACATTTCATTGTATCAACAGCAAATTGACAGGCAAATGAAAACATATAGTGGCTCACTACAAATAAACAATAAAGTAAAATTATTACACAACTGAATCAAAGGTACATACATCCATAAAGTGCATTAGCACTTAAGCTAAGTGTCTACTGTTCTGCTAAAACAGAGGAAGTAATACTTAAATTATACATTTCTCTCAACAAACTCTGAATTGTCCCGTACTTAGTGGTCTTGGCCCTAAGAAATTAATTCATGAATTAGTTAATTTTGTCATACTGTAATTAATCATAATTGTTGTTCACACCCAGAAACAACATTGTGCTTTCAAAAAAAAATTCCACAGTATCGAAAATGGTAAAAATATTTTTCATAGTATAAATATTGCGTTTGCGATTTTACTCTTTTACCAACCGTAGGCTGGTCACAGGTGGAGTTCATTTCACAAAATATGGGACTTTTGAAGCCAATTGGTTGCACCAGAACTTTTTAGGGGCTTCATAGCAAAGAGGGTAGATAAATATGAACATGCAAACGTTCAGTTTTTGATTTCTTTTGATCTTTTTCATATGTATCCATCACCTAAAATATGACTAAACAACGTTCAAATTACAGGTTTATGATGTAACAACAAAGAAAGGGACAATGCCAGGGGTGGTAAATCCTTTTTGCAAGGAACTGTAGATGTGTCTCGATTGAAATTGTACAACTTTTAAGATTCTAAAGATCAGGTAGATTGGCGAGTACCCTGTGAAATTAGAAATGAGAGTAGTAAAAAAAAATGGGTTAATCCCAATCGATAGCATCGCAATATCCAACAATAATGTGCAGCTGTATGTGCTACCATGTATACTTTGTTTTTCTCTCTTCACAACATCTGCCTCTTACGCATTTACTTTTAACATTCACGTTAATGGAAACAGAACGCAGACAATACTAAACATGCCCACACAGAACCGTCGAACCCACACTAGACACAAAGTGCGCAGAGTTGAGCAGATCACATCTGGAGCAAACAGTAGATGCAATGTTTTTCGGGAGCAGTCTGTTGGGGCAGATGGGAGGGCGGTTACCACGTTGGTACAATGTGTAATTAGTTGGTTGTCAATCACAGACAGCTTAGCTTGAATAGACGGAATCGGGATGATTGATGGAAAAGAAGCACATTCTCATTCAGCTAACATTTCACATATTCCTGGGGACAATTTCGGTGGCTTTTCTTTGGTTGGTATGATGCAGAATGCCATTTAAATTTGAGCAGCAACAAGAGCAGTTTGACTCCTGAAGATGAATAATTGCCATTTGCGTGTCATGGTGGTCTGCGGCTTGACAGTCAAGCAAAAAGGACATCATCTTTCAATGCTAGGCGTTTTATATTTTAAGCGTTTTAATGGATAACTGGTCCTTTCCAGGTTCGAAAAGTGTTTAAACCTCAGCCAAAGTGTATGAACAAATTCCTTTCTCTCATAACTTAATAACCATAACAAAAAGTTGGACCTGGAAACGAAATACAACCAATTCTCCACTAGCTTGTAAAATGCCTTTTAGCAGCAAATCGTTGTTTGTAATTGACTTTAACTCACATTGCTGAGAGGCAATAGTGGCCCAGTCCTTGTTCTACAAAATTACTCCATTGATCTTATGACCCGGTTTTTGCTGTAGTATATATGGCCTCAAATTTAACTCTGGAACACTTTGATAAATGTAGGTGTTCTTGGCCGACTGGATGACTATGAGGTGATATGATACTTTGTTTTCTCCAATCATAATGCTGTAATGACCAAGGATCTGTGATTTGGTCTGTACCAATGAAATTGTTCCAGAAATCCCGTTTGAAATTCAGTTTCAAGTTTATAAATTTGCCATTTCCAGACCAGCAAATTACCAGATCGGCTGCTGTCAAGTGCAAGCTGAGACGCTTGCACTTGATCGGGTAATCTTTGGCATTTAATAATGCCATCTACTTTCCCTTTCCTGGAGGCAGAAAGGGTGTATTTAATTTTTTTTATTGGTTGCGCATTTTGGTGGGTTGGTCTTTGCACCCCTTTGCTTTTTTTGCACTTTTTGACGTTTTGATCTCTTCATCCTCAACTGTCTGGGGTACAAAAAGCAATCGTATACAATGGTATGGTTCATTCTGACCGTTGTCTCATCATGCTAAACAACGACAATTCATACTTGCTTTAGCAACGGATGTTTGAATATTGTAGTTTGTATTATCTGCCCATAAGAAAATGTTTTGTGACTATTTCAGTTCGATGAGGGGTCTTAATCTTTCATAAGAAACAACTGGTTCAAACAAGGATCCGAACCAAAAATATTACACAAAAAAGTTATATAAAGAATATAATTACACGTAAGATGTGAACACCTTTATTAATAATCATTTCCATTCATAACAATACAGAATTGCAAAAACTAAACATACTGATACAGAATTAAGTTTAAGTGCGTGTGTACCAAATAGTTTGTTTCAGGTCCAAAGAAGACATATTAGTACCAAATGGTGGTTTGAATCGATGAAGGGATGAACTGACCTGCAGCTGAATAAGCTTTGGTTAAATCAGCTTTAGAACTGTTCAGGACCAAGATATTTTCTGTGATGTCAGGATTATCGATTGGAAGATAAATAAACTGAGCTGCCAACAATAGACTGGAGGATTACAGGTGAAAATATCTGACAATTCAGCAAATCTTTTAAATTTGAAATCCAATAATGTTCATCTTAATAGCAGATAGACAAAAGAGAGAATTATTAAAACTGTGCGTCGAAAGAAGCGATTAAATGTATTCTGTTGTGGATCTCTGGATAAATGTCATGTTTCCTCAACTAGGAGGGTTTTATAACAAGCAACAAAGACACATTTGTACTTTTTCTCTCTGATTTTGTGGAAAATGTTCAAAACTCTCACCTGAGGCAGGAATACATGACTCATAAAGGGGGTGCAGGTAAATGAACAGCACTATGAAAAAAAAATTCCAGTACCATAAAAAAAACTGTTTTAGCACCTACCTGTGCATGGATTATTTTTGTTCCCTCATTTTAACGTCTGGGCATCTAATGTATTTGAATGTTTGCTTTTGTTGGCTGAAATCCTGGGTGTGTAACAGACAAAAAAAAAAAAAAACGGTGCAAAAAGTATTACATGCAAATAACAGATTATGTGATGTCTCTTCAGAAGCTGATCTCATGTAGCAGCATCAACCTGTTTTGCTGGATTGAAATACACATTTCCATAATTAAAGGAAAACAATGCTTGCAATTCTTTAACCAAGAAAAACAATATCACGGTGTAAATTGTATGCAAATATAAAATACTTGAGGAAAGACTAAAGCTGTCTGGCAATATTAACAATACATATTAAAGGCCTGTATGTCCACAAGAGCAGAGAAATTTGTTTTTTTTTTTACTTGAGGCTGCAAGAACAAGAACCCTGTTCTTGCTGACAAGACTATTTCATGGTAAAGTGTTTCTTGAACATACACTGAGAAGAAGATGCAAGAACGTCTAAACCAGGGCTGGAAGAACAGAATGATGTCATTTTGTGTATCCAGCCTCGGGAGAGAGAACCAATTTCTCTGCGCTTGCAGAGCATGTACAGGTCTTAAATCTGTCAACATTGTTTTTACAGTTTTACTACACACACACACATATATATATATATACACATATGTATAATAATTGTCAATAGAAAATATTAAAACATGACTATTTTGTCAATAAAATTACTTGTTTTGAGTTTTTCTGTTGATTTATTTAATTCTGCAGGTTTCCAGGCACAATTTAAATGAGTAATCAGCTTGTTCTAACCAGTTATTAGAATAATGAATATAACCTCGAATGAACAATAATATGACTGTGCATGGGTCATTATGAGATTAACACAATATAAAGTATTTCCGAAGCGCAGTTGGTGGCACTGTTACCTTGCACATGAAGGTCGTGGGTTCAAAACTCTGGGTTCCACCTGGGGTCTTCCTACATGGAGTTTGCATGTTCTCCCTGTGCATGTGTGGGTTCTCTCCGGGTACTCCAGCTTCCTCCCACAGTCCAGAAACATGACTGTTTGGTTAATTGGTGACTCTAAATTGCCCTTAGGTGTGATTGTGTGCATGCATGGTTGTCTGCCCTGTGTGCCCTGTGATAGACTGGTGACCTGACCAGGGTGTACCCCCCCCCCCCCCCTTGCACATTGACAGCTGGAGATAGGCACCAGCCCCAAACACAACCCAGCGAGGATAAATGGGTATACAAAATAGATTGGATAGAAAATTCTGATGACTGTGTCAGAAGAAAACCAATGAAAAAAGTATAACACAATCTAAACGTTTTTTTAGGCTGCCAGTTCTAGACTTAAAATGGCCAGACCTCAGTCAGCCAGTTTCAGACAGTTGGCTGGCCCACTTTTAGATTTTATTCAATGACTCTCTGTATTTTTCTGGACCAGAAAATACAAACAGCTGATTTTTTATATATATATATATATATATATCTAAGTATGAGGAAAAAACAATTAGCCTTCTTTCAGACAATTTTTCATCAGTGTGCACCAACAGGTGGGGGAGGGGGAGCACCGTGTTGCTCTTTGTTACACGCAGCCCGAGACAACTCTGACATGTCGCTAAAAGAACTTTAAAACTTTTAGACCTTTTGACACCGTGTGATGAAAAATGTGGATTGGGTTTGAAACTGTAAGGTTTTAAAACCTGGGTAAACCTTGATAAAGTCCTAAACACGTTTCTTTACCATGTCTCGATTCACTCCACAAAAAAAGACAAAACATAGAAGCTTTTGAAAAAACTAAAGACTCTATTTGACTCTAGAGGTTACTGAACCTAATTTAGGAGCGACAACCTGACAAATCATCTTCCCTATGACCTTCTTATCCGCTCACATTGTTGTTGAGGAATTAACCAGCCGCTCGAGCTGAAAGAGGATGTCCTTACTGTTAACCATGACTGGAAGTTGCAATTGTGCGATTTGAGCATCTCCATACTGTTTATCCATATGTGCTGTGGAAGAAAAATCCTGCTGAATGTATAGAAACGGCCATTGGGGCCCAGATGGTTTCCCCCTGGGAATGTTGACCGGACTCCAGATCTAGACGTCCTACAGCAGGTTAGTCACGAGCTTTAAGTGTGGCGGAGGATCATTTTGTGATCAACTCCGAGTCATGTGGCACACAAAGTGGAGCCAAAGACCATAACTGAATCAACAGATTCTGGCTTAGAGACATTTTCGTCTGCTGTCAATAGACCAAAGATCATTTTTGGTCCATTACGAGCGAGCTTTGATCGTTTGCATGTGAAACCTGTTGCGATTTGCTTACTGTGGGAAAACAAAACGAATGTCTTGCAAACTGAAAAGAGAATATGAATCAAAAGGTAGAAGTGATGTATGATTTACTGACATATTAGACCTAACATTTGGTTGGATAAGAGTCGATTGTCTGAACAGGTGTGTGAGATGAGACGTTTTTTTTTTTTGTTTTACTCAAATGGTAAGACCAATCAGTGCAGTGGGTTTTCAAACCTTACCGAGAAATAAAAATAGCCAGCAATATAAATAAATGACTAGCAAAAAAAAATAAATTCACACCTTTACTTAATGTTGCACTTCTCTTAGGAGTGAGAAACATGAGCTCAGCGTGAATCTACTCATTTCACAGTTCCCTTCTGTTCAGGTACGCAGTATTCACTAATGTAATGTTTTGATATATTTATCCTTAATGTAAAAGTCCAGAAATCAAGGATGCAGCGGTGCAATGGTTCAAAGATGTGATGTTGATATGAGCGTATGTTTTATGCCTCAAGTAGCTTCAATTTTGTCACTTAAAGACAGGCTCTAAACACTTTTGCTTTTTGTGCATGTCTCCACCTGCTTTGTACATCTATCTAAATACTGATCTTTTTGGCACATTCTCATATACAAAAAAAGCTAAAGCTCAGTCAAACTGGATAGAAACCACCTGTGAGCATGAACTTTAAAGCCTTATTGCAATTTCTCAACTATATGTTGGTCTGATCTTTGACTGGGAACTTCTAACATTAATGTGATTAATTCTAAAGCATTGTCGCTCTCACTGTACGTCTCGGTCCTGCTGAAGGAAAACGTCCCCGCAGCATGATGGCGCCGCCACCATTCTTCGTGGTGAGGATGGTGTGATCGGGCTGTTAGTTTTAGGGCTTGTTTGACAAGAGTGTTGGAACTCTACAAAGCCCAAATGTGTGGAGTGTAAAACTGATGACTCCATGAAAAGCAGTTTTTTGTAAAAAATGCTTACCAAGCAGAGTTCAACTTGCGAAGCAGGTATACCAAGACTAGTGAGCCATGAGAGAAGAATTATCCCATAATATTGTCAGAGGCTGAGGGTGATTATTATGTTTGTCATTGTCAAAATTTGCTTGCCACTCCAACCTCCTAGCAGACTGTGAGGCCTGGTCCCGGGTCTGTGTATCTGCCTGGAGCTATTAGACGTGGGCCACGGAGAGGCAACAGAAGGAGTATCGACTGGACAAATCCCTGTATTGACCCCCTATAGCTACAGCATCTGCTGTTTTCTACTTTGGCCACAGACCTGAGTATCTATGTCAAAGACAAAAATAGGTCCAACGAGAAGGTCAGCACTGGCATTACATCACTTGGCAATGAGTTAAAAAAAGAGGGATAAAAATCTCAGAGTGGGTCCAAAGTTTGGATCGTTCATTAAAGGGACAGTTCAGGACTTTTGAAGTAAGGTTCTGCTAAGAGGTTTTTAGCGCCTGTTGTCTGACTCGCACTGAATAATTTCTTCAGTGTCTTCACAATCAGAGAGAAGACGCAATCAAATGGGGTTTCTACCATCTTAAAATATCTCTTGTCTCAAAAACACTAATGTGTGCTCAGGTTATGTTTTTTTTTTTATATGTATCAGTACAAGTTTCCCACTGTAACACCATTGGTTTCTCACTGAAACAAAACAGCGTTTGTTACGGCTACACTTGCATCAAAATAATTTCCAAAAAATCTAAAATTGCCAGAGTAGTGTTAGGAGGAGGTTTTTTCGACTCACTCAAAACAAAAAGCACTCGCGGAGATTTTTCTGGTTTCAAAAAGTTGTGTTATCTTTGCTTAAAAAAAAAATAGCAGAAATATTCTCCGAGTTGACTTACAAAAAGATTCAAGTATGAACGTTAAGTGGTGTGTGTGTACTTGTTAATCTCAGCAGGAGGCGGACTGACAAGGAGGAGGGTCTAAGCAAAACCAGTACATAAACAAATAAACAATAGCTCTACCATTATCACAACCTTAGATCTGTAACATTAATAATTTAGCAAAAAATAAATAAATTAATCTAATTCTTAATTTCCACCAGCGTTCAAATAAACCCTATGGACGTTGTCTTGATCAGTTTGCGTTGGTCTTGGTGTCCCTCTGACAAGCTGCTTGCTTGGGATATTGTTTTATGACCTAATCCTTCTTTAAACCTCCACAAAACCTCCCTGAACTAACTATTCTGTGGTCTTCAGGATGCAGGAGCCATACTCCATAGAGTACCAACATGGTGCCCGCGGGCACCAGCTATCCCCCAAGGACCAGAAAAATGGCACAACCGTCCGGTGAGCCGCATTTAAAAAGCTATTTTATTCAGTTGCTTTAACTTTTTAATTATGCTCGTATTTACATAGATTTAAAAAGTGACAAAAACATTAAAAACACATTTATATGCACGGAAAGTTAAGGTGAGCTTGGGCTCTTGTAGCTCAAAGGTCAGTACAGGAAGTACTTCACATGACACAGTAGTGATGAATTAGCTGTCAGTTTCAAAAAGGTTGGTGACCCCAGCCGTAGATGATGCTGATCACTGATGCTCTCTTTAGAAACCTCTGAGGCCTTCACAGCACAGCTGGAATTATGCTCAGATTAAAGTACACACAGCTGAACCCTACTATTTAGGAAACATGGTACGGCAAATTGTTTCACCAGATTGCGAAAGAAAAGAGGGTAGGGGAAAAAAATTACTTTAAATCAAAACGTGCCATATTTCCTTAGACCTCACATTCACTTTTACCTGACCTTAACTTAAAAAAAAAATCTCTCGTGTGTGTGTGTGTGTGTGTGTGTGTGTGTGTGTGTGTGTGTGTGTGTGTGTGTGTGTGTGTGTGTGTTACACTAGCTTTTAACAATGCTGCCAGAAGCGTGACTGAGAAAGTCAAATTGTCCTAGCAGGTCCTTTATCAGACTCAAACAGGGAGAGAAAGCCTAATTAACCACGCTCTGGGAGTGTCAGCGAACGTCACACACAGACGCCGCTGTCTCTTTAATAAAAAGTTCAACGTCCAAGAAAGTGTGCGAGGCTCCAAAATGGATCTGAAAGAGCTGGCTGCGAACGCGTTGGCCCAGAATAAGAAAGCGGCTCTTCTGGTCGGCGCAGCCGGAGCTGCACTTCTGGGATTTGGACTCGGATATAAATACTTGCGAAAGCCAGAAAAAGCCGTTCGCGTGGGCGTAGTGTCGCAGCTCCTCATTCACCCTCTCAAGTCGGGCAAAGCGGTGCCTGTGAGCGCTGCAGAATGCCAGAAAATGGGGCTGAAGGCTGGGGAGCTGGAGGATCGGTGAGTGTTGCGCACCAGGCGCGCTCTATCTGTCAACCGTGGCCAGATCAGCTGTCGCGGCTTTACGCATAGAACTCGGGACGATAGGGATCCGAGTGGTGCATGAAACATGCAAAACACCAACAGCAGGCAATATCATGAGAGAAAAGTGCCGTAAAGTCCCTGTGATGTTCCAAAGTTTGACAAACCTGGAGCAGGTCAGAGGTTTGCACTCTGCAAACTGGGGCCTGAGAAGGGAGGGAAGTGGAAAATGCACCAGTTTACCCTATTTACCCGCAAATACAGGCTAGAAAGTAAACTTTTTGAAATATTTTCAGCTTTCTGGAAGACCTAAAACCATAAAAAATCCCAAAAAACAAACATTTAATGCATTTTTTATTTTAATAAACATGTTGGGCTATCGCCTAACTCAAATGCAGGTCTAAGAATTGAGAGCATTGTTTGTCATAAGCTTCGGCTTACTAATTGATCTGCACATTGCAACCTTTGTGTGTCTTAGCGGGATTTAATGCGACCTGAGACAAAATTGCGCAATGCTGTGAAAGGGATTGATTAGGATAGATGTTTACAAAACGTTTTCAGAAATTAAAATCTGAAAAGTGTGGCAGGTGTCTCCAGATTAACTTCCAGTTTGAGAGCGAGAAAAACGCACGCGTTGACAGCAGTATCCAGGACAGACCGTTATGTCATCGGTCCCACCTCATTGGCTTTTTGTCCCGGTGTAGTCTGCAAGAGTTCAGAGTTCAAGGATTGAACTGGTCTGGGTGTCAATGAATGATGCATCTGCATAGCTCTCAACTCTCACGCATTGACCGTGTGACACACGCATTTCACTAACTTCACACGCTCACACGCAACACAAGACATTTCACACGCAAACATGGCATTTTTCACACATAAAAATCACAAAGCCCATCTGGGCTGCGGACGACAAAACTCCGCCTTCTGCTGAGATGTTTCGGCTTCTTTCACAACTTGTGGCCATCAGTAATTCCTGCTGCAGTTCGTGTTAACAGAGCAGCAGGAAGAGTGATCAGAGTTATGAATAATTTTAGTCTTAACAGTGGTGAAAGTGAGCCGGTAAGGTCCTGTACCGCGTACACAGGAGGGGAGGGGGCGGAGGGAGAGCTTCTGCAAGATGACCGGTCCATTCAGAACCAGTCATGGCTGCACGCTGATCATAAAAACAGTTCTGCTAACCAGATGCAGTTTAAAACGCCACTTGGTCAGTTTATAAGTTTCGTTTTTATTAATTCTGCATTTTGTAACTACATGCACCGTATTTCTGTGCCTCCGCGCTTGCTCCTCTCCCCCCTCCTTCCCCTCGGAGCAGGTGCTTTCTGGGCGTCAGTGCGCCCAGAGCGCACTGACGAGAGCAATAGAAATTTGTCTGGTCAGCGCGGCGACTGACTGAGAAACCTGTCGCTGTGAAAGGTGATGAGAATGTTATAAACTGTAACAGTCTAGAAATGCATTGAGCTGAAAGGAGGGAGATATTAGCAGCTGGATCGTGCGTAAAGACGCAGCGGGAACCTCTGTGTGCTTCAGTGTTGCTGCTGAGGGGACCATAAAGGCTTGATGAAACTCAGCCTGATTCACCAATCAGGTTATAGATTCACAATGATAAACAACCCATAGATGAATGTGTAACAGTATAATAATTCGGTCAATAATTAAAATCTACTTAATTTTATTCAGTATTATTTGAACAATTGTGTATTATTTATGTTTTAATCCATTAACTGAACAATAAAGTATTAATATGTCTCTTTCTCTTTTTAACACAAGTAATACATGTCTACTTCATTGTCTGGTGGGATAAAAATGAGATGGAGTTGACTCCACCGGCTCTTCCAGGGTCCGGTTAGCCCCGCCCCCCAAACAAGACCCGCCCCCAAATTAGCATAATCTCACTCCTAACTTTTGATAAAAGTTGAGAGGTCTGTGCATCTGAAAGGTGCCCCTGTGTGTTTGTGTTTGCAGACACTGGCTGGTGGTGACAGAGGAAGGCAGCATGGTGACGGCCAGACAGGAGCCCCGTCTGGTCCTGGTGTCTCTTTCCTGCGAGGGGGGCTATGCTCGCTTGAACGGACCAGACATGGAGGAGCTGAAGTTCCCAGTTAAGCAGCCGGACAACCCCGTCCCCAACTGCAGGTTTCACGTCTATGTGGTTTTAACTTCAAATGTTTAAACACTGGAATTTTGGAGCTTATTTTACCAACATTTATTAATTTATTGGATTATATTTGGGCTGCGACAGACTGGCGACCTGTCCAGGGTGAACCCCGCCTCTCGCCCAGTGAACGCTGGAGATAGACACCAGCAACCCCTCGTGACCCCAAAAGGGATAAGCGTGTTGGGAAATAGATGGATGGATTATATTTGGGAATTTCTTTTTTTTATCCTACTAAAATAAATTCTACCATTAGAAGTTTACATCCACTCATCACTGGCATAAATGTCGTATGATGCATTTGAGCGCTTATTTTTTTCAGGGTGGAATGATGATGACAAAACAGCTTTAGTACATTTCAAAAGCAACAGTTAGGTGAACAAATTTAAACTTTTTGAGATTTTTTTTTCTTCTTTTTCATACATATGTGCTCAAATACATATAACAAAAACACTAATATCTGTATAAAGGCCAGATATTAGTGTTTAGCAAGTTGCAAGTCCTGGCAAAATTCTTAGTCAATATTGGACCACTCTTCTTATCAGAAATAGTGAAGCTCATTTAAATTGTTTGATTTCCTGCCATTTTAAGTACGGTCAACAGGCTTGATGTCTGGGTCATTCCAGACACTTAATCCTTTCCTGCTTTACCAATTCAAAAACAGTTTTACGTGTTCTTACACTCCGGGGCTTACTCCCATGTTTGTCTAGGTTTCGTCATCAGATACAAACTGTAACCTCTGATAAGAAGATCCAATAGCATGCTGAAGCATGATCAACCCAGGACCAAATATGATTTTCCATTTTTGTTACCATTAAGTGATACCTAGATTGAGCTGTTTGGAAATTATGAAAAAATAAATCAAGGTTTCCAACAAAATAGCCAATTGTTAAGCACAGACCCTCTGTAAAAGGCTGAGGGTCTGTTTTACTGCCATTATAGTGGTATATCAAACAAAGTGAATGGAATAAGGTTAGGAGGACTAACTACAAATTCTTTAGTTTCACCTCAGATTAACACATTTAATACATATGGGTGTTTCAACAGGACATTGATTCCAAACACGCATCTAAACTGGGTTACATACCTAATGTCTCTGTGGGCTGCAAGTGCTGCAACTAAAGTCAAATTCCTTGATTGTGTACGCAGTTGTGACCAAAAAAGCTGCTTCTGATTTAAAACGAATAAAGCAGGCTAACATTAACTGTATGGAGTGGTCCCAACTTCCGACATTTAAAAAGACGGAGATTTACTTTTGTTACTTGAAGAAAATCTTCATTTGAATTTTCTTATCCAAGTGTCAACCCCAGCGCCCCCTTCGTTGATGAAAACTACTGGTCTGTGGCAGGAAAAGCGACTAAATGAAATGACCTGGACCAGTGCTAATGAGAGGAGTGAGCAAACATTGATGCACAAGTAATATATGGTAGAATGAGTCTGCCAAATATTAACTGGGGGGTGTTTACATAATTAAACATTTATGTACAATTTTAACCCTATGTTGAGGAAATTCACAATAAATTCAAACTATTGCATCTAATTATCTGTTTGTTTTTTTCTTAAAACCAGTGAAGTTACAGTAGTTGTTCCATTACCATTGCCCTTGGAAAATCAATGGTTGAAAGGCATCATTAAAAGCCCAAAATTACTGATCAATGTTTTTAGCGTTTATATCAGCCACTTCACACATCTACTGTCCAACAGTCCAAAGAGCCAACGCATTTAGCAGGACATATGAGTTTGAGGAATAAACAATAAACAAATCCTCACATAAGTGAATTTCTCCATTGTGAGATCAATAAAGCCTATCTTATCTTATCTTATCATATGAGGCGATGGAGCCAGTGTTTCTCTTGAATAATTTCAAGTACCCAGCAACTTAATTTATTTTAGTCCCTTTACTGTTATTCCTAGGAGATGATTTAAATAATTTTTTTGCCTCTTTTTACTTAGTAAAGCTCAATTTGCATTGAGGCAGGTTTCACGCTTTGGTCCCTTTCACAGCGATATGCATTGTTATCCTCATTCACGTGTCTGACGCGTTGATATTAAAAGCCTTTCTTGCTTTGCAGAGTGTTTAGCAAGGACATCCAGGGCAGGGACTGCGGCGACAAAGCTTCTCAATGGCTCACCAGTTTCCTCGGGGGCGAGAAAGCGTTTCGTCTGGTGCATTATGAGCCTCACATGAAGCCAAGGAGGCCCGCTGAGAGTGAGCCCCTGTTCCCTCAGTATGAGGTAGCGATCACATCCAGATGCTTTTTTTTTAACTTCCCAGATATTAAGTGTGCTCATCTACCTGCTGAAATTACCAAAAAAAAAAAAAAAAGTAATCACTATGTGGCGTTTGAAACCTGTGTCCAGCAGGTGGCGTACCCAGATTATGGACCGGTGATGCTGCTTTCTGAGGCATCTGTGAAGGATCTCAACAGCAAACTGGACCAGGAGGTCACCACCGAGCGATTCCGCCCCAACATTGTGATAGGTGACTGTGAACCATTCGATGAGGTTTGTTGCTCACTCTTATTTCTGATTACACTAAAGAAAGAAATGAAAAAAAAGTCACGGCTAAAACCACAAAACGCCTCTAAAAACAGCTTTAATGTCTCTGACCTACGAGCATCTATTTTTTTTTTTTTCCTGCTGCCTGAAAATTGTCACTCGGCTGTTTGTTTCTGACTAATAGCTCGCCCTTTTCAATGCGAACAGCATGGACTAAATTTATCTCCAACTGTTTTGCCTCTTCTTTTTTTTTTTCCCAGGATTCTTGGGAAGAGCTCCAGATTGGCAGCGTGAGGCTGCGGCGTATACTCTCATGTGGAAGGTAACGCGGTCGGACGCTTCGCACAGAGCCGCCTCATTCACAAACAGCTGCTGGACACGAACGATTCCCGGGTAACAGAGGCGCAGCGGGGTTTAAGCGAGAACGGAGGCGAACTCAGCTGTGATCTCTCTCTCTGTCGTTGCCAGGTGCGTTATGACCACAGTTGACCCAGACACGGGTGTGATGAGCAGGAAAGAGCCGCTGGAAACCCTGAAAAGGTAACGCCGCGACTGTAGGGAGAGTTAATGATGCGTTTTGTAATTGGATTATGGAGTAAAGATTAAACACTTGACAGCTTGTTGTTGGTGGCAGCGTAGGATATAATCCCACTCGCCTTATGTTAGAGGGTAGGATATAAACTCAGATTTTAGTCATAATTCCTGCCATAATATTCATTAAAGTTTCCAGTAAAACTTAATGCCATTTTTTTTATTTTTTTATTTCAAGAACACTTCAGATAATATGGAATAAGCCTAATTTTCCTTCACTTTCACTAATATGAACTGCTTTATGTCGGTCTATCACACAAAATAACTTCAGGTTCAAATATCAAAAAGTAAAAAAAAAAAAAACTTTTGCAAGACACGCCTGCTGGACCTGAGCCCCCCAAAATGGCAGATTTAAATCTGAACAATAAACATCACACTCTTTCATGCAAAAACAATATTAACTAATTATTAAACCTCTTCACTTTTGCATCAGGCTGCCCTTCAGTTTTCCACTGATTTCTTAACCACATAACTTGGAATATGAAAATATGATGAGGCTGCTGTTTTATTCATTGGCCCTCCTTTTTTAATTCCTCTGCTTCAGTTTAAACTCCTGGCAACAAATGCAGAATCACTAGTGAGTTCAGTAAGTCGTTTATGACAAAAAGCTATTTTAACAGTCTGATGCCGAGCCTCGCCCGCGGCCTTTTTTTCCGCAGTGCGGCGTCGCCTGATGAGAATTTCTCTCCGCAGCTATCGACTGTGCAAACCGTCGGAGAGACACCTCTACAAAACGGCTCCGCTGTTCGGTCAGCTGCACACCGTGAAGAAGACGGGCGTCCTGCACGTCGGCGACGAGGTCTACAGGATCACCCGTTAGATGCAGGGACGTAATGCCGAAGCATTTGGAGGGCGTTTGATGTTGGCACGCCGCGCATGTCTGAATCAGAAGGTTTTAGGAGATAAAGCGCTGAAAGTGTAGAATTGAATGGATTTTGTGAAGCACAATGAGACTATTTTTAGCGTCACGCTTAGATAAGATCGCAAAGAAGCTGTAATTATGCCGTCTTTTGCTGTAATTAATTTTGTTTCTAATCTGAGCTGCATTTACGTCTTAATCACTGATGAACCATGAATAAAAAGCATTCCTCACACTTGTACATTGCATCTACTTGTTGATAAACCTTGATGATAGACACATGGCTCTACTGAATGACCTTAAAAGGATGTACAGTACCGTGATATCCGGGGACAAAGTGGCCCTGATTGGGCGTTGTACTGTTGCTAAAATGATAAGAGATGATCTCAGATCATTTCCATCCGTGTTAAATATTTGCTTACCTGACAAGTTGAAGTCAAACCAAAGGTTGTTTTTGTCTGTCAGCGGGACTTGAAAATTAAAGGGAGGTTAGGAATGTGATCAGTGGAAGAAGCCATCTAATTTTGGTGCAATCCCCTCCCTATTTATTTACCAATGACATCTTCTCCGGGTCAGAGGAGTTTAAGTTTCTCAGGGTCTTGTTCACGAACGAGGGGAAAAAATGGAGCGAGTGGTCGATAGGCGGATTGGTGCTGTACCGGTCTGTTGTGGTGAAGAGAGAGCTGAGTCAAATGGCGAAGCTCTCGATTTACCGGTCGATCTACGTTCCTACCCTAATTTATGGCCATCAGCTTTGGGTCATGACCGAATGAACAAGATCGCGGATACAAGCGGCCGAAATTAATTTTTTCCCTTAGAGATAGGGTGAGGAGCTCAGTCATCCGGGGGGGACTCAGAGTAGAGCTACTGCTCCTCCACATCGAGAAGAGCCATCTGGTCAGGATGCCTCCTGGACGCCTCCCTGGTGAGGTGTTCTGGGCACGTCCCACCAGAGGGACTATGTTTCTTGTCTGGCCTGGGAACTCCTTGGGGTTCCCTCGGAGGAACTGGCCCAAGTGGCTGGGAAAAGGGACGTCTGGGCCTCCCTACGCAGGCTGCTACTCTGGCGACCAGATCCCGGATAAGCGGAAGAAGAAAAAGCTGATTTTAATATGGAATTGGTTCTTCAGGGGGCATATAATAGTTTAATCCTATAAAATGGATTTGCAAAATCTTGGCACAAGGCTTGCTTCAGCACAGGGCCACTACTATGATGAATTGTCCAGTTGTAGCTCCTTACCTTCGCCACTAGGGGTCAGCGTGGCTTAATTTTAACTATGAGCACAGAGCCATACTGAATGGCAACATCAGAGAAAGCAGTAACTCTGTTTTTATTAACGTTTGGCACTTAGTTTGTGTTACATTAATTTACAGGATAACCAGAAAGAGCAGCATGTATCGTTTTTCGTTTTTTGACTAACTACAAACAAACTACTACAAAAAAACTAAAATGTGTTGAATGAGATCGATGCACCCAGAGCTGTGCATAGTTGTGAAGTGGAAGCTTCTAAAACCTTTTTTAGAACCGGTTCTTAATTTAAGTATGATACTGCCACCGCCATGTCTGACTGTGGGGATGGTGTGTTCAGTGCTAGTTGCAGTATTTCCCTCCTCCAGGTATACCTTTTTCATTTAGATCAAAACGTTGCATTTTGGTCTCATTTGAGTAGTACAACTTGACTAGCACAAGTTTACTGGTACCCTATTCAGTGGCTTGTAGCAAACTGTAAATGGGGCTTCTTGTGGCTTTCAAGAGTTTTCTTCTTGACCCTCTTCTGCAAATGGTAGGTTTTTGTTTCAGATTTTATGGCACAAGTCGTTTTATTTCACAGTTAGCAGGAAAAGTGGGCAGAGAGAGAAGCCATGCTGTAAATGGACTGCAGCCAGAAAACAAACCAAGGACAGTTACATCAAGAACTGTACAGATTCTCCTACCTGCTGCTCCTCCTGGATCAGCGTGGTCCTCTCTGCTAATTCTCAGAGCAGTGATTTTACTCTGATCAAGGTTTTTTGTTCTGTTTGTGTGTGTGTGTCAGACTCCTTTCATTTTCAGATAAAAGTTCAAACTGAATTAAACTGTGCTTCCCCGGGAGATGTTCAAACCTATCCTCGTTTTAAATTTCTGCACTTCCTCCCAGACCTGTCTGCTGCGTTCCTTGGTCCCAGTGATGCTTGTTCACCAATGTTCTCTAACAAACTCCTGAGACCTTCACAGAACTGCCGGCGTAAACCGATTAAAGTGCACTAAATTTTATGTAGTGGTTTGCATGCTGCAGTTTTCAGAGCTTTGGTCCTGGGGTGATGGAGCCTTCTCCACAGCTGCTGCCACCCTCTGCAACTCTCTTCCCAAACACATCTGTGACTGTACAGACCTATCCACATTCAAATCATATCTCAAAACCCACTTTCTTAGAATAGCTTTTAATGTATGATTGATCTCTTGCTGTCCAGTATCAAAGTGTTTTTTTTTTTCTTTCACATTGTTTTATGTACTTAATTGTCCTTTTTCCAATTTTACTTGATTCATGTAAAGTGTCTGAGTTTTAAGAAAAGCGCTATACAAATAGAAAGTGTTATTTGTTTTTTCTAATTTGTGTTAGTCCGTCATAAAGTGGGAATAAAATGTGACGTTTGTGGTTGTAATGTCACAAAATGCAGAAGAGAGGAGGTGTGCATACTTTTGCCAGGGATTGGAAGTGGAAAGTGTGTCCAAACTTCCAGCTCTATTATATGAAATTCAGCTAAAATAATCACATGGGCTCCAACACAGGCATGTTTTATTTTCAACGCTAACTTTAAACCAGGAGCCTGCTTCCATTGACGTGATCGCAGAGCATTCTGAGTGCTGTTAAAAGTTTTTAAAGGGAAACCTTGCCATAGATGTAAAACATTGAATGGCGAGTGAAAACGGACGCAGACAAAGTCGGGCTGTCACCGCTTGTCGTCGGGGTTTTGTGACAGTGCCACATTCCTCACAGAGCTGAGAGAAGCGTAGCAGCACTAGCACTCTGCTTTCAGTTCAAAGAAACCCGTCTATGACCAGGTCGATCACATGTTTAAGAAAATGAACCCATTTGCACTACTCAGTGCTGTGGTGTTATGTGATGACGACAATTATGATAGATTAATGATCAGAGCAATGGGGAAATATATAAAATAATCTATTTAAGAAGTGTTGAGAAGACCTGTTTGTAAACCATATGTCTTTATTCAGTCTAAATTCATGAAGGTTTGGGTTTCTTTAAATACTGCATTGACTTCCAGATTTTGAAGGTTTCTGGTTTTCACATTTGGTCTTCATAGACAAAATGAAAATGCTAAACATACCTGTCCCCTTCAGGTAAAAAAAAAGCATTTAGAGCCAGATTTCAGTGGTAGGAGTGATCATGCCAAGCCCGCCGTCCTCGCCTGCAACCTGGCAGCACCTCTGGGCGTCCTTCATGCAGGTGGTGGTCTGATTTGGAGGGGGTTTCCCGTTGCTTTTAAAGGTTGAACCTGCCTTAGCTCTTATGGTCAAGGCTCTGCAGCAACCTGGAGCTCCCCTCCAGGCTTGGCTCGGTGCCCTGGCTTCCCCCATGTCGGCTTGTCATTTTCTACGTTGGTAAATCCTAAAGTCACTGAGTATTTCTGTAGAGTCAACAGGATGTTTGATTGTAGTATTGTGAGTATTGTGTATCAGGACAAACTCAAACTGATCTCGTTTTCATGAGGTTCTACTTTAATTTAAATCTAGCCTTTGTTGTAAAAAGTGTAATCTACAGTCGGTTTAACCCCAAACATGGAGACATTTTGACGTCAAACTTTGCAGGTTCGATCAGGGGCCGCGTTCTCATCTTGTGAGGTTGGTCAGCCTCATCGGCTCCAAATCGCAGATCAGAACCAAAACGGGTAAACACAGGATGTTGTGCAAAGTATTCAGAAAAAAAAGAAGCCATTGAATTATAGTTGAGATAATTATTCACCATGACAAATCGTGAATAGGCTTTGCTACGCACAAAGTACATCAGTACCAAATGGATCAGTCGTGAGTTTGAAATCGAATCAGACTAAATGTAGACTCTGTAGTTAGACTGAGTGATGGAGAGTATTGAAGGATATTCCAATGTACGAGAAGCAGAAATGGAGGATCCTGATGTTTGGCTCGTGGCTCCATGTCAACCAGCAGATAACCTTTAAATTCCTCCTGCTGGTCTACAAGGCTGTAAACCACACTGCTGTAACATACCTCCAGGACCATCTGTTTCCTCAGTCTGCATCTCGGTCCCTCAGATCTGGCACCCAGAATCTCCTCGCTGTCTCCCGTACTATCAATCATGGATGACCGTGCCTTCTCCTTCCTGTGGCTTTAGGATTGTTATTCTTGAATGTTTTAAACCTAGTTTATTGCAGAACTGTGAAGCGCCTTGATATGCCGCAAGATTTTTAAAGTGTGCTACACAAATAAAATGTCTTATTATTAAAGGCAATCCAACGAAATATTAAAGATGAGACCTTTTTTTTTTTTATTGGTGTGACTTTTGTTTTTTGGCCAAGCAGTGTATATCTGTAAAACAAGGAAATAAAAGATGCAAAGCATATAAGAAAAAAATAATTGGCGGGTAGATGGAAAATTAGACATGTTTTGCTTTTTATATTTTTTACAAATGAAATCTTAAATGTGTATTTGTATTTAACCCCTTTACCCTGAAACCTCAAAATTAAAATATAGTGCAGCATTCTAAAGTAATCAAGATTTATTTATATATATATATATATATATATATATATATATATATATATATATATATATATATATATATATACACATATTTAATTAATAACTAAGGGTATGTATCCTATAAAATCTAAGTAAGACCCAGTGAAGTTCGTGGTTGTGATGTGACTTTTTTAAGGCACGGTTTGGTCAGAAGTAGCGCAGGTTTTTGGCAGCCCTCATTGACATCTCTGTTGGCATTTTTAACAAAAGGGTTAAAAATGTCACGGCTGCCTCTTTTCAGAAATATAAACTCCAGGGTATTGGCAGCAGAGAAGAAGTCGGATGTTTGAGATTCATGTAACCCCAGCGTGCACCGCCGCACGTGGAAGTCCGTTTACTACGGTCGTTACGCGAGCCACAATCACAGCGGTTTCGCCTCTGATCAGTGCTGTGGCACCTAATTACAGAGGACTGCTGAGATGTACAGACACTTTAAATGTTTATTTTTAACCCCTGTGCAGCCTATAAAATTAGCCCGATCTAAAAACGCTGAGCTCTGTATAGTTATTGTAGGGTCCTGCGTGTGTGTTGGTTGCTAATTTAGACTTTCGACTTGTTTGATATGCTCCAGATACAGACACGGAAGAAAGCCAGCGGTTTCATAATAGTTAAAAATAAAATGCAAAGGAAGCTGTGTAATTACATGCATAATTGCATACAACAGCAGCTCGCTCTGCAGCATGAGGGACTCGCTCAACATTTTGGGAGATGCACTCGCTGTAAGCAAAGGCTAACGAGGGGATCAGCAACGCTGCTGAAGATTTATTTAAAACTTGACGCTACGGTGCCCTGGCACAATTATTTTTTAAAGGTTTTCGCATTTTGTCACGTTACAGCCACAAACTTCTATGTATTTTATTGGGGCTTTAAGATTTATGGATATGACTGACCAGGGGTCTGCAATCCAAAGAGCCATTGATGCCCTCATTGCAGCTTAAACAAAACTTCTTTAAAGTCAAGGCATTCTGGGAAAAAAAGATAACCTATATTGTCTGATAATTACATACAATAGGAAATTTGTTGTCATTTTTAAAGAACCACTATTATATTTCTATGAGACAAAATAAAAAAAAGAAAAGAAAAAAACACTGGTACTTTTAGAGCCAGTTTGTTGTGGAAAATCAATGCAATTAATCTATGGGAACAACTGAATAGACAACGAAACTGAAACACCTCTCATTTTAGTGTGGGAGGTTTCATGGCTAAATTGGACCAGCCTGGTGGCCAATCTTCATTAATTGCACATTGAACCAATAACAGCAAAGTGTGAAGGTCCAATTAGCAGGGTAAGAGCACAGTTTTGCTCAAAATATTGCAATGCACACAACATTATGGGTGACATACCAGAGTTTAAAAGAGAAGAAATTGTTGGTGCACGTCTTGCTGGCGCATCTGTGACCAAGACAGCAAGTCTTTGTGATGTATCAAGAGCCACGGTATCCAGGGTAATGTCAGCATACCACCAAGAAGGACGAACCACAACAACAGGATTAACTGTGGATGCAAGAGGAAGCTGTCTGAAAGGGATGTTCGGGTGCTAACCCGGATTGTATCCAAAAATACATAAAACCACGGCTCCCCAAATCACGGCAGAATTAAATGTGCACCTCAACTCTCCTGTTTCCAGCAAAACTGTCCGTCGGGAGCTCCACAGGGTCAATATCCACGGCCGGGCTGCTATAGCCAAAACTTTGGTCACTCGTGCCAATGCCAAATGGTGGTTTCCATGGTGCAAGGAGCGCAAATCTTGGGCTGTGGACGATGTGAAACATGTATTGTTCTCTGATGAGTCCACCTTTACTGTTTTCCCCACATCCGGGAGAGTTACGGTGTGGAGAAGCCCCAAAGAAGCGTACCACCCAGGCTGTTGCATGCCCAGAGTGAAGCATGGGGTGGATCAGTGATGGTTTGGGCTGCCATATCATGGCATTCCCTTGGCCCCATACTTGTGCTAGATGGGCGCGTCACTGCAAAGGACTACCAAACCGTTCTGGAGGACCATGTGCATCCAATGGTTCAAACATTGTATCCTGAAGGAGGTGCTGTGTATCAGGATGACAATGCACCAATACACACAGCAAGACTGGTGAAAGATTGGTTTGATGAACATGAAAGTGAAGTTGAACATCTCCCATGGCCTGCAGTCACCAGATCTAAATATTATTGAGCCACTTTGGGGTGTTTTGGAGGAGCGAGTCAGGAAACATTTTCCTCCACCAGCATCACGTTGTGACCTGGCCACTATGCTGCAAGAAGAATGGCTTAAAATCCCCCTGACCACTGTGCAGGACTTGTATATGTCATTCCCAAGATGAATTGATGCTGTATTGGCCGCAAAAGGAGGCCCTACACCATACTAATAAATTATTGTGGTCTAAAACCAGGTGTTTCAGTTTCATTGTCCAACCCCTGCATATTTAAAGACATTTAGAAATCCAGAGCCACCGGTTGCACACCCTGCAAAAAGTAGCACATAACTGTGAAGTGGAAGAAAAAGGATGGATGACTTTCAGTGCCCTTTAATCTAATACGTTTAAATAAAATCCAATTTAAGCAGATGCTTTCAGAAGTCATCTAATTAGTGAATAGGGCCCATCTGGATATGATTTAATCTCATGCACATTAAATCACAGTTAACTGCATACCTAGATAATTAGCTAAGCATAAACTTGAATTTGCTGTGGAAGGAAAGGCCAGAAGGTTTTTGAAGTTTACAAACTGAAATCTGCTACTTACGTTTCTTTTTGACCCATGGCAGAGAGGCCAATACGCATATTTCATAACATAAAGCAACGCTCAACCTGATCAAAGCATTAATTCACTAACAGAAGGATTTTTCTCACAGTGCTCCGGCTTTTTTTGAATGCCTGCTTCTTACCCAAGGTAACTTCTTCTGTTTTTGCCTATTTATAGTGACACCTGTCTTAGTTTTATTTGAGAAGATAAGATGTTCCCTCTGAGATATTTTTCTTTTCAGTCCTGTTGGCTTTTGTGCACTTTTCGTCTGGGGGGTTCTCCACTTTGCGACGATTTTGTTGTCTTTCAGACCCTTGGATGACTTCTTGTGTGAATTGTCCGTGGCGGCCTGGTTTGTCTTTGATTTTACCTTGGCTTTGACAGACGTCTTCACAGCTGTCTTCTTCGTCTGTGGCTTAGATTTCTTACCCACGGGGCTCTTTTTTATCTGCGCTTCTTTGCCCCTGTGCTCTTTCTCTTTCTCTTTCTTCCATGGCTTCTTCTTATTCTTGGTGACAGCCTTGGGGGGTGGTTTTCTGTCCGGCTTGGCGGCAGCGGCGGTCGCGGCGGTGGTGCTGGCTGCAGTCGTCGTGGATCTGGGCTGGCCGCTGGTCACTGGCGGTTTGGTGGTCAGTTTGTATTTTCTTGGCGGTGGTCTCGTTGGTTTCTCGTTTGTCTTCAGCACAGTCACTGGAATTGCACATATGCTGGTAAGTACACATTTTTAACAACCCTGCAGCCAAATATGTCGTACCTTGTAAAAAAAAAAAAAAAAAAAAAAAAGGGAGCATTTGGCACCCGAATCAGGGACGAGTTCTTGAAATGTTTGGCTTTTTCCTGTTTTAGACTCGTTTGATGTAAAACAGGAAACGACTTTTTATAGTTTTGTAATGTACCCAGTGTGGTTATACAACTTGGATGTAAAAAGAAATGAAATGTAGAGGATGTGGTAGGCATTTTAAACACAAGTACATTAAGGCACCATAAGGATTCTACTCAAGTGAGGTTCGGTTACACGGTTATGTGCTGGTATAATCTCGCAAGCAGTAGGTAACTTGCCTCTAATTATAAGTGGTTCAGAGATTAGTTAGAACAGGATGATGAAGCTAAAAGCTGGTCTGTAAGACCCAAGTGGCTCCAATCTCAAGATATAATATTGATTTATGCTAATGCTAATTTATAAAGCTTTAACCCATCTGCATGTTTTCATTTGGAGGGTATTTACACAGAAGCCGTAGATTATTTTCACTGGAAATAGACTTGTGGGGAGGCGCGTCACCAGTAATCTTCCTGTGTCAAACATGTAGAAAAATGTCAGAAAACAAAAAGAAAGTCATAGGAGTGAATGCTGTTCTGTTTATTTAACGTCTAAAATGTTAAAAACAGGAGGAACCAAACATTTCAAATATGCAGACGCGAATTTGGTTCTAAATATTTCAACGAAGGATTGCAAGGCTTAATATAAATGGTTATAATATCTTAAATATTTCTGCTTTTTTTTTTCACCGCTTTACTTTTATGTCAGCCTTTTATTTAAATGTTTACCCAGTTCGTGTTTCACCCAGGAAGAATATTGACACTGCACGGCTTTCTAATTTAATTTCCATTGTAAAAAATAATCAGCTTTAGTGTAAATACCCAAACCAGTTAAGTGGTTAAAACAATAACTTTAACAATAACTGCTGTGTCTTAAGATCAGAATTATTCTGAGTCAGGACAAGTCAGCTTTGGTCTTGGTCCCTCTTGGTGTAGCGGTTAGCATTAGCCCGTGGGACCAACTAATCTGGTTTTATACTAAATGACGATGCCAAGATAGTCATTTACTGCACGATTTTCACTGTGTTCTGTATAAGAAAATCTCTGGGCCTTTACACACATATAGTTACTTCAAATGTTACTTTCCAAAATGCCTTAAGATTTCGGACGGAGCTCTCAAGCCTCACGCAAAGAGCATAATATACAGGGCTGGGCAATATATCGGGATTTTTAAAGTATCAAGATTATTTTAAAAGAGATATAAGATGAGTCTATATTGTTGATATCGAGATGGTTTATGCTGCATTACAATCATATTTGTATGTATTCCAGTAGGTTACTTTTAAGCCATTTCCTATGTTTATCTGCAGCTGCTTGCTAAAGATTTTACCTGTGAGACATTTGGGAGAATGTTTTGATTCAGCAACACATTTTTCTATTGACTTTACGAAAAGAAAAACATTTGAGATAAATATGGTATATCGGCATTCAGCCTAAAATTATTGATATATTAATTTTTGCCCATGTTGCCAAGCCCTGATGAGACACATGCTATTTCCTAACTTCACAAGCCTCATGCATAAAATAACAAAGCCCATACTGAATGGGCTGGGTGGTCCATTCACTGCACTGTGCGTTCAGAAGTCCCAGCTTCTGCAGAGCTGTTTCACCCTCACTGACAGCTTGGGAGGCAAACTGTCAAAGAGCTAACAGAGTAGTAGAAGAACACTAGTTCTAGTATTCTGCACTGTTTTTCTCCCATTCAGCCAGAAAATCAGCTTAAGGGAGAAAATGTACATTTTGTTCTGTAAACAATTTGGTCCATATCCAGAGAGAGGAGCCACAAAGGAAACCAGAGAGAGTGACAAAATCCATCCATCAATGGATGGAGCCAGGAAAACCCCAACTTCATTAAGGCTCATCTTAATAAGCTGGTACCCGGTGTTTCTGGTGGTGGATCCAAATTTCCCTAATTTGAAATGGCCTTTTCCCGTCTTTCAACCCTCCACCCAATGTACCTTGTGTAACAGAACTCCAAATTAGGTGTGAAACCCTTTCTCTAGGTTGTGGTGACTGTGCCCAGGAGTGAACGTCCTAGTAGCGGGTACACCATGGACAGATGGTAGTGATTCCTGGGATTTATACATAATTTTTGAACTGTTCAACTGATTCAATAGTAGACACATTATTTTGAATTGTATTACATTTTATGATTCTGTATTTCTAAACACCCAAAAAGATGTAATTTACAGAAAGATGTGTTTGACACAGTTGGAATGTCATTTACTAATAGCAGTCTTCGGTCTGGGCCTGTCCCAACTGATTTTAAGCATGCTGTGATGGTGCTATTCTTAGAAAGCAAAATCGTGACCCAACAATTGAATCTAATTTCAGACCAATTTTCATTACCAAGTTACAAAATGCGTTTGTTTTTCTTCAGCTCCGGGCATTTTTAAAGTGTTATGGTATCACTGCGGTTTGTCGGTCTGGTTTTAAAGCACATCATAGCACTGACACAGCAATTTAAAAAAATCAATGACATCTTGTCTTTTACTGGCTCAGAAAATTGGGTCATTTTAATGCTTTTAGACCTCAGTGCTGCTTTAGACACAGTATCCTTATTTATTACATATTGTTGAGATACAGTTAAACTGTAAAAAATTTAAAGTTGCTATCAAATCTACAACAGCTGCTTATAACCTTTTAGCAGAATCTCATTTTGAAATGACTGAACAATTCTGAATTTAGAGAATATACCAGCTAGCAACAGGGACATTATAGATACATTTTACAGGACAACATGGAGTAAAGAAAGTTTGTAACCCAAATGGCTTTTTTTTAGGTGTGTTAATGTTAATAGATATGTGACTTACGTTCCCTGGGGACGAATGGAAACTTTTTCCCTCTCACTTTAACAGGGAGCGGTTTCTGTTTGCATTTTCCCGGAGGAGCTCTCCTGCAAAAGTTGACACATAAAACTCGTCAATTTTTCTTTAGATAGAATTAAATGTTTTTTTAATCAGATTTAATACATTTTGCAGAAAATATTAAGTAAGTTTGAAACGTATCTACCGTAATTTAGCTAGCTTATAACTGCTTGTGTGTTCCTGGACTGGCAGGAAGTCTTAGATTAGCACCCTCTCACGTTATTCTGAGATGCGACAGGTGCTCACTAGAACAAACCATCCAACTTCCATATTTGCTCCTCCATCAAATTGAGGGATGGCCATGTGCTTAACTTCACTGAGGCAATCCAACTTTCCCTGGGGGGCAACCATCCAAAATGTATCACTTTCACTATCATTAAATCTTCACATTTGACTATAGTCTCTGGATGCAAGGTGGGACAGAAGGTGTGGCTGTCCACAAAAGACCTCCCTCGTCGCGTGGAAAGCCATAAGTTGGCTCCTCGACCTGTTGGCCCATTTCCCATCTCCAAGATCATTAACCCCGTGGCTGTTATCAACCTGTCTCGTTCCTGTGATTTCTCCTGCCTTTCTTGACCTCGTCGGATTCTCCTGTTGGCTTCTGTATCTGGACCTCCACTACCTGAACCGTCTCTAGACCAAGCCCGTCTGTCTCTGCCCCTGTCTGGAAACTTGTGTCTGGAGCATGATGGGAACTCTGGTTCCTGTGATCCTGTGTTCTTGTAAAAATGTTCTTTAATTAATAAATCATCCTCAACTCATCATGCACTTCCCGAGCTCTTGTCTGTGCTTTGGCCCGGCTCCTGAAAACCTGCCCGAAGTGGCTAATTTTGGGCTTTGGATCTGACCAGTGACCAGTTGCTCATCAGAAACTGGAGATTCTGATATTTTTCTGATCAGATACCACATCATACATATATTGTAAGCTGCTAATGGTTGAACAGGACACAGACACCTCAACGAGGTGTTCAACAATTAAACCAGAGAAAAAAACCCACAGAGGCTATCTTAAACTCTATTCTCAACTACATCCGCACTATGTTCAAGCTGCATGAGTGTGAGAGAGAGTGAGACATTTTAGTTAATAACCAGAAGGTTGTGCTGTAACTGTTTGTTATGAAAATTGCTGGAATTATGAATACTCTCGGCATTTTGGGAAATCTTAGAGTTGAGGAAAGAATTGCCATTGTCTATGAAAACAACACACATAGACAGCTGTTTTAGTAATGCGACACATTCTCCTGGGATTGTTAAAGAGAAAAATAAAATACGCCTCTCTGCCACTGAAAAATCCATCCATTTGTCAAGTGATGGGATTCCCCACAAGCAAACCTGTTACAGGTTGAAAAATACTTGAGAATTTGTATAACTGTACAGTACGTTCTCAAATTTGTTAAAAAAAAAAAAAGAAAAAAGGGGGAGAGAGGGTTCCCCACGTTATCTTTCTCTAATTTTAAAAAAGTTTGTGGCTGTGATGTGATAAAATGTTAAAAAAGTAGCATGAACACTTTTGCACACACACAAAAAAAGAATGAACCCTGCATAAGTCTATGTATGATACTATACCTTGAAGGGTCCATGAATTTAAACACTGTTCCAGAGGGGGACACGGCACTGGGGTATGAAGTGGCCAGAAAATACAGCTCCCCTGACAGGAAATCAGAAACAGCCTGTCAAATGGTGCAAGAAAAGCTGCTCTCAATGAGAAACCGAGCTAAGCCGACCTGCTTCATCTTCAGCAAAGGAGATGATGAATTTGTGGTGATGGTTGATGAGTCCAGGAAACGAGCAGGTGGTTGTACTCCCCATGCATATGCTCTTCTCTTTCCAGGTTCCAGCTGTTTTGTCTTCCTCCAGCGCCATGAGTCGACTAAAGGAATGACAGAAGACATAGACACAGAAGGGAGAAAAAGTCACATTTTCAACTGAGAAGAGCAGATGGAGAGTAGAGTTTGTTAGACCAGCGTGACTTTCTCTTTTTAAACCACAGCTGACGCTATATTCCTTTGCTTCCTGAGTAGAAAACCCTTTTTTTTTAGTCTGGATTTGGCCCAGAGACACAACCTTACCCACTCATGAAGTCTCCAAAGATGTACAGGCCGTTCAGATTGGGTGATTCACATCCTCTGTACACGTATCCCCCCGTCACCGACTTCCCGACATGATGGCTATATGCAAATATGGGGAGGATGTCATCTGTTGTGGCAGAGAAGCACACGTTGGAGTTCACTAAAATCTGAAGTGGAGGACAAATGTGTCCTTGGGCCGGATGGTGAAAGTATCAGGAAATAGCTCCTGATCTTCACTTTAAGGAAAAAGAAAAAGGAGTACTCACTCAGAGAGGAGTTCTGGCACAGCTTGATGTCGTAGCACTCAAAGCCCTCTTTGGCCCTCCACCCGTAGTTCCCCCCGTTGATAATAATGTCAATTTCCTCATAGCGGTTTTGACCAACGTCTCCACAGAATATCCGGCCCGCGCCATAGCCGCTCACTGGGTCGCCCCGGTCCACGGAGCATCGCCACATGTTTCGTACCCCGTATGCAAACACCTCTGGTCGAGCGTCTGGATCTGCGGGGAATGGATTATCGGGGGGGATCCTGTACGGCTTCCCCCTGGAGTCACTTCCGTCCACATCAATGCGCAGCACCTTACCCAACAGAGCACTCCTGGGTAACAAGGGAAAGAAAGGTTGGGTTCATGTTAAATGCAGAAATCCTCCATAGCAGATGAAAAGCTGTGATTTTATGTTTAGAATTGTGGCAATTGTGGCGATGCAGGTATAGTAGATATAGATTTAGAAAAACTGGCTAAAGATGAAGGCTAAATCTGTCAGTTTCCTATCTTTAATATCTTTTTAAAAAATATGCTTAGCTTATTGGCAAATATGGAAAGATACATTCAGTCATCCAGGTCATGGTCATTCCAAAAAAACAAAAAGTAAAAAGTAAAAAGTAAAAAACAAAGCAACTGGATTTGTTTTCCGTAGTTTCGTAGTTTGAAACTTCAAACTACGGAAAACAAGTCCAGTTGCTTTGTTTTTTACTTGTTTGGAATAAATTATTAAAACAGCAAATAAAATAATCTGTTGTATTCATGTACTAAAGTAAATCTTGCCAATAAGGGGAATTGTAGGGTATAATAAAAGGATTGACACATTAGACATCTAGTGGTTAGAGAGCAGGGTCGGTTGCATCCTGGAAAGGCTGCAAGTTCCCAGGTTTGAATCCCAGAGACTGGCACTCTAGGTCCCTGAGCAAGACCCTTAGCCCATAAAAAGCTCCCAGGTGCCGCACAGTTAACAATTCGATTTTTAGGGTTCAGCTTGATGTGCAGTTAGTTTTCCACAACACACAGTGTTTTAAATATTGGCAAATGCAGCCGGTTAAATAAGTAATAAACACGTCAACAGTTTCTCAGTTTAAACATATGCAATGTGGCCCATGAAATGAAATAAACACCAGAAATCAGCAACAAACCAGCTAATCCGCATTAAGAAAGAAATCAAAGGGTTGTCGTCATTGCCAAAGTATTGCACAGTAACATAGGTAAGCAAAGTGATCTCCACAAAGAGGACACAACATTAGTTTGGAACCTGCTTGAAATGAACCAAGCTGGACTAAATTTGCCTTTGTGTTGTATCTTTACACATTTTCACTAGCATGAAGCAACCCAGAGGCCCTTACTTGTTTTGTGCATTGCCATGCTTCCCAAATGGATCCCCAGCTTTTCCGCCGTCTCCTGTGAAGATGTACAAGTAGCCGTCTCGACCAAACAGCAGCTGGCCTCCGTTGTGATTTGCAGCAGGTTCCTCGATTTCTAAAATAACCCTGCATGTGAAATAGAAAGCAGTTAATTAAAATAAAGTATTATAATATTAATCGCATATACTAAGAACCATCACGTCGAAATGAAGGTTCAGCGATAGTCGTCTTCCACAGTTAGTGTTTACCGGCTGTATTAAAAAGATGGACGCTGGTTCCATGATGACAGCTAGTGGCTGATGGGTTACTCTTACGTTTTTGGTCACCTCTATCCATTGCTGTGGCACATACAAGACCAAGTGTTGTAAATTTTTTCGCTTTAAAGGCATACTATGCAAAAATTTTCAGTTAATTAATGTGTTTCATACCGTTTTGGATGATTAAATGAGTCATTTCAGGTCGAACAAAGGTTTTCTCGGCCGCCCTGGTGGTCTGTGGGGGAAATACCGCACTTGCAATTGCAAGAGCCCTCGGTCCGCACCCACAGGTTCAGAACTCTCGTGCAAGACCGCGAGAGTCGGTCTTGCTTTACGGCGAGAACTCCATGTGTTTTTGCCCTGCTATTCACTATATGCACGCGCGAAAGCAACAACAAAAAACCGCGTGTTATCTTCAAATAAACATGCAAGCATATCCAGTTTTTTATTATTATTATTATTATTATTATTTTTTTTTTTTTTTTTTTTTTTTGAATGTTGGCGAGGCGGTAGCATGAGTTTGGCGAGGCAGTAGCGTGCGGCCACCTCGCCAAGATAGCGCTGCGGGAAACCCTGATGTTCATACCTTCACTGTGTTAGTCATTGTTTGTACTGCCGTTTTTTCCACTTTTCGTTGCGTTCGCCTGTCTGCTAAGCTCAAAACAACCGCGCCTGGCTTGACGGAGGAACCAGAACAGCTGAGCATCTTTACGACAGTGCACTTTTACTTTCGCCCTCTGGGGGGAGCCTCGCTGGAAAATCAACCCTGGTTGCATAGTATACCTTTAATGCAAGTAGCCATTGACTCTGAATATTTTGGGGGAAAGAAATTTCACAACTGACCTATAGCACAGGCAGCAACCTCAGTGAAACTTGTGGCGCTCCTGAGAGCAAGGCTATCCTCTACAAATGTTTGTAGACTTAGTTTGCGGACCTAGTTGCTGGATTTTATAAACCTGATCATGGAAATAAGACCATGATCAGGTTTATGCTACTTGGTTTTAAACTGTATTTGTACAGCATGTCACCAAAAGTATTCACTCACCTATCCAATTAACATCATGGTACGGAAGAGGATTAGGGCCACTCAAAAAAAAAAGTCTACTCAATTCTGACTTTTTTCTCAGAATTTTAAGAAAAAAGTCAGAATTCTGGAAAAAAAAGTCATAATTCTGAGAAAAAAGTCAGAATTGAGTAGACTTTTTTTTTTCTTTTTTTTTTTGAGTACCATGATGTTAATTGGATAGGTGAGTGAATACTTTTGGTGACATGCTGTACAAATACAGTTTAAAACCAAGTAGCACCGTGCGTTTTAAGCAGTCAGCTGAAAAACAGTGATGGTTTAAATAAGAAAAAAGAAGGCCAGCAACGATTGAGCCTTGCACTCTGTCACAAAAAGGGGATGATGGTCGGGGAAAACCCAAACGTAGGCATAGGGAGACAGAGGTATAGCAAAAAATAAAGACGTTTCGTAATACAAAGTTAAACTTACAAAAACATTATTCAATGTCCAAACAAATCTAGAATCAGATTCATGATCAGAAGATCATGAAACTAAATGAATCCAAAACTAACTAAGAACATAAAGGGGAGAAGATAAGGGGCAGACCAGAGCAGGATTGAGCAGTATAGAGAAGATGAGCCAGCAGTGACTAAAAGAACCACAAGGGGACAGATACTGATGAGCGGGGAAAGAAACCGATCAGACTAATGAGCAGAGTGAAAGCAGCGGAGAATGCAGAGCAAAGAGACAGAGGTAAATAAAGAGCATGAACGGCAGCACCAACACAGCCAAGAAGCTAACAAGCAGTAGAAAAAGAGAAGACAACTAGAAATAAAGACCACCCAAAACATACAGGAGACCAGAAACAGGAGGTAAACAGGAAGTTAAGAACCTAGAACAGAACGGGCCAGACTAACTAAAATAAAACAGGAAGCTACTAATAAGACACCTCTAACAAACAAAGGCCCAACACATGACACGCAGCAGCCAAGGCAGTAAATGAGAGACGTTTCTTTATGAAGTACACCCCCCAGGCGACCTCTGATCCACTTCTAACTCCTGCTGCTTTCAAGTCTGGGGTGGAACTTACTCTTAATGCAGTATTTATGGACAGAGGCCTCAGGCATTGAAAATACCTGCATTGAGTGCAAGACTTGCATGATTTACATAACTGGGGGGGGGGGGGGGGGATCCTCATGCCTAAATATTAACTGATAACATCTGGAACTTCTTTAGCATTTCTAAAGTTTTTTTTTTTTTCATATCAAAATTTTTTAACACTGCTCAGGCCTCCAGAAAACGGTCAATACTAAATTATAGAAAACCTTTGTGCAAGCTGTTGGAGCTTTTACAGCCTGTGGTCTTCCACCAGCATATTTTCTAAATGTGTTTTGCAACTGTACATCATCAGAATCAAATCAGTGAATGCAAACAGGACATAAAGCATCATGGTTGACTTACCTCTCCGAGTAAGGGTCAGCTACGTTCATGTCACTGCTGGACACTCTCATCTCGCTGATTCGTATTTTCTCCGCCTTGCTGTTGAACTGAATGGAGTAGTAGACGAAGAAGCGTCCGTTGTGTCTGTACTTGGGGTGGAAGGCCATGCCCAGGAAACCCCTCTCATCCCCCAGCCAAGGCGTGGTCAGCACGTCGCCGCTCATGTCCAGAAAGGGCGTCTCCAGCCGGCTGCCGTCGCGCAGGTACACCCACACGAAGCCCACCTGCTCTGCGATGAACATCCGGTGCGTGTCGTCTCCGCTGTGCAGCATCAGCACCGGGTTCCTCAGATTGTTGGCCACCTCAGTCAAGCACACCTGGAGGCACCCTCTGGGGTCCTCCGCCACTCGTCCCAGGTTGCTGTTGAGGTCGGCGCTCTTCAGAACGTTGGGGTAGCAGTAGTCCTGGTCCGGGAGGTCAACGAGGCTGCAGAACGTGGCCACGTCCCGCCCGGAGGTGTCCAGCAGCAGCCGGTTCTCCGTGAGGTATTTGAGCACGTGGCGGCAGCGGCTGTGAAACTTGGAGCAGTAGCCGAGGCAAAGCCCCGGCAGGTCCCTGACGGGGGTGTAGGGGTCTTCTGCATCGTAGAGGTGGGCAGCGTAAGGGGAGCACTCCTGGAGGACCAAGGGCAGATGTTTTCAGAAAGCGGTGAGACCACAACACCTGAAATGGCTTGAATTTGACCTTGAATTAATCACACAACATGATGCATCTGAATACTAAATAAAAATAAAATAAAATAAAATCCCTTATTCTTTGATTCATTCCTGAGTTCAAATTAATAAAATACATTGTCTCCAATATTCTAGTTTTAATGATACTTCTGGTCAGAAGTTTAAATACACTAATCATGAGTATAAACTATATTAATTTAGAGCTTTTAATTATGTATTTATGTTGTGCTCTTTTCTGAGTTGACAGATGATATAATGTTCAGATTTAATTATCAGATATGTCTTTTTTCAATAAAGCGAGAATGTTTCTTGAATTAACACAAAACAAATCTACATAAAAACACAAAAGATACATACATCCCCATCAAGCTCTGGATAACCCTTAACCTTTTTCCAGCCATTAACAATTTTCTAATGTAATTCTGACTTGATCCCTAATTGTTACTATAACTGGTAGAGTCCATTTTAAAAGCCTGGTTTCCCACGCTGGTTCTAAGCACAGTCCGTTAATTTTGTAAACAGATGAGGGCAGATGCATTCAAGAAGCTTAATGTTAGCCAGTTTATGAGTTTGTGACCTTTGTATCGCCCAGTCACAAATGCAACATGAACGGCCACCGAAGTTGGAATTCTGTCAGGGAAAATCAGAGCTGGCCAAGCAACGCCGATTTTAGGATCCAACATGGCTGCACGTGTGTCTCCAGTCTCTGCAGACTTGCTTTAAAATATCACAACAAATGTCCTTTAATATGAGTGTGGCGGTTTGGGTCAGGAGAGCGTAACTTGGACACAGTTGGAGGTTTCCTAACAGACAATAAGCAAAAACACAGAGTAAAAGGCTTTTCTTTTTGGAAAGGACAATTGAGGCTAATATAACATTTTTGGAACAACCCCAGCATAAACCCTCTTGAAAATATGGACTATGTTTAGAAGCTGGGCCTGTGTTAGAAAGCCAGCCAGTTCAAAGGAACTCTATTAGTTGGGTCAAGCAAGATGGTCCAATATCCAGCCAGAATCCTGCCAGAACTTAATTGGTGAATTAAGAAAGCCAGAGGGAAACAAATGTCTAAGGATGTGTGTGTAAACGTAAATCTGCTCAACATGAATGTTTCATTTCGACCCTGTGTGAATTAGAGAAAATCGACAACAATTTCAAACTTGTTTGTCACTGAATTTGGATCTATATTAAAAAAAACAGCTTAAATGGATAATTAAAAGCCTAACATGAACATGACTTTAAAGTGTGTTTAACCTTCTATCCAAATCTGTGTGAAATATATGCTTCTGTTTTACTGACACAAATGTATGTGTTGCCTTACTGTGATTCACTAGCTAATACATTAAGTATAGACTCATTAATAATTCATCTACACCTTGAAATGTCGCGTGATTCAGTAAAATGCCTCTCCAGCGTCTGTAGAATATTTTATGTTAATCCATCACACAGCATCGTTTAAAAGAACTTCACCTGTAGAGATAAAAAAAAAGGCTCACCTGGCACATGATCTCCTTCAGCAGGTCCTCACATAAATCGTAACCCGCCGTCTCCAGCTGCTCGATGATGTCCCAGTATCTCTCCGCGATCACGTTGTCCGTCGCCTGGTCGCAGCAGCCGAACTCCTCATACTGGGAGCAGAACTCCAGGTGCCACTGAGGTTTGAAAGGTGGTTCAAAGTCCAGGCACTGAGGATGAGCTGATGCTGGCTGGGTGGTGACAGACAAAATCACCGATGTGATGATGACGATGATGATCTCAGGTGTGCTGGGTCCCTGCTTTGTGGGATTCGGACCTGCCGCCGTGCGTAAACGCGCGCAAACGGCGCCGCTTGCTCGGAGACCATCGTTCTGCTTATTCCTCATTGTTGCCGTCTGACCCCCAGAGACTCCTTTACCATGGGCTCTCCTTTATGTATGCAGCGAGTCTCGTGTGCGCGTGCACGTGCGAGCACGCGCGTTCAAAAGAATGCACACTGTTTCTATTGACTTTTTTTTTTTTTTTTTAACAAAGCAGTTCTGTTTCCTACCAGAATGATTAGTGACTTTGCACAATTAGCAGAAATCAAAAGAATCGGCTAATAAAATCAATGATAGGCTATTTTAGTTTTATTCCCTGCTAGTTTCTGTACCGCAAGTTGGCACAGCTTTTACGCACAAGGGGAAAGCACACACACACACACACACACACACACACACACACACACACACACACACACACACACACACACACACACACACACACACACACACCTTTCACGGTGTCGAGGCTAGGCAAAAAAAGGTCAAAACAACACAAACTGTAATTATGTCGCACATCCATGTAAAACGCCTCCAGGCAGAGCTGCCTCTGTATGAATGAATGCTACACGATGTTTAAAATGTTCCAGCATGTCAGAACCTATTTGAATATAACTTCAAGTCAGGTGGTGATTACACAAGTTTCCGTAAGATCTACTGCTGAGAGAAAGTATAGAAGCAGGAGAGAGAGAGAGAGAGAGAGAGAGAGAGAGAGAGAGAGAGAGAGAGAGAGAGAGAGACAGAGACAGAGAGGGTAGATGGATGGATGGATGGATGGATGGATGGATGGATGGATGGATGGATGGATGGATGGATGGATGGATGGATGGATGGATGGATGGGTCATTGGAATAAGCTTCTATCTGAGCCATTTGACCACAGCTCTAGCTGTTTATGGTCGCTGTCCTCCTGCTGGAGGGTGGGACTTTGTCCTTTGCAACATCAGATTTTCTCCCAGGATTGCCCTCTATTTAGCTTCATCCCTCCTCCCTCAAACTGTGACAAGCTTCCCTGTCCCTGATGAACCCACGGCATGGTACTGCCACCACCCTGTTTCACGATTGGGGGTGGCTTGTGACAAACTGTAGGCAGTCGTTTTTATGGCTTACCATAGAATTTTTTAACTGGAAATGAAAAGAGCATTGGTGCCAAAGAAGAGTTAACATCATGCATTTATTTTGGTTTCAAAGTTTAAACTATTTAGCCATGAGTGAATGAACTGAAGTCTAAACTGAAAGTATATATTCATTCTGCCTTTGTATAGTCTGATAAGAAAATAAGTGAACTCTGATTATTTGAAACTTGGCGATTGGTCTGCAAAGAGGTTAAGGGGAGGCTTACCAGAAATCTGCTTGGAATTCCTGAAAGAACCCAAAAATGGCTGCTTAGAGATTTTGTCTATTCAATCTGACTGAGCTTGAAGCATCTGCTGAGAATAGAAGGAGCTACCCTCAAACCAGACGTGCCAAGCTTGTAGAGACATACCCAAAGCCTGTTTGCTGCCAAAATGATGTTTCCATAATTACCAAAGGCTGGGAATACACATATACCTGATTTTTGCTGTTTTGTTTTATTTTTTACTTTAAATAGATGTGCAAAAATACTTAAAAAAAATTATTTGTCATTATGGATTGATGTGCGTTGTATTGTTCGGGAAAAACAACTTTATCCATTTTGGAGTAAGCTGCAATATAACTCTTAATGGTAAAAAAAAATGGGAATAATTTCTGGACTCACTGTGTATATACAGCAGGCAAGATAAGCAACGAACATGTCAGCAATTTCCTGGGTAAAACATTTCACATTTCCTATTAACATGAAATTTACAACAAATACAGGTAACAGCCCGATCGATCCACACATGCAAATAAATCAAGACAAATTAGCGGATACATTTATTTTTATTTTTTGAAAAACGTGAATGATATGAAGAATGAGTTTGGCGAGCATGAAGAAAATCATGGGCAAAAAAAGCACATAAAGCCTGAGAGACACATTGACATGTTCCATAGTTAGTTAAAACGGTCCATGATTTTCTGGTAATGGATTCTCTCATCAAAAAAATAGAGATCAAAAACAAACAAGTAGCTATCGGATATTTGTTTATTTTCTTTTTCTTTTTACAAAAGAAGAAAAGAAGCAACACTGACTGACAATCAGTTTCACCTGCTCTTGTGCTGATGGAACAGACACCAGGTGGAAAGTAGAGACAATCAGCAAGGCCACTGGTGCCCTGTGCTCTTCACAGATGAAAGCAGGTTCACACTGAGCACGTGTGACAGACGTGCTGGTGCTGTTGGCCCTGGCTTCCTCCTAAAACAAGACAATACTAGACCTCATGTGGCTGGAGTGTGTCAACAGTTCCTGCAAGACGAAGGCATTGATGCTATGGACCGACCCGCCCGTTCCTCAGACCTGAATCTAACTGAGCACATCTGGGACATCATGTCTCACTCCATCCACCAACGCCCCGTTGCACCACAGACTGTCCAGGTGTTGGCAGATGCATGTGGTTATTTCCTGAGGAGATCCCTCAGGAGACCATCTGCCACCTCATCAGGAGCATGACCAGGCCTTGTAGGGAGGTCATACAGGCACGTGGAGGCCACACACACTACTGAGCCTCATTTTGACTTGTTTTAAGAACATTACATCAAAACTGGATCACCCTGTAGTGTTTTTTTTCCCCACATTAATTTTGAGTGTGGCTCCAAATCCAGACCTCCATGGGTCCATAAATTTGATTTACAATGATATGTTTTGTGCTTTTGTTGTCAGCACATTCAACTATGCAAAGAACAAAGTATTTAATAAGAATATTTCATTCATTCAGAACTAGGATGTGTTATTTTAGTGTTCCCATTTATTTGAGCAGTGTGTTTAAAGTAAGCCGCTAACATGTATGGCAGCAGTGTTATTTTATAATGACCAAGAACAGGCAGAACTTGGACAGATGGGATCAATTTGGAATCATAGCAACCTGCTTATACAGACTTGACTCATATTGAGATGTCATGCAAGTTTTTTCCTTTGTTTTTTTTTTTTTCTTTGTTCCCCCTTAGGGCTAACTGTGATATATAGAATATGCATTTGCATTAACCTATGAATCTACATTATGATTTAATGACTGGAAATAAACAACATGTTCATAATATTGTCTTCCCTACACACTGACAGCATGCGCAGTTTGTGCTTTCTGGACAAAGTGACCATCCACACCAATCTGTGCATTATGTGGAGAGGTGAAGGTGTTAAAAAGAAACAGCGCCTCATACAGTCATAATGTATAATTTCGCAGTTATGTGCCTGACTAGAACTATACATATATCTATCTATCTATCTATCTATCTATCTATCTATCTATCTATCTATCTATCTATCTATCTATATATATATATATATATATATATATATATATATATATATATATATATATATATAAAGATCTTTCATTTACTTTGAGGCAGATTGGTGATTTGATCAGTTTGATATGGATAAAAAATTTAAAATATTTAACCAAATACACAACTTCTCTCATTCGTTTTGACCACAAAAACAAATTAGAATTTTACCTTTTCTTATTTTAACAAAAAATCCTTTTTTATCTCTGATTTCTGATAAGAAAATCCAAATCACTTTCTGCACACCGCGCTCCCTCCGATGCGTTGTAGTTACGTGTCCGTTCAGCAGGTGGCGGTAACAGGTCGCAGAGAGCAGCGGGACCCGGAAGCGGAACTTCGTCACTTTTCGTTTTCCTGGTATTTGTTTTGGTCGGACGAGGAACTGTGAAACCTGCCGAAGAAAGCCGTAAACATCCGTTTTAACGCTTCACTTTACTGTTCAGAGAAGCACATTTTTAAACCCCAGTTTATTTCCTAAGCTGTGACGCAAACGAGGGTCCTGTTAAAGATATGAAAAGATAAAATGATACAATTTGGTCACTCAGGGTCAATGTTCTGTTTTTGAACGGATACAGGTAAGGCAGACGGTTCTGTTACGATTACCCATCAATTGTTATACAAAACACATTAATGAAAGCATTGAATTGAACACGATCATAGCTATGTCCCTTGATATATATATATATATTTATATATATATATTTATATATATATATATATATATATATATATATATATATATATATATATATATATATATATATAATAATTATTATTATTATTATTATTTTTATCTATTTTTTGGTCAACGCACTTGTCTCCAATCTGAGGTTCTCCAGTTGTGGTGCTATGGTTAGTGCTTTGGGTGCAGTTTAGTGGCACACAAATAAAATGTTTGCGTTTCCATGTGAAATATGATCACTCCAGAGATGAAATCACTATTTCATCTCTGGAGTCAAAACTTTCATATATGAATGTTATTAAAACCAATTTATCCATGTTCCAGTGACAAATTCAGGAACATTACTGTGTTCTCAGGTTAATGCCCTCAAAACATCAAAATGCTGTTGTTTTTCCACTGCCGGCTACACTTTTCCTCACTGCAGTTTGGAACAACATGCAGTGTAATAAAAAGACCACACATTTATTTTTAACTTCTTCAATTTCTCCAATTTACAGCCATCCAAACACAGGGACGTCTGACCCATCTGCCCAACATGTCGCATGTAAATGAAATCTGCTGTGACTGACGCAGATAAGTATGTGATGTTTGACGGACAAACAACTTTTTTTCTATTTATGAAAATCGAATATTAATCAGAGTAATATTAGTGCTTTTTACGTATGAAGGACTATACATTGTAGAACACTCTCAGAATGCTACATTATAAGTTTAAGCGCCGAGGCAATAACAGCTACAGATTAAAATCTATCCAAAAAAGATGAGTAACAGCGCATTCAAAATGTGTAGTTTGCCGGCACATAACATCATACCCACTCCTATGAGTTATGTAAACATAGCACGGAGTCGTTTTAAAGAGATGCCACAGACAGTGCCAGAGAGGCAGTTTATTTTACATTTGTAATAACATTCTTTTAACCATAATAATAAATGCTATATTATTTTGCAGCTGTTAGAATAGTTGAAGCTTTTGTTTTAGTCAATTGCAATATCATATTATGCATTCTTTATGATTCATTGTACATCCTTATGTAAATACGACGATTGTCTATGATTATGATACAATGGAATTGTATCATAATCATATTGACTCATGCCCATTAACAGCACAAAGTAACAGCAATCCATGTCTCAACATTTTGTAATTTCACTGTCAGAACATGTTCAGTTCACAAGAAGATCACTAAAGAAGGCTGTTACCTCATGAGACAAAAATGAAGAAAAGTGTACATAATCATTATTATAAAGGTCGAAGTATTTTTTTAACTGGGTATTTGTGAGAATCAGAGGAATCTTCCCGTTAGATTTTTTTGTTTTCCTGATAGAAATTGAGAAGTTTCATCTTCTGGGTATGAATGGTATAAAAATTCTGTCCAATTCCGTTAGTTTCTACAGTGCCAATTCACAATAAATAAAACCTCAAGGGCATTTTACAAAAAAACAAGCAAAAAAAGGCGTAGGGACAGTCGCTTGCATGGTGTGGTTTGCAGCAATCCCTCATAACGAGCATGCACGTAGCAACAGTGGGAAGGAAAACTCTGCTTCGACAGGGAGAAAACCTCCAGCAGAACCTGGCTCCACATGGGCAGCAATCTCCCACGGCCTACTGGGTGTGTGTCAGAGCAGACACACAAAACAGAAACAAAGACGCCGAACCAGGAGTACTTTCTGTGTTAAAATCCAGAGTTAATGGATGTCCAGGAGAAAGTTAAACTCTCCAATGGTTGCCACATACAGCTGTCCTGGTCGTGGCAATGCATGGCGCTCAGAACCACTGATCTGAACACGCGCCTTTATTTTGAAGGGTCGCCTGCCGTTTCCGGTCAGATTCTGGCTAATCCCGTTGGTCTCGGAGGGGCGGCGGAACGGCGCCGCCGAATTTGGCAGCGACATAGATCCTCACTATCGCACCTTTGCAGCTGCAGTCCTCCGTCATGGCGCCCTAGATGTGTAGCTGACCGCCTCTTGTCTGCTTGCTACGGTTCAGGTCGGACGCCGACCCTCCACACCCCCCTCCCTCCCTCCCTGCGTGCCGGAGACGCGGACGGGCCGAAGCCGCCACAATGAGCTCGGACCACCAGGGCGACGGCGAGGACGCCGACGAGTCGCAGGATAGGCCCGACGGCGCCGGCAAGGAAGAAGAAGAGCCTGCCGCGGAGGAGCTGGACGGGGACGATGACGTCGCCCGGAAAGTCTGCGCTTCGCCGGGCAGCAGGAGCGAGGGCCAGCCCGAGCGAGGCGCCGCCGCCTCCCCCCGCCCGGAGGAGCCGGAGCGCCGCAGCCCACCGGCCGCCGCTCCGCCGGAAGGGAGCGGCGGGAGCGACGGCTCCCGGGGCAGCGGTCTGTTTTCCTGGCTGCGGGGCAGGACTATCCGGCGGGGGCTGTTCGTGGACCCGGCCAGGGACAACTTCAGGACAATGACCAGCTTGTACTGCTCCATGAGTCCGGCCGCGGAGTCGGTCAGCCTGAGCTCCCAGACCCACGGGGCCGTGTTCAACCTGGAGTACTCGCCGGACGGGTAAGCTTTTTTTTTTTTTTCTCGGGGACACCTGCCGCTCCTTTATGCTCGGCAGTGGGCTCTCCACGCACCGCGCCGTGTTCAGCAGCCCTGTTTTTAGGAGGCGGGTCCGCGGCTCAGCCTCCCCCGGCCAGACAGCCAGACGCAGCGCGTAAATCCTGCAGCCAAAGCGGGTCAAGCCGTCCCGTCTGGGTCACCTTTGTTTATGCGCTGCTCTGACAGCAGGGGAGCTGAAATCAGAGTAAACTCACATGGATTCATTACAGATGCTGGTATTTTTCAAGCCTTTCTCTTCGTCCTTGTTGGGGGGGGGGGGGGCATTGTAGCTCATGGCAGATTCTCACCCAAAACTCTGCCAGTCAGAAAAATACAGTAGAAGGACTTTTAACTCTGAAATGTTGAGCTACAGTGGACCGACACTTAAAAGATGACATGCCTGCGGTTATCCTCATTGCTTGTGTAGGTAGTTGTTTCTACCACACTTCTTCCTTCCACTCAACTTTTCATTGATATGCTTGGATACAGCCCTCCACTAACGGCCTGCTTCCTTAAGCAGCGGCCTTTTTTTGTGGCTTGCCCTTTCCATGGAGGGTGTTGGTGACTGTCTCCTGGATGTCCTTTACTAGCGCCCGGGCCGTAACATGCTCATAGCTTAACGATTCTGTACAAAGAAGCCTTTTTTTTAATGGTCTCGTGTGTTTAAAGTAGCCTGTAAGCCACAATCATTCTAATTAACAGGCCAAAAAAATATCGTTCTAATTTTTTTGTATTGGCTTACTGGGTGAAAATTACCTCTTCCATGATATCGCAACATAATATCTAGAAATGTGGCCACGGTGTTGTTATTAGTGACCTCCGCTTGCCAACTCTTTACTTCATCACACCGTCCCCACCGCTCTGCACCGTCGAGATGTAATATCCTAGCAAACATTGCGTCCAAGCAGTTCTTTCTTTTTCTCATCGACTGTGCGGTTACAGACGTCGGCGTTGACAATTGTGATTCCATATATATCTTCTTTCCTCGCTGCTGTAAAATGTCCCCTTTAAGTTTGCAGGAGTCACCCGCTTTAATCGATGCAGGATCACTCAGAGGACCAAACAAGTACGCCTCCACCGTGTCTTGTATCGGCCGCTGACTCTAGGTTGTGTGTTAACCCCCGCTCAGGTCTGTGTTGACGGTGGCCTGCGAGCAGACCGAGGTCCTCCTGTTCGACCCCATTTCTTCCAGGCACATCAAAACCCTCACAGAGGCCCACGAGGACTGTGTCAACAACATAAGGTGCGTTTCTCACTCTTAACGCCGTACGCTCGTGGGGGGGGGGGGGGGGGGGTTTGCACGACGACGTAAAACGGTCGCTTGGAGAGAGAGAATTAGGAGGTAGTGGAGAATGGAGAATAAAATATATATCAAAATTCAAGAATGAAGTTGAGATGCTGCTGATGCAAAGACCTGCAGCAATCATCCCTCGTGTCATTGGGTTAGTCCTGTAGTGTTGGATTTAATACCACGCTGTTATTCTCTGGGAGCGAGGAGGCCATCCCAACAAGCGTCAAACCTGCTTGGAACCAAAAACTGCCCTACTCAGCATTCTGCCTTTCCTATATGATATTTCCACATTTTTCCTCAATATTTTGGGTTTTTCTCACCAATATTCTCCATATTTCAACTAGGACTGCACAATTAATCTCATCTGCAATATAATCGCAATTAAAGCTAATTTTTTCAAATCGCTGCGGTATGCATTTTTTTGGCTAGGTAAGAATTAGTGGATAAGACACGTCCTTTAGGCAGCAGTGAGATATTCTAGTTTTATTACCCGTTTATTAAAGTTGATATAATCAATAAGTTTTTTTTTACCAGAGACTTTCAGGAATCTGACCATAGCATTAAGTATCGGTCAAACTGTTTAATACATAGACTTGATTGGTGGTTTGCACTTTATGTTCAACAAGGATTGACGTCCAACTCAACAAGCTGTTCTCCTGAATAAGAATATTCTGATTAATAAGACAGTTACATTTCTTGTTATAAATAGATAAACATCTTTACATCAGGCATTTTTATTGCTTGTTATGCAGAGAAAATTCAAGATTAAATCACAATTATGGTTGAAATAAATCGCAATTTGGATTTTTGGCAGAATGGCCCAGCTCTAAATTGCAACTTTTATTACAGAAAAGTAAACTAAACAAAACAAAAACTCCATAATTTTTTTCCTCCTCGTGACTCTAATACTACTGAATATATATGTAATAAAGGACCTAGTTTTAATTTATTATGTTTATATTCTGTCTGTACAGTACTTTGGTGCATCTGAGGTTGTTTTTTTAAGTTATGTCCTCTCAATGAATGAATGAATATAGTAGGCTTAAGGGCCAAAAACCGTCTCCCTCTCCACCCTCTTCCTAAAGGTTTTTGGACAATCGCCTGTTTGCCACCTGCTCCGACGACACCACAATTGCATTATGGGACCTTCGTAAGCTGAACTCCAAGGTTTGCTCGCTGCACGGCCACGCCAGCTGGGTGAAGAACATCGAGTACGACACCAACACTCGCCTCCTGGTCACGTCTGGCTTCGACGGCAACGTCATCACATGGGACACTAACAGGTTGGCCGCAATTAGCCCACGGTGTGCAAATATGTCGAACTTGTTCACGTATTGCCTTCATAACCACCTGCTTTGACATATTTTGTCGGGATTTCATGTGATACCCGAACACAAAGCACGGCAGAACAGCGAAGCGGAAGGAAAAGGATGAATACAGACATTTGAACTTCTTTTTTTGACACATAAAAATCTGAAAAGTGTGGCATGCTGTTGTATTCAACACTAATCAATACTTTGTTGAACTAACTTTCACTAAAATTAAAGCTGTAAGTGTTTAGGGCAGCTTTCAGAGATTGTCTGCCTATTCTACTTAGAAGTAGGGGTGTAGTTGGATACGCTCCTGTACCGAAAAATAATTCACAATGACGACGCGACAGTTGTCCACACACGTTCTGAGGACTGTATTAAGGGTATTTCTGAAAGCTGCACTGGGTTTTATTTAGGGCTATCAGAGTATAGGGGGCTACATACAAACACAAGCCACACTTTTCAGATAAGCAGTCGGAGAAAAAAAAAGTTGTAAACCACGTATCATGAATTTATCATTTTGGACTGATTAATCATATAAGTGTTTTGTTGTAGTGTGATATTTTAAGAAGCTAAAGAGATGTGAATATTGTTGGGAGGCTGTGTGAAGATGTAAGCGATAATTAGTTCTAAACAACAACATCATTCTGGTGTTTTTCTGTTAAGTGCTCCACATTTTACTTAGTCAGCTTTAGTCCGGCAAACTTTTTACATTCTTTTTTGTTTTTTTGTTGTTTTATTTTGTCCGATTTCTAGAGGGACCTGGTCCTTTCTTTTATTTTCAAACCTTAATGCTTCGGAAAGCCTTGATAAAAAGTAAAAAAAAAAAAAACGACTGGACCATTTTTTCCGAAGTTTGAAGACGTTTCACTTCCCATTCAGAAAGCTTTCTCAATTCAAATGTCTGGAGTAGCGTGGAGTTCCAAGCTTTATAGTATTGCCCAGAAAGGCCTTGTTGTGGCTTAGATAACATGCAAATTAAACCGAAACTGGTCCACCCCTTGATGTTCTCTATTGCGTAATAAGAGAAATTGTAAGTTTTAAAGACGATCTAAAAGGACTTTGGCAGGAAAGAATCCTGTAAATCTGAGATATTTCTGCTGACGTCTGATTCCTCGAGCCGTTTCCTGTTCCGTTTTCTTCGCGCTCAATCCAGACTGCGTGTTCCTGATCACTGCCTGAATGCCCGACCGCGTCTACAAAAAAATGAAATCCCGCCGTATACACAACCAACGTCCTCCCTTGCAGGTTTACTGAGGACGGCTGCCCACACAAGAAGTTCTTCCACACTCGCTACCTGATGAGGATGCGCCTGACCCCCGACTGTTCCAAGATGCTCATCTCTACTTCCTCAGGGTACCTCCTCATCCTTCACGACCTGGACCTCACCCAGTCCCTGGAAGTGGGCAGCTACCGCATGCTGCGAGCCCGACGGACCCCCCTCACTTCTGGTCAGACGAGAGGCGTTACAGTTAAACACCTCCAGTGACTGTTGATCACTCCTGGAGTTTCAATTTGCTTATTTAAACTATAGTTACTAAACTTTTCTTACATTTATTTATATTACAAGTACCATTTGGGGTTTTTTTTGTGTAGAAGGAGGCACATCGGCATCCAGATCGACTGTGACGCCCCGGCAGGGACACGACTCCAAGATCCATCCCCACAGAGAAGGTCAGGGAGGATCTCAGGAGGATACCGACAGCCCGGTGTCAGGTCCGCCTCCCGACTGTAATCGAGTTTCCTTTCTCCTCAGGTCTCTCCCCGAGGAACAGCCTGGAGGTCTTAACCCCCGAGATCCCCGGCGAGAAGGACCGAGGGAACTGCATCACATCCCTGCAGCTTCACCCCAAAGGCTGGGCCACGCTCATCCGCTGCTCCAGCAACATGGACGACCAGGAGGTGAGGAACGCCGTCACCGGCATGCTTTATAGATGACGGACGTGTGTGAATTCAGTAGGCTGCGTCCTTCCAGGGATGTTTTTGTAGGCCGGTTACGTCCCAGCGCGTTGACGAAGGCTGTCCCAGTTCACCAATCCTAAATAAAATTCAATGGAACCGCCTCCCTTCAAAAGTCACCTAATTAGTATTTCATGCCTCTGGGTTTAATATATAATCCCAGCTGTTCTGTGAAGGCCTCATGTAGACCAATAATGCAGAAGACGGTTCGGAGATGAAGCTGAGGATAAAATCAGGGCTTGTTAGAAAACGCCTCTCCTACTCAGCTTGACAGTCTATCAGGTTAGCTGGGACGAGCTTGGGCTATCGTTCACTTCTTTCTAAACCAGAGGTGTCAAACTCAAGGCACGCGGGCCAAATCTGGCCCTTCAAGGTAAATTATCCGGCCCTCGAGAGCCAAAAAAAAATTGGCATATATCCTTTTATAGTGTATAAAGTGGCTAAAACTGTGCCTCCTGTAACGGTAACTCACCCCAATATCAACTTTTTTTGCAGATAAACTGGGTTTAAGAGTGCTACTTTTATGTTACTGTGCATTTTTATACTACTGTGTGAACTGGAATGAAGTTATGAAATAAAAAGTATCGTCTCTAGACATGCAAGCGGCCCTTTTAATGACTTCATGATGCCAAAGTAGCCCCGTATAGAAATTAGTTTGACACCCCTGTCCTAAACTCTTCTCTCTCTTCCCTTTCTCCAGTGGACGTGCGTGTACGAGTTCCAGGAGGGCGCGCCCACGCGGCCGCTGGTGTCCCCCCGCTGCTCCCTGCGCCTCACGCACTACATCGAGGAGGCCAACGTGGGGCGGGGCTACATCAAGGAGCTGTGCTTCAGCCCCGACGGACGGCTCATCTGCTCGCCCTACGGCTACGGCGTCCGCCTGCTCGCCTTCGACGAGCGCTGCAGCGAGCTGGCCGACTGCCTGCCCGTGCAGACGAGCTGCCTGCGGGAGATCCGCTCCATTTACTCGCACAGCGACGTGGTGCTCACCACCAAGTTCTCCCCGACGCACTGCCAGCTGGCCTCGGGCTGCCTCAGCGGGCGCGTGGCGCTGTATCAGCCCAAGTTTTAGCGTCCGGCGTTGTTAGAAAGCCGCGCCCTGCAGACCTGGGTAGAGAAGCGCCGCTCTCGACCCGTGCAAAGAAAGCACGGGGATGAGGAAGCCTTTTTGCAGACGGCGACACCGAGAGGTACCCCGGTTTCTCCAAGACGTTTGCGGCACCCCTTTATATCATTGCAGTTTACTGATTTTAGGACTCGGTGCAGCTATTTGGTGACAAATCGATGTTCTCTTTGTATCAAAAGCATCAAACAAGCGTGCTTACAAAGACACAGTTCAAGTACCAGAGGACCTTTGGACCAGCGCTTTTTGCAGATAGGCGCACAACATCTCCAATATTCCGGACAGCTGAAGCCAACTAGAGATGCGGCGCTCCGAATTTTATTGCTGATTTCTGAGCTCTGCTTTTTTGTGAGGCTTCTCGTTTCTCTTTAAAAGCATTATATGAAATAAGAAAATACGGTAACAGTTTTCAGCATATTTTTCTTTCTCCCATCAGCGAGCACCAGCCGTTTTTACTAGGCGCAGAAATTACGCTATGCCACGTGTGTGAAAGAACAGATGCTGTAAAAAAACACACACAAAAAAAAGTACGGTGATGCTAAGATTTAAAAAATAATAATAATAATTTTAGCATCTTATGATAAATTAGCATATCTAAAACAGCATTTCTAATAAGCTGACAGTGTCTCCATGTCCTGCGACACAGAAGCTGAAAGCTAATGCAAAGCAACTTTGAGGTACTCACTTTCACCTTCCTGTTATCTGCTGAAAGTCTCGCTCTCTCTCACTTTGCTGCAGCCTGTATGGCCCTCAGATATGGATTAACGTGTAGAAAATAGTTCCCTTTGTCACAGCTTCTTATTCCTCCGTGCTTCCTCTGACTTAATTTAAGCCGATTCCACTGCTAACTTTGCGTCTTCTTCACTCGGTAATAGCCTCGGCACTGAAGAGCGTTGCTGTCATTGCGGTCAGGTAGCACTTGCGCGTGGCACATTCGTCGACTCAAAAAAAAAAAAAGTTAGATTTTTTTGAGTCTCCAACCAGAAAAATCATCCATTTTCAGTCGTCGGGCCAATTTTTCGCCGCGTCTCTAAAGCCAGCTAAAACGTAGCTTAACAGTTAATCTTTGGTACTACTTGTATCGCGCGCGCGTACGTGGAGACCCAGGTCTGCAGCTGGCAAAGGGGGCTGCGTTTGTTTAGGTGCTAGCTGTCAAACAGACGGCCACTGACCGGGGCAGAGAGAAGACCGAAGCTCCGGGCCGGTTGCCAGGTCGCAGCAGAGGACGGACGCCAGGAGCCTCTTTAGCCGCCGCATTGAAAAACAAGCGGCGCAGAAGAAACCTCACGGTTAACGCCCCCGAGAAACTGCATTTTTTTGGTTCTCACTGACAGAAACTTTCCTCCGGGCTGAGCAAAAGTTTGACGCAACTCTTGATGCAACATGGCGTCTGACGAGGACGAGGTATGGGTTGTTCGTGGTGGCTCTTTTTTTTTTTTTTTTTGTACTGAGGATTTCGTTTCGCCTCTATAACAGTAGAAGACTTTCTTTGTTTTTCTTTTTTTCCCCCTGAGACGTTGCTGTCTCAGGAGGACAACACTAACGATGCAAAAAGTCCCGTATCGGTGGACCTCGGACACGGACTGACTCGTCGTACGCCGTTTGACATTCTCACTTGACTTCCTGCGCCGCGCCTCGTGCCGCTCTCCGCTGCTTCACTCATGCCTTCGCCACAGGTGCTGCTTCTGTGCTCATGCAATCTGAACTTCAAGGACCTACCTACCTACCCTTCTTTACCCGCCTGCTGCTTCTTCTTCTTTTTTTTTTTCCCACGTTTCCAATCTCCAGCCTCTCTCCAGCGTCCGGATCCGCGGTAGTTTTTAGGGGTCTTACTCGGCGTGTTAGTGTCGGCACTAATTGTTGCACCGTGTTTGCATTGACAATGCTGTCACTTTGTGGTCTTCTCTGAGGCTACTTTAGGGTTGTTAACGCTGTAATCGAGCCAGCTGCGTGAGGTTTACATTTTTTTTTTTTTTTTTGCTTAGTGTCCCTCACTCATCTGTTTTAATAGTTTCTCGGTAAGAGCTCTAGCAAGTAGGACAGCAGGCGCTTACTGACATTTGTTAGGAGCCTTAAAACAAATTGCGTATATTTCCACAATGAAATGTTTAGAAGAAATAACTTGGAGTACATTTATTCTGTGCAATCCTTTTTTTCCCCCTCTAAGACTTAACCTCTCCATAGATTTTCATAACGTGAGCATACAGACAGGGATCTCTGACCGCTCCTGGTTGAACAGCCTCTCTAGGCGGTCCTCATCCTCCCGTCTCTTCAGCTCAACCCGCAGGTCTTCTATTCTGGGTCTGATTCAGCCATGCGTTTTGGATCATAACCCTGTGAAAAGGTCCAGTGACGACCATTTTCAGCCTAACCCAAGCGGCCACTAGATTTTTGCTTAGAACCTTCCGGTACTGCAAAGAGTTCCTGATTCTTTGCTCTCTAACAAGACTCCCAGGGCCTTTGGTGGGAGAAGCAGACCCACAGCGTCATAGGTCCACCACCGTACCTAACAGCGTTTATGAGCGGCGTTCCAGCATATCCACCCTTTGTTTTACACTAAACCCACCTGGAGTTAGCAGCTAAAAGTGTCAATTTTAGGACTAGACTGAAGAGCGTTCAAGTTAAAGTGCTGGTACAACTTAAATTATATTTATTAGAATCACTTAAGTTTGTTTGTGGTGGATGGACAGAAAGCACTGTTTTTTTCTGGCATTGCGTCCTAACAGTTGGCGTGTAGATGCGCTCTAGTGCTTGTTGTGGAGACCCCCGTTAACCAGTCCTTCCTGCTGCTATCAGCTCCTTTACCGTTACGCTCACCGAGTGCGTAGGCAAGGCCAGTATGGGTCTTTTAGATGTATCAGCGTAACAGCCAGGCGTTACAAGAAATGGCAACACATTGGATGTATACCCCAGGCCAACCGCAAAACTTAAAACTCACTTTTAAACAACAAAAGTAGTTTGACGTTATTGTCGGACGTACAATCCGTGCCATTTTTTTTTTATAACATGCTCTTAACTTAAAGTTTTGATGAGAGGCTCTTCAGAAAAAAGAATTGATTTATTTTTTCCTGCTTTTTCCAAACACCTTCACACAGGGAGGGGGGGCTTTACAGGTGAGACGCGCTGGCTCTTAGGACAACACATTTAATTTAGGAAGTCTCTGCATTTGTAGGTATTTACAAGGTGAAAAAGCTCCCAGTGAACAACTGGATGCCTTTTCTGCCGTCAACCTGAACTGCGTTTATTAAGCCAACCTGCATCCCTGTCCTCCCGTTCACCACCTCCCACTGGAAACAGACCCACTGCTTCAACCTTTTTTTTGTTTATTTGTTTTGCCAGACAGAAATAAAGAAGCTGCAGCATATCCGCTGCCATAGTCTCATAGTTGATCCTCTGCTGCCGGACTTCATGGCTCAAGGATGCAGTAGAAGTAAACGGACTCTTGCTATGCACCCCAGCCTTTCTGACGATTCTCCTTTATTGTTCACGCTCTATGCTGAGCTGTCAGTTGCCAAAATAGGATTTTTATGATGGATAAGAGTAAAGTGAGCTGAGAACTAAACGAGAACATCTGCTGTCATAGAGTCAAAAGAAAAAGCTTTTTTTTTGTGTGTGTGTGTGTGTGTGTGTGTGTGTGTGTGTGTGTGTGTGTGTGTGAACACTATTCTGGTGCCACTGAAGAGGGCGCCGTTGCTCTGTCCAGGGTTCTGAAAACAGGTTGTGTTTACATGTTGCTGTATGTGAATCAGAAAACAAAGGAACTGCAGCGTGAAGCCGTTTGGATGCTAATTTGGGCTTTAGAGGTTTCAGAGCAACACAGATGTAATTTTCTAGTTTCCAGCTCCAACCTAGCTCGGCAGGATGCTTTCACGCGTCGTTCCTCTGTCAACCGCTTTCGTGACCCTGCAGTTCGCCCTCGGCTCGGTCAGTCTTTTGGCTCGTACCTGATCACTCCTGTCTAAATTGCTGACGCGTTGGGACTGATGGAGCCGAGCGCGAAGGGCATGCTGTATATTCTCTGCTGCTTTTACTCCAGCTACCCTCACAAGCTCTTTGAAGTGTCTTATCTACTATTTTCACTCCACCTATTTAAAAGACTGACGGAAGATGCCGAGTTTATCATGGGTTTTGTGTGTCCATTTGATTCCTGTTTTGAATTTTATCTTGTATTTAGCCATGTGTTTCTTGAATGTTCACACTATTCCCCTTTCTTTTTTTTTTCATGTGTGCACTGTTGAGTGAGTAAATCTGAAGGATGGGTAGAAAAAAATAAAAGACGTTGAGATGATAAAAGTTGTTTCCAACATTAGTGTCGCCCACGCAACAATAAATCCAGGAATGATGCTTAAATGGAGCACCACACGTTTTCATGTGCCTAGCAAAGGTATCAACACCTCTTGATCTTTTCCACATCCCAGTCACCATGCGGCATATTTGACTGCAATTTAATTATTTTTTTTATTTTATTTTTTTGTGACGGACCAACACAAAGAGGATAACCATTGGTTCTAAGTAAAGTGATGCAGGGATTTGATTTGTTTTTTTCTCTGTTAATTTAAATCTGAAAAGTGTGGTGGGCATTTGTAGTCTTGTTGCTACACTTCTTTAAAAGCCAGATTAGATCTAGGAAAGCATTAGTCAGAAAACTGGACACGATGCTTGCTTTGCCTCTGGTGGAGTCGCTGTGATCCACGGCTCAGGTGAGAGAAACAAGACACCAAATAAAAACGCATATCTTGCGTGAAACGCATATCAGTGTGCGTGAAAACACAGTGTTTTCACGCACACTTGTGTATCACATCGCAATTTTTTTAGATAAATTTTTTTCAAAGATATTTACTAGACCAGGGAAAAGAAAAACAACAAAAACAGACCAACTTGGGGTGGATGTACGAAAAAAAAAATATCAGCAGAACATCAAAATATAGCATGCAAGGGTCATTTACAGCACAAAACAAAAATTAATTTCAGTATAATTATTACACTCTGACTGCCTTTTGGCAATCAATTCCCTGTTTTAAAATCCAAATTTAAAATCATAAGGAGCACATCACTTGGTACAAATTGCTGGGTTATCTTTGGAAGTACACCTAAATTAGCATTTAGTTTTAAAACTAACAGTAGACGAGTGTTTAAACTCAAAAAAGACGTTCCCAGTCTGTTCCAAATACAACGACTAGCTCTGTAAAATCTTCTGCCTGATAACTGGTAATGATCTGCTTTCTGGGAACGGCACAAAATCCTACATCTGGGAGAATCTCTATAATGGCTTTGCTGAACTGGTGTAATAAAATACCTTATTACTCCAAATGTTCTTCATACCTGTTCTAATAATTTTATACTGGTAATAATGTTGTTCTGGCTGATCCTAAGGCTCAAAGATTCAATAAATGGAAAAAAGAACAACGGGCTTAATGGGCAATCCTGTCTTGTTCCTCTCTCCAGCTCATATGGCTCCATTTATTTTCTTCTGGCTTTTGATCATTACATAATGCTTTAATAGTTCTGACAAACATCTGATGAAATCCAGATTTGTTTAACAATCAATATAAGAAGTTCCAATTAAAACAATCAAACGCCTTCTCTGCGTCGAGGCTTAGCATTACTCCCTTGAGTCCCTTTTGGTTTATATATTCAATTAAATGAAGTGCTCTGCGCATGCTGTCCTGTGTCTGCCTTTGCTGAATGAAGCCTGTTTGAACAAGACTTATCACTTGAGGAAGAATATTTTCAACTCTTTTTGCCAATATGTGGGTAAGGAGGTTGTAGTCCCGTTTCAAAAACACTTACGGGACGGTAGTTTCCACAGGCTAGCTTATCTTTGTTGTCTTTTGGTATCAGAGAGATTGTTGCTTCTTTCCCTGAGAGAGGAGTAGTGCCTGTTTTAAGTACCTGGTTTATGGGGTTTAATTCCAGGAATAAGTAGCTCTTTCATTTCCTTGTACCACTCAACTGTGTAAATGGTTGTTTTAAATGTGTCCCACTGAAGGGTTCTCCAGCACAAACAGCCCAGTGAAGGTAATGCCACGGTATGTCAATGTGATTTGATATACTGACGGATTTGACTAGGCCACTCCAAGACGTTCAATGTGTTCTAGAGTCACTCGCTGATTCGCCGGATGGCGGGCGTCGGATCGCGGTTCGGCTGCAAAACCCCAGTGAGATAGAGCTTAAGGTCACGAGCAGGTGAACGGTATTCTTTGTCAGGATTCACTGCTAGAGAGGAGAATTCATGTCTGCGTCCGTTGCTGCAAGTGGTCGAGATGGTGAAGAAGCTAACAGCCCTACACCCTCACACTACCGCCACGTCTGACTGTAAATTTGTCTCATCAGTCAGAGTATTTTCCATGAGGTTTTGGGATACATCATTTTTTATTTTTGGTAAATGGAAGACGGACATTTATGTTCTTTCTGGTCGGCACTGGTACTGGCCTTGAAACTCTCCCATGGAGTCCACTGTTGCCCAGTCTCTTGATAAGCCACTGACAGTCAAAGCTCAGCCCTTGGTACTTGCTCCACAGTTTGAGATCCATGACCAAGGTCATTAAACGGTGAGTTTTATGTCGCAGAGAGTTTGTTGAAAAGCGAATCAGTCTGAAGGAGCTTTGGAAGGATAACAGCTATTCAGTTTTTTTCGGATTTCAGCCAACTTTTAACAACAGCCCAAAAAGTTTGAGATTATAAAACAAGTTCACTATTTTTGCCATTCCTTCATTTCAGAAGGTGAAACGTGAAAAATATAGATTTATTTAACACAGTCAAATATTTCAAACTTTTATTTCTTGTCATTTTGATGTTCATGGCTCACAAATAATGAAAACCCAAAGCGTAGTGTCTCGGAAAATGAGAATATTACATAAGATCAATAAGGGATAGTTCAAGTACAAATTCCAGGCTTCAGTTTATCTATTTAGTTTGATTTTTATGCCCTCAGTTTTTGGTTGGGGCTGCCTTCAGCTCACCGCATTGCTGGGGCTGATGTCTCTCGTCTTCCTCTTGACAACAGCCCAGAGGTTTTCTAAAGGGTTCAAGTCAGAGGAGTTTTCTGGCCAATTAAGAGCAGCAGCACATTTGTAGCCAACCTATCAGATGCGAATGGACTAAGCTCCCACCGACTCTTGAATGGACTTTTTATGACAAGCCTCCCAAGGCTCCCTGTTGCTGGCAAACCTTTTCCTGCCAAACATTTCCTCACACTAAACTTTCTACTAATATGCTAAAATGTTTTCACAATATTCTTCTGACACACTGAATTTGGGATTTCCCTTAACTGTAAGCCACAATCATCCCAATTACAACAAATAAAGGCTTAACATTTTTTTTGCCATGTGTTATGAATCCAAGTAATGAGTTTCACTTTCTGAAGTGAAACACCCAAAAAAATTGTATTTGTTATGATGATGAGCTGTACTAAAATAAGCTATAACAGGGTCTGTCAGACCAGTTGTCAACTTTACTTAAAAAAGTGAACTATGGTTAAACTTAAAGAAAAAAAGAAATATATTAATAAAACATTGATAACACACAATTACATTTATTCTTTTATTAAATGGTCACAAGCTTTAGTGAATGATCATTCTTAAGAGAATCCCCAATTCCCTTAAGAATTGCAGGAGCTTATTGATTAATAATCTCGGTAAAATATTTCTTTGCCCACTTCAAAATGTCAAGAAGGCTAAATGAGGAAAAGCAAAGTTGCTCTGTTTTATCCCTTTGAGCTTCCAACCTCTGTCTGTCATGGAACATCCTGGATTTTAAAATGTTAGCAGGTTTTAGGACATCTAGGATCCACGTTCTCACGGATACACACAGACTGCCGTTGTAGTAATAGCCATCGCCCCAATCAGGCTAATTGTCAAAAGACATTAAAATTTGTTTATATTTGTCACCTCTTTCATCCTTTTTCATTTACTTTAAACTGTTTTATTGCGACTGATGTCCAACACAAGTGAACTATGTCTCCTCTTCCTCATCTGATGGCCGCTCAGGAAGGTTGGAGAATATTTTCACTGCCCTTCTTCTGTCTTCTTGTATTATAGTTCTTCAAAAGAAATCAGAATCAGACCCAGGGAGATAAAAAATAAGAAAATCAGCCAGAAAATTCTGATCGGTGCGTCTTTAGAAAGAGTAAATAAAGAAAACTCATGGTTTATTGCCTTAAACACAAAGGTGTGTTGAGAAACTTGGGCCACCTTTTGTTGTTTCTCTGGTCATCAATCCAAAGTAGACCTTTTGTAAATGAAGTTATTTTTCAGGCTGATAATGCAAAGCGGATCTCTGATAGATAGATAGATAGATAGATAGATAGATAGATAGATAGATAGATAGATAGATAGATAGATAGATAGATAGATAGATAGATAGATAGATAGATAGATAGATAGATAGATAGATAGATAGATAGATAGTCTGTAAGCAGGGATCCTAAACCGTTTGCCAGGCGGAAACAGCTCGTTTTGTGAGTCTACGAGAGAAATACAGTCTCTGCTGTAGACGGGAACATAACATGAATTTCCCACTTGAACAAGTTATCTAAGTGAACACCTTTGTTTCTGTAAGAACAGATCTGGCTTATTTTTTTGGTCATGAATAAAAAGCAGCCGGGCTAATGTTTTCCATCTGTGGAACAGAGCAGGCGGTGACATAAAGTCACATTTGTTAGATTTATTTAAAGGCAGACTATTGAGCTGTTTAATATATCAGCTATGTTTTTATTAAACAATTTAATACAAATTAAAAGGCAGTCTGGGCATTTATTAGGAGCAGCCGTGCCATTGTTTTGCCAACAGATGTAAGTCAACAGTATTCAGCAAGCGCACCCGCAGCATTTTTGGTGAACGTCCTTACTGATGCTTCGTTTCACCTTTGACCTCGGTTAGAAATTCACACACTTCACAACATCAGGTATCACATTTATTTCCGAGCTTGTGGCCCCAGACGGGCTTTGGTAGGAAAACAGTGAAAAAAAAAAATGTGACGCATCAGACCAGCTGACAGTGAAATTCACATTTTAGTGTCCAGAAAGAAAAAAAAAAAAAAGAGAGAGAGGAACTAAGCACGGAGAGGAACTAAGAGTAATCTGAATTTATTGTTAAATAACTGGTTTTTGTTAGGATTCTTATAGCTCCATGAAAAAACTTTAATACCCCAAAACCTTTTTTCCTGTAGATGAGCAAAGCTGGTTTAAACGTATCCCCAAAACACCTGCAGCTGTATCTGCAGGCAGCAAATGCTGCTTCTACAAGGGGTTGACTTATGGAGGCCAAACACAAATGCAAGCCACACTGTTCAGATTTTCATACACAAAAGATTTTTCACAGTTGTGTGCTACGTTGTGTCACATGAATTGCCAATGAAACCCGTAGACCATTTGGCCGTGTCATAATGTGGAAAAGCTGAAGGGGTATTAATGCTTCTGCACAGCACTGTAAACTGTGTATTTATGGAAATATGCGGTTTCTCTGATCCTTCAACAGTGTTTTTTTTTTTAAAGAGGAAAACCACATAGAATTTTTTTTAACCAATAATCCAGATAATTTCCGAGGCTTCCTCAGCCCTTGGTCCTGTCCTCTCTGATCCCCCGCTAAGCTCAGGAGGAGCGAGCTCTCCTCGCTCGCAGCTGCTCGCTCGCTCTGCGCCGGTTGATGGCTTTGGTGCTGGCGCGCAGCTTACGCATCCTGAGAGCACGGAGCCGCAGCTGAAGGTCCTTTGGGATCTTCTCTCCTTTGGCCCGAATCTCCTTAAGCCTCTGTATCGGCGTTTTGGTGAGGGAGAAGTCACAGATGGTGGGACGAGGCTCCATGCCGACGTGGCAGCGACGCATGGACGGCAGGTATCCCTCGGCCCGCACGATGACCTTGTACTCGCCTGGGTTCAGCAGACGCCAGTAGTCCCCGTCAGCCGCTGGAGGAGATTAGGCAGAAATATAGGTTGGTTGGCGCGTCTGGTACTTTGTAATGTTGCAAAGTGGAATATTTCTTTGCTGCCTAAAAGGAGATTGTATGATTCTTAAGCAGTGTGTAGCCCAGAATAAAATTAGAAATGTAATCCTTGCTTTCCTGCTATTTATCAGCCAACTTTGGGATTGATAGCTTGGCTTTAACCACTAAATTGTTACCACTAAGAAAGTTATTCCAACAAGCATGGCGATTTTTTGGAGTTTTTTAAACCAAGTTGCTCCCACAGCAGAAAGCAGGACCTACTAAGATTATCCGGGTAGACGTTTTACTCCAGAAAACTGCCCTGGTAGGGAGTTACTGTTGATAACATGGACTATAGTTGGAACTTTGTAAAGTGGGAGGTCTCAAACAGGTTTTATTAATAAAGTATTCACAGGATTTGCTAGTTCAAACTACTAGTTCATATTTTCTGCATCGCAAAAACGGGTCTAAAAATAAGTAAAATGTTCTTAAAGTTAGTGTATTTGTCCTTGATTTGAGCAGGTAAAAAATATTATTTGCCAATGGAATGAGTATTTTGACCCCCAAAATAAGATAATTAGACATCCTGCACTTGAAATAAGGTGATGGAGATGAGTTGTTCCTATTTTAAGTGCAAAAATCTTATTCCATTGGCAAATAATCTTATTTACCTGCTCAAATCAAGGACAAATACACTAATCTTAAGAACATTTTACTTATTTTTAGACCCGTTTTTGCAGTGTGTTCATGATTGCAGTTTATAACTTGCATAGAGTCACCAAAAAGTCTAGGGAAAGGTACAGCTAACAAAAAACGCTCGTCTGAGGTGTAAATGTGATTATTTCTTAGCACTTGCGCTGAAACTGAATTAGAATTCCTTGAAAATAAGTTGACATAAACTGTAAAGTGTAATCACTGTGACACAAATATAGCTAAAAGTTGGATTGCTGAAAATTTGACCTCTCCAACACAGTCTGCCATCTCCAAAGCAGCATCCTAAGTCCTATCAGTGTCAGATAAACACACCAGAGACAAAGCCCGGGTAAAACACAAGGTTCCAGGAAATGAAGTTCATATGGTGGTGGGGGAAAGCTGGGGGGCGCATTCCATGTTGCATAGTCAGAACGCGACACGCGGTTTTCTCTTTGTGAGGCTAGAAAGCTAAAAAGACATCTTGAAATACACAGAAACGAAGTTTCTGAACCCTAAGCCTAACTGATCTGCAAACAAAACATGGAAAGTAACCTAAGAAGACTTCTATTAGGTTTTAATTCACCATGTTACAAATGGACGCTAAATAGAAAGAGGGGAAGAAGGATGCATGACTGACCCGATCTGATGTCGTGGTCGTGGTCTTCCACTTTGATCACGGCATTAGCTACTCCGTGTTTGGTGGTCTTGTCTCTGATGACGCCTTTGATTCCTCGGTGAACCTGAGTGAGGAGGAAACCTTGTGTTGTGAGTTCAGTCCCAGGACATCGGACTTGTGCTGCAGCTCCAGGGAAAGCTTTTCTGGCTGAACATTTGACCAATATCCAGCGCACAGGCCCGGCTTGGAAGCACACATTTACAAACGGCCAAGACCGTTCCAGAACCTTATGGCTAGCCTACCTCAACCATCCTAAAAGCAGCTTTTATTTTACAGCCGTGTTCTTGCTGTTTGTGATCATCTTCAGCATTAAAGGTTCCTGGGTTTGTTCTTGAACAGCCTGATCCTATTTCCTTTTGGGTCCGATAAGAGTGGGTGTCCCAGGACAACTTATGCACTGTGTTTAAAAGATGCTGTGTCCCATTAAAGCAACAGGTTTACATTAAATCCTCAATTTCTCCCAAGAAGAAATGTCCAGACAGAAATATGTCTGTAGGCTTGTTAATGACTCAAGGTGTTCGATGTAGATTTCTTCTGATTCAGCTTTTTTGTTACACTTAAACGGTACAGCTATCACGATCCCCAGGAATTGGTGCATGTTTGGACTGGTTCTTTAAGTTCCTGGATTTGTGATTTCTTCAGTTTTCCATCCTCTGGTGTTTATGGTGTTTATTTTGACCTTGTTATTTAGCTAGTGCATTCTGTATTATTTTGGTATCTTGTTTCTGTTAGATTTTTGTGTTCCTCCCTGTCCGTTATTCTCCTTCTGGCCTCAGCTGTCTTTCAGTATCATCTGATTACTTCCACCGGCTATCCTTGCTCTCTCTCTCCATCTCCTCCCCTCTATTTAAACCGCCTGTATTCATTTCCTAGTTTCTCCGGTTTGTTTCCCTGCCTGTGCTCCATGCCCGGCCTTCCCTGTGCTCAGATTTGTAGCTTTTTGATCCTTCAATAAAGATTCACTTTTTGTCACTATGACATTCTGCATGTGAGGGGTCCTCCTTCAACTAAACCTGACGTTAGACCATCAAAAAAAAAAAAAATGCATATCAGGAAAAGATCAACTGAGTAATTCCAAAATACAATTGCAAAGGAGGATTTAATTTGATAAGTGAAGAAACTGTCATAAACAACCAGGACATTTACGAAGAACTAAAAGTAATTGCCTCCTAAACCTTATAACTGATTGCACCATCCTCTGTGAATTTTGAGCCACTTTCCTTTGCAGAATGGCTTTAATTCAGCCAGAGCAGCCTGTTTAGGTTCATGCCACAGCGTCAGAGTTGGTTAGGGAAGTCATTGTGCTGCGGTATCCTCAGAGAGAACTTTGACTTAAGCTCACAAACTGGTGGTTAAACATTCTGAAGGATTTACTGCTAGACAGCAGAATTTGTGGTTCCTCAGTTTTAAGATACGATGCCCCCCCCAAACCGTGTTAGGCTGTCCGTTCTGATCTTTTCCAATTGATGCCATTTTTACTCAGCGTCTCTCTTATTGCTGAATCGTGAACACTGAGGAAAGTGACATCTGTGCTGCTTTAGACGATTTCCTGTGTTCTTTTGGGACCTCCTGGATGAGTCAGTGCACTCTTGGAGTACTTTTAGTCAGCTGGACATTCATGGATGGTCCACCAGTGTTCAATGTTTCTCTCTTTGTGAACAATGGCTGTCACCGACGTTTGCTGTGGTCTTGACGCCCTGCATCGTGTTGTCAGTCAGGTTCTAGATGACGAGTCTACAGGCCTGGGTGTTAGTGGGGAAACTGAGCCAAAGGAATGTGGTTGGTCACACTTTTTAATGGGAGTGATTTTTTTTTTTTCTGCAAAAAGAACCTGATTAGATATCTTGGATCTTTTTCCCTTTCCTCAATGAATAAATAATCTGACGTTAAACTTTGCTCGTCGATTACAAAGAGAAGACATCTGTAAGGGAGCAAATACTTAACAGCACTGTTCCGGTGTATGCTCTAGTGAGTTTCTCCTGGAAACATTACCATTTTAAAGGATCCTTAAAGGTCTATAATTAATATAACATCCATGTTCTTGGTGAGTGTGATTTTTACACAGGAACCGCATTTCCTTGGTTAAAGACTCGTTAAGACTGACCTGCTCCATGTAAACTAGAAGAGACTCCTTATTGTTCTCCCACTCCACGGGAAGCTCTCTGGCATGAGGAAACTTATCGCAGGACAGCTCCACCGTCACCTCAAAACAGTTGGTGTGCAGGTAACTGAAGTCGTTCATACCTGCGGGAAAGACACAAAGCAAATATACCAAACGGCACCTTTATTTATTTATTTATTTATTTATTTATTCGAACATGATACAAATATAAAAATAAAATAGTGCACAGTAACAAGAAGTGCATAAGAAAGAAGAGAAAATACAGATTTTTGTTTCAGTTAACATATCATGCTCAAAACGGGGTAGGAAGAAGTGAGAACTTATAAACTCCTACCCCTAAACACTTGAGATTTTAGAGTCCTACTGTCATTAAAGAAATAAAAAAATAATAAATCAAAATCAAAGTGGCAGTTTGAAGTAACAGTTACTAATATTTACCTATACATTTTCCCATTTTATGCTGGTTTATCTTTCTAAACCCTTACACCAAGTTATTATCTTCAATACACACCTTATTGCTTTCTGTCACCATGTGTATATCTATTGAAAATTACCTCTTTGTACCTTCTTTTGAATTGTGTTAAACTATTGCTTTGTTTTAAATCTTCATGTAACTTATTCCATAACTTTACACCTTTAATTGAAATACAGAAGCTTTTCCTTGTTGTTCTAAAATTGCGGATCTTGAAGATTGAGTGACCCCTTAAGTTATACCCCCCTTCTCTTTCAGAAAACGTGCTCTGTATGTGCTCAGGTAACAACTTCTTTGATACCTTGAACATAAATTGAGCCATTTTAAATTCTACAAGGTCGTCAAATTTGAGAATTCTGGATATTATGAAGAGCGGGTTTGTATGCTCATAATAACCGACATTATGGATGATTCTAATGGCTCGTTTCTGTAGGACGGTTACCGGATGTAAAGAGCTCTTGTAATTAACTCCCCACACTTCACAGCAATATGATAAATATGGTAAAATCAGAGAGTTATATAGAGTATGAAGTGATTTAGCATTCAATACATGTCTAGCTCTGGCCAATATGGATATACTTCTACTGAGTTTACTCTGTAAGTGTTGAATATGAGGTTTCCAACTGATTTTGTCATCTATTATTAAACCGAGGAACTTATTAGCAAAAACCCTTTCTAGAGTTACGTCCTCTATTTGAACTTGAATTTCAATATTTTTATAACAGTTCCCAAAGACCATGAATTTCGTCTTGTCCAAATTTAGGGATAATTTGTTATGGTCAAACCATATCTTTAACTTACTAATCTCTGAAGTGACTGTTGAGAGAAGATGCTCTAAATTATCTCCTGAGGCTAGAATATTTGTGTCATCAGCGAATAAGATAAATTTTAATGCATTGGACACTTTACTGATATCATTTATATAAAGATTAAATAAAATTGGTCCCAATACTGATCCTTGTGGTACTCCACAGACAGTCTCCTGCCAATCAGATTCCACATCTCCCAATTTCACAAATTGTTTCCGGCTCTTTAAATAACTCCTCATCCAGTCAGAAACTACTCCCCTAATTCCATAGCGTTCTAATTTTTTAAGTAGGATTTCATGATTTATTGTATCAAAAGCTTTCTTTAAATCTATAAATATCCCTACTGCCAGTTTCTTACTATCTATTGCGTTGGTTATTTCTTCTATTAAGTCAGTTACGGCCAGCGATGTTGACCGGTTTGCTCTGAATCCATATTGACTGCTGATAAGTAGCGAATGTTTTTCTATGAATTGTTCCAGTCTTTTCTTAAAGAGTTTTTCCAGTATTTTAGAAAATTGTGGGAGAAGAGAAACAGGCCTGTAGTTAGTGAAGAGGTGTTTGTTGCCAGTTTTATACATTGGTTTGACCTTTGCTATTTTCATTTTGTTGGGAAATGATCCTGTTTGAAATGATAAATTGCAAATATAAGTTAGTGGTTTAGAGATTCCTTTAATTACTATTTTAATAGTTTTCATGTCCAGATCATCACAGTCAGTGGAAGTCTTATTTGTACAGTTATTCACAATGTTTATGATTTCTTCTTCTAGTACAGGGTTGAGATATAAGGAGCTGGGATTATTCTCAATTAGATATTGCTGAGTTGCAGTTTTTGTAGTCGGTATTTTTTCTGCTAATTGAGGTCCTATATTAACAAAAAATCTATTAAATTTATTGACGACACTTTTCAAATCAGTTATATTCTGTTCATTATCTATAAAATAGTCTGGATATTTGTTATTGTTAACTTTTCTAATGACTCTATTTAAAATATTCCATGTTTCCTTAATGTTGTTTTTATTCCTATCCAGTAATTTATAATAATAGTCCTTTTTACATGTTTTTATAATATTAGTTAACTTATTTTTATATTTCTTATATTTGTTTTCTGATTCAGACGTTCTATGTTTTAGAAATTCTCTATAAAGTTTGTTTTTCTTTTTACATGCCTTTTGTATTCCTTTTGTGATCCACTGTTCATTTTTTTGATTGCTTTTCCTGTTATATTGTTTGATTGGGCAGTGCTTGTTATATAATATTTTAAATATTTTTAAAAATTCATCATATGCTGAATTCACATCATTCATTTTATATATTAATCTCCAATCATAGGCCAACAACTCGGCTTCTAGAGCTCTTAGTGTCTCTTCAGACGTAACCCGTTTGTAATGCGTCTCTATTTTTTGATTGTCTGTTTTGCACTTACAGTCGTAGACTATGAACACTGGTAAGTGATCGGTTATGTCATTCATTAATATTCCACTAGTTAAATTATTTTCCAGCACATTTGTAAAAATATTATCAATTAAGGTAGCGCAGTGCGATGTAATGCGACTGGGCCTGGTGATTTTAGGATACAAGCTTAAACTGAACATGGTGTTAATAAATTCTTCAGTCATTCTATGTCTATTTGGATTGAGAAGGTCAATATTGAAATCCCCACAGAAAAATATTATTTTTTGATTAATTGTTATAAATTTTTCTTCTATCCAGTTGTTGAATACTTCAATGTTTGATCCAGGGGCTCTATAAATGCAACTCACTAAGACATTTTTCCTTTTTTCCATGAGTATTTCTATAGTCACACATTCAAACATGTTGTCCATCACAGTTGACATTGTTTCAATCAACTTATAATTAATCTTCTTATCAACATATAAAGCTACTCCTCCTCCATTTTTGTTTTCTCTGTTCTTACAAACCATTTCATAACCATTGATTTCAAAGTCTATGCCCTTATCACTATTGAGCCAAGTTTCTGATAAGGCAATAACATTGAATGTCTGTGAAAGTTGTTGGAGGTATTGTTTGATGCTGTCAAAATTTGCATAGAGGCTTCTGCTATTAAAGTGAATTATTGACAGCTTTTGTTCCATTTTAATGCTGTTATTGAACTGATCATCACTGTAATAGTGACAACTATCATTGCTGACATTATAGAAGTTGTTATCAGGATCAATGTCAATTTCAATATCTTGCTGATGATAGTTTCTGTGTTGGAATACGGGTAGCTCTATATCCTCATAGGCCGTGATATGTTGCATGTTTCTCATTCAGAAGTGAACGTCAGCTATGTCTGGCTGTCTGTCATACATTGTTGGATAATTTAGGGGTACTAGTACGTGGATGGGTGATCAACTTATCATAACGTAGGTAAGCAATGTCCCCTCTTTGACGTGCTGCTTTTAAGTCCGGCATTAGTTCCGCCCTCCTTTTCCTTACTGCATCCGTGAAGTCTTCGTTAATAAAAATCTTAGATCCCTTAAGTGCCTTGGTGCTCTGCAGAATAGTTGATCTGTCCTTGTATCGTAAAAATTTGACAACAATGGGCCTGGGTCTGTCTCCTCTATGTTTACCGGTGCGGTGAGCTCTCTCAATGTCAACCTTATGTTGAAAGTTTAGCTTTTCATTTAAAATAGTTTTCACTTTCTCCTCAGTCTCAGCCCAAGTCTCATTTGGTGATTCAGGAATTCCATCAAAAACCAAATTATTTCTCCTTGATTGCCCCTCAAGGTACTCCATTTTATCCGTGATAGTCATCATACCCTCACATACTTTAAATATGTCTGACTGCACCGTGTCATTTCGGTCCTTGTGCTTAGCACTTTCTACTTTAATGTCGTCAATGTCTTTCTGTGTAAATTGCAGACTGGTTTTAATGTCCTGTAGTTCTCGTGTCATTGCGTCCATTCTGGTGTTAGTAGTGTCCACAATGATTTTAACAAAACCCTTAAAATTGTCCTGTTGTTGTTGGAGTAACTCCATATACATTTGCTTTTGCTGGCTCAGCAACTCTTTGACTTGCGTGAGTGATACATAGTCCTCATCTTGTCTCCCGTCGGTCTTGGATCCTTTTGGAGGCATTATTTTGCTTCTTTTTGCCTGCCGCTTCCTTAAGGCTCCTGCTCAGCAGTTGGAGGCCACTGCGCTGTCTCTCTGTGAACACAGACACCCTGGGCCAGACGCGTTGTTCAAGCACAGCCGATCTCTCGCTGTTCAGCTAACTGTGGTGAGTAGCGGTACTTACGGACAAGGCAGAGTTTTACCTCTGCCTGTTGTCAATCCAACGCGTCGTTTTCCACTGGTTGTTTTCTCTGTTAGGTCGGTTAGCTGCCGGACGTTGGCCTCGTCCCGGTTAGCAGCCGTGATGTTAGTAAGCTAGCCGCAGCAAGCTAGCCGCACTGTCGCTCCCTCTGGTGTCGCCGCTCTTGGCTCACCGGTAACGTTGATTCACAAACTCCAGCTCTCGTGAAGCGAGACACGTAAGCGGGAAAAGAACCGCGATGAAAACTCACCTAATTAGTATTACACATGGAGCGTAAAAGTAAGATAAAACAGTGCTAAAACTGCGGAAGTAGCGGAGGTCAACCAAGGCTGCCAGCGCATGCGCACATCAATTGGATGTGCGCATGCAAGATCAATCCTTCCCTTGACAATGGGAAGGATTGATCATCACCTAGGAGATGATACTTTCAAATGGCTTGTTCCATATACCACAGGAACTGATTTATGGAACCACTGGGTGTTATTTTTGACCAAGACATGTCATTTAAATCCCATATTAAACAGGTTTCCAGAGTTTCCTTTTTTCACCTCCGGAATATCGCCAAAATTAGAAACATTCTGTCCAGGAGTGATGCTGAAAAACTAGTCCATGCATTTGTTACTTCAAGGCTGGACTATTGTAATTCTTTATTATCAGGAAGTCCACAAAATGCAGTTCAAAGTCTTCTGGTGATCCAAAATGCTGCAGCAAGAGTTCTGATGAAAATCAACCAGAGGGATCATATTTCTCCTATTTTAGCTTCCCTTAATTGGCTTCCTGTTAAATCAAGAATAGAATTAAAAATTCTTCTTCTAACGTATAAAGCCCTTAATAATGAAGCTCCATCATATATGAGAGCTCTGATTACCCCGTATGTTCCTAACAGAGCACTTCGCTCTCAGACTGCAGGTCTGCTGGTGGTTCCTAGAGTCTCTAAAAGTAGAATGGGAGGCAGATCCTTTAGCTATCAGGCTCCTCTCCTGTGGAACCAACTCCCAGTTTTGGTCCGTGAGGCAGACACCCTGTCTACTTTTAAGACTAATCTTAAAACTTTCCTTTTTGACAAAACTTATAACTAGAGTGGCTCATGTTACTCTGAGCTACCTTTATAGTTTTACTGCTATAGGCTTAGGCTACTGGAGGACATCAGGATCTAATTTTCTACTGTTCTTCAATTATGCATTGCGTGTCGTCATTTCTGCTTTAACTTTCTGTTCTCTCTCTTTTATCTTCATAGTAGGAACACCTGGTCTGGTGTTCTGTTAGCTGTGACATCATCCAGAGAAGACGGCTCACCCGCTACTACCATCTAATGTAGAACAGATTACTAGATCAATGTGTGCTTCTGTGCTTGTTTGTCTCTCTTGTTGTGTCTCTGTTCTGTCTTCTGTAACCCCAGTCGGTCGAGGCAGATGACCGTTCATACTGAGCCCGGTTCTGCCGGAGGTTTTCCTCCCTGTTAAAGGGGAGTTTTTCTTTCCTCTGTCGCTTCATGCTTGCTCAGTATGAGGGATTGCTGCAAAGCCATGTACAATGCAGATGACTCTCCCTGTGGCTCTACGCTTCTCCAGGAGTGAATGCTGCTTGTCGGAACTTTGATGCAATCAACTGGTTTCCTTATATAGGAACATTTTTGACCAATCTGTATAATCTGATTGAATGTGACTTTGTAAAGTGCCTTGAGAATTGGCCAATAATGAATGAATTGGCGCTATATAAATAAAATTGAATTGAACTGAAAGTCTTCCACCAAACAGGAAGTGACAACATCTGCTGTCAGGAAGGTCACATTTTAGTCATGCCACAGCTGATTTTAATGACCTAACATTTTATTTTTTTGCTTCTTTTCTGTGCTGCCTAAGTGTAGTTTAATATATATTTCCTTATCCATTACATGAAAGGCTTTTTTTTTTTAATAATCTAAAAGCGGAGGAGCAAAGATCCTTGATGAAAACTATATAAATTTAGGTTTCATGTTGTGTTATTCTTTAATTTTACTGTAAAGCAGTGCGTATTACCGTGGTGTTCTGCACCATGCAAGAGAAAATTTAGTTTTCCTGAACAGAGACACATCACTCAAGAGGAGGTATCGCAGGTTAAAGACACTGAAATTTGAACAATTCAAGAGTAAATATCCCCCTGGTGTGGGGCCAGTGACTCACTGCCGGGGACTGTGTGCCAGGCCCCGCCGTTGATGATGTTGTTGTGCATCTGGAAGTCCTCGTAATGGCAGTTGCGGCGGTCGGGGTTGGCCAGGACCAGGTGGGTCGAGGCGTAGACGGTGGCCAGCCAGCGGAAGAAGGCGTCGTCTGCCGTGGGGGTGTCCTCCTGAGGGGCCCAGTCACGGGTGCAGTCGAACGGGTACGTGACGACCAGCTCCCCGCCGTGAAGGTTTGCGCTGAGCACGAAGGGGATATCCTGCATCCAGCTGATGACGGCCCTCGTCTCTGGCGCAACCTGAGCGGGGATGGAATGGTTTTGTGTTTTTGATAATGCAAAAGAGGAACACCATTTAGAACATGACTCAGTAGTGGAAGGAAGAGAATTTTTCCATGTTTTTGTTAGTAATATCTAAAAAGGGAGCTGCAGAGATCAAAGTCAGCTTTACTGTCAATTCCGTAATAGATACTTAGACATACAACCAGAGGTCAAGTATCTGTGAACATGACAATTATTGATTGTGGCCTCTACAAATTATGAATTAGTGACGAGTGGGATGAAGAAAGCTATTGTTAAACGAGGCCTTGAGCCAGGGTAGTCAAACATACGGCCCGCTGAACAATTTAGTCCGGCCCCGTGGCTAAATGCATTATTATTCAACAATGATTTATTTTTTTTTTCCAGTGTCCTGTCTGGCAATGTGGCAATAAGAATTGTTGTCTTAATGCCAAAAAGAGCTCATCAGATTTGACTTTCACAAATGGAGCAGTACGGCTTTTACCATAGTAATCAGCTTGATTTATGAATGTGAATAGTTTTATTATGATTCATGCGGGGATTATCTCAAATGATATGGACACTACAATAGGAAAGTAGGAGAGGAAAGGAAGAACAAGAAGAAAAAAAGAAAAGATGAAAGAAAAGGAAGAGAATGATAAAACAATTATTGAAAAAAACATGTACTTTGCTTAATTGAAAATCTGCAGTTCCTATATTGTCCACGAGCTGTGTTTTTTTATCAGCAGATGGTAGCACTGAGCTTCAGATGTGGAAAATTGATTTTGAATAATTTCTTAATTTTTATCTGTTTGATGTATTTTGTCATGCAGGACAGTGTTTTTAAGTTCCAAAAAATGTGAATAAAGGTTTTTCAACATTGTACAATCACTGTGATCAGTTCTTATGCATAATGCACAAGTAAATGTTTAACTGAGTAAAAGTATTGTTGAAATTGCACATACTTTTCTTAAAAACGCTGAGGTTACTCATAATATATTGTGTAAAAGTGAAATTCATTTAATATAAAAATCAACAACAAGTCCACTTTTATTAGTTCTATTTAATCTTGCAATGAGTTAACTCGTGTGGCCCTCTTGAGATCAGATTAAGCTGAATGCGGCCCCTCAACCAAAATGAGTTTGACACCCCTGCCTTAAGGACTCCCATGGCCAGTTTGCCACCAGCCATACAGGGGGCACAGCAAGCATGTGGAAGGAGGGGAGATTGAAACAGATTTTTTTGTTTTTGTTTTGGCCTTTAAGCAAAACAAGCTGGTCAGAGTCTATGGGGAGGTGGATGAAGCTAACTATTTAATTTCAGTTAAAAAGATACAATGGGGTTGAATCGAATGCAAGCTTAAATTTTACATTAAAAATGTGAAAGGCGCTTTTGTTTTTCACTTTGATGCATTGCTTTTTGTTGGTTTGTCGCATAAAATCCAGATAAAATACAGGTTTGTGATTGTGACAAGAGTAGAAAAAAAACTCAGGGGTGTGATTCTCCAAGGGAATTTAACCATTTAGGGTAAAATGCTGATCTTAACGGAAACGTAAAAAAATTTTCATGGTCAAAATGACATTGTCGTCTGGTGACATAAGTTTTCCATTTCATTCACATGGAAAAGATAAAAAATATATATTTTATTTCCTTAAAACATGGAAAGTGACCAAATACCGAGAAATGGTTCTCAGGAAAACTTCCGGCACTTGGCCTGGGAAATATTTCCTGATCAGAGTACTGCATGCCATTAAATCAGAACCATGGCTTTCCGTGTTTTAAAGGTGCTTCTCACAATAACCTTCAATAAACTCTCATCTTTTACGTGTGCCTGTCTTAAAGTCTTTCTGTTTACAGCTGTTGTGACAACACCCAATGTGTGAAAGTAATATTTTGTAAGTAATAAGTAATATAGTGAGTCTCATGTTTGGCGTTCACAGAGTCACATGTTTTAATGCAGAAACAAAAATAAAATCTAAACCATTGTTATTCCCCCTCCTGTCGTTATTCCCAGAAGCACCAGATGGTGCCAAAGTGAAGGTGGGGTGGGTGTTCGTTGCTCCTTACCATGGCATCTTCCTGAGTGTAGTATTCTGGGATGGGGATGTAGTGGTTGGGCACTTTAGATGCATCGGCTGCGTTCTCCTGGGCCTCCCACATGATGTTGTTGAGGTCTGGAAAGTTGTGATTCAGATCGATTCCTTCGAAGGTGAATCGCCCGTCAGCCCAGCCGGCCAGTTCTGACCCCTGCAGCAGGTCAGATCAGCCCATCAGAAACGATGCATTATGATGAAGGCACCATGCCGTCCAATGCAACTTAAGAGTACTCACTACTTTTTCCATATTTTGAGACAGAGATGTCAGAGTATAGACAGAAATAAGCATATACTATTCATGCGGTATCAGAGCAGAAACCAAGCAATAAAGGCAAATAGTTGTCTGTAGACCTCCGGGACCGCATTGTGTCAAAGCACAAATATAGGGAGGGGCGCAGCGTTGCGAATCCTGAATAGCTGTATGATCGCTAGTATTTAAATAGAAGTTTGGAACCACCAGGACTCCCACTTATTCTGCCAAAGAGAATATTCAGTGAAGAACCGTCTTGGTCGGAGAAGTGACCAAGAAACAATGATCACTGAGGTAAAGATCAAGTATTGCCTTGTGGACGTAGGAGAAGGACCCAGAAGGTCAACCACTTTCTGGTATAGTTGTCACATGGCCATGACGGCCTACTTGAATGCTGCTTAAAAAAAGAAAATACTTTTTTTTTTTTTTTTTTGGAGATTGTCTGAGCAGGAGATACAAAAGCATCTTTCTCTGATTAATCCAAAAGCAAACTTTTTGGGTTTATCTCCAAGGACCAAGGTCTGGAGAAAAACAGGCATCGCCTGGCAAATGCCATCCCTGTTAGGAAGCATGTTGTGGGATTTTTGTTTTCTACCACAGGAACTGGGCAACATGCCCACAACGAAGCTAAGATGACAGCGCAAATAACGATGACGCATCCTTCAAGAAAACCTTTCTTGAAGAGTGCTTTGGACCTCTGAGTGAGAAGCTGATTAGTTTTGCAACACAGCAATGACCAAAAGCACATGTCAAAGATTATAGAGGAGTGACGTCAAGGGTCTGAGAGCGTCTTTTAGTGGTCTAACCAGAGCACGGACTTAAATGCAGAAGAAGATCTCTGGAGAGCTCTAAAAATGGCCGCCCTCGCACCTTGACAGGATCTACGGATGGAGAATCAGAGCGAACATTCAAAAGCAGGTCTGCTGTGAGGGGCTGGGCCAAAAATAATATCTCAATATTTTTACGCTGATAAACGATATTTATCTCGATAGTTGTTGTTTTTTTTTTTCACAAACAAATTATAAAAAGGCATCTCTAAATCAAAGCTTGATCCCAAATGTCTCACAGGCACATTTTATTTAACAAACTGTAGATAAATGTAAGAAACGGCTGAAAAATATCCTACTGGAATACATAAATGTAATTTTAATGCAATGTAGATCATCTCGATATACATGATATAGTCTCATCATATATATATTTTTAAATCTCGATATTTTTAAAACCACGAAAAGCCCTTTTGCCATGCCTATAGAGACAGACCCAAAAGGACCAGTCACGGCTGCCAAAGGAGCTTCAAATAAGTATTAAGTAAAATTTATCTTTACATTTAATTAAATTACAAAAACATCTATTTACTTTGTCATTGTCGGCAAACTTATGTTGATTCGTTTTTAAAGACAACTGTTTAAAGAACGTGTCTGTAACGCCACAAAATATGGACAGAGTTAAGAGCCTGGATCCTTTCTGGTGGCGCGTTATGACGTTAGTCTAGCATCACCCACCTTCTGATGAGCAACTTCATATCCGTCTGGGTTCATGGAGGGCAGAAGGTGGATCCGCGTCTCGGTAACCAGCCGCACGACACGCTGGGTGCCCTTTTTGTATTCTTTGCACAAATACTGCATGAGGTTTAAGACGAGCTCTCGGCCCAGCACCTCGTTCCCGTGCATCCCCGCCACGTAGCGAAACTCCGGTTCACCTGCCAAGAGGAGAATTTAGAGGGTTCCTATTGATTGCCAGGAAATCAATGAGGAAATTGGATTGGGTCCAATGAGGGGTAAACAGGGTTTATTTGAGATTTGGCCGATTTTCATTGAAGAACTGGGGGGGGGGGGGGGGGGGGGTAAGGAGCAGATTCCTCTCACAGATTAAAGGTTTTGTTCTCAGGAACGATTTTGAATTGCACCACTTCAAACCCTGATTGCCCAGACATAACAGCAGACATTCCTGGATGTAAGAAAAAAAAAAAAACTCTCAGCTCCCAAGATCTCTCAGAGATTACCGCTCTGCTGTTCCTAACTTGTTTTCCTGATCTTGACACTGGCATCAGAAAAAGTTTTCACTCCCTTGAACCTTCTTCACTTCCCCACAATTCTGGACCTTATGGAAGAGTGAGAAGACAGCCGTTGTTGGATGAAAGTCCTAAAACGTTTTATTTCCAGCTTGCATGAAGCCAGCAAACATGGGGAGGATGGTGCTCTGGCCAGATGATACATCCAGGGAGCTTTTCAGCTTATATGTAAAAAGCTAGGTCTTGTAGAAAGATAGTGGTGACAGCACCACTCAGTGGGGAGGCTTTCATTCAGCAGGGAGACGGAAGCTGGCTATAGTTGATGGGGAAGATGAATAGAGCTAAATACAGGGAAGTGAACCGTTAGAGGCTAAAAAAAGGATGGTTAAATTAGTCTTATTTGTATAAAAATGCTTCTTGTTGTTCAAGCACAAGGTCTCACGATGTTTGCAGTTCCAAACATCGATGTTTGTGTATGAGGTCAAAAAGGGTCATAGTGTCCATTAAAAATGTAATTTTCCTCAGTTATGCCCGCAGAAGAGTAAGTAGCATATTTCTTTTTTCAGATTACCTTTTTTTTTTTTTTTTTTTACAAATCGAAAGCGATGAACTGGGCCAAACTTTTTCAGATTGACCAGATTTAACAGCAGACATTCCTGAATTTAAAAAAGTCCCAAGTACCCAAGATTTCTACTGAATAAGAACTTATTTCTCCGAAATTGCAAATCTTTGTTTATTTGGGCCTCGTCTTTGCCGTTGGAGTCACGCTTATTCACATAACCACTTTTATTACCAACAGCTGTTGATGCATTGAAGAGAAAAGGGGGGGGGGGGATTCCCATCATCTCCTTTTGGGAGAGAAGGACTTAAATATGTTTCTTAAGAACAAAGCAGGATATGCTGCACCACGCTTGATTTATTTGTGGTTTTTGGCATACTTGGAGTAACCAAAGTTAACATTAAAGCAAAAGTCGGAAAGCCTGAAGACAACATAACAAAGATATCGAAAAGTTAGTTTACATAAGAGGGGCCTTCTCTGCGATCCAGCCCTCCCTGTGTGGTTCTTCTGCAGGAACCAGACTGTGTAAACACTGCAGGATGTTAAAGCGAGCCCCCGACTTGCTAAGGTCTGAGTAACTGGAGGAGATTTGAAGACCTCCAGTCTACAGATACAGAGCTGTGTAAAAGGATTTGCCCTGTTAAGAATTTCTTCACCCCTACACGTTTCACATCTTCAAACATATTTGAATGACCCTATGTGGAACTAATCCCCGCCTTCTAAAATCACAAATTATACCTTTGATTAACCACTGTTTAAAGTGGTGCTGAATTTCGTTAACATTGCGCAGGTCTGATCAGCGGCAATGAATCAGAAAAATCACTTGTCCAACAAAATGAAGAAGGCTTAAAAGGCAACAGATCATGGCCCGACGTAAAGAAATTCAAGAAGAGATGAGAAACCAACCTTCATGGTGGGTGGGGGTAGAAATCAGCCAGCCGCTGTCACACAAGAATCTTAAACTCCATGTTAAAATAAACATGTATTTCCATTAGCACCGCAGCTACCTGTCAGAATTTGTTGGTGGGGGGCTCATCTGGGAAAGGAACCCGGGACCTAATGTAATCCCATTACATCTTGACCAAAACTAAAATAGTATGTCAGAAAAAGAATATCATGAAAGAAACAAGGTGGTTGGAGTTTGATGGTTTGAGGTTGTTTGGGGACCTGGATGACCTGCCATAATTCAATTCAATTAAATTTCATGTATATAGCGCCAAAACATGAAACATGTCATCTCAAGGCACTTTCCAAAATCAAATTCAATCAGATTATACAGATTCATTCAGATTACTTGGGTTAGGGAGCAGGAAAATTATGCAAATAACATTAGTCCATCTCTGAAAGCTCGAAAAGATAATGACTTATTTGTTTGCGTGAGCTAGACCAAATCTATACTATGGAGATAATAATAATAATTGAACTTTATTGATCTCACAATGTAGAAATTCATATCTGCATCTTAACCCATCCCCTTGGGGAGCAGTGGGCTGCCATGTGCGTCGCCCGGGGAGCAATCTGGGGTTAAGGGTCTTGCTCAGGGACCCAGAGTGCAGGCTGTGAGGATCAAACCAGGTACTTGCAACCTTCTCAGAGTGCAAGCAAACTGCTCTAACCACTAGGCCAACACCTCAGAAATAACTGCGATCCTGAAACGTGGCCTTTGAAAAGGCTGTTCATGCTCCAGAACCGTCATGTACGGCTGAATTAAGACAGTTCCTCAAAGAGTGGGTAAAATTTCAAAAGCATTGTAAAAGACTTCTTGGTAGTTATCACAAGTCCTTGATGGGAGTTGTTAGAGTGCCATTTATGAGCATAAACAAGATCATTAACTGGTCTAGAGGGTAATTTTGTTCACATGGGGTGCTTGGTTAAATGTTCCCCTTAATTCCTGAAATAATAATTTGACACATTATGTGTTCCCACAGGTACTCTTAGAATAAAATGTGTTTGAGGATCCAAAACATTTTATTAGAAATACAACAGAGAAAAAACATCGAGGGGGGTCAAATACTTTTCCACTGCCCGGCGTCTAAAGTGGAGCTTTCATCTGGACTCTGAGTCTTTAAATGCTCTTACCGAGTTCATGTTTTCCCGGGTTATCGGATATCTCCATGACGTACAGCTTGAGGCCCATGTAGCTCTTGCCTATGGTGTAGATGCGGGTGATCTCTGGACACTCCTCCGTCACAGACTTCATGAGCTGCACGGTCAGAAAGGCAAGTTGGAGTGAATGTCTTCGAGGGGTTAAATCCGGGGTCTGAGTCAATCCTTACACAGTTAGTGGTCTGAGGAAATCCATCTGCTTCAACTTTATGAGAGTGGGGACTTACTCATCGTCTGGTTTTACCTTTCTCATCTCTTTGTAGTTGTGGTGTCTGAAGTCCAGATTATCCCTGGACCCTCCTTCTTGCTGACTGGAAAACGGATCCGTTGGATCTATGTGGAAAGCCCAGAGAGGGTTTCAGTAACTCTGTTTCTCTTGCCGACTGCCGCCCGCATTAGATATGATCGGCGTCTTGTTTTGAAAGTCAAGCATGGACACGACTCAGTAAGTGACACACTGTGTGCCTCTGTAGCGGTGAATGTGTGCATACCGTGGACACGGCAGCCCAGTAACTCGGCCCTGAGGCAGATGGTCCCGTTGTAGTACCAGGTCTGAGGGTTGATGCGGATGAAACGGGCGACAGTGGGAACCGGCAGGAGCCCGAGAACCGGAGTCTCTGGATCCTGATTCCCTTTGAATATCTGTAAAGTTAATCGAACAATCATTGCCTTGCCAGGGAACCACAAACTTTCCTCTCCAACAGAATGGTTTAGATCAGGGGTCACCAGCCGTTTTGAAACTGAGAGCTACTTCGTTGCTACCGTGTCATACGAAGGGATACCAGTACTGATGTTTAAACTAGAAGAGTCTAAATTCCCCTTAACGTTATGTAAAATAAGCATTTTTTCATGCTTTTTAGACGCTATCATTTCTAAATCTATGTAAATGAAAGAGTGATCAAAAGGGAAAGAATAATGAAATAAAATTAAATGGGTTTGTAGTGGGTTGTGCCAGTTTTAGAACAGGCTCATGGGCACCACATGTGGTCCTTGGGGGCTACCTGGTGCCCCCCCGGGCATCATGTTGGTGAACCCTGGTTTAGATCAAAGCATTTCATGCCGACACGTGGCCCAGTCAAAGCCCAGACTTAAACCCACTTGAGAATCTGTGTCAAGACGTGTAAATTGATCCACAGACACCATTCATGCAATCTGGAGGCGAAGGAGTTTTAGTTTCACGCCTCCAAAATCGTGCGCCTGACTGAATATGTGAAAGAGTTTGAAGGCTGGCTATATGATTTTGCCTGACACTGTGGAGTTGGACATTTTAGGATGCTATAATTATTGACGTGTTCAATGAAAGTGAGTGCTTTTATTGTCTAGCATGCCTATAAGAAACAATTACATTTTTACATCTACAAACGACATTTCATTCATATAGCCTAATTATTAAAAAAAATGTATACATTGAAAAATACAGCAATCACGGACAGATTGGACTTAAAAAAGGTAAACAATAATCTTTTGAGACTGCTTTCAAAGAGGACTTGGTTAGTATTGACATATTTTCACAATCTATGTATTCTTTTGAAGTATCAGTTACAAAATATTTTGTTTAGTTTGACCCTCAGTTCATGTTTTTCCAACTTTTGTCACCGATTTTCACACATTGCCTGATCGCACTCATCAGCTTAAACCTTCAGGCTTATCTGGCCATGAATCACCTTCCTATTCCATATAGCCACGTGGTAATTTGGTCCAGCCCGTCTGTCTGACCGCGTGACTATTTTGGTTTTACACCATTAGCCACAGGATCTCGGATAAAGACTGTAACAAATATGTTCTCAAACAAAGAGAACGTTTTGTGCTTTGAATCTTATCAGTGCGTGTGGCTTAAATATCGCACACGACTCCAGTGTGAAGCCTTTAAGGTTCGTAAACATTCGAGCAACACCAGCACTCCAGAAAGGAACGACTGATGTCTCTTGAGTGTCCCCAGAGAGACGTCAATGAGCCGTTGGGTCTGAAATCGCACAAGAGGGCACAGAAGTTAAGTCCTTCTGCAGAGAGAGAGTAAAAACATTGACATCTGGATCAGAGTTTTAGTTTCTAAAAGTCTTCACATGCCTTAAAGGCAAAAACATAGTCTGAAAACTTGACCTCCTTGGCACTGATTGTTGTCTTGGCATGAAATGAAAAACTGGAGACTTCCCCCCTTTTCCTGCCCCTTTTCCCTGGAAAGACATCAGATTTTTCCAAAGATGAAAACAGACACGTGCTGCTAAAAGAAAGGGGGGGGAAAAAACTGCTTGCCGGCACAGAAAAGCCTTGGATGTCTTTAGGACATAGTGTGCAGGCTTCAGTATTCACCGTAATATGGAAGCTGTACTGTATATTTGGTGTTTTTGTTAATGCTTTTCTTATTATAAATGCAAAGGATTTATTTTACAACTGGAACTATTTTCCCTGGGTTTGTTTCAATTTTGCAGTTTTATACTTTTGCACAACTACTCTCTGGTTCTTAATGTATTATTTAGGCGCGAGATCTTCTAAAACCTGCCCTCCAGTGGGTCCATTGGGTCCGTGGCGACTGCGCCCCTTCCTTGAATCAAATGATGCAGACCGTTGCTCTTACCGCCTCTTCTGTTCCGTTCCTGCAGGTCTGCCAGTCCACAGAGTCGTTGCTAAACTGAACTTTGTAGGTTTCAACCCAATCCCAACTAGAACGACAAGCACAATACATTTAGTTGTTTTTAGACGCGACAACCAGGCGGTTTCTAAAATAATGTTTCTGTATGCTAACCAAATATTATATACTCATTCCAAATGTGTGTAGTCAATAATAGAAAGAATGCGATACTACCTGACCTCCAGATAGAGTTTCTGCCTTGCAGGATGACTCCTGTAAACAGGGTGAGATGAATGGCGTCCACTTCAAGCCACTGATGCTGGTCCTTGAACTCAGCACACCAGGCTCCATCATACTCATCTCCGTCATGAATTCCTGACTAGAAAGAAGAAAAATATATATTTTGTCCTTTTTTTCTTCTTTCGGCTGCGAAGTCCATCAAAAAGCTCCTCGTATGTTCTTGGCATGAAACATTACTTGGGAGTTTGGTATTGCATAAGTTGACCTACTTCTAACATAACTGCTTTCAGATGGCAGATTTCAGGCCGCAGAACAGGGAGGATTCAGTGTCGGGGCAATAAACTCTGTGCTCTGTGTTTAACCTCACTGCTGACAGACCTCCTGCATAGCTGAACCGTCTAAAAAGCTGAGAACTTCTCATAAAGGTGGACTGACATGCAAAAATACGCAAACTCGATATCTTTTCACATACTTCCAAAAACGTTAATGTTTTTTTGGAGCAGGAACCAAACAAAATAGCACATAGTTGTGATAAAAATACTTGGTTTTCATTGTTATTGAAGAATACAATTCTGAAAAGTGTGGCATGTATTTGGCCATCCACTGGTTAGACAGGGGGAGCATTGAGCGGGCCCAAGGCTCCTCCTGAGGAGCTGCAGCTCAGGGGAAGGAATATGTCAAAAGGACAGCTAATGGAGACGGACTCCGCAAATCTGTTTTTTAAGCTATGATGAGGAGAAGAAACTAAATGTTGAATGAACTGCTGTTTTGTCAGTTTGGGACACAGCAAACATGTGGAAGAAGGCGTTTCTGTCAGATGGGACCAAAAAAAGGACTCCTATGACCTATACGTAAAACAATTTGTGTTGTTGTTGGCTGCATTATGGTGTAGGAACCTTTTTTTTGAGGAGGGGGCAGATCAACTCTTCTGAATTGATGGGATGATAGACCAGAGTCACATATAAGCAAACCTGAAAAAAAGCCTGTCAGAGGCTGCTAACCACTTGAGGACTGGATGGAGGTTCACCTTCCAGAAGGACAACACAACATAAAGTCAGAGCTACAATGGAATGGCTTAGATCAAAGCATTATTCACATGTTAGAATGGCCCAGTCCAATCAAATCTTTGACTTTAAAGTTGATGTTGATCCAGTTTTGACTGAGGCTGAGCTGTTTTGCAAAGAACAATGAGGAGAAATTTCAGTTTGTACCAATGAAGTAAACCTGATGATTATGTGATAGTTTTTGGTCAATATGGCCTACACATAGTAAACCATCTTACTGAAGGAGGTAAATAATAATAATAATAATAATAATAATAATAAATAATAATAATAATAATAATAATAATGATGATAATGCAATGTACTTTGAATTTATGATCCTTATTCTTATCCTGAAGAATTTCAACATCTGTTATTGCTGTTATATATAATGCATTGTTTTCATATACCAGGAAATACTATTGCAGATATCAACTCTCTGGAGGAGATCCAAACTTCAGAGTTTTGAAGTGAGCTGAGTGAAGACAGACCTGGATGTTCAAGCCTCCCTCTGTGAGGACCCAGACCCGTTCGGCTGATAGGACGAGGCCCGGATCTGGCTGTCGTCAACTGCCAGGGACTCCAGGCCGAGGGGAGGGCAGCCTGCAAGTAAAACAAGTTATAAAGACATAAATATCATCATGTCTTCATATGCATACCCTAAGCAGGAGAGATCAGAAACTGCTGTGACTTAAGGGTTAAAAGCTCACTCTTTTTCCTTTCTTCTTTTTTAAAGAATTCAAACACATGGTAGACGATGTAAAATGAGACCTGAGTGGTTTTCATGGGAAATATCGCTAGTCATGCAGGGTCACTTCAGCTGAACACTTGAGGCCGTCGCCTCCTCCGAAGATTGGGTCGGAATGGAGGAGGATGCAGATAAGATGAAATCCAGAGGGGTGTGAATGTAATTGAGACTGCTGTAGACTAAAGTAAAAATGTTTTGCAGTGCAACAGGAGAGGAGCCTCAAGCTGCAGCGCAGTTTATGGATTCTGAACAGTCAAGTAACATAACTTTTAATCATAATATCCTTTTGTCTTTGGGTTGTAACATGAAATATACTTTACTATAAAAGCAACTCTAGAAGACACATGGGAAGTTTGGAAAGGTTCTGATGTTGACCTATTTGTCAATAGCAGCCTAAAGTACTATTTGAAGGAATCTATGTCTCTATTGTCTTGCA